>NW_028270152.1:53195326-53901095 GCF_037043375.1 Chiloscyllium plagiosum | reverse complement strand
TATCTGGCGTGTGATGCAGAACAGTGGAGAGAAACAAAAACATTCTAAACATTTAGAAAGAAGTAATTTGTGCAGAGTTGGCTCATTTCTCAATGATGCCAAATTCACAAGAGATTTACAATAATTGCTACTTATCCAGGAGAAAAGATTTTTAAAGTAGATGGGACCCAGAATTGTTTTTTAAGTGTTATGATAGTAGCTGTTATTACCCTCCACAAAGTTCCATTTCTAAGTAAAAGAATCATTCCACTAATTACTTTCTTTGGCAAAATTCCAACAAGCTCATCATTTACAGCATTGTTTCACAGGTACCTTATTACCTGTGCGGAACAAAATAGCAGTGTTAGCTTCACAGTGCATTGTAGTTCACAGAGTAATGCATGGTATCCATAACAATAACTTGAAGAGTAAAATGAATAATTTTTCCAATTTTCTTAAAAAAAATGATAGTTTACTTTGGTACGTCTGAAAATTAATGTTCTATAACGTAAAAACATGTAAGTTTTCGATCTAAATTTTGTAGACATTAATTTGTGTTATTATGTCACTCCACAGCTATGATAAAAAGAACTTGTCCATTTGTTATGTGCTGTGTTCCCTTCTTTAGAAACCCTACAAGTAACTTATATACTGCTTATAACATCACAGTCAATAACTAATGAATGAGTACGTAGCCAAAGTATGTGATCTACCTTTAAATGAATCCAATATTGAGAGATGAAGACACCCACAAACTGAAAAGTGTAAGCTGAAGTCTATGTACATATTTGGCTATGTAGCAATATTTCAGAACTAATAAATGAATTGACATTAACATTAGTACTCGTGCATTCTGCAATACTAGTAGCAACAGTAATTTTTCTCTTTTATTCTAATGCTGTTTTGTACACTGGATTTCATGTATAACAAGCAATAACTTTAAAAATTGTCCCACTAAATTAAACAGTTAAGTGGTTAGACTGAATCATTTTCACAACTAAAAAAAATCTAAAAAGTGCTTGTTGTGTCAACAAAATGTCCAAACATACTTCACTGGCAATGAATTGTTTTTGAAGTATTGTCACAACCTCTGTGCAATAGCGTGCAAAACTAATGCGTGTACAACAAGATCCTACAAAAAGCAATACGTCAAATGAACAGTTCATGTATTAGTTTGGAAATGTTCAAAGAGAGATACTTGTTGACCAAGGTATGGGAAAAATTAATCTTTTTTTTCCCCAACAGCATAGCCAGCTGAATTACTGGCAGTGTCTCCGTGTAACACTTAATCAAAAAGGTGGCACCAGGGACCAAATAGTTAGATAAAACTATTTTTGAAATTTGAAAAGTTTGTCTGCCCCTTGGAACTTGCTATGTTAAAAACATCATATACATGCAAGTCCCCTTTGGTTATGGTGGCCTGAATTCTGCAGTTAAGTGGGGATTGAACCCGTAACTTTCTGATTTGAATGAGAGAGCTATGAATTGGAACAACTAGGCCAGTAACTGTCATAACAAAGGAAAAATGTTTGGTATTCAAGGTTTTCATGTAAGTGTGCTAAAATGCCCAGATACAGTTATGTTACTTGAAAATCTACAGGCATGAGACGTGATTTTTCATTACTGGAGCTCTATCTTTTCATTTCTTTTCATTCTAAATATCATCCTTATTACATTTCAAACTGTCAGGTTGGATCTATACAGTTTGCAGGTTGCAATTTTAGTCATTTCTGCAACCAGAGTATGGTCTACAATGTTATACATCAGGGAAGATCAATGCAGCACAAGGTTGAGAAAAGCCTAACAATGTGAAACCAATAATTTTCTCTAACAGCCACTGTCAATGGCAGTATAGAATAATATTGTCATCTTGTTTTACCTTTGTCTTCATTTGTTTGGATTTTTTAATTGGTTAAGGAGACTGAACAATGCAGATGGTGAAACAGCAGATACAACACTCTCTTACAGTCAATGCAAAATGCTGCTTTCTTGTTCTTTTTCCACTTTAACGTAACATTTGGATTTTGGTGCTGCTGTTAAGCAGTCACATGTGCAATGCTGAGTATACCTGAGTATACAATCAGATGTTTTCATAGACTCATATAAATGGAAACAAACCCTTCGGTCCAACTCGGCCATGCCCAACCAGGTATCATAAATTGAACTAGTCCCATTGAACTCTAAACCTTTCCTATTCACATATACAGCCATAATTTTCTAGCACCCTCAAGTTCTGTATTTTTGACATTAGCCACCATTTACAAAAAACACGAGGATTGTCATACTCTGAGGGCGCTATACAATTTTTATCATGCTGGGATTTTAAACAATGCACCATGAATCATTGAATGTCATTGTCGATTCAGTTTTAATCATAGTGTGTAGTGGGAGTGGGGGCTGACGTCTTAGCTTCATGTCGAGAAAGAGCAACTTAGCAAAATGAAAAGAAAAGAGGATTGATGACAAAAGTAGTTTAAATTATCTGTATGAGCAATTTGATTACACTTATGTGCACCTACAAGACATTTTGTTGGTGTTTAAAAGCAGGACTAACTTCAGTGAACAGTTGAAATGCTACTACAAGTAATGAAGTAACAGCAGCCATCAGTGCTGTATCCATCCACAGAACCACAATCTTAGTGACTTATCATATTGAGTGTATTGTTACCAAGCGCTTACTGCATAAAATATTAATCTATCATTTTTAAGGAGGCATCTAGGGTGTATAAATAAGGTACATTCTGCCTACTCAGCATAAAGTATCGTCAAAATCCATTCACTTAGCCATTTAGCTGACTAAGCTAGATGCTATATAAATCAACCATCCTGTGCTATACTGTTGGATGAAAATCTATTGATAATGATCCCTAACATTGAATGCATATTTAATTCTTTTTAAGAATTACTATCAAAAGGTAGCATGGATAATTTGCTATTAAGCAAACTTCAAAATTAGATTTTGAGGAACCTTAGTTTCCCTTATCACTTCAGAAATGTATATCTGCATACAAAGTGTGTTTTATTGGTGATCATTGAGGGCAAGAAGCAGTTACTATGCTGCTTGGACTTAGTGGGGAAAAGGGATGAATTTAGAATCAGAATATTTATTCACAGGTTGAATGCAGCTTGGGATATAAACTATAATCATGCCTTTCATAAATATTTGGTAATGTCTTGTTAGATAGTAATAGTGTTATGGGAAATGTTATGGGAATAATTAAATTTACAATCAAACTTACTGTTTGTAGAATAATGAGACCAGAATTTGTAAGTATGATGCAAGAATTCTAATTAATACAATTAGAGAGGGGTGTAGAATGTGAAATGACAGCTGCATTGATGTAAACAGCATAGTTGAAAGTATGGATATCTGGTAAGCATATCATGGAGAAAGGAATTTGCTACAGATAGCAATAGATAAAGTAGAGTTGAAAAACTTTCTGTGAATTCTAAAGATCAGCATAGACCAAAAGGCCTTTTCTTGTAATCTAGACTCTGATATAATATACAGTAGATCCCCAATACCTGCAGGGGATGCATTTCAAGACCTACCACGAAAGCCCGAAACCTCAGATAGGTGCGAACCTATTCATTTAAACGGGAAATGTACCTTCCTGACAGCCCCTGGTCCCTGGTTCTGGAACGTTTCCTGTAATATGTTTGGGCCACGGTAAACTGCGGGTAACTGAAACCACAGAAACCGGACCTGCGGAAATGGCAGTCGGCCTGTAGTAGCATCATTTGCGGCTTGTTTTCCTGACAAATCGGGTGTTTCTGTTCAGAGTGCAATTGTTTAAGTCAGTCGTAATATATTCTGAATTCTATAGCCACCATGCCACAATGGCCTTTCAGGGTATGGTACCTGAAGACAGAGAGAGTATGTTCTGGTTTTTATTAGAGGGGCTCCGGAAATTATTCTTACCATATTCAGGACGATATTCATAGTAAAGAAGTAGTGAGAACTCTAAGAGTGAGTGTCTAAACAACATAATATGGTAAAGACATTTACTGTTATGATTTTTGTTACTTGTAGCAAAGTCAGAAGAGAACATATTCCTTTTCTCTTCAGCAGTGAGAAGGAAATCAGTAAAGGACAATGGCTTGTAAGCTAAAATAAATGAAATGTGTTACAGCCAGGTGATCAGCTTCGCTCTTACTAAATCCCTCTAATATTTTTCTTATTAGCATGTAGCTATCATTCTTCAGTTAAATTTAGTTAATCAGATCAAAGATGAAGGACAGCCATTGCAGAGACCCAGGTAATGTTCTGGGGACCTGGGTTCAAATCCTGCCATAATAAATGATGGAATTTTATTCAATAAAAATCTGGAACTAAAGATCTAATGATGACCACAAAACCACTGTTGATTATTTGAAAGCACACATAAATAGAAAGCGGGATGTAATACAAGTGCTTCACCGGAGGCTCACTGATGATGTTACCTAGTATGGTGATGAAACGTCTGAAAATGAACCTTCCAGCTCAGCAAACAAGCTTACATCCAAAACCTCAACCTGAGCTACAAATCTTCTCAAAACTTGATAATATTCAGCACCATTTGTAACTCCTCAGATACAGAAGCAGTACATGTTGAAGTGCAACAAGACTTGGACTGACAAGTGGCAAATAACATTCACACAAGTATCAGGCAATGACTTCAAGTAACAGAAAATTTTAAACAAGCCCCTTGACATCCAATGGAATTAACATTGCTAAATCCCCACACTATCAATATTTAGGGTTTACCATTGCCTGAACACTAAACTGGGCTAGCCACATAAGTATTATTATTGTTAACCACATACAAAAATATGTCAAAGGCTAGGAAACTTGCAGTGATTTACTCACATCCTGACTCCCTAAAGCCTGTCAACAAGGACAGGTCAGGAGGATCATGTAATATTCTCCAACTGCCATTATTTTAGACCATTGAAGTTTGTTGAGTTAATTATTCTTAAAAGCAGTAGGTTACTTATGGCATTGCTTATGAATCAGTGAATAAATTGTACAATTTATCATTGCGATGGTGTTTTAGTCTTTAAGAAAATTTCTCTGAATAGCACTGATTATTGGTAAAGGAAGATGGATTATAATGGTCTGGCTTCCTCATATCTGACAGCAATGGAGAGAGTGGATCCCAGCCTTAGTACCACTGATTGATAACATACTTAAAAGAACAAAAAAAATTGTGTTTCTGTTTTTTTATAGGACCTTGCTTTTTCTCTTTCTCCTTTCTACTTTGAAAAGAAATGGTTAACGTTGATTTTACTGAAAATATCTTTGAAATTTTATTTGAATCTCGAGGTGAATGACTCTTTAGCTGTTAGCTTAAAAGTCTCCACTGCAAAGAGCCTCAAAATTACACAAAATGATTCACAATAGAAAATATCACTGTGGTGAAGTAAGCTTTTCTGTGGTTGAAGGTGAAACACATGAAGGACAGCAACGGGAATTTATGATGTGTTCTCCTCATCTTAACCCATGGAGAGATAGGATGATTTATATTCACTTTGCTGCAATATTATCTTCGCTGAAACATCCTTTACTCAAGGACTAAACACAATCTTACATTTATTTAGTGAAGAGATAACAAGTCAATCATTTGATCTAGGTTGAAAGTGTGGCAGAAGGCCATTTGGCCCATCAAGTTTACAACAATCCTCTGAACTGCGGCCCACCCCATCCCCTTAACCCTGCACTTACCATGGGTTAACCCATCTAGCTTAGACACAACAAGACAATTTAGATTGGCAAACCACCTAGCCTGCTCATCTTTGGACTGTGGGAGGAAAATGGAGCACCCAGGGGAAACTGACATAGGGAGGTCATACAAATTCCACACATCCAGTCACCCAAGGCTGGGATTGAATCCAGATCCCTGGCACGGTGAGGCTACAGTGCTAACCACTGAGCCACCATACCACCCATCCAATCATGTGTTTCAAAGTGGAGTTGAATGAACTCCTGTAGAAGAATGACTTGTAGAGTTATAGGGGAAGAGCAAGGGCATGAGACTAGCTGCATAGTTTCTACACAGATACAAAAAACCAAATAGCCTCTTTCAGGGCTGTATGCTTTTTTAAAAATTGCAAGTATGCAGAAGAAATATCTGTTCATGGCACATCTAACGATGAAGGTTATCTTGATGTGTGCAAGATTTTTTTTGAGATTCTTTGCAGAAATTAGGATGAGTTCCTGGTCTATTTTCTGTTTTTTTAATATAGAATATCTATGGATAAATTGCATGTTTATGAACAGAGAGACATGGACTTATCAGGATAGACACAAAAAAATGCCTAATTTAAAGAGAACAGCAATTTTACACTGGATGTCAAAAAAATTGCTAATTGGTTGGCATGTATGCTATGATCAACCATAAGACCCTAAGATATAAGAGCAGAACTAGGCCATTCTGACCATCACGTCTGTTCTTCCATTCAGATCACGCTGATATGCTTCTCAAATCCATTCTCGGCCTTCGCTTTGTAACCTTTGATGCCCTTACTAATCAAGAACCTATCTATCTTTGTCTTAATGCACTCAATGATTTGGCCTCCAAAGCCTTCTGTGGCAATGGGTTCCACAGATCAAGAAATTCTTTCACGACACGGTTCTAAAGAGTCATCCCTTCACTCCAAGGCCCTACTCTTGGCTTCTAGTTTTTCTTCCTTGTGGAAACGTCTTCTCCACATCCACTGTATCCATGCATCCCAATATTCTGTAAGCGTCAATGAGATTTCACTTCATTCTTTAAACTCCATTGAGTACAAATCTAGAATCCCCAACCGCTCCTCATAATACATGCCTGGCATCCCTTTTGTAAATCTCCGATAGACCCCCTCCAACGCAAGCACATCCTTCCTCTGATATAGAGCTCAAAACTTCACCAAACATTCCAAATACTGTCTGACCAAAGCCTTATACTGCCTCAGCAGTACATCCTGCTCTTGAATTCTTGGCCTCTTGAATTGATATGAGCATTGAATTTGCCTTTCTAACTGCCAACTGAACCTACATGTTAACCTTAAGTGAATCCTGAACTACAACACCTAGGTCCTTCTGTACTTCGGATTTCTGAAGCCTCTCCCCATTTAGAAAATACTCCAGGCCTCTATTATTCCTAACAAAGTGCATGACCTCACAGTTTCCCATATTGTATTCCATCTGCCACTTCCTTCCCCATTATTCAAGTCATTCTTCAGCCTCCCCACTATCTATCCCTCTATCTCTCTTTGTGTCATCTGCAAACATAGCAACAATGCCCTCAGTTTCTTTGATCAGATTGTTAATGTATAATGTAAATGGTTGTGGCCTCAACACTGACTTCTGCAGAACTCCACTCATCACCAGCTACCTGCCTGAAAAAGACTACTTAATCCCTATCCTCTGCCTTCTACCAGTCAACCAATCCTCTATCTATGCCAATACATTGTCTTTACCACTATGGGCTCTTATCTTACTTTGCAGCTTCCAGTGTGGTACCTTGTAAAAGGCCTTCAAATAGATCCAAATAATCACGTCCACTGACTCTTCTTTGTCTAACTTTCTTGTAACTTCCTCAAAGAATTCTAACAGATTTGTCAGACATGATCTCCCCTTGACGAAGCTGTGCTGACTCAGCCCTATTTTACTATTCACTTCGAAGTACTCAGCAATTTTATCCATAATAATGGACTCTAAAACCTTACCAATGACTGTGGTTAGGCTGTAGTTTCCTACCTTCTACCTCCCTCCCTTCTTAAACAAGGGTGTTACATTATTTTCCAATCCTCCGGAGCGCTCCCTGCGTGATTCCTGAAAGATCGCCATCAATGCCTCCACAATCTCCTCAGCTATTTCCTTTAGAACCCTATGGTGTAATCTATTCTGTCTGGGTGATTTATCCACCTTCAGAGCTTTCAGCTTCCTAGCACCTTCTCCTTAGTGATTGCCAGTACACCCAGTTCTGCCCCTTGACTCTCTTGAATGTTTGGTCTGCTGCTGGCGTCTTCCACCGTGAATACTGACTCAAAGTACCAATTCAGTTCCTCCGCCATTTCTTTGTTCCCCATTACTACTTTTCCAGTCTCATTTTCCAGTGGTCCAATATGCACTCTTGCCTCTCTCTTACCTTATGTCTGAAAACCTCTTCCAATCTTCTTCATGTTACCAGCTAGCTTACCATTATATTTCACCTCTCCATCCATTTAATGCTGTTTTTTTTGTTGTCCTCTGCAGATTTTAAAGTTTTCCCAATCCCCTAGCTTCCCACTTCTCTTCACCACATTGTACACATTTTCTTATTGCTTTAATACTGTCCCTGATTCCCTCATCTGCCATGGTTACTTCATGTACCCCTTCTCATTTGGGATGAATTGTTGGTGTGCCTTGCGAATTACCTTCAGAAACACCTGCCATGCTGCTCCTCCATCTTCCATGATAGGAAGCTGCCCTTCCAATCAACACTGGCCAGCTTCTCTCTCATGGTTTTATAGTGACCTTTACTCAATTGTAATAATGTGACATCTGATTCCAGCTTTCCCTTCCTCAAACTGCAGGCTGAATTCTATCATATTGTGGTCCCTGCCCCCTTTGGGTTCATTCACCTTAAGCTCCCTAATCAAGTCTGCCTCATTTCGAATTTACCAAATCCAGAATTGTCTGTTCCTGCATAGGCTCTACCACAAACTGCTCCAAAAACCATCTCAGAGACATTCCACGATCCTTGTTCTTGAGATCCACTTCCAACCTGATTTTCCCAGTCCACTTGCATATTGAAGTCCCCTAAAAATAGTTCCTTTCTTGCATGCCTTTAAAATCTGCTGATTTATTTTCTGCCCCGCATCTTGACTACTGCCAGGATGCCTGTACACAATTACCATCAGTCTTCTTTTCCTTTGTGATTCCTCACTCTACCCATACAGATCCTATGCTTTCTGACCCTATGTCGCTTCTCGCTATTAATTTCAATCCTTACTAACAAGGGAAACCTGCCCCCTCTTCCAATCAGTCTGCCCTTTTGATAAGATGTGGATATTTAGTTATCAGCCCTGATACCCTTGCAACCATGTCTCTATGATACCCACAATGTCCTACCCATCAATTTCAATCTATGCTCCAAGATTATTTACCTTGTTTGAAAATGTGTTACCATGGAGAATGAACCAGGGAGCACTTGCACCCAGAGCTTTTGTTAATTTAAAAATATGTAATACCTTGACATATTCTTTCAATTCCAAGTTTGTGATGAATTACATTAACTACCAATTTAAGATCATCAGTCGAGTTCACATTATGTCTGACTTATGCTTGCTATAAATGGTACATGTTTGAATGCAATATTCTGTGCTTGGCAAACATCAGCGCTCTTCTTCTCACACAGTGTAAATTCTTTATTCCTTGAAAGTCGGTATTCTTGTGTGTTCTGAATAGAGTAAAATGAAAACCTTTAACTGTATGGACAGAACCTTCCCAGTTCCTCAATGACCTGGTTATCCATGAGAATGTTGGGTGAATTACATGAGATTGGCATTGAGAATGCTTTTTGAAAATTCATTCACGGGATGTGTGTATTGCTGGCTGGGCTAGCCTTTATTGTGCATCCCTGTCACAAGCCAGAAGTGTGATGGAATACTCTCCATTTGTCTGCATGGGTATAGCTCCAACAACACTCAAGAGGTCTGACACCATCCAGGACAAAGTTTAATTGGCACCACACCCACAAACATTCACTCCCTCTATAGTAGCACTGTGCACTATATACACAATCCATTGCAGAAATGCACTCCATAGGCTTTATACTTGCCCAAGTCCCCACCAACAATGAGCTGTCAGAGGAAGTGGTGGAGGCTGATACAATTGCAACATTTAAAAGGCATCTGGAAGGGTATATGAATAGGAAAGGTTTGGAGGGATATGGGCCGGGTCTTGGGACTAGACTGGATTGTGATATCTGGCCAGCATTGACAAATTGGACCAAATGGTCTGTTTCCGTGCTGTACGTCTCTAAGACTCTATGACTCTAACGCTTATACCTGTATATGTGCCTCACCTTCCTCTCCTTCTTGCCTGGCATATGGATGGACTGTGCCTGGTGTAGTAGTTCACCAACACTCCCCTTTAATGCCAGAGCTCACTTGCTACCTGCGTACCCAAACCCGTTTTCATTGCTGTATCCACAGCAAATGACACAATACATGTGAGGTGCCTTCAGACAAATAGCCCTCATTCAGGTGCACAATGACTTTTTAAACATGGCACAGACACTGAGATACCTGTCTAGTGATATCCTGACAGAGGCGGGTATTTCCAGCTATGATGTGTGGGCTAGTATCAGACAAGAGACCAGTGTGGTTTCTGGGTATAATGAGGTGGGTTTAGGACATAGTGCAAAAAAAAGCCGACAATGGGCCTAGTGAAGAGGAACTCTCCATGAAGCCTGATGAAAGTGATACGACTACCCATACAAGTGATGGGAATCATACATGTCAAAAATATAACTTGGAAAGTGGTCATTTCTGAGAGGAGGAAACAGAATTACCAAGTGAGGCCAGGACTGTTTACTGTTTATGTGTGTCTGCCAGGGTAATTACAATATAATTATATCTGTCATCACTGATGGGAGTACGTGATCAGAAATTCACTGCATTCTTCTGATGGGTAGTATTGTAAATTATTGTCTGATTTGGGTGCCAGGTGACCTAAATCACAAAAGACTTCACAAGCAAAAAAATAATGTGCTTAGAAGGGAATTTTATTGCAGAAAATGTTTTTACAAGCTGCAGATAAATTCAATCTAAAAAGGAAAATATTGAGCAACAATAACCAGATTCAGGAAACCAGATCAGGATTCCCCAAAAAAATTATTAAAGGGCACTAGATTCTTTTATTAATATCAAAAAAAATGGTGAGTGGAAAATCAATAATGATCAATGGAATGAAAAAGCGTAAGATATGTTTATGCCTGCACTAAGTACAGAATTAATAAAGCTTTTGTGCTTTCTAGGAATTGTCATGCTGGATTAATATGGATGGAAAATCATCATCAGATTATTAGCCATTATATTTTCAATTTTAGGGTTCATAAAGAGCCTTGTGTAATGTTCATAGCCCAGACATGAGGAGAATTGAGGAAGGAGAGTATTATTAGTGCTTGAAGTGGCTGAAAATTAAAGCAAGAGATTATAAAATGCATATGCTTAGTTCATATGATTATGGTCAAAAACAATAGTTAATTCACTGCAACTTTTATTATTGGTCAAAATATTGTGTGCACATTCACATTTAGTGCGCTGTTTCATTACATTAGTGTCAGTGACATGTGTATCACCTTCCATCTCCTGCTGCTTTGTAAGAGATGTGACAGACCACTGTATGTCAGGAGAGGGGAGTTAATTTAGTTTTCTCTGACCAGAAAGAAGCAGGTGGAGCCTACACAACAAGGATACCATCAATGGGAGGGATATGGCTTTGAGGATACAACAGCTGAATGCTAAGATATCCTGGAACTGTACAGGTTATCACATCCTAAGTGTTCTGTTGGCGTGTGACCATGCCTACCATCAGATAGTGGTGAATTGCCAGAATCCTGGCAGCAGCCATGCAGCTCTCAACCTGCTCCAATCCACTGTTTCATTAGTATTTTGTCACTACATCAAACCAGAGGGTATTGGCTGAGTAATAATTTGCCTCCCTCAAATCCAGCTCAGGATTGCGTTCTTCAGCCTATTTCGTCTGGATATCATACTTACAATGAGAGACAGTCTACATTTGGGACATCATCAAGCAGACTGTAGGAGTGCTGATGCAATGGTTCAGCTCCCTGGACCACTCTGGAGAGCAGATGACCCAAGTTAAGGAGGTCCGTTGCATTCTGCATAACCTGGCCATCCTGTGGCATAAAGCGATTGGCCTGATGAACAGGAGACAGTGCAGTAGGAGCAGGAGAAAGGGCAGGGAAATGGGAGGAGGTAAGTTGCATATTATTCCTTCCAGTCCATGAAGGCTTCATCGATTGTGGTTGCACTGAACACTGAATCCCCATATTAAAACAGTTACACTGTTTTGTGCTTTATAAAGACCACGTCTTTTTAAATTTTCTTTAGTTTTCAACCATGGAATTAAAAAGACTGCTTTAACAAGGAGACTGTGTAAAGAAATTGTAACAGGATTTTTTTAAACATCGTGGTTACTGGACCATATTATGAATGACATACTATGTTGCAATTTCCTAGAACAGCTAAAGCAAAGGCAGACAAAACAGCGCAGATGGGTTTTGAACTCAGGCACAACAGCTTGAGAACAGTAGTTTGATTGGCCCTTGACCAGTATGGGGCAGTGCAGCAGAAACATTCAACATGTGGGGTAAAAAAGCATCAAAAATCTGTCTTTCTCTTTGCGGGGTGTAGATATGCCAGAAAGTCTCCAGTAAACTCTCGATGACTTCCTCTCACCATTCTCTGTCAATGTCCTACTAAAAGTAGAATAAAACATTGAAAGGACAAATTCTCAACAGCGAATGTAAAAGTGAACATCGATGGGCAGATGACCTTGTGTCAACAACAAAGACGCAAAGGGAAGTGAAAGAAAACAACTCTTCGAATCCTGTGCTCCAGACTGGTGCTGAATTTCCTAGTTTTGTTTTGATTTTTTCATCCTTAATATCCATGTCCTGCCTGTTTTGTGTGTATATTTGTGTGCAAAGATGGGATTTAAGAAATGGTAGAGTTTGCATATAAAGTTACAGGGTCATAATTCATACTTCCATTTTGTTATTGATTAAAACCTATTTGTTGATAGTCAAAGTGAATAGAGTGATGTGTATTTGTGTGCGCGCAAGCCAGTGGCTTGTGTAGTGTAAGGTAACATCTATATTCAGGATCACTGATGACATCGTTATGCAGCGATATCTGGCCATGTACATTCAACGAAGGCCTTACTCCAAGGTAGTCATGCAAGGATCTCTCCCTACTTTGTATGCAATGCAAATAATTCAAACAGTTCTGGTTATTAAGACCTGCTTTACATCTATGTCTAAGCACAGTTACAATTCATTTATAAGTATTTGGCAATCTGCAATTACTGACTTATATGAGATTATTGAACTTCTTGCTCTATTGCAAGTCCTTTGGATTAGATGGCCGACAATGACCATGATGACTATCTTTTCTCACTATCAAGAGTGCTTCCAGCTCACTATGGATATAAAAAAACTCTCCCCTTGCTCATCTCCTCCACAAAAGCCCCTTGTGTTACATTGGAGAACATTGCACTATGCTGTTTCATCCATTGTGCTAACTCTATTCCATGTTCTTTTATTTTATCCTCTAGCACCTGCTCAAGCCAGAATACTCTTCATCCTTTAAGTGGTGCTCCATCATATGGACTTTGACGTCCCCCCTCCTGATTCGTGCAGTCTGACAGCTAGTACTGAACAACACAACAGTTTAATTAAAATTAGTATGCAGCACAAAGTGTCCATGTTACCTACATTGCTGGGTGAAGTAATTGGTTCATCATGGATTGTGATCCATCTTCTGGTCTAATTCAGCTCTTCCCTGGTCCCTTTCCAGGTGTAAGAGGATGGAAGTACAGGATTTTTAAAAACAAAAGCAAAAACAAGCCTTTGGCAAAGAGAGTATGATTAAAATGGTAATATATGCAATCGCACCAGATGAGCATTTATTTCTCATGTATTTCTAATTGTTATATCCTAACATTGTCTGGCTTGAAGGAAGTATAAATGTTCCAGAGGATGTATGGTGTGTTAATAGTCATGAGGCATTGCTAAATATTTGAGATCCTGTTTTCACGTTTAGGTATGCCCAATAATTGACATATTCAGCTGATTTCTACATGAATGATTGCTTTTTAGTCATTTCAAATACTTTGGATTGCATGAAGAAATCAGAATCAAACTTTTCAACTGGTGAAATTTCACTTGTTGTTCTCTCTTGGTGCACTGCAATAGTAACCAAGAATTCCAAACTACACCCGATGGTTGGTACCCAACTGCCAGTTCATGCTTCCCTGTGCCAAAGTAAGCATCACATGAATGTGACAAGTATGTTCTGTGCCTTCCCACTTAGGAGATGTAAAACCAGCCTGAAATAAAGCTCTGGTATGTCAGGGATGAGAACATTAGGAAGGACTGGCAATTCAGCACAAGGGCTGTGGAAGTGTTGCAGCATGGCTGCAGTGAGCCAAAGTCTTTTTCACTTACATAAGGCACTGTTGCAGACTTTATACTATTAATTAAAATACTGCAAAGTATACTACAAATAATTTTTAAAAACTGTTGCTTGAAATCAGAAATAAAACAAACGGGGGCACCTGCTGAATATTTCCAATATTATCTGTTTTTATTATCATTAATAAGTCACCTTTTTGCACTCTTACTAGCTATTAAAGATTCTTTATCCATTCGCAGTATGAGAACATCAATGGCTCGGCCAGCATTTATTGCACATCCCTAAGTTAAAAGTCAACCACATTGCCGTGGGCTGGAGTCAGATGTAGGCCAGAACAGGTAAGGATGGCAATTTCCTTCCCTAAAAGATATTAGTGAACCAGTTGGATTTTGTTTTACAGTAGATTCATGGTCATCATGTGATGATGCAGTTTCTTTAAGAAGGTCGTGTTGGCCTTGTTTTGTTTTCAGACAGTTCGCAAAGACATAGTTTCTGGGGTTTCTAGGTTTGAAGGGTTTTAGGGCCAATTTGATTTTAGTTATCAAATACTGCCTCAAGCAAAAGGCTTTCAAGTTTAAAAAAAAACTTGTGCAATAAAAGGGGAGTGGCCAGTTCTCCCAACTAGCTTTTCTCTGGTTTGGGTTTGATTTGGTTTTAGCAAGCAGTCGGTTGTGAAGCTGCTGAATCCAATGAAACAGCTCCATGCTGAACCTCCCTCTGTCTGACATCTTTGCTCTAAGATTTTTGGATTTTGGATTTTTTTCCTTTTTTTGCCAAGGGGTGTATATGGGGATTGTTGCATGTATTTGGAATAGCATCATTATTTTGGGATAATCTGTTGGCTTTTCAGATAAATTCAGTTATTCTACATTCTGTTCTCGTTTGCTTATGTTTCATTTGGTAATCTAGTAAATAAATTCTGTTTTGTTTAAAAATGAGTGGATGGGCCAGCTGCATCCCTCCTGGAATATCCACTCTACAGCTGCTTAAAAAGTCTAGCAAAGTTAGGATCTGGGCTACTTATTAAAATAGCTTGAAGGCGTCTGGCCTGGTCCATAGCACACCATTAAATTTTTATTTCTCTATATTTATCAAATTCAAATTCCACCATGGTGGGATTCAAACCCAGGTCTCCAGAACATTACCTGGGTCTCTAGATTAACAGTCCAACAATAATGCCACTAGGCCATTGCCTCAATTAGTTAGCAGTCAGAATTGATAAATTGAAAGGATGGATCTCTTGAATTAACATAGATAATCAATCTGTGAGCATCGCTGTGCTTTCAAAATATAAAATATTTTATGTGCATAGCCATTCGTAACTTCTTAGTCATACATTACTGATAATTTTAGCTTTTTATGAAAACTGAGTGAATAAATTAAAGTAGCTATTAAAAAACTCTGAATGATTTGTAAGCAAAATCAATGCCAAGTAATATTCTCTAATCCTTCAGTTCATTAATATGTTGACCTTGCATTCAGATGTATGGGCTTAATCAGCCAGTGGGAAATGTGACGAATCAGTGGGATTGTCTTTGCAGCATTACTTCCTAATTATATGTCATTTTACGACTTTAAAGAAGTAATTGTGAGCAATGTGTTTTTAGATACAGGATCTCTCAAGTGAAATTAAAAAGATGCAGTGAAAATTCTAACCAACTAATTAGCAGCAGAGTGCTGAGAGGTTTCAATAAATACAAACATTTCCTAGAAAAAAAATGCGATGCAAATATCACATTTTGTACTTTCACTGCAGTCAAGTACATCCATAGCTTCCCAATGGATTCTTTCACCCCAAAGCAATCATGTAGGTTTCCAGAAACTGGGCCAAACAAAAATAAAAAAAAAACATTAACTTTTAATGTAGCATCCTTATGCTTTAACTGTGCATTTCAGGGGGTATTGTTGAATAAAACAAAAATGAAATGAATGCAATTTTGGACATTTGGTTTCCATGGTAATTTAATGGCAGATGCATCTCAAATGATTAGCACCAAAAGTGATGATTTTGACAATAGACAAATGAACAATTCTGGCAGTGAGGATTTCATTAAACTCCTTGTATAGGGTAAAAATGATTGAATATACATTTTATGGTGTGTCATTTGAATAATTTATTCTGCTGTGGAAACTAGGTTATTTTCTGACATGTCACACAGTCCCAATTATCTTAGTCATCATTCTGGGAAATCATCTTTCATATAACTGACTATGTTTCTCACATTCATTGTAGTATGGATATGCTGCAGTATATTTCATATTACTCTAAGTGGTCAACACAGTGATTTTCACTACCTTTTCACTGGGTACTTTTCCATCAGGCAGAAAAGATGTTGGGCTGCACACCCACATATGCTGTAGCTTATGTTCTGCAAACAGAAATGATGACTCATAGTATGTGCAAAAGCTTATCCAAACATTTTTTATGCAAATGATATTCCTTTGAAGCTAACGAAACTCAGTGATGATTTTGAATAAAATTTTGCAAAAAATGTGAAATGGTTTTTAGATTCTCAAATATTTAGGGAGCAGGAAACATCAACCATAGTCTTGCTCAAGAGAGGGATGAGTTCTTAGAACAGATGAGCTTAAAACGTTTCTATGGTGGTGTATGATGGGACTGGGGTGGGGGAGGGGCTTATCTTTATTGACAGACTATAAAAATATATACTTGAGGATTTTCAAACAACAGATTTTAATTTGTGACAGCAGATTTGAATTAAATGTTTACCTTGTATTGTCCCATGTCTCATGGTTTTTGATGTAGATATATTTTAGAGGTATGGTTATAATATTACCACTGTATGCTAGCTTGTGACCTGAAAGAATAAAGGCCTTATACTCCACTTTGCCCCTGGATCAGTTGACGAAGTGGTATCTATTTATGACAAAGGCTTCAAGATCTCAGAAGCAGATATTTGGAAAACTGATTGAAGACCAATCAGACAACACCTACAGATTTCAGAGTACAGCTCTTATGAGTGTAGAAAACCATACAGATTGGTAAATCGGATACTGACCACTACGACGACAGATCTAATTCCTTTTGTTAAGAATGTACATTATTTAAAATGAAAGGAATTCCTAAGATTGCACTAATAAAAGAAAGAAAACAGTGAAAATGATGAATTATGAGTACAAACAAAACCAAAGATATGGACTTGTACTGAAGCACATGAATACTCCATCTCTCATTCTCTCTCTTTAAAAAGGAAAGACATTTGCTGATTTGATTTAAGAGCAAAGGCATTAATATAATGCCTAAATCACAACTCTTGAGCTGTTCTAGGAGAAAGTACAACTTAACAGCAACTAAAAGATGGTTTTCTACATTACAAAAGCTTACCTTTTTCCAGATGCTAGTCAGTTCCATCATTTTCTTTCTCCAAATGAGCATGAAAATAAAAAAAACGCATGTATCATTACTCCTTATTTGGCAGAAACACCAACTACAGCGAGAAAGCTGCAGCTACAAGCCTGCAATTCTCAAAAGGAGCAGTTTTAAATGGACCACAGCCAATGGAGCAGCAATTTTAATTTACACATGCTTAATGTCGCACAGTTTAAAGTTTTTTAAGCGGAGTCATGTATAGCAGAAATGATACTATGGACTAGGTATCTTATTAAATTTCATCTGTTCAAATGACAAATGCAATTCTCCTTTACAGAACAAATAATAGATAATCCCAAGAAAAGACCTTTGAAAGTCTTTCTTGCCTTTGGCAACCAGAAGCTTTGTAGAGTTAACGCATTTGGTCTTTTCATGGATGATCAAAGAGATTTAGAAAAGATCTGGAGGATTGCTGAAAAGCAACTTAGACCAAAATTGCCTCCTATTTCGTGACTCCTTTACAACTCCTGCAGCCATCCATGGAACCTACACAGTCTCCATTATCAAGAGGGTGGCCCCACAAGACATTTCCTCCTCCACCTCTCAGGAAGAAGCCACACATCCCTCAGAACGTGCGCTGATGAGGCAGCCTCCTGTGCTTTCCACCAGCTCAGATACAAACCTCTCAGTGAGTATTCTATCTAGATGAGAGTCAGGAGCATGTCCTTATGAGCACATCACTGCCAGGTATCTGCAGTTGGGTTAGGGGAAAAAAATGCCTAGTCACTGGCACTCAGTGAACTGCCAAAAGATCAGGCGCCTGTCAAGACCAGGCAGGAGAAAAACCTGTGCTCAACAACTAATGATTTCAAGCAAAAACAGAGGTAGGAACAAGAGCAACAGGCAGGTTTGTCAGAGACACTGGGTGTACTGACTCAAAAATTGGTGGTCTCCATCAATACTGTTTGCATCATACTATCCATTGGCTGTGGTCCATTTAAAACTGCTCCTTTTGAGAATTGCAGGCTTGTAGCTGCAGCTTTCTCGCTGTAGTTGGTGTTTCTGCCAAATAAGGAGTAATGATACATGCGTTTTTTTATTTTCATGCTCATTTGCAGGAAGAAAATGATGGAACCGACTAGCATCTGGAAAAAGGTAAGCCTTTGTAATGTAGAAAACCATCTTTTAGTTGCTGTTAAGTTGTACTTTCTCCTAGAACAACTCAAGAGTTGTGATTTAGGCATTATATTAATGCCTTTGCTCTTAAATCAAATCAGCAAATGTCTTTCCTTTTTAAAGAGAGAGAATGAGAGATGGAGTATTCATGTGCTTCAGTACAAGTCCATATCTTTGGTTTTGTTTGTACTCATAATTCATCATTTTCACTGTTTTCTTTCTTTTATTAGTGCAATCTTAGGAATTCCTTTCATTTTAAATAATGTACATTCTTAACAAAAGGAATTAGATCTGTCGTCGTAGTGGTCAGTATCCGATTTACCAATCTGTATGGTTTTCTACACTCATAAGAGCTGTACTCTGAAATCTGTAGGTATTGTCTGATTGGTCTTCAATCAGTTTTCCAAATATCTGCTTCTGAGATCTTGAAACCTTTGTCATAAACAGATACCACTTCGTCAACTGATCCAGGGGCAAAGTGGAGTATAAGGCCTTTATTCCTTCAGGTCACATGCTAGCATACAGTGATAATATCATAACCATACCTCTAAAATATATCTACATTACAAACCATGAGACATGGCACAATACAAGGTAAACATTTAATTCAACTCTGCTGTCACAAATTAAAATCTGTTGTTTGAAAATCCTCAAGTATATATTTTTATAATCTGTCAATACCCGGGGAGTCCAGAACTAGAGGGCATAGGTTTAGGATGTGAGGGGAAAGATATAAAAGAGACCAAAGGGGCAACTTTTTCACACGGAGGGTGGTACGTGTATGGAATGAGCTGCCAGAGGATGAGGTGGAGGCTGGTACAATTGCAACATTTAAGAGACATTTGGATGGGTATATGAATAGGAAGGGTTTGGGGGGATATGGGCTGGGCGCTGGCAGGTGGGACTAGATTGGGTTGGGATATCTGGTCGGCATGGACAGGTTGGACCGAAGGGTCTGTTTCCATGCTGTACGTCTCTATGACTCTATGACTCTAGAGAAAATGGTCATATTGTATTATGTCTCACAACTGGTATGTCAATATATCTGTAAGAGATGTAATCATTATATCATCATTGTATCATAACATGTTACCTGAGCATATAAAGGTCTCAAAATCAATTTTACCCCAGAATCACTGGAAGCATGATGTACTGTTGGAAGCATGCTGTGCGGTGTAATTAATAGCTAATGTTGGCCCAGCTGCTTATGTGTCTGTGAATGCAATTGTACATAATAGTCAATGGGTAGAAATGTATTTTATATTTTTCAATACCTGCATATAAATTATCAGTTTCCTATGTCACGAGTGTTAGCATGAATATTGCCATGTTAGGCAAAATACACTTATGGAGGCATAATGACATCATCTTTTCTATTTTTAAATGAAACACTTGCAACTCTCATAAAATTAGTGTAGTATAATGGAATTATAAATGTCAATAAAAAAGGTATCCACATTCTACCTTGCTTATTATCAAGTACGCTACTTTCAGCCAAGGTGATGGTTGAGTTGAGCCTCAGCACACATGGGTTAAGGATGGAACTGACAGTGCCGAGCTCCCACTTCTGATAGTTTTCCTTTGTCTGCTATCATCTGGTATTAGATTAGAAAATAAGTTGGCATGTAAGGAGAAGGTGGAAGGAAGAAAGGAGGAGATGTTTATTTTACTTTTCAGTTGTTATAGCAAACTGTCAAACTTGCATAACCTTCATCTCAACCGCATTTGCAATTCTCATTCCTGAAACGGTCAAAATTTAAACTATTTTCTGAGGGTTATCATCATCATCTAGTATTTGAAGAGTGGCATGATTACTTGGGTCATGATATGCTATTACTTGGGTCATGATGTGCTACTATTTTTCATAGGAATACTTTTAAATTATGTCAGTTTTAATTAATCTTTTCTGGTTGGTTTGATAGTTTGTTATGTCACTTTTTGCCTCAATAAGCAAGATGGATACAGAAAAATTGAATGGTTCAGTACACAGCGATTCTGAATAATGTTGCACTCATTGTGAAACAAAAGCTTTGAATATTAGTTGAGGCTGAGTTTCAGTTGTTAATAAGCCATTTCGTTGAGAGTGCAACATTTCAGTTCTGTAAAGATATTTAATTTATTTTTAAAAATCTGAAGCTGAGCCAGGAGTGTGCTATTAACTTATTTTCGTATAAATAATAGAATTAGAAATGATTTATTCAATACTATATTTTCATATGTTTTATTCACAACACAAGTAGCATCTTATTGTTCATTTTTATTTAACTTGGGGAATAAAAGGAATTCAGATTCTTTCACTAAACAAGTTTTTCTTTAAATTTACATTGACTAAACGTTGACAAAGATTAACAGTACATAACATTTATCTATAATCAATATAGAGGAAAAAGTCAAAAATTGTGACCTTAGGGATTGTGTGTACTTTTCTTTGACAGAGAGCCTTTCCAGATAAATCCACTGGGTGTCTTCCTCTCACTCTTTCAGCTATTAATTATTAAGCTGCACCAATACTGGCTGTAGTTGCTCAGGGATTCTAATAGCTTAGAAATTCTAATACAAACAGACAGTAGATGGAAGATATGCTCAAGTAATGCTGAGCACTGCAATTAGTTACAAGACCCGATATTAAGAATGAATGTTCAGGAACGCACGATGAAAATTCAGCCAAATACATTTTGAACATGTATCTATGGTAACTTCAAGTCAGCATGTGATCTAATTATAACAACTAGTAAACTGTAAGGATTATAAATGTTAATTAAATAGAGGTGAGCAAAAACCTTGGTTCAAACAGTCAGTACAGCTGAATTAATCTGGGTTTGCAACTTGTTGCCAAGCAACCACTGAGACCAAATGTTCTCTTTGGCAATATTCCACTGAATGGATGAAGAAAATAGTTTTAAAGTAACATTTTGCATCTATAATGCTGTTAATTGTGTGAATATAATGGAACTGGCATTGATTTATTGAAAATCTAAAGCATCTGAGCTATTAATTTTGTACAGATTGTTAAATATGGTTAAAACATTCTTGAACATGACTTCTAGTAACGAAGCGCCTCCAGATCAAATATCGATAAATCTAGCAGGATTATTATTTGAAACAACTCTAGCAACTTCAAAACAAGAGTCTCCATGTTGGTAAAATTAGGAAATCTTCAACATTGTTAATGGTCTCTGATTGTATATTACTGTGTGATATTTTGGAATAATGTATGCATTTAAATGTATTTATTGAACAGTAAAGTATGTTGAATGAACTCAGTGTATGCATACAGAAAATATTCACTAAATGTTTTCTTAAATTAAACTGCTTTCATCAAATTTGCAAAACCACTGCTTTAAGGAGGAACATTCGTATTTTGTTACGGAGCTATTTAAATCAGTTTTTAAAAGTTCATTTTGTCTCATTACTCAATTCTTAGTGGATGGTGCTGGGTCCTCTACTTTTTGTCATTTACATAAATGATTTGGATGCAAACATAAGAGGTACAGTTAGCAAGTTTGCAGATGACACCAAAATTGGAGGTGTGGTGGACAGCGAAGAAGGTTACCTCAGGTTACAACAGGATCTGGACCAGATGGCCATTGGGCTGAGAAGTGGCAGATAGAGTTTAATTCAGATAAATGGGAGATGCTGCATTTTGGGAAAGCAAATCTTAGCAGGACTTATACATTTAATGGTAAGGTCCTAGGGAGTGTTGCTGAACAAAGAGACCTTGGAGTGAAGGGTCATAGCTCCTTGAAAGTGGGGTCGCAGGTAGAAAGAACAGTGAAGAAGGCATTTGGTATGCTTTCCTTTATTGGTCAGACTATTGAGTACAGGCGTTGAGAGGTCATGTTGCAGCTGTACAGGTCATTGGTTAGGCCACTGTTGGAATATTGCGTGCAATTCTGGTCTCCTTCCTATCGGAAAGATGTTGTGAAACCTGAAAGGGTTCAGAAAAGATTTGCAAGGATGTTGCCATGGTTGGAGGATTGGAGCTATAAAGAGAGGCTGAACAGTCTGGGGCTATTTTCCCTGGAGCGTCGGAGGCTGAGGGGTGACCTTACAGAGGTTTACGAAATCATGAGGAGCATGGATAGGATAAATGGACAAAGTCTTTTCCGTGGGGTCAGGGAGTACAGAACTAGAGGGCATAGGTTTAGGGTGAGAGGGGAAAGATATAAAAGAGACCTAAGGGGCAACTTTTACACACAGAGGGTGGTACGTGTATGGAATGAGCTGCCAGAAGAAGTGGTGGAGGCTGGTACAATTGCAACACTTAAGAGGCATCTGGATGGGTATATGAATAGGAAGGGTTTGGAGGGATATGGGCCAGGTGCTGGCAGGTGGGACTAGATTGGTTTGGGATGTCTGGTCGGCATGGATAGGTTGGACCAAAGGGTCTGTTTCCCTGCTCTACATCTCTATGACTCTATGAATCATCAGCAACAAGCAACTAAGCCCCACAAATATCCAGGATTTCTCATTCCAGCCAATATAATTTCAGATTGATGAAAAGCACTCTAGTTCAAAACTTGGAGGGCCTTATTAACCATATTGGGAACTGCTCCTTGCCAATGTTCATGCTAAACTTTCTTTTATATTTCATTTTGAACTTTCCTATCATTAGATTTATTTTTTCGCCAGACGCAAAGATGCATGTCTATTTCTTGATCCTATCCATTGCGAATCTGAAGCTTCGAGATGTGAGCTAATCTCAGTTCAGTTGTTTTATTTCTTCGACATAGATGGACTCAAGCAGATAACAATTGTGGTTGAGATCAAACCAACAAAATATTGATTGTATCCACTGCAATGAACAGAAAATGTAACCAAACATCACTGTTAAAGTTAAACATGAATCATTTACTACTGTCAGTTTTTCCTGTTCAGTATTTTGCAATTTTTAATACTTTCTCAGTGTGTATGCTTAATAGTTTGGCTTTCATCTTTGAAGCTATCAGCTATAGAAATTGTTGTGTTAGTTTGGTTATCAGGGATTGGTGATTTTTACTAATACATATGTGCATCTCTTCCCTTTTTTTGGCAAATAAAGAAATAGCAACACATTTACTACTCATAGTATTTTCAACACATTAAGAAATTGGAACTTCCATTCAAATATAGAAACTGTGAAGAAAATTGGTCATGTGCCATGGTGGAGCAAACCAGAAGGGCTGAATGGCTTCTTTTGTAATCATAATAATTCTATGCTTCTGTATATGATTCTCTAAATTGGCACCTTCATGTTCATCTTTTCTTGAGCTCCCATTGCTGTTTATTGAAGCTGTGAAGAATACCATTATGCTCAATTAACGTATGTTTCTGAAAGATGATATTGTTATGAATGAGATTAGGGATGAGTTTCGACACTCTGGTCCCACCATTTCACGGGTCACAACATAAAGTAAAAACTCTTCTTCCAGTCACCAAGGTAACTAATTAAATATTTTATATATCTATGTAGGATTTTAAACAACAAGATCTATCAACCAAGGTAAAAGCTTATCCCTGTAAATATTGTTAAATACAAACATAAAGACACTTGGAAAAAAAGAGAAAAAAAACAGATTTCTCTTTTGAGATTGAATTTCTTAAAAAAAAACACTTTGGACCATGGGTTATGCTTGAAGGCAAAATGATAAATTTTAGAATGATCTGGAATCTGTTGCTCTGGTGTTCTTCATAGTGTCCTCAAGTCACAAATCATATATTGGTTTCTCAGAAGCCTTATAGCTTGCTGAGTGAAATATAACCCTGAAATGTTTCTTCAATCACTTTATCAAAAGAAAAAATAGGTTTCACCTTTAAATCAACAAGATGACTTTCTTTTCTGACATGGTAGAAATCAGTTGGGCAGCTTGTTCTTGGAAGCTTCCAACTCAGCTTGTTCTCAGCAGGAATTCCTCCAACCCAGCTTGGTTTTGGCAGGCTTCCCACCAACTGAACCAAAGATGTTGCCAGGGTCGGAGGCTTTGATGTATAAAGAGAGCTGCAACTCTGACCTTATAAATGAATCAAGAACCTCTTCGATCAGTCATGGTTCAAAACAACCTCAGCAGAGGTCCGCAGCAAAAGAAGCAGTTGTCATCAGTCATGTGACTTGCTCAAATATTTGTTTAAACTAAGGTCACCAATGTTCACAATGAACATTCAATGACCTCTTTAAAATAAGCTACTCAGTGTATTTGCACAAAAAGTAAAAGAAATCATCTTTCTGTGATGCTTCAAAATGTAAATGCCCTGAGTAATGGAGAGTCTTGTAATAATGCAAACACATTTATTCTAATGATTGTATATATATTACCATTGTAAGTCTCAGCTGTCTAATATAGAGTTTTTGTCATGCTAGTGCAAATGACTGTGATGATCTTCCTATCTGTCAATTTACTGCATCAGATCTGCTCATCTCACAGGGAGGTTTGAGAGTTGTGAATGTTGAGTATGGTGTTGTTGTTTATAACTTCTACAAGGGCAAGATGTAACAGTATGCCAAATGCCAATAGCCACGTTACAGATCCACAATGCTCATTTGGAATGCAAAATGACAATATCTGGCAATAAACTATCACAAATTAGCTAAACTGCTTGGCTAGAAAACAATCACAACATTAATTTTTAAGAAATCCAACAAAAAGTCATCCATCACAGATGCCAGCTTTCAGTCAATTTAAATCAATCCACATGATACCAAGAAATAGTTGGAAGCACTGGATACTGCAAAGACTGACTGTCCTGAAAACATTCTAACAGTCATGCTCCAAACCTTGCTTTGCCATTAATTTAGTGCAGCTGCAATTCTAGCATCTACCCAGCAATGTGGGAAATTGCCCAGATATACCCTACTCCATAAAAGCAAGATAAATTCAACCTTGACAATTATTGCCCCATCAGTCCATTCTTATCATCACCAAAATGAGGGATCGGATGGTTGACAGTGCAATCAAGTGGCATTTATTCAGTAATGACTTCCTCACAGATGTTCAGTTTGGGTTTAATCAATATTATTTAGCTCCTGGCCTTGGTCCAAAAATAAACAAAAATAGCTGAATTCTTGAAGTAAGGTGGGAGTGATTACCTTTGACCTTAAAAAAGTATTTGACTGAGTATGATGTCAAGGAGCCTAGCAAAAATGGAATCAATGAGAATCAAGGGAACGTCTTCTCTGGAGTTGATATTTGTGAGTGATGTGAGTCCCTTCAAGGGGCAATTGCATCAATTAGGCACTTAACCAGTAAAGGTTAAGGATATCCGTGATCATGACATACTGTATGTGAAACACATGCAGTGCCCATCTGTATGGGATACAGTAATTCTACTGCTCATAACATCTCATACAGTATTTATGTGACATGGCTTGTGTTGCATACCACAAAATGTCTTTCAAGCTGTTTGCTTATAATAAGAAAAGTAAAATTGGCTGGTGGAATTACAATTAAAGTTCATCACTGAATCAAAACCTTTATAATAAAATACATTCCAGTCAGTTTTAAGAAGCAAGAAAGGTTTGCATTAATATTAGTGTTTTCAAAACCACTAGTTATTCCAAAGTATTTTCCAACCAATGAGATAAACTGTACTCAGTGTTCTAATATAGGATTGCATTTGGATTCATGTACATAGCAATTTTATTTGTCGCCTCTTTACCAATTTGTTCCTTGGTGAGTGGATTGGTTTCAATGGCTCCTATTCTACAACCCATGCGAAAGTTCACTAATGGAACTTGATGGGTTGGAAGATTAAAGTGATCCATTTACATTTTGGCAAATGAGTGCGAAGTTGAATAGTGAGTCAATTCATTTAAAGTTGCCCACGCCACTTACTTAACTTTGATTCACTGCATAAGTTACATCAGCTAAATGTTAATTGTGTGCAATGAGTAGTTGTAAGATAGCTCCCATTATCTTTTATAAAGTATCTTTAGATATGATTCAGGATGAATAAACTTCATCGTAACTCAACATCTTTAGGAAAACATATTAGTGTAAATGTTAAAATTCATTAATACCAGTTTTAGTTGGTGAAACAATGCATCCAACTTGCCATTAGATCAAACTGCCTTACAGACCTGTGTACTTTCAAGCTAGTTCATTCAGGAGTGAAAGTTGGAAAGTATTCACTTGAAGAAGGATGGAAGACTAACAGTAACAGGTGTGGAGTTTGGATCTATTGAAACTTTGAATGGTTGGACCAAATGATTCTTATTAGATAAGATAATTAATATGTGAAATAAAACAATTAAATGTAGTTAAGGCGCAAAGCAATCTTAAGAGTGGTTGAGTAGACGTAAGAGGTCTTTTTCTTATGCTCCTGTATTGATTTAATTTGCTTGCTTCTTTTTATCATTTGGTGATGTTGGATCCAATTTAAGTAAGGAGTAAACTATAGCTAGTTGCTTGATTGTGAAATCTGGCTAAGGTGTTGGAAGACGCTGTGGATCTGAAAGGAAGTAGTGAATAGCTTCAGTAAAAAAGGAGGAAGAAAATGTGTGAAGTAAGAAACACAGGTCAATAGGATTCAATGCAACTTCTGTGGAGGTATACTTACTGTACTGCAGACAAATGGAAAAAGAAACAATAATAATAATGGGTTAGGCAATATTATAACTGACTTGGTGTAGTGTTACAGATAGTCCAGCCAGAAGATACAGCAGCAGTCATGACCTCAGAAAACGTAGAAAAATTGCATTGGTAAAGTAATTGTAGATATTTTCCCAGATTATGAATGGATGGTTTGACTGTTCGCATCACACTGCAGCACAGTATAAAATAATAAAACCATCTCCCTAACTTCCATCCATTGCTGCTGGTCGTTCCTTTATCTTACTCAGCAGGAATATTGCTTTTTGTCATGCTTATGCAATTGACTATGATGATCTTTTTGTCTGTCAAGTTACCGAGTCTGATCTGCATATCTCGCAAGGAGGTTTAAGAGTTGTGAATGTTGAGAATGGTGTTATTGCTTATCACCTTCATGAGGGTAAGAGGCAAAAGTATGCTACTCTTTGTTTAATATATTAGAGCCTGAAAATCAAACTGCTATTGATTGCTGAAGGTGAGGTACAGAATTAGGAATTAAATTATTCTGTTTATACTTGGCATAGAGGAATTTATGAAATAAATTGTATTAGTATTTTCACAAACCTAAACCAGTGCATCCAACACTGTAATCCTTCCAGTCCACCAAATGGTTTCTGACAACATCTAATCAGTGTTTACCAGCGTAATGTCTGTTATGAGAAATGCCCACGACTGGCACATTGTTGCATGGGGAAACTTTTGTGCCTCAGTACACGTGACAATAAATTCAATTCACCATACCTTCTTATACTGCTAGTCTCACACTGAGTGTTGAAGGCTCATCATATGAAAATGGAGCAGAATTGGCACTTCTTTATTGAAAATAAAGCTTTAATACATATTAGTAAGATAGTAAGTAACTGTAAGTAAGATCAGATAACTACATTAACACTATTATGATCCCCTACATGACAGTAGCCTCCATGATTGTAGACTACATAATCTAACTGCTGACTGGAGTAAACTGCACACTAACTAACTGGTTCCCGAGACTATCACCTCCCAATTAGTGGGGGGAGTCATACAAATGTTCTTCAGCTTTCAGGCAACTATCTGATAGACCAATGTCAATCATGAATTATTTACCTTGTTCAGCCTTTGTAGTATATAGAATATGAAAATAATGATCGGATAATTGAAAACATTACTCTGATATCAACAGAGCAGTAACGAGTAGAGCGAAAGAGAGAACTTAGATGATACTCTAAAAAGCTGCATTCAGTAACCTGGAAATGTATACCTGTAAGTAGAGTGGTACAGACTTGAAGATAGAGTGAGATAACCTTACTCCATGAGAAGGATGGACTATTAATGCTGGTAATCAAGAGGAATGGTAAGGCAATGAAAAAGGTAGTCTCAAAGAGTGTATGGGCAGACACAAGATACACATAATTAGAACATTTTAGAGAAGCATATCATTGCTTAACATTTTAACTACGGGCCAAATATTTGCTCAAGCTGTTTGACATTTAAATACAGGCCTAATATTTGCTCAAATTCTGACAAATAGACTCTGCCAAACAGGGATAGTTGACATGTATTCTGAGAGATGCCAATGAGTTCAATGAGTTAAGAAGCCTGTCTAAGCTTTAGATTTACAATCATCATTTCAGCAATGATTTATTCACTCATAATGTAAAATTACACTAATATATGCTAATAGCCCTATTTGTGTATCATTGCGCTATATGACCTGGACTTTGTCAGGGTTGTCATGACCCCAGTGATGAGATGGAAAGCTGAGGTTGCTATAACGATATTTTCTCTGCACCTTGCAGCCAATGAGCTACCAATAAAGGTCCTTCCCATTAAGGAGACAATCCTATTTCATGTATCAACTAGCCAATAGAAGGGCCAAGACGTCTTCATTCCCTGCAGTACCATGAGGAGTGGAGGCCATTGCTAGGACTGTACTCCATCTAGAGACACAGCAATGGATATCACCCTTCAGCAATATATGTGGGGTTTGTGGCCATTGCGGCCTGTCAGGCATGCCTTGTGAAGGGAGGGCAGTGGTGTTTGTAAGGTGGCTTGCGGGCCCTCCAATATCCATGGAATATCTGATTATGAAAGCCATTGCAAATCTATAGCTGCCAGGCTTCACCACAACAGGCAGAAGACCATCCATCATTGGTGAGCCAGTAGGATGGAGTAACAGAGTTATACAGCATGGAAAAAGACCCTTCAGTCTAACTCATCCATGCTGACCAGTTATCCTAAACTGATCAAGTCCCATTTGCAAGTATTTGGCCTGTTTCCCTCTTAAAGCTTTCCTATTCATATACCCATCTGGAATCCTTTTAAACGTTGTAATTGTACCAGCCTCCATCATTTCCTCTGGCAGTTCATTCCATACATGCATCATCCTCTGCATGAAAAAGTTGCCCCTCAGGTCCCTTTTACATCTTTCCCCTCTCACCCTAAACCTATGCCCTCTAGGCTATTTACCCAAGTTGTGCCCCTTGTGATTTTATAAACCTCTATAAGGTCACACACCAGCCTCCAATGCTCCAGGGAATAAAGCCCGAGCCTATTCAGGCTGTCCCCATAGCTCAAACCCTTCAACCCCTGCAACATGCTTGTAAAACTTTTCTGAACACTTTCAAATTTAATATCTTTCATATAGCAGGGTGACCAAAATTGACCCAAGTACTCTAAAAGTAGCCTCACCAAATCCCTGCACTGCTCGAACATGACCTCTCAACACCTCTTTGATCTTATGTGGCACATTTGGTCTCTGCGTGCGACGGGGGCCATCCTCCCTATTCCTTGCCGCAGGTTGAGTGCAACAAAGGCAAGAAGATAGAGGGTGCTCTGACCTTCTGGTTGTCCATCCCTATACATTTCCTGCCACCCTCCTCCCATCAAACACCCCTGGCTCCATCAATTCAACCCTACCACTGCATTAAGGGTGGAATCCAATGTTGGAGGACCTCTACTATTCTATATCCAACGGAGAACCCAACAGCTCAACAATATAGTTTTTCGGTTTTATATCCTGTATAAAAAATCGGAAGTCTGCTCCTTTCACCTCCAGTCGGAGAATTTGCTCGCTGTTCGAAATCAGCCTCGCTCAAGTGTGGAATCAGCAGAAACCATACAATGCTAGGCATATGTTTCAGCTCTTCCCTTACCAGTGATCCATCCTTAAATCTTAATAAAGTCATTCAATATATTTTGCCTCTTGGAATTTTGCTACTAAGTTGCTTAATCCTAGGCCTGTTTCCTCAGCTTCTAAGAATATGGCTTAGTTGTTTTGTTTTACAGATCTTGCTGTCTATTGCTATTTGCTGTCCATTTATTTCGGACCTATTTTCACAGAGAGCTGCAGGCTATTTCCTTTATAGAGTTCCCCAGAAACTGAGGATTCTGCTTCATTGCCAGTGTTTTATAGTGGGGCAAGGCAAAAAGAGTCAGTGTCACATGATTACTGGATAATATTCTGTTGAGAATGGGTGTCCTGTCATATAGATGTGCATGCACAATAAGCAATGTAGAACTGCTTCAATCTCATCTTGGCTTTCTCTGGTAAATGCTGACTAACAGACACTTGTTATTAAACACTGGCAATATAGATAACACATAGATGGGTTGACAGGCACCTAGATACTTGAGAAGATTTCGATCCATTGAAGAATATTCACTGTCTTATAGTACCAGCTTATTTGACAAGGCTAGCTAGATTATTGTTTTAGACTGGTGAAAAATACTTCATGCAGTAGAAACAGGAAGATTATTCAGGATTAACAATAACTTAATTGAACTACAATGAACTACTACAGTAAATTAATTTGGGTGAAGGAAGGGAAAGTGAAAAAAGATTGTGCAGTAATAAAGTTTACATGCTTGAAGGTTGCACAAACCTACAAGATTTATGCTACCTCGGCGTTATACTGACAAAGATGATCTGTGACCTGCCTTGGGCAGCCTATTGCCAAAGTAGATGGAAAGAAGGTTAGAAGCATGAATGACCTGCGCAGGTTCCAGCTACTCACATGGAGTGTTAAGATAGGGCCCACAGACAAATTTTGGGAGAATGTTGGGCTGGATTTCACTGGTGCAAGCAGTTTAGACACTACCCAAGAACCCTAATTTATCTCCCATAGTTCCTAAAGAGAAGATAAATCAGATCCAATAACCCAAATGGAGACCTGACCTCAACTTCCATTCTCTGGAAAGAACTGTGTTCTGGCCAAGTCTGCTGTTCAATTGTTAAACAAACAGATCCACCTGAAGTTAACATGTGGGGGTTAATATTAGCAGGGTTAAATTTAAAGTGCACGATAGTGTTTGAAATAATTGCTGTAGCTATATTTGACTTTTGCCATCTTGTGAAAATGTGTATGAACGTGTTATGCATTGCGGCAGAAATGGGGAGGTGAGAATCCAAACCAAATGATTGAGTCGCCATGGAAACCAGCAGACTCAAGGCTGAACGTTGAGATGATGGGGGCCTGCCTGATGCTGAGAAGTATAAGTGTGTGCTGAGAAGTCTTTTTTTTAGAGATTCTTTGGATAGCCATGATGAACTTGTACCTTGAAGGTGTCTGAACAAAACTTTTGATTGTTTGAACCATGCAGTGTCAAGACTGGCTGGGTTTTTTTTCTATCACAACAAGCTGGATATTCCCTGTGTTAAAGGAAGCGGGAATATAGCAAAGTTTCAGGGTGGAAGATTGCACCTGGTCTGGGGGATAGGGGAGAAAAGAGAGGAACTGCTAGTAATGAAGCTTGGAAACTTAAGATTAAATAATTGTAGTGTCAGAGCTTGAACACAAAGGCTTTGGTTTGGTAGAGGTAAGGTGAGGGCAGGTAAGAAGGATGGCATGAACAGGGAGAGTCAACTGGAAGTTTGAGCCACAATGGAGATGGATCAAGGAATTTGATAAATCATAAATTAATCTTATATTTGCTCTGCATGAATATAAGGAAAGCTGCAAACAGCAGGTACCTTGTACTGGATTGGAGAAAGTATATTTAAAAAAACAACCTTAGCTACTTTGGAAAGCTCACCTTACTGCCATCCACAGTAACCAATGACTCAGAACTTCCTGCCAGCAGGGATAGGTATGATTGATTATGATGGATTTCTTCAAAACAAAACTACAATAGTTGTATTTTTAAACATGTTTCTGGGAGCTGCTTAAATATCCCTATTTTATGTATTCTTCAATTTTTATGTGGTATTATTGACAGGAACTGTTATAACATTGGGCACTGCTCAGAGCCTGGTTTATCCTGCATAAATATCTTGCAATAGACTAAAACAATCTGTTGTTCCTTTGGAAAATTTCCCATCTCCCACTGAGCACAATAACACTCAAACATCTTGATTAATAGTACTGGCCTCATTGGGACAGTTTTGCACTGTGTTTGCTACAATCTATAATAGATAGACTCAGCCTGTGGACTTATTATTGTAAGAGATTCTATTTTATCTGTTAATTATATTTAATATGCACTTTGATTAGGTTATTTACTTTTCCCTTGTGGTTCAACATTGACTATTAAAATAAAGCTTTCTACATGGACCGAGACTAATTTAAATTTCACAGTATATGAGACATCACGTGCTTAGACACACTGGTTACAGTGGTAATGGTAAAAGCACAGGCTGCAAAATAATTTAGGAAAATCAAAGAAAATAAATGAAGCCAAAAATCATTTTCTAAAATGATTGCAAACTAATCAAAACTACAAAAATGAAATAAAACCTCATATAGTCAAAATGAAAAGTTATTTATTCTTTCAGTCCAATTCATATAACAGCTGCAAGCTCACAGTAAAAGTTTGGCCCTTACGTTGGAGTTATTTGATCCCTATTGTTTGAGCCACATCCCATCCCAGGATTTAGTTGTCATGAAAGATTTTATCATCTTCTGAAATACTATTTATCTCAATCAGCACAAAAATCAGAGGTGTAAGTAGAGCTGGTGATTTAAAATTGACCTGGTAAAGTTACAAAAGTAGGTATCGAGTGAAGTTTAAAAGGTAACTAATTTAATAAATATTTCATGAAATTCACTTCCACAACAGCAATAGTACAATCTAGCACAAATATTTTCTATTGTGTCACAAGGTTTGATCTTTGGAAAGATATTTTACAATCTAATCACCATAGATGTTAATTTAATAGTTTAATAGAGCTACCCAGAGATTGTGAACAGATTGTGGACAGAGTACCCATGAAACGCAAATGTATTATAAGTAGGAAACATCTCAACAATGGACTCACAAGTGATATTCTGCTGACTTAACCTTTCAATCAGCCATCATTACATTTCACCCGAAGAAAATTTGGAAGTTAAGGGCTTTCACTTAATAAATGTTGATAAAAAATTATTCAACACATAAAAGGATGTTTTGAACCATTTTATTTTGAAATAAACAAATTACACTTCCAAGCAAAATTGTCTCTGATATGAAGTTCAAAGACAATCTAACATTGAGTCAAGCACATGGACTACCTGAGGTTTAAACTGACAGTAGATTGAAATGCAAAGCAGCAATCCACTTAATCGGCCCACATTCCTATTATGTACTACTCCATATGAAATTGCTATATTTATTTATTTATGAGTCAACTTATTGTTGCACAAGGTAATGGTTCTGATAAGGAGAATATTAAAGACAGCATTAAGCTCAACTGAGTTGGGTGATGTCATACATTCTGAGGGGTGCAGCAAATGGAGTTTGGCTTGAAATTTTGATTGAGACAGATGTGTCATCAATGTTTCCTGATAATCTTAGACATTCTAACTAACTAGCTAATATAATTTGTATCTTTTGATGTCATGTAATAAATTATACCTTTTTAAGATAAGTTTCTCTTCTTATTAAGACTCACTAATGATTTATCCTCTACCAGTGTTGACCAAACAGGTTGTGAGACTCATAAAAAGAAATATTCTTAAGAATGTCATTAGGTGAGTAATCCAGAGACCTTGGATCATCTAAAAGCTCTTGGGCTTTTCTGGGCAAGGTGGGCATTAATAGGTCAAGGCTGTGGGCTGTGGAGGGGTTAGTACTGCCTGAGAGTCTGTTTCTCTTACACTGTTACATCTACATGTGGGTGTCCATTGAGAGGGAGCATGCAGGGTCCACTGGTACAGCAGAAGGCTTCACAGACCCATAGACACCACAGGGCTGGAATGCATTATCTCTCTGAAGAATGTTATTTTAGTTTAATAAGTTTCCATTTTAAAAATAATTTTCCATTAAACGTTTTGTCATGTTTTTCTATTGTGCCCCAGCAGGGGCCATTTAATCATTAGAGGATTTGTCATTTTAAAAGATGAGAAAGGAGGATTGGTGGTCACAGTTCATACCAACACTTAGCACATACAATGTGGTGATCAGCAGTGGGCATTTTGCTTAACCACTCCAAGGTAACACCACTGGAAAGAAATCCATAGTACCGAGCAGAAAAATATAATCAGAAGGCAAATCAGTTTATCCTTTATTACTTAAGAATATTCAGACTTGCAGTCAGTGGCTGCAAATGGTAGAACAAACAAATAATCAGCAGAGCCAGTTGGAGGAACAACACAAGGATGAAACTTCCACTCAGACCTGGTAAAGTGTATAGGAGAAGGTGCGTGTGACAACTTTAAAAAACTTGGCAAACTTGACACGTCCTGAGAGTAGATAGACAATCTTATCATAGAATAGAATGTATCCATTTTATGAGCTCAAAATGTTTTAAAGATACATGTGACAAACCACCACAAAGTGTTGTGTGATGAAAGGTGTGTGATTTATATATGTATTAATATCATTTTTGTTTAGAGTTTGGATTTCAACATAAGGCATATGAGAGTTTGTTTATTTTCTATATGAATGGTTTTAATAATAAACTAGGTCAGTCTTTTTAGAACCTTGATGTTAAACCAACATATGATAGAGAGCAGATGTCTGAAGGCCCCTTGGGATGTTGTCATTATCCCCTGGGTCAATATTTACTGCTCACCCCTAGATGCCTTTACAGGGTGGTGGTGAGCTGCTTTCTTGAAATACTGTAGGTAGACCCACAATGCTTTTAGGGAGGGAGTTCCAGAATTTTGACCCAGCAAAACTGAAGCAATGGCGATTTATTTGTAAGTCAAGATGGTGAATGGTTTGGAGGGAAGGTTGTAGGTGATGCCCTTCTCCTTCAAGCTGGGTGTGGTCATGGGTTTGGAGGGTGCTGACTAAGGAGACTTTGTGCATTCTTCAGTGCACCTTGTAAATAGCACACATTGCCGATCCTGAGTGTCAATGGTGGAGAGATATTGGGGGTTTGATACCAATCAAGTGGTTACTTTGTTATGGATGGTGACAAGCCTCTAGCACTGTTGGAGCTACACACCTCCAGGCAAGTGGGGAGTATTCCAGCACACTCCAGACTTGCTCCTTGTAGCTGGTTGACAGTTTTTGGGGAGTCAGGAGGTGAGTTAACTGCAGTATTCCCAACCTCTCAACTTCTTTTGAAGTCACACTACTTATATGGCTAGTCACATTTGCCTTCTGGTCATTGGTAATCCCTAGGATGTTGATAAAAGGATTCAGTGATGATAATTCCATTGAATATCAAAAGCTGTAGTTTGATTGTCTATTATCGGAGATGGTCATTGCCTGGTATTTGTGTGCCATGAGTGTTTCTCACCACCTTTCAGCCCAAGCCTGGATATTCTCCCAGTCTTGCTGTATTTGGATACATGAACTTCTTCAGTATCTGAGGAGTTGGGGAATGATGCAGAACATTGCTGAACCATCAGCCAATATCCCCACTTCTGACCTGGAGGGAAGATCATTGTTGAAAGACCTGAAGATGGTTGGGTCTATGGAAGTACCTTGAGGAATCCCTGAGACAACTGACCTCCAATAACCACAGCCATCTTCCTATGTGCCAAGTATGACTCTAACCTGTGGAGAATTTTCCCCCGCAGCTCATTTACTCCAGTTTTGCTGGGGCTCCTTGATGCCGCACTCTGCCAAATGTGGCCTTGATGTCAAGAGCAGTCCGTGTTTGCACAAAGGGTGTAATGAGGTCAGGAGCTGAGTGGTCCTGGCAGAACCCAACCAGGTAGCACAGAGTAGGTTATTACTAAGCAGGTGCTGCTTGACAGCACTGTTGATGACTCTTTCCATCATTTTACTAATGATCGTGACTAGACTGATGGGGTGGTATGAGTTGAATCTATCCTGCTTTTTATGTGCATCAAATACCTGAGCAGTTTTCCACTTTGTTAGATAGATGCCAGTGTTGTTACTGTTCTGGAACAGCTTGGTGAGGGTTGGGACAAGTTCTGGAGTACATCTTCAGTACTATTGCCAGAATGTTGTCAGGGCCCATAACATTGGCAGCTTCTCACACAAAGTCTGGAGGAATATCTGGAAATCTCTCCCTCATTTCTTGAATATTTGATGGTTGACATTTTCAGATTGAAATTAATAGATATTTATTTGATACAGATGTAAAGGTGAGGTACAAATAACCATGATTCAATTAAATGGCAGACTATAAAAAGGCTGAATATTCTTGCTCCTACACTGGCACATTTCCCCAAACAGAAAACTTATTGGTTGGGTATATGTTGGTTTCACACCCGACCCAAATTTATTCTCCAGTGAGTTCAATTTAGAGTGGGGTGTAATATTTAGATCTTGTTGATTTCCTGATGAGTTATGTTAAAATAACCTTTAATGAATTGTGCTATGTTTGGCAGTAAAATTGCAATGCAATCTAACATCCCTAACAGACATTTAACCCCAAACAATCCAACTCTTCGCTTTCAATTAAATAGACAAGTGTGGTCAAATGACTATGGGTCAAAATTGGACATTCTAAATTGACCCACAGCTGGAAACATTGGGCCTGACAGAAAATTGGTAAAATTAAATTAAACACCAGCCAGCAGCTGTTAGCTTTCGGGATCAGTGGAAATCAAGGTCAATGAGGTTACAGAGTCTCAAGGTTACCAGTTACAACTAGCACGAGAGTTATGTATTGGAGAAGTGTTGATCAGACTTTCCGGAACTTTGATTGCCTGAGTATACACGCTTTACACCATTTGGCATGGCACAATGAAAGGTGTTGGCAGGATATCATTGGATTGTTTGGTCTTAACTCATGACCACATTGGTCAAAATCCACAGAAAATTCTGGAAGGTCTGGGGTGAGGCGGGAGGAATAAAAACTGCGAAAATCCACAGGAAAGATTTGCAGCAGAAATCATGGCAGAAGACTGTGCAGGAACCCAAGAAGACTCAGGAGAAGATCCAACATAACCTGCACGACCCACCTTTGTGGAAGAGAACCAGGCCTCTGTTAGAGAGAAAGGAGATTCCAATGGCCCAGCTCAAACACATGGATTATTGTGGGTAATATCCTTTCTCAGACAGAACTTGGTAGAGAGTAAATAAAATTATTTGTTAATAAAATCAAGTTAAACCACGAACTGAATTCTCTTTCCCCTTGTCCGTCTGACCAACAGGAGTGCTTGGGTAAAGCGTTTTCAATACATAAAGTGGTTGCAGTGGTCCAAAGCTCGAACACCACAAGTCTTCTGTTACATTTAAAGGATAAAGGGAAAACCTTCTCAAATACCAAAAATATCTTTGCCATATTGCATTAATAACTGATCTGATTTTGTGTTTGTGCTGAATTACTCAATTAACCTTCAGAGCTGTGAAATATAAACAGTGACTTTTCCTCTTCCATTGAAAATTCTGTTCTGTCGATTGATTCCAACACTTCCATCAATTACACCAAATTAAGCAGAAATGAAAAGGATAAGAAAGGTGCACACTCATTAGTTTTGATGACAGAACCATTTGGGTGACCATAAATCTCAATTGAAGAAACTGTAGATCTTAATTATAATTGCTTGAGGTCTTCGTATTTAATGTCAAGATGCTGCATTCATTGTTCTAATAATTATTTTTAAATCATGGAATTTTCTGACTAGATAGCTTCCTAAGATTACGGGGAAGATTGGATTATAACATGGTGTGTAGGATTTCACGAAAGGGAATCAAACGAAGACCTCTGGCAATGCTTACACGGAAATTCAAATAATAAATGGAAACAAAATGTCACTCAGCTATACTTCACTAAGACCTTTCTTGACTTTTCCCCTATCACTAATCTGGTAGCATGCTTTTCTGACATCCTGGTTCAGCAGAAACTTCCTCCAACTAAATACTGACAAAATTGCTGACCCAGTCCTTCTAGTCAATGGGGATGCTGGGGCGTCACCACTGTCTGGGAAAAACACAGCACTCTTACTTTTTTGCATCCTTCTAATAGGAACCTCCCATCCTTTCTGTCATAGTAATGCTTCAGCACAGCCTTCCACAGAGGAATAGCAAACAGGAGCAACACACAACATGCTCCCCTTTATAATGTAGCAGCTGCTGTTTTCAGGTTAAGTGTTTAATAACCTCAAAATCCCCAATGTGTTAGTGGTTAGGTGAATGGGTAGGTAATGCATATGTCAGAGATTGAGTGATTAAATTGTGTGGGCGAGTAAGTCATTGGGTGGCAGAGTGAGCTGAGTGTGTGAGCAGGTAAGGGAGTGAGTGATTCGTCACGTTGGTGGGAATGGGTAGTCACGCCAGGGATTGGACAATTGGAATTTCCAGTTAGCCTACTGCTATATCACTTATGTAAACTTGAGGGTCATCAAAGCCTTGTTGCTTTTGTACCAACTCTCACCAAGTCCTAGTCACTCACCATTCTTGTGTTTGCTGAAGTACATTGTCTCCTGGTTAGGCAAACATTTGATTGCAAACTTTGTGTTTTGGATTTTCCAATCCCTCTTCCTTGACACTGCCCTTCTTCTCTAACCCCACAACCATCTGATGGTGTCTGTAATATTCCACCTTCTTGTACATCTCCAATTTTGATCATTCCACCATAAGTGGCCACACATTCATTTTCTCATCCACTCTTCCATCGCCAGACCACAACAACACGACGGTTGGAGGAAGAGCGCCTCATCTTCCGCCTAAGAACCCTCCAACCACAAGGGATGAACTCGGATTTCACCAGTTTCCTCATTTCCCCTCCCCCACCTTGTCTCAGTCAAATCCATCGAATTCAGCACCGCCTTCCTAACCTGCAATCTTCTTCCTGACCTCTCCGCCCCCACCCCAGTCTGACCTATCACCCTCACCTTGACCTCTTTCCACCTATCACATTTCCAATGCCCCTCCCCCAAGTCCCTCCTCCCTACCTTTTATCTTAGCCTGCTGGACAAACTTTCCTCATTCCTGAAGAAGGGCTTATGCCCGAAACATCGATTCTCCTGTTCCCTGGATGCTGCCTGACCTGCTGCACTTTTCCAGCAACACATTTTCAGCATTCATTTTCTCAGGCCTTACAGTCTAGAATTCCCTCTGTAAACCTCTCCACTTGTTGAAGTTACTTTCTTCCTTTAAGCCACTCCTCAAGACAACTTATTATCTCAAAGGAGTTTTGATGAAGTTCCTATTAAAAGCCTTCAATAATTTCATTATAGGTGCTTTATAAATGCAAATTCTTGTTGTTCTATTAAAATAAATTGTCATCCTTACCTCACTTCTGGTTCTTCTGCTAATTACCTTAAGCTTAGTATTTGTTTACAATGTTTGTTTCTAATGTCAGTTTTGGATTGTTTTAACCATTATTTTGAGAAAGAAGTCAATGAAAAACTAACTTATGGAATCAGAATTGCGGAAACACTCATATAATTTGCAGTGAAATACACCTTGAATGTATAGCTAAAGAAATGGGTTGAAGAGACAAAGGTAACAAGATGCAGGATTTTATGTTGGGAATTAAGAACATAGAAGAGAAGGGCAGGAATAAACTATTTAGTACCCCGAGCCTTGCTCGCTATTCAATAATACGCCATCGCAATCTCAACACCAATAACTCCCACGTGAAAAAACCTTTTTAACTCAGCTTGAATATTTTCAATGACTCCCATGTCTCCACTGCTCTCTGATGTAGTGACTTCCAAAGATTAATTGCCCTCCCCATTCCTCTTTTAAATGGAAACTCCTTGTATTGAAACTATTCTGTTTAGTTCTATGTTCCCCATGAGGGGAGACATTCTCTCAGTATCTCCCCTATCAACCCCTCAGAATCTTATATCAGCAAAAAGATCATCTCTTACTCTTTAAAACTCCAATGGCTGTTGCCCCATCAATCTTTTCCTATTAGACAACCTCTTCATCCTAGGATTCAACCCAGTGCTCCTTCTCTGAATTGCCTTCAATAAATGTCGTCTTTCTTACAAACCTGTAAGCAGGTGTCCTGTATAGCTGTAGCAAGGTTTCCCTACTTTTACTCATAAGATTATTTGCAATAAAGGCCAACATTATATTTTTCTTCCTAATTACTTCCTGTACCTTTTTGTCATTTCTGTACACCGACACCCAGATCTCTCTACCACTGCATTCTGCGTCTATCTGTATTACAAATGGCTGCAGGTTAATCAATCATGATACTTGTGCCCAATTACAAATAATTGTATTTTATTCCTCAATATTTTACGCAGAAAATCTTCAAACAGATTGTTGTCTGTCAAACAATCAGTTTGAGCATGGGAAAAATTACTGTGATCAATGCTTAGCTTCCCTTTTGAATATGGGTCGTGATGAGTGTGGTGCTGGAAAAGCACAGCAGGTCAGGCAGCATTCGAGGACTGACCATGAATTTTTGCCTTTTTCACCCTGAGTTAGTGTAATTCTCTACTGTTTTTGGTCATAGATGTCTATATAACATCTTGAATATGGACTTCGCTGATGACAAAGGTATCATTATAATTATTTCTCCTTGGGTTCCAATCATAATTATGAGTATCGCTTCCCACATTTGTATTCAAAGACATTAGTTCCTGTAGATTTGAATGAAAATAAGACTTACTTTTGTATAACCTATGGCATCCCAAGACACTTTCTAGCCAATTAAGTGAACTGTTCCACACTGCTATAATGGCAGAAGTGGGACAGTCAATTTGCACCCAGCATGCTCTGACAAATAACAACGTGGTAATGTGCAGTTTCTAAGGTGATAGTGAGATTGAAAATATGAATGTCTCATTGTACATTTCCCAGTCATGAAAGGCAGTATGCTCCCTTGAAAAGCTGAAAGGTAGACGGAAGCATTGCCTGTAGAGATGTGGAAAACCAATGATTCTGTGCCTTCACTCACAGGCTGGCTGGAGGTATGAAAACTGTGTGCAGGCCTGGCCCCAGCACAATCCCTACATGTTGCATTCAACCTCAGCATTGTCCACTTTAAAGTGCAAAGTCTTGGCTGCAGTCAATCTCTCATTGCCAGTGACCTGGGGTGCAGCTTGATTAGATTACATTACAGTATGGAAACAGGCCCTTCGGCCCAACAAGTCCACACCGACCCGCCGAAGCGCAACCCACCCATACCCCTACATTTACCCCTATACCTAACACTACGGGCAATTTAGCATGGCCAATTCACCTGACCTGCACATCTTTGGACTGTGGGAGGAAACCGGAGCACCCGGAGGAAACCCACGCAGACACAGGGAGAATGTGCAAACTCCACACAGTCAGTCGCCTGAGGCGGGAATTGAACCCGGGTCTCTGGCGCTGTGAGGCAGCAGTGCTAACTGCTGTGCCACCGTGCCGCTTGGAGGATCCTTAATGTGTGAGATTTTCTGCAGTCAAGCAGAGGAGAGATGAACAATGTTTTATGACTTCCTTCACCCTGGGGTGACTGAACTGGCTGTTTATCTCTCAAATGGATGCAACTTCACCAAGTCCAACAACTACAAAGAAACTAGGGCAGACAGTTTCAGAGTGTAAGTGGACATATATTTCCAAAAGTGTAACATTGCTTGTAGTGAGGTTTCACCCATATTACCTTATGTGCCCTCAGTAGAATTCTTTTCCCTTCCAGTATCTCTAAGTGCAGTCCTGACTTCTACAGCTGGGGTGAAGGGAGCTTGCTGCCTTATGGTTGAACGTTTTGACCTGACAGGTGTGGAAAACCAGTCACACCTGTCGGGCCAACATGGTCAACTTTAGGGCTGCAAGTTCCCTTTCACCACACACCAGGCCTTGTCATCACATGGGCTCCTCCCATAAACAACCCATAGTTAGCCACCTATTGTCTGCATTAACAGCCATTCATTCTCATAGGCTGACCTTTATCTATTCCTTTGTTTGTCCAAAATGCTTCTGTGACTTTCTGACCTGCACCTCCATCTTTTGTTTGCTTCTGTCCCTCCTCTCTCCCTATCCTCAGCATAGATACCAACCTTTTCCAAGCTACAATCAGTTTTGAAGAAGGGTCACTGGAACTGAAATGTTAACTGTGCTTTCTCTCCACAGATGCTGCTAGACTTGCTGAGTTTTTTCCAACAAGTTCTGTTTTTGTTTCTGATTTCCAGTATCCGCAGTTCATTGGTTTGTTTTTGGACCACTGAAATTTTCTGCCCAAATGCAGTTTCATCCTCCTCAGGCTAGATTTCTGCAGGTTTCAATACTATAGGGAGTAGCATGAGAATTAGAATTAGTTTTATTGTCACTTATACTCAAATGAGTTCAATGAAAAGTTTGCAAGTCGCCACTTGGTGCCATCTTAGGTACAAAGATAGCTAGTAACAGATTCTTAAGGAAAAGAATTAGAAAAATAAAGAAATAAAAAGCCAATCATTATAGATCATAGGAATACATTAGAACAATAGAGAAATAAAACATTTAGAATAACAGAATACTGTGTGTGTATGTGTGTGTGTGTTATCCTCAGAGAAGGCTACGAGGGTGCCTTCTTCCTATTGATGCCTGTTGCCCTACTCTGTCTCCAAGTCCAACTCTCACCTCGCAGTTAATGCTGAACACCATTGGCTACAGCATAGAAGCAAGGCCTGTGAACATATCTAGCAGACACTAAATACGCTGAGCTTGCTTCTCCAGGTGATAACAAGCCTTTCCACAGAGTGGAGTAGACCCATGCGTGCCAGAGCCAGCGCAGTACTAATAGTATTGGCGAGCCCTTCCATCCTTCAATCCATTGATAAACTGCCTCTGACAGACCTGCTTTGCGTTCACGAGTGCCCTTGTGCAATCTGACAGTCATTCGTGGTCAACACCATGAGATCATCTTTAGTTTGGAGCTGAGCAGGAGCCTGGTCCCCAGATTGCCAATGACCCGGAGTGTTTCTTGCCCCAGTTGCACAGAGGTGTCTGCAATGTGCTCATTGGATTGTGTTCCCCAGTCTAGTCTCAACTGAGTGAACATTGAGGTGAAAGTCTCTGAGATGGTGGAGGCTGCAGGTGGAAACCTTGCCAGTCCACCCTCTGAGGTTTTCTCCTCCGTGGTTCATTGGGTCCCAAGAGTGTCTGCATAAGAGAAGAGAGAGAATTATTTGTGTCAAAGGGATAAAAGCTTTGACGGGATAAAAATGACAGAAGACAATCCGAAGAATTCTAGGCTAATTTACTTCAACAGTGTTGGTTGAGTGATACATGTTAATTAAGATGTCGGGAAAATGCCCTGATTCTTGTTCAAAATAGTATTCTGGCATCTTTTATATCCACCCAAGAGAGCCTTAGTTTAAGATCCTATCTGCAAGACAGCACTTTCACAGAGAATGCCCCCTTCATTGCTGCACTAGAGTGTTACTAGATTGTCTGCGTCAGTCTCTGGGGTTGAACTTAAAACCCACAGTCTCCTGAGTCTGGCCAAGAATGGTCAGTTTTGGATGATGTTATCCTTCCTTACTCAGGCCATAAGCCAGGTGTTGAACATTGCATTGTTGTTGGGCCAATAGAATTTCTAAGAAATCTCTCTGTCCAGAATTAGGCCCACTTTGTGGAATGGGCAGCCCTTCTTTCTGGAATGATAATGATGAGCTCATTGCCTATTGTTTTAACACTCCAATCGTCTTTGAAGTATTTGTTTTAATGAACCTGTTCAGATACATTGAGTACAGGAAAAGTTTCCTGGCAGTTGTACAGGACGTTGGTGACACCACTTTTGAAGCCCTGCTATAGGACGGATATTATTAAATTGGAGCAGGTGCTGAAGATACAGGAAAATGTTATTGGGACTGGAGGGTTTGAGTTAAAGGGAGAGACTGGATTGACTGGGATGTTGTCACTGGAGCATAGGAGGTTGTCTTTACAAAGGTTCATACAATCATGAGGGGCATAGATAGGTGAACAGCAAAGATCTTTTCCCAAGGTAAGCGAGTCCAAAACTAGAGGGCAGAATTTTAAGGTGAGAGGAGAAAGTTTTAAAAGGGACTTGAGGGGTAACGTTTTTACAATGGAGGGTGTATGTGGAATGTATGTGGAATGTATGTAGGTTTGTATGTGGAATGAACTGTCAGAGAAAGTGGTAGATGTAGGTACAGTTACAATACTTAAAAGACATTTGGATGGGTACATGAATAGTAACGGTTTAGAGGGATGTGGGCCAAACACAGAGAAATGAGGTTAGTTTAGCTGGGGAAACTTTTCAGCATGGACGAGTTGGACTGAAGGGTCTGTTTCCATGTTGTATGATATGATTCAATGACTCTGTGTATACCACTTGAACCTGGACCTTCTGGCTCAGAGATAGGGGCACTAGCATGGCATCACAACACAGATTTGCCTTCTATTTCCACTACTTCCCATTATTTTACAGAACACATGATAAATGTTTCAAAACGGCACCAGCTGCTGCCTGAATTCTTATCTTGAATCATTGATGAACTCTGCCAAGTCTCTTTCATTCCATTTCACCTCACACAGCCAACTGTTTTGATAATTCATATTTGTTTTGCATTCATTAACAAATATATTGAGCCTTTGAATATATTCAAGGTTGATTTGGACAGACATTTGAACAATAAGGAAATCAAGGGTCATGGCGATTAGAGTCGAGTGTGGTGCTGGGAAAACACAGCAGGTCAGGCAGGGTCCGAGGAGCAGGAAAATCGACGTTTCGAGCAACAGCCCTTCATCAGGAATCAAGAATCCTGATGAAGGGCTTTTGCCCGAAATGTCAGTGCTCCTGCTCCTCAGATGCTGCCTGACCTGCTGTGCTTTCCCAGCACCACTCTCGACTCTAATCTCCAGGTTCTGCAGTCCTTACTTTCACCCAGTCATGGAGAATAGGCAAGATTGAGGCCAAGATCAGGGTAGCTGTGATCTTATTCAGTCGGTGAGCAGGCCCAAGGATCCATATTGCCTCCTCTGCTCCTATTTTTTATATTCTAACATTATTATTTTTAATCTAGCAATGTATAAATATTCAGAGAGTTCTCAGCTGAGTTGTAATGGCCTGCAGCAGTGCCGTAGGGCATGCCAGTAAATGACAAGCGTAGATCCAAGGAGGTGGAAACCTTTGTAATATTGTTCTTCTCTGTTTCTCTTCAGGTCAAACTTATGTTGCAGCATATAACTTGTTTTTAATCAAATATTTCGCTGACATTTCCAGTGATTTGCAGTCTAAATACTTAGTACACAATAGTGAAACTATTCATGACAGAAGGTGAATCTAAATCTACTCTGAAATAATCAAATGTCATCATGTAAGTCACCACTTGAAGCCTTTCGTCCATAGGAAGCCAATGATTTTGGACCCGTCTGAACTCAGTTTTCACTTTAAATAATTATTAATTATTGATAGGCTCTAATACGCAGTACAGTTCACAATAAAACGGTCAGCCAGCTCCATTGTTACCTGATATGAAGAGTTAAAGCATACTGCTGATGCTGTACTTGACTCTGATGGGAACAAGAAAGTTTATTTCAGTTAAATAAGTGAATGTGCAAAGAAGTGAGTGCAAAACTATGACAAATTCTGTACCAACACAGATAGAAAAGCAAAATACTATTGATGTTGAAAATCTGAAATCAAAACAGAAAATGATCAATATATTCTTAAGTCTGGCAGAATCGAGAGAGTAAAGAAAGTTAAACTTCCAGGTTGATGGGTTTTTTCCTCCACAGCCCAGCACTTCTGACTGGCATTAGGGAAGATAGAGCTGGGAATGAACAGTTAATCCAAGAGGTGGACCCAGAGCTTAGAGAGTCTGATATCCCTCTGAAGGCAGAGCAAGGCTAAACCATTCAGTGGAGTTACTGGGAAGGGGCAGTTGCCTCTCAGATTATGTCGGGTAAATGATTAATGAAAAAGCAGAAGAAAAACTATCATCCTGACTCTAAATGAATTGCATTTTTCGCCTGATTGAGTGGTGTCATGTTGTTAGCATAGACTAAAATTAGAATCTAATTGATGTTGAGTAAAATTTTACAATGGCACAATATTAGACACAAAGATATAAGAGTTATTAATTATGTGTGAAGATTAATGTCACAATGGACAATTCACCATTTTTTTAAGCTGGAAAGGAGGCTGTGAACAAACTGCAGCATCCTGCACGGTTGCAATCAGCTCTGACTGATTACGGTATTGTAAAAGACACAGGAATAATTCTCATTTCCATATGAATCTATGCTCAAGGAAAACCTACCTTTTCTGGTTGGTTGAATTTGTGATACTGTAATTAAATGTTGCTCAGGATTTCTGGATTGAAAACAAGCTCAAGCTGTAATAAATCAAAACAAAATAACAAAGCATTGGAACAGCTGAAGACCTAAGATCTTGGGGAATGTATTAGCTAATGTCTGAAAAAGGGCTCAGATATTGTAGTTCACAATTAACTCACACCTATTCATTCTGGTATAGACAACACATAAACTCTGTGCTGTTGTTAATCAAAATGATAGTATTCAGCCCGACGCTATCTGCTGCTGAGTGGCTTTATGCCTCAGAAAGGGATAACTTCAAGCAAGGTTAGCATCACTTCAAAGCTGGCCTGCACTAATTAAAGTCTGTTCACATCTCTTAAAGGGCAGATGCATTCTTCCTGCAACAGGTGTATAAACTGGTTACAGAAGACATTCTGAGCAGGAATTGGAGTGAAGATCTGACAACTATGCTAAAACTGTGCTTTAAGGTTTTCCAGTGTTTCAGTGGAGGTTGCAATGCAGAAATGGATAAGAAGTGGAAAGATCCTTTAATCACAGGAGACCAGGTCGCTGTCCAGGTAGAGAGCAGCTGCAGATTATTGTAGAGTATGTCAGCTCTCTATGCTGTATGAGCTGTTGCTCATGACAAAGGCTGCTTGTCACCATCCCCTATAGTGATGGATACTAAAGGTCTGCTTGATTTAGGAGAAAGTGAGGACTGCAGATGCTGGAGATCAGAGCTGAAAATGTGTTTCTGGAAAAGCGCAGCAGGTCAGGCAGGTCTGCTTGATTTAGCATGGTAGAGGCAAAACACTTCCTGGTTTAACTATGAGAGTTATTAGTATGTAGCAAAATATTGTTTATTGTGTGTTAACAACTAGCTACAGGTTACATTTCTATTATAGACATTGTTACAGTGCTTTTCAGGAGCACAAGATGATTGGTCTCATGTCTTTAGGCTGTTCTGCCCACAAAAGTACATAGTTGTTGGCCCTTCTGCCCCCCGCACCCCCCCCCCCCACCCTCAATTCTAACCTGTTCAGAGCTGTATACAAGAGTTGTCATCACTGTCAGTGCAAGAACTGTAGTCCTGAGAGGCTGAGTATGGCAAATTTCTTAAATTCATCTTCAATTGCCTATCTATAGCAATAAACCCTATCAACCACAACTTGTAATTAACATTCATGCCCTTAATAGTAATGCAAACTTCAAACAGTCACTGATCTTTGACCTATGCTGCTATTATATCAGTGAGAGGTTTTGGAATCAAAGATTTGTGTTCAGGATAGAGTGTTGCCATCAATCCTTCTTCCTATGCTGGTACTGGGCTTTCCACTAGCCCCTGGTAAAGGATGAACCACAAACAAGTCTCAGCAGAAGAGGTTTTTTTTTTAGATAATGGTTTGCAGTTTTTTGTTTAAACCAACCTGTTCAGAGATGTTACATCATACCTTTTGGAACAGGTGGGACTTGGACATGGGCCTATCTGGCTCAGAGGTGGGGACACTACCACTGCGCCAGAAGAACTTCGATTTCAATTGAAAATGTTATTTCCCAATCAACCTGTTCAGACATGTTATTGCATACCTCTGGCTCAGTTGGGACTTGAACCCAAGTCTGTTGGGTTCCAAGGTAGCCGCAAGAATCCTAATGTTGGAGTTCTGCTTTGTCGATGTTGTGTTCCGCTAGATAATTTGACTCAACATGTTATGGTACACATCAAGAGCAAATGACCCAGTAGGATACAGTTTATGTCATCTCAGTAACTATATACAGGAGATATTATCTCTTCAGCACATTAACTGTTACAACCAAGAGGTGAGTAAGACATGTGGCTCTATCAGGTGACTGTGTCAGACTTCAAGTTCGGTCTGCACAAACTTCCCAATGATCCACCCACTGCCATATCAGAGAGAGTAGAGCTCCAATGTAGCTCACATTAACCCTCTTATATCAACACATTATAACAGCTGGCTATGTTCATAGTCTCTCACAAGACAAGGCGTTTCATAATCCTGGACAGCTACAGCTATCCAGAAAGACCAGGAAGGGCTGGAGCAGATAGGGCTAGCCATGTTCGGTCAAGATAATGGCAGAGTAGGATGCTCCAATTAGAGCTCCTCCACTACTTCTGTTTACTTCCAATTTCTTTCCCTGCCTTTTCCCCCGACTTTCCCCTTTTTGGAATTGTCCCCTGATGGGGGCCGGTTTGGAGGCATGAGGGATAGCCAGCAGGCTGGAGGCTTGTGCTGAGCAGGGTCAGTCATTATACTGGGGACTGGTGTGGAAGGTCAGTGGCCTGCAAGCTCAGTCAGACCACGTGTGGAATCCCCCTGCCCTTTATAGAATGACTGTAATGCTTATCCTTTTAACTTTGGTTCTTATTTTTCTAACTTATATAAAGAATAACTGTAATGCAATGTAACATTTTTTCCTATTTCTCCTTTATTTCTCTATTTTGTATCTCAGGTTTGTACCTAGCTACTTTTGTAGCTAAGATGGTGCCATATTAGGTGACTTTGTACATTTGCTACTAGGACAACAGCTGAAAGCTTTAGACCCTATCATTTTTCACTTTTTAAAAATCTTAAAAATATTGTTATAATCAATATTAATCATTCCAAATGAAAACCATTTTGTGGCATCATACATTGATGATGGCTGACAAACTTAACTCAGCTTTGAAAACTAATTTTTAATGTTTAAAATATTTACGTACTCGAAATAGATATTTGGAGGTTCGCCTAATTGCAGATATGGGAGTGAATGTAAGCACACCGTGGCTGCATGAAAACAACAAACTGTTAATAATTAAACAAAAAAAGTATAGGAAATATAATGCCCCAAGGAACCCCACAGCCATAGTCAATCAGTGGGCATGATGTTACTTGAGGTGGCCATTACTGCCAATACCATTAGCATTAACTTATAAAATATATATGTTTTCATGCCAGCAGAAAATCTCAGTCAAGTTAGTCAAGAAATTTGTGACACTGACTAGTTGCAACATGAAATGTAATTCATGTTAAATTAGGTGCAATAGAGTAGCATTTTAATCAACATAGACTAATGGCATTTAATTTTGAGTAGTAATTGAAATGATTCTCACCATCTGCCCACATAAGGACAGTTGGCTTGTATGGTCAGTCTTCAGTTGTCATGGAGCCTTTTAAAACTAACCTATTTTTCTAATCAACCTGTTCAGAGATGTCATTACACACCTCTGTGCCACAAGAGCCCCTCAGGAGTATTTCAAACTAGTCCTAGACTTGATCATCTTCACCTACTTCATCAATCACTTTCCATCCATCTTAAGTTCACTGATGATTGCACAATAATCATCACAATTTGTGGCTCCTCAGATACTGAAGCAATCAATGCCCAAATGCAGCAAGACCTAGACTATATCTAGGTTGGCCTAACAAGTGCTAAGGCACATGTGCACCAGATAAATGCCAGACAATGATGATTTCCAACAAGAGAGAAACTAACCATTGCCCTTGGCATTCAATAACAATATCATAGATAAATCCCCCACTAAAACACTGTGGGCGTACCATTAACCAGAAACTGAACTGGGTTAGTCATATTAATACAGTGACCTCAAGAGGAGGTCAGAACATAGGACTCCCGCAGCTCACGAGCATCATCTCAAGGGTAACTAGGGGTGGGCAATAAATGTTGGTCCAACCAGCCATGCCCATATCCCACGATGAATTTTTAAAATCAAAATTGATCTTAATTTGTTAAAATTGTAGACGTTTAATAATGCTCAAGGAAGTAATTTGTTGTGAGTCCCAATATTCTGTGCCATTTTGGCATTTCTAAGTTCTTAAAAAAAGGGCAACTTACTTGCCTGGCCAGTACATTATGGCAGAAGGTGTTTCCATTGATTTTATACCCAAAAATAACGATTGAAACACAGCATTGTCCTACCCATTGGTTGGTATTTGATGGAGCTCTGTCAACCCAAATACCTTTTGTTTAGGTTTGAACTACACTGAGAATGAATGCTATGACACAGAGACAAACAGCCAAATCAAATCCACCCCCTTGTCCCTGAATTTGCAATACAGTAAAATTAAAATACTCTTTTCCCTTCAAAATTAACCTCAATGGTTCCTAACCAGACATTTTGAATAACCAGTACCAGACTTTGTGAATAACCAATACCAGACACAAGGTTTATAGCTTAAACAAAGGTTTAACAATTTGTTAAGAATACTATAGCTTTAGCAGAGCAAGGTGAAGCCATGAAATAATCAATACCTAAGAGTTAAACCCAGTCCTCTTTAACTCTAACCCCTACTGTCACACAAGGCACAGTTAAAGGCTCAGTCAAATGGAAGAAAAATAGGAATGAGATATGACTGATCAATGAGTTTTGAGAAGATTTGTAGCTCAGGTTAAGGTTCTGGATGTAGGTTTGCTCACTTAGCTGGAAGGTTTGCTTCAGATGTTTCATCACCATACTAGGTAACATCATCAGTGAGCCTCCAGGTGAAGCACTGGTGGCTTGGCCTGCTTTCTATTTATGTGTTTGGTTTTCCTTGGGTTTCCAAGTATGATGTTAACTAGTATGGTGACGAAATGTCTGAAAACAAACCGTCCAGCTCAGCGAACAAATGTTCATCCAGGATATAACTGATCAGTTCACCGAAGTAGTTTTCACAATCCAGAACATCACTGACATACAGGATTATATCACACTTGGCTTCTGATGATACCAATAGATAGCTTCCAGTGGACTCTGAGGAATACTCATTTAATCAAGAAGAAGAGGGTAGTGATGCAAACGAAGAGAGACCAATGAGAAAAATCAATGGCAGAGGAAGTGAGGAAGTGAATTCAGGCTGCAATGTGTTGCTCCCTGTAAGGAGGGTTGAGAGAATGCCTGGGGAGCACAAAGAAGCTAGAAATTTGCCAGTGAGATGATGTTGGAAGACAAATTTAAACCGTTGGAAGGTGAGCAGGTTTTCAGGTAATGAAGCTGAGCTGGAGCGAGATGAGCAGGGGACTCTGAGAGAATGAAGCATGGAAATTCCTTTGGAGAAGTTGGGTGTTAACAACATTGTTGTGACTCACAGTGATTGCTTTTGTCTGAGTGAGTCACGAACAAATGCATATGATCGGTAATGGTCACCTCTGCCATTTAACATGCAGTGTATTATGCTTGACAACAATTTGTTAATTCATGCCTCCCTCCTGTGAGTTTTGGGTATTGGAATATAAGAAAGATATTGTAAGCTATTCCACTTTTTTATTTGACATTGCATAATGAAGTTTATGGTTTGTTGTTCAAGCCCATGGGATATTGTGAATTGACTATGAGGAAGTACTTTGTTTCCCAAACTTTGTCGACTTTTAATGAAAAATTATTCGTTCATAACTAATCACAACTAAATTTTAGAGTTGGGTCGCAGATCCTACTGTGGTCTTCATCATACTTTCCTTCCTTTTCCTTATTGTCTGTCTTTTATTGCTGTGATAACTGGATAGGAAGGGAAGCTGTGAGACAGCTTTCTAAGAGAAAGACATTCCTGCTTAACTTTACCTCATAACCACCTCTCTTAAGCCATCCACTGCCTATGATCAGACTGCTTATCTGACATCCAATTTTGTGCCGGCTGAAATTTTCTCCAACTAAATTTTGAGAAGATTGAAGACAATATCTTTAACCTTCATCACAGTCTCCATTCCTTGGTCATCATTTCTGTTTACTTCTTTGGCACTGGATCAAGATGAACCAGGATGGTTCCAACCTCTATATCCTAATTGACAGTCACTGAGCTTCCAAGCACATACGTTCCTAATCTAAGTACCACCTACTTGCACCTTCATGATCTCGCTTGTCTTGACTCCAGCCTTAGCTTTTATATTGCTGAAACCTTCAACTACACTTTTGTTGCCTCTCATGTTCAAAACTATCTGTGATCTCATCTCAAACCCTTCCAACTCTGCAACCTTCAACTTCAACATTTTTCTCATGCTGGCATGTTTTGCAACCCCTATTTCTTCACTCCACCATTGGTTGCTGTATCTTCAACTGGACACAGCCTAATCTCTGGCATTTCCTCCTTAAACCACTCCAAATATCCATTTCTCTCTTTTCTTTAAAGAGGCTCATATATATCTCTGATCAAACCTTTGATTAACAAGCCCTTTGGCTTCCTTTGGCCGAAATTCATTTTTGTCTGATTGCACTCATGTGATGCACCTTGAGACATTTACTGCAGTGGAAAGTGCTTCTTCTTTGAAGTCTCACTTTTCCTTGGGAAATTAAGGAATCAGATAAATGTGTCAAAACTTGTGGATGCATTCTTCTGCACAGATGTGTATTGTACCTATGTAGCGCACTCACTGGCCTAGGGCTTGAAATGTGTCATTAACCTTACCTATAGCTAGAACAGATTCTTTTCCCAAAAGCCAAAATTATAATTCACTTATTTAATTTTTTGAATCTCCAACAATAATTAACACTTGAAGGAATGAGCTTCCAAACTTTTAGAAATAATTTTTCAGGACCAAAGAGCTTATTTGGTAGTAATAACACTTAAGGTATCTGCAAAGTAAATATACACATGAAAGAACAACCTCTAACATTTTCTGGTGAGTTATTGTGCATCTACTACATATGCACTGTGACTTCATGCTATTCTTGTACACAGTCTCTCAGTGTTCTGCTAGTATCATGAAACTTTTGGGACAGCAAAGTAACTTTGATGGCAACTCCTGGTTTCCACATTTCCATGGACATATGCTGGAAGGTGCTGTCAAATTATTTCTTCATAACAATGAGTACTGATATCCTGGTCATTACACCTGCAACAAAACCAATCAATAGCTATCACTCTACAATTAGATTCATTGCTATACTCAGTTAGGAAAATGATTTTCAGTAAAACAAAATGTTTTTATTGCTGAAACGTGCAGAATTCATTTCTGGGGATCCAGCAAAAAGCATTAAAGGAATGCTAAATGGATGTGGAGTCTTATTCAAGTAACCACATTTCATCATCTGCAAATGTAAGTGTATCACATTCAATGATTTTGTTTCATTTATTGCAAAGAAATGATAGAAACAAATGATTTTTGTCTATTTCAGTTTTATTATCTGATATGGCCCTGAGTGAATCTCACTGTCATGCCCTTGGAAAGTTAATTAAGAATGAAGTTCATTGGTGAGCAATTTTTCAGTTGTAGACAAAATAATTAAGTACAAGATTAATAACCGATTAAACCCATGTGCTTTCTTTTGTGAGAATACTATTGACCAATGCAAGGCATAATCAAATAGCGTTGAAGCAATGTTCAAAAGATAAAATGTCAAAGCACCAAATCACGACTACCATTTAATAATATATTTCACTATAATTAACTAGAATCACAGTCTTTTTTCATACCTTTGCAATCAGTATTCTCACTCATAGGAACAGATACTAATGGCTTGTGAGCTGAATTAGAGCTCATAATGTAATAACCCACAGATGAAGTATTAAGCCCTTAATATCCAACTTGATTCTGCCACTGTTTAAATCATGACTCACACTAAACATAAATTAAAAACTTCCATCAACAATTAATTATGGAAAAAGCAAAATAATGAGCTATGCATTTCGTGCAGGCTCAACAGATCTGTAATGGTAGAATGTTCTTTCAGTCTTCTGCTGGAATGTTGTGAAAGATTTGGTAAACATCTCAAAAATGCCACGATTGATCATTTTAACTATTTAGCCTTTCACTTTGACTCTTCCTACCATCCGTGGTAGAAACACTGCAGAAATTCCTGGACAATGTTTACACTGGGGAATCCAGATGTTCAATCCAGCTTTACCTCCAATATGCTTCCAGATACAAGTATCCTTGTATCTTATCGTGTAATTGCAAGTCTCCTTCTATTGGGCCTGGTATCTTTGAGACAGTGTTAGTTTTGAAAACTATAAACATGCCATGCTTTCTTAGCCATTAATAAGATAACAATAATGAAGTGAAAACCTTAAAATATTACTGATGATTATTTTGAAGTTGTTGGATGCAGGTTATTAACTTAATAAATTTGAAGTGGTTACAATAAACTCATGAATCTTTTAGTACAAGACTTCTCATTTGTCAACTCTACAGAGCTGGCCGGGCCTGCAATATCTCTACACCCTTGGATATAATGTGCTGTATTTTCAGCAGGAATGCAGACGATGGCAATTAGAATTCGTATTTCCAGTCACTAAACATTGTATCCACCATTCTAATTAAACAATTTATCTAATTATTAAAATATATTACAATGTTTTGTCTTGCTTTTTATTATAGAATTTTTTAATACGAATTTTGCATCAAATCTATTTATTGTTAAGGCCACATATAATCATTTAATCAGTTTTTTGAAAAGTTCTCCTTAACCTTAGGGAATAAAGTGAAGAAACAGTACTGCTAATGTGCAATTAATGATGCATTTTGTACACATGCAAAAGAGCCAAGTGGTGAAACAAACAAAAGTTGCTGCATGTAATATCCCATGAAACAGAAAGATAAATGGCTGTTTCCAAAATGTACTCCTGAGCTTCAAAACATGTCTTCTAAAGTTGAACCTAATAAACATCTCACCTGACAGGGAATGGGATGTAATCATATCACTATATACATGGATGATTAAGTTAATATCCATACTGTAATTGAGCTTTTAACTGCTGTGATGATGCTGCTCCTTTAACAAGGTCATGTTGTCCTTGATTTTTTTCCAGAAGTGTTTTAGGAGACATAGGTTGCGAAGTGTCTGACTTGATCTGCTTGAAGAAGCTTTTAAGTTTAACCAAAAACACTTGTACAATGAAAGGGAAGTGGCCAGTTCTCCCAGCTCAGCTGTTCTGTTTGGTTTGGGGTTTTAGCAGTCTGGCTGTTCAGTGCAAACAGTCAGTCAGTTTTGAGGCTGCTGGTCAAAGAAAAAGCAACGTAGAAGAAGGTGTTCCATGCTGAGTCTCCGTGCCATCTCTCTCTCTCTCTCTCTCTCCTGTAAAATCCTGTGTTTGGCTTTACCATTTTTGCTAAGGTGTGTCTTTGGGGATTGTTGCATGTATTTGGAACAACATCATTGAGTTGGGATAGTCTGTTGTGTTTCTGGATAGGTAAAGTTATTCTATATTCTGTTCTCTTTTGTTTGTGTTTTATTCAGTAATTGCAAATAAATTCTGTTTTGTTTAAAACTGAGTGGTTGGACCAGTTGCATCAGTCCTAGAATATCCACTCTACACCTGCTTAAAAACAACTTGCAAAGTTAGGGTCCGGGCTACTTTCTTGAAATGTTTTGAGGTGGTCTGGGCTGGTCCATAACACCACAAATCTCCACCCAAGTTAGGATAGTCTCTTTCCACCCTAAATTGCTGGCTAGTCTCCTACTTTCTACCATTATAAACACAAGGTTGTTCAAACTATTATGCCTATGTCTCAAATCAGACCCAATTTCATTCACCCACCACTCCTGTGCTTGTCAACCAATATTGGCTCCAATATTAAAATTTGTAGACTCTCTACAATCTCTTCCAGTCCTGTAACCCACAATGATATCCGTATTCCACTATTTCACACATATTCGGCATTCCCAGGCTTTGTAGCTCCATAATACTTGGCTGTGCCTTCAGCTGTAAGCTCTGGAATTCCCTCCCCAACCCTCTCTGTGTCACATGCCTCCTTTAAGGCATTTCTTAAATCACTTTCTAAAGTTGCATCAGAATGTAACTATCAGGAAAGCTCTCCCTGTCAGGGAATTGAACCCCAGTCTCCCGTGTGATAGGTGGGGATACTAACTACTACACTAACCACTACACTAACGAGGATGCTGCCTGACTTGCTGTGCTTTTCCAGCACCAGTCTGATCTAATTTCTTAAATCATACCTCTTTGACCAAGCTTTAGATTACCAATCCCAATTTTTTACTAATGTGTTTCAGTGCTGCATTTAATTTCATATTACCTGTGAAATGCCTTACAAGATCTTATTGTGCAAAAAGTACCATGTAAATACAAGTGATTGCACTGGTATGTTGAGAAAGAGTGTTACTTTTTCAATGAAGCTGTCCTCCACTGTAGAAAGTTAAAAATCACACAACACCAGGTTATAGTCCAACAGGTTTAATTGGAAGCATTAGCTTCTGGAGCACTGCTCCTTCATCAGGTGGTTGTGGAGTTTAAGATTGTAAGACACAGAATTTATAGCAAAAGTTTACAGTGTGATCTTACTGAAATTATATATTGAAAAAGACCTGGATTGTTTGTTAAGTCTCTCATCTGTTAGAATGACCATGTTGGCTTCAGTTCTTTCACATGTAAATCACAAAACATTTTTTTAGAAGTTACATTCTCAAGTGAACTTTATCAATTGTTGTCTGTCAGCCCAGATAGTGTATTGAAGGTGTGAGCTCCACTGTGTGATACAATGTTTAGACTGATTCTAATCTAAAGAAATGAATTTACAGAATTTTACATGGATTCATGCAGTTTTTGAGCAAAGTAAAACAAACAATCCAGGTCTTTTTCAATATATAATATCTAATGTATAACTTAGCTCAGGGCATAGCCCATTCCAGAGCACATCTTTAAGAATGTTGTTGGAGCACATTGCCTTTGCAATCTCCAGTGCCTTCAGCTCTCTCTTGATACCATGTGAAACAGAGCTTCCTATTGTCACACCACTTGGGCTGTAGGAAGAATGCCTGTGATAGGAAATACGAAAAGTGCTGGGGGTGGGAGCGGTGAGAGTGAGGGCAAGGTTTGTTGTGGAGTTGATGGAAGATATCTGTGAGAGAATGAGATAATGCCTGTGTGAGTAGTGGGGGAAGGGGAGAGGGGAAGACAAATGTAAGAGTGGCAGGGGACAGCCTGTGTAATCCATAGGGTTTTTAAGAAAATGCAACTACCTTCCCATTTGGCTTTTGAGGATAAGATTCAGGCCTATAAGATTTGGCAGTCAGGTGACACCCACCACTTTATAAATCTTCAAGCATCAAAGGAAGGTCCAGGCAGACATTGTTGGCTCAGAGATCATGGCCTCAAACTTCTGACTGGCGTCCCACTGAGGGTCATCACCCACAGTTTGGGAAGGTCTGAGATGGTGAGAAATGAATTGGTTGAAAAGTGGTATCTGTGAGACCTGAGGAAGGTGAGGGGGGTGAGATGGGTCATCCACCGGGAATTTCTGGATACAGTTTCTTCACCTGTTTTGCACCTGGTGGTTTTGGCTCCCGCATCATTAAGAATGGTGATATTCATGGAGCTACCAAATTCCAGGACCACTGCTGCTTGCTCCAATTTGTACATATTCCTTTCTCTTCATATCTGCTTCCTTCTCTTTAATCTTGAAGTGGAGGTGCTGGTGTTGGACTAGGGTGGGCAAAGTCAAAAATTACACGACCTTTCTCACTAGCTGCCTGAGAAAGGAGTGGGGGCTCTGAAAGCTTGTCATATTACTGACCTTAAAAATGCTTTCTCCATTCTATCAGAAGTGTTCTTCCTCTTGAATACAATTAGACTACAGCACTTTAAAAAATTATCCTCATACAGTAAACATTTTCTCAAATCTGTATGATGTAGTCTATATTTAGGCCATTGCTCTTTAACATATCTGATTAGCTTTTTGAAATAGTCTTACACGAGTTATTACTTCTGTTAAAAATGCATATTTCTCTCTGACTGTGCTGTGTTGGTTTATCAAGCTCCAACTCAGGCTTATACCATCTATTCCCCATTTGGTCCAGCAAAATGCTGGATACCAGATCAACTATTTCATTATTTTACATCAACCCTACAAAACAATTAACAATTGACGTATTTTTATTTTGCCAAAACTTTTGTTGATAATTAATAACAATGAAGGTTTCAAGAGTGTAAATAGAGCAAAGAAATCGAATTTGTGCAAGTGCCCAGCAGACCTATCACCTGCCCATATATCTAAAAGATGCCCTTGCTCTGTTTTAGTCTACATCAGTTACCTTCTGCTGTTGCCAGTGTGTTAGAGCAAAAGATAATTGAGTAAAAGTGAAAGCTTACTTCCATGTTGCTGCACTGGTGCATCTCAAATCTCAAGCTTTAATTGCTTCGTCTGTACTCACCACTGCAGATTTACTGGCATCATAAACTATTGACACATCTAATTTAAAATTACTAAATCCATAATGCTGAATCCATGCTAATTGTCGCTTTCAATTCACTTTCTCTCCAGGAGTCTGCTGTATAACATTCACTCACTTTATCTTTGCACACAAACTGTTATATAACAATCATTCAACAACCATATCATTCTAAAAATTCACAATCTAGACATTTATTTTCAGGTACCTGTCATCAATTTAGATTAGATTCCCTCCAGTGTGGGAACAGGCCCTTCAGCCCAACAAGCGCATGCTGACCCTCCAAAGAGTAACCCACCCCCCTCTGACTAATGCACCTAACTCTACAGGCAATTTAGCATGGCCAATTCACCCGACCTGCACATCTTTGGACTGTGGGAGGAAACCGGAGCACCTGGAGGAAACCCACGCAGACACAGGGAGAATGTGCAAACTCCACACAGACAGTTGCCCAAGGCTGGAATCGAACCTGGGACCTGATGCTGTGAGGCATCAGTGCTAACCATGGAGTCACCATGCCATCCTTATTTGTCGCCATTGAACATGACATACACAGCAATGACTGATATGATTTATTGCTAGTGATCAACAATATATAATATACGTAACAGACAAATACCCTACATGTCCTATGCCTTTAGACTACACAGATGGCAGCTATCTATTAACTACATGCATGATTATACAGCATACAGGGCAGGGAGACCCTAACTTGCAAAATGTTCCTGTTGTCCTTTGCTCATTTTCAAGACACACAACCTCACCAAAGCTCTTCTGTGGACTCTTGGCAATTAACTTGCATTCTTTAAAGTTCCAGTGCTTTATTCATCTTTAGTATGCTGAAGTGGTACCAGCGCAAATGTAACAGCTGGGCTTCTATGACAGCATCCCAGTTTTCATTTTCTCATGTCATAATGGCAGGAAGACTTTCAACTGAGTAGATTTGGATGGGATGACATGTGAAAACCTTAAAAATCTTCAATCTGCCCCTAAATCACATAGTTGAGGTGTACAAATAAATATTGCAATGAGGCTATGCTCCTTAGATTTAAACTATTGTCCCAATTTTGGCTGGGTTAGGTGGTTTGATGGGTTTCTAGAGCTTCCAGATGCTGAACAGCTATAGGAAGAAAGGTCTGTTTGGTGGAAGAGCTAATGCCTTTACAGCACTACGTTGTGGTAATGAGGAGCAGAAGAAGGCTTTTTTAGATTAGATTACTTACAGTGTGGAAACAGGCCCTTCGGCCCAACAAGTCCACACTGACCCTCCGAAGAGCAACCCACCCAGACCCATTCCCCTACATTTACCCGTTCACCTAACTCTACGGGCAATTTAGCATGGCCAACTCATCTAACCTGCACATTTTTGGACTGTGGGAGGAAACCAGAGCACCTGGAGGAAACCCACACAGACACGGGGAGAATGTGCAAACTCCACACAGACAGTTGCCCGGGGGGGGGAATTGAACTCAAGTCTCTGGCGCTGTGTGGGTTTCTGCTGGGTGCTTCGGTTTCCTCCCACAGTCCAAAGATATGCACGTTAGGTGAATTGGTCATGCTAAATTGCCTGTAGAGTGAGGTACGTTAATTAGGGGGGATAGCTGCTTGAGTATGTTCATCCTCCTATACTGTGCAAACCAATCCATAGTTATTTGATTTGCTTAAAGATTCAGCTAGTGAAATTCATGATCTTTCTACAGATACCAGGCACACTCTTTATCCTTTTTTTTATTTTTATTTCATTTTGCCAGAGTTAGAAACTCTGCAAATGGAAAGCAAAGTAACAAATGCATTTATTTTATTTCACTTTCCCCATGCTTATTTTTGCTAATATTATGGCAACTTGTACATTTCAATTTTGAAAATATTTTTGTACTTGATGAGGCAAAACTTTTAGCAGTAAAACCTCTAACATTGTAGATAATGAAGCCCAATTCAGCAGTAAAGTAGTAAATGTGCTTGCTCGTCTGAAGTAATCAGACAGTTCAAACATTGACACAAGTGCTGGAGAAACTCAACAGGTCTGTGGAGAGAGAAAAGCAGTTAACATTTCGAATGTAATATGACTGTTCTTCAAAGTTCACAATTGCTTTTGCAGGTGACATTATCCATGTGTTTTCCACTTCAGAAATGCTTTTGTTTCTGTTATTGTGATTCTGATCACAAATAATCATGATTGAGAATATTTTGGGGGAAAGGGATGCCCAGATGATGTGAAGACATAGAATATAAGCAGTTTATCAACATATGCAGCTCTCATTATTGCCTGCCCACTCATGTCTACTCAATAGCTCTTGTTCGCCGCATCTTCCAAAGCAATTAACCCTTGGTGCCCTCTGCACAACCTATTCAGTCACTGGAGATTCCTTATCACCTCTTCTGCTCTTGAGTCACCATTAATAGCTTTTCCAACCACTTCCATCTTACTCAGATCCTGCCTATTTGCCTTATTGCAAGAAGAATTGTCCACAGTAGGTATGAGAGGGCTCAGGCTGTACTACGAGGAGAAGATTCTCGATCTAGCTGGTGAAGAAGATCACAGTGATGTGGGAAGGGAGAGAGCTCAATGGGCAACCACACCAGTGAGCTTTATGGTGCTTAACTGTGTACTGTTTTCTTACCACTACCAATGCTGTCTCAGTCCTAATCTGAGCACTCTTTATCCGTCATAGACAATTAATAACCTCTTTTCTCTTATGCAGGTGTGAGTGGCACCCAACAACTCTCGGTCCCAAAGCAGCAGACACCCTCAGCTACATGGAGACAGTGAGGACTGCAGATGCTGGAGATCAGAGCTGAAAAATGTATTGCTGGAAAAGCGCAGCAGGTCAGGCAGCATCCAAGGAGCAGGAGAATCGACGTTTTGGGCATAAGCCCTGCTTCAGGAATGAGGAAGGTGTGCCAAGCAGGCTAAGATTAAAAAGTATGGAGGAGGGGCGTTGGGAATGTGATAGGTGGAAGGAGGTTAAGGTGAGGGTGATAGGCCAGGGGAGCCGGCCCATCACCCTCACCTTAACCTCCTTCCACCTATCGCATTCCCAACGCCCCTCCCCCAAGTCCCTCCTCCCTACCTTTTATCTTAGCCTGCTTGGCACACCTTCCTCATTCCTGAAGCAGGGCTTATGCCCGAAACATCGACTCTCCTGCTCCTTGGATGCTGCCTGACCTGCTGCACTTTTCCAGCAACACATTTTTCAGCTCTGATCTCCAGCATCTGCAGTCCTCACTTTCTCCATGAGGGACTTTGACCTCATTCCACATGTCCATTCCTCTCAGAGAGACAGGGTGATGCCAACAGACACAAGCAGCATCCTCAGAGGTTTCCTTCCCGGACTCTTCAAAGCACTCTGGTCCTTCTCCTCCCGCTCCCCCACCCCACCACCACCACCACCCACCCTCACCCATCTGTGATGCCAAAGTCTAGAGAGGTTCCACCTGAGGACAATCAGTCTGCATCAGGGCAGGAAACTCTCCACTAGGTTCAAATGTACCTTGGGATGACCACGGAAGTTTTCCAGGCCAACTACAGAGCAGACTGCTTCCAATTTGTAGTGAAAAGAGAGAGAAAAACAAAAAGCCTTCTAAAGGTGTTGCTGGTGACATATAATTATAACTAATCTTGTATGTTGGTAAATACATGTGCACTCAGACTCTTACAATGTCTGCTCTAGTGTCCTTGCTGCTGTTAGATCTGATTAAGTCGCACCCATGTGAGAGATGAACAGCCTCTTCAGATATTTCAAGGATGAGAGAAATTGTAATGGTCAAACATTACTCATCTCTCACAAGCAACTGACTCCTTGAATGCAGATAGCCTGAGATACCAGATCCTTGAACTGTTACATAGATAAATGAGTGAACAAAAAACTTGCAGAGATTTACAAGGGTTTTATTGTAAATCTATGGTTTAGCACAAACACTGATTTCCACCTTGCCCTTCTGGACTTTTAGCCTGTGCAAAAATCAACTCCACAACTGGGGAAAATTCCAGCTCTGAATACAAAGTGCCATTAACATCAGTTGGTCTGGTTTACCCTTAATGGGGACATGACAGGAACAATAGTGAGGCTAAATGCAGAGTGCAGGGACTGTGGTATGACACAAATTGTCCACCATTATACCCACATTGTGAGTGAGTGTAAGGAAGCAGTGATAATTATAAACATCTCTGGAGGCAAAACGTATCCACTTTTCCAGGGTATGCATTGCTGTTCAAGGCTGGGAGATATGCAATAGGAAGGTCACCTGTCCAAGCACCCTCAGAGTGCATTAACAGGTCCAGATACAATGCATCACCCTCCGCCATTTCCTCCACCTACAGTCAGACCCCACCACCAGGGACATATTTCCCCCCCCCCCCCCATCCCTATTGCATTCTGCAGAGACTATTCTCTCCACGACTCCATGTTAGGACCATGCTCCCACTAACTCCCCCTCCACTCCCGTCACCTTCCCATGCCACCGCAAGAATTGCAAAACCTGCGCACACACCTCCCCCTTCACTTCCATCCAAAGCCCCAGAGGATTCCTACACATCATCCACTGTGTCTGTTGCTCTCGATGTGGTCTTCTCTACATTGGGAAGACAGGACGCCAACTTGTGGAATGTTTCAGAGAACATCACTGGGACACATGCACTAATTAACCTCACTGCCCCTTGGCCGACCACTTCAGCTTCCCCTCTCACTCTGCCAAGGACATGCAAGTCTGGGCCTCCTCCACCACCAAAGTTTAGCCACCCAATGCCTGGAGGAAGAAACCCTCATCTTCTGCCAGCCGCACAGGATCAATGTTAATTTCACCAGTTTCTTCATCTCCCCTCCGCTGAACTTATCCCAGATCCTTCCCTACAATTCGTCACCGCCCTCTTGAACTGTCCTACCTGTCCATCTTCCTTCCCACTTATCCGCTGTACTCTCAGCTCCTACCTATCACCATCACCCCCCACCTGCATCTATCTATCACATTCCCAGTTACCTTGCCCCCAACCCCAGCCACCTCCCATTTATCTCTTACCCTTCTTGTGTTCCTCCACATTCCCGATGAAGAGCTTATGCTCGAAACATCGACTCTCCTGCTCCTCAGATGCTGCCTGACCAGCTGTGCTTTTCCAGCGCCACATTTTTTGACATTGACAGGTCCAGAGAAGCTACACACAGGGCGACCTCTCTCAGTTTAAATTCTGTCCCATAGGATGCTCAAGCATTTGAAAGCAACTTAGGAGCCTTTATGTTTGCTGCATGTTGAAGGCCAACTGATGACGAAAGGTCAAAAGGACAGGTCCCAGGATTCCTCTCAACCTATTGGTTATCATGAGATTTCACCACACAATACTTGGATCTCATATACTGACCGAAGCTTTAAGAACTACTTGACCTTAATACCATACAACACTGTCTCACTGACTGCTACTATTCTGGATTGGACAGTGGGAGGCTTAGGTGCAGATTCTTGAAAACGGGATCACCCAAAGATATCAAGCCTACAGTCAGATAGATAATGTAACATTTATTCAGCAACAGAAAAGGGGAAGCACTGCAGAAACAAAAGTACAACCCCCTAAAATAATGAAAGGCTGCTTGCTATGTCGTGAATAGAAATTTAAACAACCAAAGAAAGTCCAAATGTGGCTCATACAGACTGTAAGCTGGTTTCAATTAGGTTCAGTTTAGCTTTTCGCATTCAACAGTAAATCACTGAATTACATTTCCTTGGTTATCCGTCCAGTCAACATCCTAACCTTTAACCTCAATTTCATCCTCATAAGATAGTCGTTGATCTTCCATTTACTCTGCAACCCTGAGCATAGGGACAGTAGTAAGGCATTCAGCCTGTCAGGCCTGCTCTCCATTTAGTGCTATCATGGCTGATTGAGCACTTCAAAGCCTTTTATCCATATCATCTGCACTTTTCATCACTTGTAATCAGAAAGTAATAATTTCTAAACATGTTCAAGGAGTGACTCTCTACACCCCTCTGATGTAGCTAATTCCAAAGATGCACAACCCTCTGTGTAAAACATTTTCCATCTCAGTCCAAAATGGCATCCCACTCATTCTTAAATTATGCCCTCTGGTTCCCTGAAGAAGGGCCTATGCCCGAAACGTCGATTCTCCTGTTCCCTGGATGCTGCCTGACCTGCTGCGCTTTTCCAGCAACACATTTTCAGCTCTGATCTACAGCATCTGCAGTCCTCACTTTGCCCTCTGGTTCCAGACTCCCCATTCCAGGGGAACATCTTAGCTGCATCTATCTTTTTACATATTTTACATATTTTGTCGGTTTTAGTGACATCATTTTGTATTCTTTTAAACTGTGGAAGATAAAGGTCCAACCTCCCCAATACCTCTTCATAGGACAGCCCCGCTCTCCCAGGGACACATTTGTTGCACTCATTCTATGATACCAAATCAACTCATAGTACTCCATAATTTCCATAATTCTCGAAACGGTACTGAGAACATTTGAGTTAATCTTTACAGAAGCCATGTCATCTTTTTACCATACATGCTACTGTATTCCTATAAGTGCACATGGCTTGAAGAGCCTAAAGAATCTTTGATAAGTTACTGAGTGAAAATAACTGTGTGAGATAAGTCAATGAGGGGATAGCGTGGGAAATGGAAGCTGGTAGGATAGGGAGTTAAAAGAGCCAGCTGGGAAATTGTTTAAATTGCAAGTAAGTGGGTGAGATGTTACAGATGATAGGCAAGTGGGTGGGGATGTACAATAGGTCAAATGTCAGATTGGTTGGATTGGGAAGGGTGTGGTCAGATGCCATGCTATGGGGGAGGGTGTGTTTATGGGTGTCAGTGTGAATGAAGTTTTGGGGAAGGAGGTCAATTTTATAACTACCTAGGAGTTAGAGCAAATTTTAATCCCTCAAACCTTTCTTGGATAGCCATTCAGGTAGGTTAGTCAGAAACATCCAAATTTGCCGATCCTAGTTCAAATCTGGAGGTATTTTCAGATAGTTTTAAATGCTAAGTAATTGCCCAGTGGAGGTGAAATCTACCTGGGTAATTCCTGTGTAGTCAATGCATCAAGAACTCTTTAGGATCCCAGCACACATCTATCAGACCACACCTACTCTCCAACAAGATGGAGCCTGGAAAATCTGATCCATGTTCTCAGACAGAAAGGCAAGATTCTGAATATGATACATTTAAATGGTTACAATCAATAATATTGTACAAGCATGCCTATGATTCATAAGGAGTAACAGTGGACCAAATCTTTTGAGAGAAAGTGCACTTGTTTAGTTATTGCTCCAGGTCATTGTGTTTGCAGTATGCGAACTAGGATCTCCAAGGCAAATGGCTTGTTGGCAAATGCTATGTGACATTTTGAGGACATATCGTTGAGCACACATTGCCATTTGTTTCAGACAAAACAAGGATAAATTCTCAGCAAGTGGATAGATTCATTCAAGATAATTGTGCTGATCAGTTCAGGACAGTTAAACATTTAGTTTTGATAGATGCTAATTTCTAACAAAATGGACCAAAATGTAAGTTTTACAAAGATTAATTGATTTTGTGGTGCAGCATTGCATCAGGTACATTCTGGCTCAGAACTAGAAAAATCTGTTTATGTATTCTAATGTAATTTCAAAAAGCCGAGCATGGAAATGACTGTGAATATTGATTTTACTCAATTTTCCATTTTTGATTATTCCTGTTTGTTCATGTTTGACATTATTTCTGTTACTTTTTTCTTTTCTCTGAATGATTTTATTTCAAATTTCAGTTTGTTTCTGACTTTCAGCCCAATTTCTGTGCTTCCAGTTCCCTGCTTGCCAAATATCCTTACACAACAAGATTTATGGCCTGAGAATCTAACTAGACTGATTATTTAATATATCACAAATAATGAAAGCAAACAAAGGGTTAGTTAAAACCTGAAATAGAAAGTGTCAGTGAAAAGAGAGGGAATGGTAATATTCAAAAAAATGTCCTTGCTTAACATGGACTAAAGCATTGATTGACTGGAGGAAATGCAGTGTTGCAGAAGCTTGGAATAGTTCCACTCAGAACAGACACTGGTAGAACATAGGTTACATCCCTCAGTCTGATGAAATCCTGAGCAATAAGGACAGGCAAAAACTGTCTTTGTGTTTAACACCACTGAGAACTCCTTCTTTTTCACCTGCAAACTTCACAGCTTCCTCTCAGGTTTCTATCATTGCTGTTTCGATTGCTAGTTACTGCACTGCTTTTCTGATTACATATGACCTATGCCTTTTTCATGACGATAAGCAACTGTGCTGTTTGCTGTTTCAGTTCAGTAGTCAAAAACAACTCAATTGGATTGTCGGGGCCAGTGCTGATGAAAGGTCACCAATCTAAAATATTCACTCTGTTTCTCTCTCCACAGATGCTCCTTGTCCCATTGATTACTTCCAGCATTATTCCTGTTTTTATTCAAATTGTAATCATCTGCCTGTCCCTGCCATTTAAGTGGGACAGGCACTCGATTAAATTTGTGGTGAAATACTTGCTGTTGTTTTCCTGATTGGGTCAGGGCCACCTCTGATTCACCAGTGCAGTTTTCTGAGTTCCCTGAGGACTGGGACATCTTATTACGGCAAAACACTACAGCAATTTCAGCCAGTGTTTGAATTGCTCGGGGAGTGTGGTGGATTTCTGACCCTGGTTTTCATGTAGTTGGATTGAGTCAGGAAGCCTTTGGAAATGGATCTGAGCTCCAGTGTGGAATAAGGGTGTGGGTAGTCAGGTCATGTACAGTGCTCCTGCCTTTGCTGGCTTCCTTGCAGGGGAGCCTGCTCCAAATCCATCCCCCACAATTTTGTTGGATCTGAGCCTGTTCTGCTGGTCGATATTGTTCATAGGTTCTTCGATAAATCATGAGCAACAGGAGAAAGTAATCTTGAGCTGGGAAGCAAATAAACACAAGTATTTAATATTCCCTTTGAAATACATTGCACACCTGACCTTCTCGCAAATCCATCAAAATTAAGATCTGATTAGTACAAGATAATAAATGCCAGTCAAACAAAGCCTGCATCCCTCCCTGCAGCTGTATATACATTGTCTTCTGAGCTAAGTGCGTGAAACAAAATCTGGAATTAAGAGTCTAATGATAACCATGACTTCATAGTTGATTGTCGGAAAAAAACAATCTGGTTCATTAATATCCGTTTGGGAAGGAAACTGACAGAAGAAGGGCCTGTGCCCGAAACGTCGAATCTCCTGTTCCCTGGATGCTGCCTGACCTGCTGTGCTGTTCCAGCAATAAAGTTTCAACTTTGATCTCCAGCATCTGCAGACCTCACTTTCTCTCAAGGAAACTGACATCCTTACTCAGTCTGGCCTACATGTGATGCCAGACCCACAGCAGTGGGTTGAGTCTTAACTGTTAACTCTTAACATTTCAGGGTGGGAAATAAATGCTAGCCTAGCGAATGATGTCTTCATTTCTGTGAATGAATAAAACAAAAAATCGCCATTATAGGATTTCAGCCAAGTATTTACAAGAGGTCATCTGGCAACTGTACCCACCAGACCATTTCAAAAATTGCCCAGTTATTCTTGGAGGAGATGGTTGTAGGGTGAGCGCTGGAGGGCCTGCTGCTGATTGTTACAACTAGGGGTTAATGTCCCAGTAACCAAAGCTGTTTGAGCCAACTCAGCTTTGTGAACCATGTGTATTTGTTGCAGCCTCAGGCCTGCCTCCAGTCCTGCCTCTCTGGAACAGAAATATGGCAGATGGGTCCCCTCAATGGAGACAGGTTTGCAGAGTCGGACATTTTCCCAACTCCCCATTCCCATTTCCTTCATAATAATCCCATCCTCCTGCACTAAAACATTATTTAAAAGGATTTGCAACTCTGAGTGATTATCATAGTGTCTGTATACTTGGGTGAGCTTTAGATTTCCATGAGAGATTCCAGATAGATAATTCCTTATAATTTTTTCCTTCATAAAATATATATTTTTTTATTCTGGATGTTATTGTTGCTAAGTTCATTTGTGTGTGGAGATAGCTGAAGCAAAAGAAGCAGTGGTTTCAGCAACCAGTACAGGGCAATTGGCAATCAGTGGACTGCAGACTTGACAATGGGAAGGTGATACTGAGGGATTGTACTCGCATAAGGCTGCACCCAGCTCAAAAACTGCACAAAGCAAGAACAGTCTCCTGAATTTAGACAAAGGACTGTGCATCAGTCATGAGAGAGTCACTAGCGTGCAGTGAGAATCCTATTTGTATGCAATTATATCTCATTATTCCCCAATCTCACCTCATTCACATGCAGTTTGGTATTTTACAACACTGTGGATTAAATTTGATGACAATTCCTGATATGAAAGTATGTAGTAGCCACAGCTTGCTGCTTGCTCCTCTGGGCCAGTTTTTGCCAACATCTCAGGGCATGTTCCATGGGCAGTGACAGCCTGCATCCTTCGTCAAAGGACATTGGCATTGGGCATACCCCAGCCTCACCACGTCATCATGGCACATCTGCAACTTATTTCGAATACAGTTGACTACTTCATCAATGCATCTACATCTTTCACTGCCAGGCTACTGTGTACAAGGGGCAGCCATCCATCCCATGCATCAGAGCAGGATGCATGTCAGGGTCTTAGCTTGTTTTCTTAGTGGCCTTAGTCTGCTTCCTAAATTTTCACAAGAAGCAGGAGCTGCTCACTTCACACCTTGGACTTCAAAATGTCCACATCATTTTCCTATATGGAATGCTGTCTTTCTTGGATAATGTGGGTGTTGGGGATGGGGAAAGAAGTTCTCATTCTTGCTACCCATGTCCAATCTCAGACTATACGTGTGCCTAATGGCTGGAACAACAGACACCTGAATCAAGTCAATGTGCAAAGTCCATGTGGAGGCATCCCATTGCCCTCATTGCTAGATCCTGCATGTCTCAGTCTTTGGAAGATGATGTTGGTGTGAGCTATGGCCAGTGACTGATTACATCACTGAGGAGCTGCTTGTTTTCTGAACCATCCCCAGTATATCCAGGCCCTGAAACTGTTATTGTTCCTGTGGTTGCTGCACTATGAATGTCCACAGGAATGGATAAAGAACACATAGGTCGAAAAGCCCAACAGCAGCCTCAACATCCAGTAGATGGGGGAGCAGCTTCCTAATAGCAACTTTTTCGGTCAAAGCTCTCCTCATGATATGACCAGAATGCAAGGGACCCACAGTCACATGTCTTCTTTGGAATGCTGTGCAGATGAGTAAGGGCAGTGACACTCTACTCTGTGCAGATGTGGTATTCAAGTCACCATGCCATGATCTTCATTATCTGCAATGCAATACCTTCTTCCACTGGGCTGTATGATGTCAGCTCCACATCAGCTTCCCATAGAGATATTCATATAGGCCATCCAGGGAAGTTATTTGGGTGGAACTGAGAAATAAGAAAGGGATGATCACCTTATTGAGATTGTATTAAAGATCCCCTAATAGTCAGTGAGAAATTCAGAAACAAATTTGTAAGGAGATGTCAGTAAGAATAATAAGATGGTTATGTTAGGGGATTTTAACTTTACAAATATAGATTGGGACTGCCATAGTGTTAAGTGTTTAGTTGGAGAGGAACTTGTTAAGTGTATACAAGAAACTTTTTTGAGTCAGTATGTGGATGTACCTACAAGTGAAGGTGCAAAACTTGACCTACTCTTGGGAAATAAGGCTGGGCAGATTACTGAGGTGTCAGTGGGGGAGCACTATGGGCCCAGCAACCATAATTTTATTTGATTTAAAATAGTGATCGAAAAGGATAGACCAGATCTAAAAGTTGAAGTTCTAAACTGGGGAAAGGCTAATTTTGACGATATTAGGCAAAAACTTTCATAAGCTGATTGGGGGCATATGTTCGCAGGTAAAGGGATGGCTGGAAAATGGGAAGCCTTCAGGAATAAGATAACGAGAGTCCAGAGAAAGTAAATTCCTGTTAGGGTGAAAGGTAAGGCTGGTGGGTATAGGGAATGCTGCACGACTAAAGAAATTGAGTATTTGGTTCAGAAAAAGAAGGAAGCATATGTATGGTATAAACAGGATAGATCGAGTGAATCCTTGGAAGAGTATAAAGGCAATAGGAGTATACTTAAGAGGGAAATCAGGAGACATGAGATAGCTTTGGCAAATAGAGTTAAGGAGAATCCAAAGGGCTTTTACAAACACATTAAGGATAAAAAGGTAACGAGGGAGAGAATAGAGCCCCTCAAAGATCAGCAAGGCGGCCTTTTGTGGAACCACAGGAGATCAGGGAGATGCTAAACGAGTATTTTATATCAGTGTCTACGTGGAAAAGAACATGGAAGATATAGAATTTAGGGAAATAGATAGTGACACCTTGAAAAATGTCCATATTACAGAGGAGGAAGTGCTGGATGTCTTGAAATACATAAAGGTGTATAAATCCCCAGGACCTGATCAAGTGTACCCTGTGGGAAGCTAGGGAAGTGATTGCTGGGCCTCTTGCTAAGATATTTGTATCATAGGTAGTCACAGGTGATGTGCCGGAAGACTGGAGGTTGGCTAACGTGTTGCCACTATTTAGGAAATGTAGAAAGGACAAGCCAGGGAACTATAGACCAGTGAGCCTGACCTCGGTGGTGGGCAAGTTGTTGGAGGGAATCCTGAAGGACAGGATGTACATGCATTAGGAAAGGCAAGGACTAATTAGAGATAGTCAATATGGCTTTGTGTGTGGGAAATCATGTCTCACGATTGGGTTTTTTGAAGAAGTAACAAAGAGGATTGATGAGGGCAGAGCAGTAGACGTGATCTATATGGACTTCAGTAAGGCATTTGACAAGGTTCCCCATGGGAGACTGATTAGCAAGGTTAGATCTCATGGAATACAGGGAGAACTAGCTGTTTGGATACAGAACTGGCTCAAAGGTAGAAGACAGGGGGTGGTGGTGGAGGGTTGTTTTTCAGACTGGAGGCCTGTGACCAGTGGAGTGCCACAAGGATCGGTACTGGGTCCATTACTTTTCGTCATTTATATCACTGGTTTGTATGTGAGCATCAGAGGTATAGTTAGTAAGTTTGCAGATGACATCAAAATTGGAGGTCTAGTGGACAGCAAAGAAGGTTACCTCAGATTACAACGGGATCTTGATCAGATGGGCCAATGGGCTGAGAAGTGGCAGATGGAGTTTAATTCAGATAAATGCGAGGTGCTGAATTTTGGAAAGCAAATCTTAGTATGACTTATACACTTAATGGTAAGATCCTAGAGAGTATTGCTGAACAAAGAGACCTTGCAGTGCAGGTTCATAGCTCCTTGAAAGTGGAGTCACAAGTAGATAGGATAGTGAAGAAGGTGTTTGGTATGCTTTCCTTTATTGGTCGGAGTATTGAGTATAGGAGTTGGGAGGTCATGTTGTGGCTGTACAGGACATTGGTTCGGCCACGTTTGGAATATTGTGTGCAATTCTGTTCTCCTTCCTATCAGAAGGATGTTGTGAAACTTGAAAGGGTTCAGAAAATATTTGCAAGGATGTTGCCAGGGTTGGAGGATTTGATCTATAGGGAGAGGTTGCATAGGCTAGGGCTGTTTTCCCTGGAGTGTCAAAGGCTGAGGGTGACCTCAAAGAGGTCTATAAAATCATAAGGGGCATGGATAGGGTAAATAGATAAAGTCTTTTCCCTGGGGTAGGGGAATCCAGAGCCACCGGCCTCTTTCCACAAATTTCATGACTCTGATCGGACCATTAATCTCCAGGGCTTTCTGCTTCAGTCACTATCATTGGCACTCTTTTTCTCAGTCTTGCTTTTTTCCCTGATATTATAGTTTCTCACTCTTGTTAAAAGGGCTAGAGGTGGTAAATGACTGTTTAAAAGGTTAAATGGGTTTTATAAGACTTGTGCATATAGTGCACAAACAGAGAGCTGGAAAAGGAGCGAGATGGCAAGAGGGTGGGGAGATGGTGAATGGAAGGTTTGGTACATACAGCGTGAAGTGAGAAGTGCAACCTGCCAGTGGTTACTGGTTCTGCAAATACTTGGATGTGATAAAAGAATACTACTTATGGATATTGTGTGAAGACAGCAAAGGAAGTGATGAACACAATTTTAGTGTTGCAGTGTACCCTTGTGATACGGACGTGTTGGAAAAGAAGGAATTGACAAAAGTGATTGGGGCAGAGAGTGAAAGAAATGCAAGATGGTGTGGTTGGGAGAGATAGAAAGCTCTAATCATCTTACCGTTTTCTGGGAATCAATGAGCTTCCTTCTACACAGCACCAGTTTGTGGGATAATGTTGTTGACGTTGAGCTGCCCTGCCATTGATGACTGCTGGATATTCAGCCTGAGGATCCTCTTGTGGTTGCTGAGAAAGGCTATCTTTGTCCTTGCCCTCAAGACCCTCAGGATGGTAGCAGAAATTGCTCAGTAAAACTGGGTAGCCTGTCAATCAGGCTGAAGTAAGGCCCAGGAGTTGTAACTGCCCTTCACAGAGATTTACTGTTTGCTCTGTCTCGTGTTCCTCTAATTCCCATTCCACATTAAAATAAAGATGTAAGCACATATTTGTGAGATGTCAATTAAGAATATGACATCTTAGTGTTCTAAGATTCCAGATATTGGACTAGTTCATTAATCATAGACAGAATTGAAAAACTGTTCATGGGAAAGGAAAATAAATTACAGGCAGTTGTTAATCATGGGGGATTCATGGGTTTGATCTAAGGTCAGAGGAGTTGGTAGGACCAGGTAGGTAAATTACTGAATGGCCAATAGGTAATAGATGATGGGTAGATCTATACCAGACATGAGAAACTAGCTACATATTATGTTCTCTAAGGTTTTGTTTGTCTTTCAAGGCAAAAATGACCGTGCCTGTCCCCTGCATTGCTTGGTCTGTATGTAGCTGACCGTTAAGACTAATCTACACCTTGAAGGTTCTGCAACAAATAAGACAGGATACTGAGGATAATTGAGGTTTTTGCTGTCTCAGGATTTCCTCTTCTTGTTTTTTTCTCGTTGCCTGATGTGTTTTTGGTTTTGAAAGTGACCACACCATTTGTTTTTGTACACATCTGTAGCTGATAGTTTGCCCTGTTACTTGATCTTTAGAAATTTCCGGAGACAGCTGGAGTGCAAGAGGTTGAGTTTCTTGGTGTGACATGAGTACACAGTGAAAATCTCAACTGTGTAGAGCAGAGTCAGCAGTGGTATGGCTCTATAGACTTTCCGTTTGTTCGGTGGAGTTACTCTTCTCCATTAAAAAAATAATGTCAATAGTTACTTGTTGTCAATTCTGGCATTTGTCTGACCATCAATATAGACAGGATAAAATTGAGTCAGGACAGCAAAATGCTAATCAAATGGAGTTCTGAGAATGGCAGTAAAGGATAGTGAGAAAAAAAAGAACCTAAGAATGCCGTTTTTACCAGCAGTCAAGACTAGATGCTAAAAAGATAACCAATCAACAAAACTGAAAGCTCTGTTTCTGATTGTGCTCAGCACTCATAACAAATTTAATAAATTGATAGCATAGATTAGAAAACTTATTTAAGCAGTTACTTTAGCTGCCCTAGTGTTGAATCTTAGGAAAAGTGAGTTTGCAAAAGTGAAGATAACTTGGACACATCAGAGAGCAAAAGCAGTATTGCCAAGATTAATGAAAGTGAATCTTCTCATCGAATTCCCTCTTTCTGAAAGAAAATGGGAGTTCATGAGGTTTTATTGGAAAAGTGTGCCTAATTTTGGTTTTGTAAGTGCACTTTTAACAGATTTATTGCAAAATATGCAAAGACAATAAGAATGCCAAACAACTTTTGAGAATTTGAAGACAATCCTAATTACTAGACTGATGTTGGCTACCATTCAAATCTTTAAAACAAGACACAAGACTTAGTGGAGAAGGCAGTCTTTTTAGAAAATGGTGAATTGGGAATAGAAAAGCCAGTGGGATATTTTTCTAAGGACTTAAACCAGTATCAGAAGAAAAATTTATGGTGGAAAAGGAGAAACCGGGATTGTCATTGGCTCTTGCATAGTGTTTGCCTGGCATGATCACAAATAAATCTTAATGCACGCCAACCATTATCCCTCAACTTTGATTGAAAATCCTGAAACTGAACAAGCAAGATTCCTTTGATGGAGACTACTAATTCAATCTTTTAAAATCTGAATTGTTCATATGCTTAAAAGGACAATGTAACTGCAGACACCTTATCAAGAATGTAAAGATATTTAATGACTTAAAATTTGAGAAGGATGTTGGCAACAAATTGTTCCATTCCTGTCTAAATACTGAGTGATGGTGAATTAATAATTTTTAAATGTATTTTAATGATATTTCATCTTTCCAGGGGTGGAGGTTTGTAAGGACTATAAACGTTTTAGTTGGAAATATAAACTAGAAAAAAGTTAGGTAGGACTATTTTGTTGCACATAATCATCCAGTTATTTGTTTTTAATAATTTGAAGTAACATGGAACTGTGTTGTAACTTAATGGTTAAACAAAGATATATACATTTTTAAGAAGAAGCTAGTTTTTAAAATACTTTTCAGACACCCCAGCATCAGGTGTCTTTGAAAAACAATAACTTAAACAGCAATTGAATTTAGATTGACTTTAACATAATTTATCACACACTTGAGCAGCAGTTAAGATATAAACATCCAAACCCTGCAGCAAACAAAATTACTATCTCTCTGCTTTTCATCAGAAAAGAATTAATATATATCAACTTTGCATGAAGAGAAACATTTCTAATTCAAGCTGAGATCTAGTTCCAACTGACTGGGTACCGAACTGAACATCTCTGCATAATATTATCTCCAAAAATCAAAATGAACGGAGCCACCTCATTCTACCCTTTCGGCATGGACTTTGATCCACAGTTTTTTTTTACCTTTTTGACACATATTTTCCACTCACAATACCCCTAAAAAGACGGTTTGTCTCATTTGCCTGATGACCCTGTTTGTGAATGAATACGTGTGTTGAATTTTAAAGGTAGTATAGTTTATGTTTGTATTTAATTAATTCATTAATTGTCTTTACCACATGTTAGAGGATGTGTTTGTTAAATAGGCTTTTGGTATTTCTTGTTTATTAGCGAACGCCAGTGTGAGTTTATTTGATTGAAGTCAGTGATCACTGTCAGGCCTTAATTATTCTGGAGATTATAATTGTTGTATGTCACACTTGTGATGGCCCATGGAATGGTGGGGCCTAATTTCCAATGCATTATTCCCACCAGGGTCAGGACAGAAGGATGCTCACTCTTGTGATTATGTCTAGAATAAAGTGGCATGTTTTATAATTAGGGGTTGCATGTTTAGGACAGAGATGAGTGGAAGTTAGACCTCTCAGGGTTGGGCGATTTTAGAACTCTGTGCCTTAGAGGATGTTGGAGACAGGGCCATTGAATAATTTTATGGTGGGGGTAGATAGATTCTGGTTGAACAAGGGAACTAAAGGGTTAAATGAAAATGCAGAAATGTAGAAAGCATAAACAGGTCAATCACGATCTTATTGAATGGTGGAGCATTCTTGATGGGATGAAGGCCTATTTCTGCTGTTAATTCATAGGTTCATATCTACAATATCATTGTGTGATCAAATAAGTTTGACTCAAAGATATCACGGTGTCACTGTCATTAAAAAAATACGCGAGGACTTTTGTCAATCATATTTTTTCAGATACTGCGCTCTTGCAAAGCTATATTGTTGAAAATGGGCACAAATGTTAATCTTCAGTGAGGATTTTGTTGCAAGGAGGTTGATGGAGTGGTCTTTACGTAATTCCATGCATTAACAGCTGTATGCATTATTAATTCAACTGGGTTTATGAGCTATTATAGGCTTCTAAAGCCAAGAGACATCAACTCTTCCTACCTTTGACATAACCTACTTTGGCAACTCAAACACTAAGGGGGTCACATGATGCATTACATTTGTCCTGGCTGACAATCCTTCCAAGCTGTAGGCAACATTAGCTTGAGCTGTCCCTTCACATTAACGTCACATTAGTATGGCTCTCTGAACATACCAAATTGAATAATCTGAGCAGAGCCAGACAACACTTTTTTTTCAGCTTGCTGTGTATTTTTAAATTACAACATGGTTATCCGTTTTTTCCAATTATCTTTTGATTGTTTTTCTTCATGGTAAGAAGTGTACTCCAGAAATGAAATTATATCTATCAAACATCTTTCTGAACTATTTTCAACAGATGCACAGCAGAAAAGTGCATGATGGTGAATTATTCCTGACAGAAGATGTAGTGACTGATAGGAGCGCAACCTTTTTAAAATTATAATGAAAAGATTACAGTGGATTGTCCGAGCAAAGAAAGGGAAGTCTATTATCCAATGGTTAGTAAAAGAGATAGACATCTATTCCCAAACTCCCATTTGTGGAGCCCAATCCTTATTGCTCAGTAATGCAGTCTATTCATTTACATTCTCAAGAGGCATATATTTCAATAATATATTAAGTCACTACAAGTAAATTGGCAATTTGGGAGGTTTGTGATTCTTTAACGCACAATTTTGACTTCAATAAGGATAATGTCAACAAATTAAAATGCACAGCTCTAAAATAAGAGCATCAGTATAGCTATCAAAAGAAAATAGTGCTCCATTGAACAAAGCCATGTGTTGGATAACACAGCTGATGGTATACTGTAAAATAGTAATTTAGGAACAGCCGATATAGCATTGGAAGTAAATATATATTTTCTTAATTTAAGGTTTAGTGCAAAAGGAATTAATTCACATTCAGTTTAGGATCTGGAATATTTTAAACCTGAACCCATAAATTTAATTAAATCATAGGTTTTGTCTTGCTGACAATAATAGAGGGACTCTTCAGCAAATCAGAGTGTCATTCCAAAGCTTCAGCAGTTTGAGGGCATGAATGACATCATCCATATATGGAAAAACAGTTAATAATTTGTAGCTGAAGAGTAATTAATGCATGTTGCATACTGATTGCAGAATTGCTTACATTTTATTTTAATGTTTGACTTAAACATCTTTTAATATTTTTTATGCCCTTATTGTCTCTCTCCTCTGGCAGAATTATTTAACGTGAAAGCTTCAAATATACAATATTGTATCATTATCATTTAGCAAAAAAACGCTTAAATTTAAGAAGAACATGACAAGAAATTTTAGAAATAAAATAGAGGTGATTTTTTGGAAATTGTTAAATCTTCAACAGCCTTTTGAAATTCTTTATTATATGCTGTTAACTCTCACTTTATCCAGTTAAAGGTTATCTATTTAGAACCTCTTTTAAAGTAACAGAGACAGGAATTTGACAAAAGCATCTGAAGTGTTTATATGGTATTATAAATTTCAAGCCATTCTTTTGAAGGGAAGCAATGAAATCGGGATAATATCACGGGACTAGTAATCTAGTGGGCGACACGGTGGCACAGTGGGCGGTACGGTGGCACAGTGGTTAGCACTGCTGCCTCACAGCGCCAGAGACCCGGGTTCAGTTCCCACCTCAGGCGACTAACTGTGTGGAGTTTCCACGTCCTCCCCGTGTCTGCGTAGGTTTCCTCCAGGTGCTTCGGTTTCCTCCCACAGTCCAAAGATGTGCAGGTCAGGTGAATTGGCCTGCTAAATTGCCCGTAGTAGAACATAGAACATAGAACAGTACAGCACAGAACAGGTGTTAGGTAAGGGGTAAACGTAGGGGTATGGGTGCGTTGCGCTTCGGCGGGGCGGTGTGGACTTGTTAGGCCGAAGGGCCTGTTTCCACACTGTAAGTAATCTAATCTAGAATCCCAGTCTAATGGTCTGGGGAAATGGACTGGAATCTTGTTTTTTTTTAGGCTAAATGTGTATATGGGCAGAAAAGTGAGGTCTGCTTCTGCCTTGGATTGGAATGAGTTTTTTGCTCAATTAAATTCTTCTCAGCTCATTGCATGCTCAGATAAAACGCCAAATGCTATCTGCAAGTGGGCAGGAGAACAAAGTACCAATGTGGTTTAAACAAAAGCCAAACCTAGGTGGAATCAACATTTTACTCAAAGGCAATGAAATCAGTTGCCCCCTACGGAGGCATTAAAAGACCCTCATTTGCTAGTTTGATTCACACCATTATGAGAATCTTCGCACATCGGAGATGAAATCTCAGATACAATTATCAAGCCTGAAAACATAACTTCCACAGACATGGAAGATACAAGCATCAAGCAGCTTTTTTTTTGTCAGAATAAATGAAATGGATTTTAAATGATTGCAAAACTGAGCACAGCCTTTCTTTCTCTCTCCATGGTGACCACCTCTTCAATGTCATGTTTCAAAATTCTGCATTTGCCTTCCTAACAGCACTGTCGATACACCTATCCACCATGGATTTCAGCAGTTCTAAAGAGCAATTAGAAATGGGTAATAATTGCTGGCCGAGCAATAAATTCTGTGAATAAATAAATTTTAGAGGTGACTGAGTGGTTTATATTCATTGGGCTGCACATGCCATGCTATGTAAATGCTAATCTTAGGCAGACTGTCATCATAGGTCTTCTTCTGATATGAACAACTTATTGTGGGATGGTTCAAAATCAGTGATAGTGAGCCAACAACTAGTTTTGCGTCTTGCCTAATATAACTTTGAGTAGTTTCTAGGTTAGGTTGTGACCTTGAATACCATTTTTGTGAATTTATCATCTGAGACCAACTTGGCAAAGTTTTCAAATTTAGGATGATGAAAGTAATAGAAATTTCAAACAATTTTTCAATAAATATATAATGAGTAAGTGCTACTGATTACCGACAAAGATAGTGTAACAAGACACTATGACTGGTTTGAAAAAGGCAATATAAAATCTTCTGTTAGCAAATATGCTTCAGGCTTATCTGATTTAGATATGTACTGGTGAGGTTTGATGGATAGACTAGATGAATCAATGATTTTATTGAAATTGATTTGATGTTACCATGACTACTCTGCAAATGTATCGCACTGTGGGAGGAGTAAGAGAGACAATTTATTTTAGACTTAAGCCTTCATAGATTTGTTTTCATGTATTTTAGCTTATTTTCATGTTAAATCATCTGCTTGATTTAATATTACCCATGGCTTCATCTTTACCTTCTTCGTAACTTTTCCAATTAAAGTAGATTATACTTTGAACTTCATCTTTATTACTTAATTTATAAGTCTTGTATTCATATCCGTTACTCCTCTTTGAATCTTTAACAATACAAAACCTATTTTTGTCTGAAATGTCACATGATATTCTATGTTAAGCTTGGACTTTTCTCTCTGGAGAGAAGGAGGAAGAGAAAAGACCAGATAGAGGTGTACAAAATAATGAGAGGAATAGATAGAGTCAATAGCCAGAGACTTTTCCCCAGGGCAGGATTGACTGGTACGAGAAGTCATAGTTTGAGGATATTAGGAGGAAGGTATAAAGGAGACATCAGAGGTAGGTTCTTTACACAGAGAGTTGTGAATACATGGAATGTGTTGCCAGCTGAGGTGATAGAAGCGAAGTCATTGGGGACATTTAAGCGACTGCTGGACATGCACATGGATAGCTGTGAGTTGAGGGGTGCATGGGTTAAGTTACTATATTTTACATTAGGATTAAGTCTCAGCACAACATCGTAGGCCTAAGAGCCTGTTCTGTGCTGTACCTTTCTATGTTCTATGTTCTATGTTATATGCTAATTGGCAAATCAAAACAAGGTACTAATGTAAAGTTTATATAATCATTATAATCTGATAGCCATTACAAAGGCATGTTACAGGATGTCAAAGATTGGGATTTGGATACTAAAGGATATAAGATTTTTAGGAAGAACATGAAGTGAGGAAAAGTAGGAAGGGCTCTGGTAATAATAACTTTCTCAGAAAGATCAGACAGCCTGGATATAAAAAGAGTTTTGGGTAGAGATGAGAAATTATAAAGCAAGATGTTATTTGTGGGTGTGGTGTACATGCCTCCTAACAGGAACCACATGGTAAGGTACAGAATTAAAGTAGAAATAATGAAGTAAAAATATTGGGATTCTCCAAACTTCCTGCTCGGATTTCAGCTCTCTGACGTCCATTGAATTTTAGTTTTATAAGAAACAAGCAAAGAATATCATAAAAGTCCAGTGATCACATGGAGATTTTAATCTGCATACAGCCTTGCAAAGTCAGATGGGGGGAAACAAAAGCTTAGATGAGGAGTTCATAGAATGATTTCTTCGCTCAGCAGGTTGTGGAGCCAACCAAGCAACAAGCTTTACCAGACCTGGTATTGTGCAATAAGACAGTTAACATTAGTGACCTCATAATGAAAACCAATGTCCTTTAGGTGACAGCAGTCATAACACAATATAATTTTATGTTCAATTTGAGGGAGAGAAGCATAAGTCTGGGGTAATTATTCTTAAATTAAACAAGGAAATCCCAGGGATGGACAATCAATGCTGGCCCAACAGCGATTCCCATATCCTGTGAGTGAATCATACAAGAAATGGCAACAGAGCTAATTATAATGAACTGGAAAATTAGGCAAAGGGATTGACATATAAAGGTGCAGAAGCAGGTATTTATGGGAATTTTTCAGAATGTAAAAAATAAATATAATCCAAAGGGAAGGGAAAATTCCAAGGCCATTTTTAACTTAAAACATTAACTATATCATCTAACCTATATAAAAACTAAGATATAATTATGCAAAGATGAGTGTTTTGAAGATTGCGCAAAATATAAAAATCAGAAACAGCAGACGAGGCAGTGAATGAAGGAAAAATTAGACTGTGACAGAAAAGCTAGCTAGAACTGCACAGATGAACGTACTTCCAATGCTTAAAAAAAGGACAGGGTTCAAAGAATGAGCATTAGTCCTCGAGAAAGGAAGTCTGGGGAAACAACAAAAGAAATAAAAATATGGCAGACCACTTGAGAGGGTATTTTGCATTGGTTTTCATTGTAGAGGATGCAAGTATTATTCCATAAGTAAGTCAGGAAATGGAAAGGAGGGAGGAATTCAAGACAAATAGAAGCACCAGTGATGCTGAATAAATTTGATGGAGTTGCAGCTGACATGTCCCACGTCATGATAAACTTCAGCTTTGAAACTTAAAACAAAAAATGGCTAATAAGTAATGCATTAACAGTTGATGCTGTATTTAAAGGAGAATCAGAACAGAATGGATTTCTGGAAGATCCTCAATAAGTTGCAACATCAAAGGTTATTGTGAAAAATAGAAACATATGAAGTAGTGGTTAACATTTTGGTAATGGACAGAGAATTGGTTGCTTAACAGAAAAAGGAGAGGAGGCATACATGAGTCGATTTCCGTTTGGCATGATGTGAGGAGTCGGGTTCCACAGGGATCAATGCTCCAGCCTCAATGTTTTAACAATTTATAGATAAACCAGATTAAGCAACTGAACATATGGTTGCTAAATTTGCTGATGACACAAACATAGATAGAAAAGTAAGTTATACAGAGGGATAAGGAGTATGGAAAGGGCTATAAATATGTTAACTTGGTAGGCAAAGATTTGCCAAATGTATTATTATGTGGGAAAATGCAAAATTGTCAACTTTGCAGGAAGGATAACACATAGCATATTATTTCAAGGATTAGAAATTTCAGAGTCCTGAAATTCAGAGAGATCTAGCTGTTCTTGTGCATGAATCATACAGTTAGTATGCAGGTTCAACGAATAATTAGGAAAGCTAATAGAAAGTTCCTGTTTACTGTTAGGGGAAGTAGACACAAAAATAGGGAGGTTATGCTGCAGTTATATCAGGCAATAACAAGGCTGTATCTAAGATCTGTGTACAGTAAATGATCTCCTTATTTCAGAAAGAATGTTACTGGATCAGAAACAGTTCAGAAAAGATTTACTAGACTGATAGTGGAAATTGCCAGATCGTTTGTGAGGTAAAGTTGGACAGGCTAGGCTTGTGCTCGCTCGAGGTTAGAAGAGTAAGAGATTCCTCAGTTCTCCACTGCTTGCATTGGCTAGCTATACTGTCTGATCCTTATCTTCTCAGTGGAGGGCCTAGTAGTCCCCTGTGGACAGGGTACCTCTCTCCTCATTGCCAGTACACTGTCTCCACTGCTTTCCAGTTTGGAGTTAACTTACTTCAGAAAGTGTCTGAAATCTTCAATTGACTTGACAGGGTAGTAATGGAGTGGATGTTTTTTCTTGAGGGAGCACTCAGAACCAGTGGTCATTGTTTAACAATAAGGCATCAAAGACAGAGATGAGGAAAAACATTTTCTCACTTGAGTCTTTTAGAACTCTCTCTCATAAGGTGGTAGGAAAGAGTCTTTGTGAATATTTTTAAGGCAGAAGTAGATTGATTTTTCATAAGCCAGGAGATGAAAGCCTACTGGGGCTAAGCAAGAATGTGGAGTTCATTTTACAATTAAATCAGCCATTATCTTATTGAATGGTAGAGCAGGCTTGAGGAGCCAAGTAGTCTACTCCTGCTCTTAATTCATATGCAAGCCAAAATAATCAATTTCAATTAGTAATGCAGTAGTGGAACATACCATCCCTACCCACATGTATTTACATTCCCCCCCTCCCCCCACCGCCCCAGATATCTGCTGTTGTTTCAGTTCAAGGGCCTTTGTCCAGCAAGGGATGTTCCTGTCCTGGTTTTGTACTGGCTATGTGTCTGTCCTGAGAGAAGTGGATGTGAGACTCGCAGTAGTGCTAAGTGTATGAGGGTGAGGTGAAGCGATAAATGTAAACTTTGAGTCACGATTGGTTTTGAAACAACTATAAAAACTGGAGCAATGTGTAAGACTACTGGTTCTGCTGTAAGGATATGACATTTGTAAATGCCTTCACTGAGTTTGAGCACTCATATGTGAGATCATTGAAGGTTTTCCTGTGCTGCGTCCAATTACTCAGTGCTCCACTGCTTGCATTGGTTAGCAATACTATCTGATGTTGTAGTTCTGTTCGCCGAGCTGGGAATTTGTGTTGCAGACGTTTCGTCGCCTGTCTAGGTGACATCCTCAGTGCTTGGGAGCCTCCTGTGAAGCACTTCTGTGATCTTTCCTCTGGCATTTATAGTGGTTTGTCTCTGCCGCTTCCAGTTGTCAGTTCCAGCTGTCCGCTGCAGTGGCCAGTATATTGGGTCCAGGTCGATGTGCATGTTGATAGAATCTGTGGATGAGTGCCATGCCTCTAGGAGTTGCCTGGCTGTTCTCTGTTTGGCTTGTCCTATAATAGTAGTGTTGCCCCAGTCGAACTCATGTTGCTTGTCATCTGCGTGTGTGGCTACTAAAGATAGCTGGTCGTGTCGTTTCCTGATGAAGGGCTTTTGCCTGAAACGTTGATTTTACTGCTCCTCGGATGCTGCCTGAATTGCCTTGCTCTTCCAGCACCACTAATCCAGAATCCGTGTCGTTTCATGGCTAGTTGATGTTCATGGATACGGATCATTAGCTGTCTTCCTGTTTGTCCTATGTACTGTTTTGTGCAGTCCTTGCATGGGATTTTGTACACTACATTGGTTTTGCTCATGCTGGGTATTGGGGCCTTTGTCCTGGTGAATTGTTGTCTGAGAGTGGCAGAGACAAACCACTATAAATGCCAGAGGAAAGATCACAGAAGCACTTCACAGGAGGCTCCCAAGCACTGAGGATGTCACCTAGACAGGGGACGAAATGTCTGCAACACAAATTCCCAGCTCGGCGAACAGAACCACAACAACGAGCACCCGAGCTACAAATCTTCTCCCAAACTTTGAATACTATCTGATTCTAACCTTCTCAGTGCCTTTTCGGAGAGTCTTCTAGTCCCACGTAGATACCTCGCTCCTCATGGCCAACTCCTGCACACAGTCTCCAGTGCTTTCCATTTAACTTACTGCAGAAAGTGTTTTAGATGGTGTTAGATCCGCCTTTGTCCAGGGTGAATTAGTTTGGATAATTTCGTGTGCTCCTTATCGAAGCAGGCGGGATGTTGTGGGGATGACTCAGTGAATCATTCGATGAATGAGCTGGAATTTCTTGTCTCTGATGGAATTTTCAGGGGCTGAAGGTTTCAGACGCCATATTTAAAGGTCAGCCAGACCCCACTTCACTCACTGCAAGCCAGGAGCATTCCATTCTACCAGTGGTTGTCCATTATACAGTGAAGAAAGGTTTACTATAGACACAGAGTTGTCCCTTGATTCAGTGATGCTCTTCAATGGAGTCACTGATAGAACAAACATCCTCTTTCCTGGGGGTGGCATCAGGAGACCATCCCATCCAATCTGTCCAGCCTTGGACCAAACAGCAGCATTGCCCCTCATGAATGGGACCGGCAGCAATGCAGTTTACAAACCTCAACATCATATGCATGATGTGCACTCAAGGGCTCACACCAATCACATGCTGTTGTACTACTAACTTTTCCTGAGTACTGAACTTCCTAGTTCTGGAGCTCCATCCATCACTGTCTACTTACACCATGTGGACTGCAACAATGAAAAAAGGCAGCACACCACGACCTGCTCAATGGCAATTAGGGATAGGCAATCAACACTGGTCCAGCCAGCCACACCCACATCCCATAAATGAAATGCCATTTGATTACTTCATTGTCATTCTGAAAAATAAGGAACTGAAAAATCAGGCCTGAGTTCCTTTGATAATTACTTTACTAAGTATCAGAATGGGGTGATAGGACTGCATTGTGAAACTGAAATGTATACATTAAGTTTATGCACTTCATGTCAGAAGTGTAACAGCTTGTGACAGTGAAACTAATTTATAATTTATTCCTTACATTTCTGAGCTTTTCTATGATCTGAAAGATTTGCTATTTCTCTGGTGAAATGTACAGCTCAACTTTGTTCAATTTATTTAATGCACATGTAGGATTCATGGTATATGAACTAAGCTGGAATGAACTCGACAATATCACATTGTACTGAAGCTCCACATTCTATTTCATACTCTATCTTTAAATGATATATGAGTTACATGATGAGAATCTTTGCCGGTAATTTTCTATCCTTGAGGCAGAGGAGAAAGCATGAAAACAGAGGTGGCATTTCTTGCCCAAAGCACTGGTCTTGTAGCAGGCCTCTGGCTCCAATGCCACCTTATTCTGCTGTCAGGAAGTTACCTTTACTGAGCTGACCACCTCAGTGCTCAGCAGAATGTCAGTCCAATGCTGGCAAGGTGCTGCATAGCCCTTTCCTTCCCCTCCATCGGTGTTACTTCCTGGAACATTCTTAGAATTCCGTAGAATTCTGAGAACAACATTTAGGGACATAGGGTGGACCACTTCTGGTGTCTGGACTTTTAGGGATAGGGAGTGTATATCTCTTACAGATAAATATAACACGTAAGCAATGTAATATGGATTGTCAAATTTTGGTCTATATAAATTGAGTACATTTTTTTTCAACAGATATAGCAATGGAGTAATTGAAAAGAATGTTGTAAATGTGGTGCACATAAAAAAGGCTTTCAATAGGACAATGCAGGAAATGTGTGTCAAACTTTAGCTGATATGGTTTGAGGGGAATCTTCCCAGTGAGAACCGAGATTTGACTGCCAAGAAGTACTACTTTAGGATGGATAAGTATCGCTTGATTATCGAAAGATCGGAAATGGTATATGCTTTGTAGGTGATGTGGATTTAGAAATGGGGAACACAATATATTAATATGTTACTGGTTCAACCAGGTGTGAAGAGGATTATGTAAGACCTCTGAAAGATAGTAACTTAATATGGTAAAGCAGAAGCTAATATATTTTGGGAGGAAAACATGAACAATGTGACCATAGCATCTTTTTAAAGCCACATCTTCGTAAATACACATTTCCTCAAGCTACAAAAAAGGCCAACATCATTTTGAGTTTTATAAATGAGGCATTGATAACAATACCAAATGTACATACTAAATTTGAACAAGGCAATGATTAAGCCACAGTTGAATAATGTGTGTGGTTTTAAGCACCTCATTGTTGAAAGAAAGAAGAAAGAACATTTAGGCTAGAGTATTATTACTCTTCAATGCAAGATGGGTTTATTGGCATGGATAACGTTTGTTGCTTATCCCTAATTATCCTTGGAAAGTGGTGGGGCGCCACATTCTTGAACAGCTGCAGTCTATGTGGTTTCAATACACCCACAGTGTTGTTAAAAAGGAAGTTCCAGGTTTTTCACACAATGGCAGGGAAGGAACAGTAATATAAATCTAAGTCAGGAATATGAGTGGCTTGAAGGGGAGTTTGCAAATGTTGCTGTTTCTACATATTCATGCCATTGTCCTTCTCGGTGATAAAACGTCACAGGTTTGGAAGATGCTCTCAAAGAAACCTTGGTTACGTTCTCTCATATATCTTGTAGATGGTACATAATGGTGCCACTGTGGTTTGGTGGTGAAGTTAATCAATTTAAAATTTCCGCTCAGAATGAATCTAAATTTGGGAATGACTTTATATCAACTTTCAGGGAAAATGAATACGTATGGAAGTCGAGGAAGAAATAAAACTGTAGTAGCAAGGAGTTGACAAATGATAGTGGGCCAAATTATCATATGTACTATAAATGTCCTTTGTTTATTTAAGCATTTATTGATGTTTCCATTAGAAGGTTTTGAGGTTTCCCATTAGTTTGCAGATGTCATGAACATATACCCATCAGGCAACTTGTTATGGATAAAGTGTCTTGCCAGCTGTGGAACTGGAGTTCTATATTCAAGTTTAAATCATAATAAAAATCTTAAAGCATGTTTTAAAAATTAAATTGTTCCTCACATGATTGGAAACTTTTGGTGAGTAAATAACTACTTGCATTATTTAGCAAATTATCATCAAGGTACTTCACAGAGGCAGAGCTGAGAGTTTCAGTAAAAGACAAAATGAAGTAAGAGTAAAGGCGAGGGATATTATGCAGGTATAAGGCTGACTTTTGACATGATGAATATCTGTTTGAAAACTTTAGCTCAAAATCAAATGGGACACTGTGTTGGCGGAAAAGAGGGCAGAATTTTCTCACTCTGATCTCTGTCAAAATGGACCATTAGTTGGTTGTGAACACATCAAATTCTTCAATGGGGTTCCCTAATGCTTCATAGTCGAGATATAGCCATTAGCATCATTCCTTCAGGCTTCTCACTCAATCAGGGAAAGTAAACAGGATGACATTTCAAGTTTGTCAAAGGCAAGCTTCCTGATAAATGGGACAGGCCCTAGGTTAGAATGAGTCATGGTGACATGGCTGCAGTGAGCACTGGAATGGAGAAGAGATCCTAATGAAAGGCTTTTGCCCGAAACGTCGATTTTCCTGCTCCTCGGATGCTACCTGACCTGCTGTGCTTTTCCAGCACCACTCTAATCTAGACTCTGATTTCCAGCATCTACTGTCCTCACTTTTGCCTGGGAGATCTGAGAAAGCTGTTTCTGCATTTTTCACTATTTTGTGGAAGTCCTGTATTGAGACCTGACAGCTTTCAGTGAAATAAGCTATGTCAAGGCTGGAAGGAAGAGCATAACAAATGTGACTGAAGAAATTGTCAGCGTGAACATTATCTCTCCATCTTGATGATAAGAGATTAGGAGGGTCTTGGGAGTGGGAGATCTCAGTGGGAGATTGCTGACAGACAATGATTCCAGGTGCCAAACCCAACATTGACTTTCCAAGAATTCTGCAGTGCCAACACCTCGAAGCATCACACCTTGCAGCAGCTCCACTCATTTTTCTGTCTCTGCTGGCACCTCAGACCTTGCTGATGCAACCAACACTCAGACTTACTCTTATTCTATTGCCCCCACACAGCCATGTCTCACAGTCACCCTCCACAACTGTTGTCCTTCCCTACTTTCCACACAAGCTGTTTTATATATTCACCATTCCTCTCCTTGTACAACTTCAGGAAGAAACAGAAACTTGGGGTGAAGTCATGGGGGAAGTTGTTGACCCTCCAATGACAGTCTGTATTCTGTTGTTAACGGCTGCTTATCTGGGAAGAGCGTCTTATTATAGGAAGCTGCAGATGTTAGGTAAGGCCTGCCATTAAAAGTGGAATTTCATGAGACATTGCTGCTCCTGTTATGATCCACATGCCTATTGTCCCAGTGTTAAGGTTTCACCTCTCTAGAGTTTGAACCTCTACGACCATCCCTTTGTCCTGTGCTGCAGCTAATCACATGAGAAAAGATCATTTGCCACTCTAATGTTGCCTCTGCCCCTGCTGCAGCTTCTGTTGTCATTGACGTTGCCTCGCCAACTCCTTTTCATGTTCTTCATCAGAGGTGCAAGTTGGAACTGCATACATGGGTCCCATGCTGTGGTTAAGGCTCACCGAGTGCAAGTGCAGCTGAGGGGAGCATAGTTTAAAACAGCTGAAGTTACTTCCAGGAATTTGATCATCTGACCCAGGAAGCATTCGCTGAGAAAGAGTAGCTTCCTCTTTCTTTGTCATGGCTGAGGCTCTTCAGATTCATTCATCGAAGGTTTCTCAAACCGACACAGGTAAACACTCGCCATCGTACACTTGCTTCCATGATCCTGACAGGTGCTGACAGTTTGGGAACTAGATCTTCCGATTGTTTAGGTCAGAATCCGTGGTTACAACAGAATTTACTGATTGTAATTAATATAAACTATTGTAAATATTCAATGCTTTACACAACAGCTGCTTGTCTTCACACCTGCGTAGGTAACCTAGGAAGTGACTGGATCCAATTCCACCCAACGTAACTCCTCACACAAACCCAAACTGGCTTCTCTTTGTCTGGGGAAATTCCCCAAAACAGGGGCTTGTTGCAGGGTGAGGGATCGTGAAATCAGTCCTTCAAATATTTCTGTATCCTCTCCACTGCCTTCACAAACACCTAGTAATGTGGTCACCAGAACTCCACATAGTATTCCAAATGTGGCCTAACTAAGTTTCTATACAGCTGCGACATGACTTGTTGATTTTTATACCTTATGCCCTGATCAATGAAGACAAGTACACCATAGCCTGTCTTAACCACCTTATTCACATGAGTTGCCTCTTTCAAGAAACTGGGGACCTGTGTACCTAAATCCCTCTGTCTCGTCATGTTTCTAAGGGTTCTGCCATTTACTGGATACTTCTCCCCTTCCCTGCACTGGATCTTCGAAAATGCATCACCTCACATTTGTCTGAATTAAATTCCATCTGCGATTTCTCTTTCAAGTCTTTGGCTATCAAGATCCTGCTGTAACCTCTGGTAATCCTCCTCACTATCTATAGGCTCCATCAATCTTTATATCATCTACAAACTTACTCATCAGTCCACCTACATTAGCCTCCAACTCATTTGTATATATATAGGGGTCTCAGCAGTTATCCCTGAAGCACCACTGCCACAGATCTCCAGTCAGAAAAACACCCTTCCACTGCTCTCTATGACTAAGCCAGTTCTGTATCCTTCTTACCAGCTACTGCGGATCTCATGCAACTTCACCTTCTGTATTAGCCTATTATGAGGGACCTTGAAAAAGGTCTTGTTAAAGTCCATTGGGATAGCCTTCATCAATTATTTACATCTTTTCCTCAATGAACTCAACTAAGTTTATTGAGACACGACCTCTCCTTCATAAAGCCAACTGCCTATCACTAATAGGTCGATATTTTTTGAAAGGTGCGTAAATCCTCTTCTAAGAACCTTCACCAATGATTTCCCTACCACTGATTTAAGGCTCACTGGCCTGTAATTGCTCAGAATATTCCTGTTGCCCTTCTTGAACAAAGGAAAAACATTGACTATTCTCTTGTCCTCTAGGACCTCTCCTGTGCCTAAACAGGATGCAAAGATTTTGAGAAGGCTTCAGTGATTTCCTCCTTCACCTCTTTCAGTATTCTGAGACAGATCTTGTCAGGTACTGGAGATTTATCTACCTTAATGCCTTTCAAAATGTTCACTGACAACACCTCCTTTTTAATATTGACATGCTCCAGAATATCAACATATCCCTCTGTAGACTCACCATCCACCATATCTTTCTTCTTTATGAATACCAATGCAAAGTATTCATTAAGGACCCTGCTCACTTCCTCCAGCTCCATGTGTAAATTGCCTTCTCATCCCTTATGGACCTACCCTTTCCCTCGCTACCCTTTTGCTCTGTATATATGTATGAAATGCCTGGGTGGCACGGTGACTCAGTGGTTAGCACTGCTGCCTCACAGCACCAGGGTCCCAGGTTTGATTCCAGCCTCAGGTGACTGTCTGTGTGGAGTTTGCACATTCTCCCTGTGTCTGTGTGGGTTCGTTACGGTTTCCTCCCATAATCCAAGAGATGTGCAGGTCAGATGAATTGGCTATGTTAAATTGTCCATAGTGTTAGGTGCATTAGTCAGAGGGAAATGCGTCTCGGTGGGTTACTCTTCAGAGGGTTGGGTTGGGCTGAAGGGCCTCTTTCCACACTGTAGGGAATCTAATGTTAATCCTGTTTGCCAAGAACATTTTATGGTCCCTTTCAATCGTCCTATTTCCTAGTTCTTTGTTTGTGTTCTTTCCGACTAACTGTATTTTTGTCTGTCTTCAATTTCCTATGTAACCCTCCTTTTTGTTCACTAAGCTCACAATTTTGCTTGTCATCCAAGGTTAGCTGATCTTGCTATCTTTATCCTTCACTTTCACAGGAGCATGTTTGCCTTGGGGTCTAATCAACTTTAAAATATTCCACATAACAGATATGGATTTATCCTCAAACAGGATATCTACATCCCCCAGTTTCTGCCTAATATTGTTGTGATGTGGAAGTGCCTGTGTTGGACTAAGGTGGACAAGGTCAGAAGTCACATGACACCAGGCTACAGTCCAACGGGTTTATTTGAAATCACAAACTTTCAGAGCATTGCCCCTTCGTCAGGTGAAGTGATAAAGGGACAGCGCTCCGAAAGCTTGTGATTCCAAATGAACCTGTTGGACAATAACCTGGTGTTGAGTAATATAGTCGTAGTTAGCCTTTTCCTAACATAGTATTTTCACCCAAGGGCTACTCTTATCCTTATCCATAAATAACTTAAAAGTTACAGAATTATGGTCACTGTTCCTGAAATGCTTCCTCACTGAAACGTTGATCACCTGGCTGGACTCAATCCCCAATACCACATCTAGTATGGCCCTGTCCCTAGTTGGACCATTTACAAATTCCTTCAAGAAACTCTTCGGGACACACCTAACAAGCTGCACCCCACTCCTCCAAAATCAAAACGCTAGCACAAAGGGAATCTCAGTCAATATGAGGGAAGTTAAGATCACCCACCATAACAATCCAGTTGGTTTTACTCTTTTTCCATAATCTGTCAACATATTTGTTCTCCTGTCATTTGTTGCCTGTTGGAAAATCTGGAGTTGTAAGCACAAACCAAGCAAATTGATTGCACACGTTCTATTCCTGAGTTCTATCCATAAGGCTTCGCTGGATGTTTTTCCTCAGTACAACTGTGATACTCTCCCTAATCAGTAGTGCAACTCCCCCACCTCTTTTACATCCTCCTCTCTCTCACCTGGAACATTTAAATCCCGAAACATTAACCTGCCAGTCTTGTCCTTCTCTTTGCCAAGTTTTAGTCACTCAAAGGTCCTTGAGTGATTCCAAAAGAATGGAGTGAGAAAGAAGCCTTCTGGCCACAATTATCTTGGTAAATGAGAAAGCATGTTTGGCACTCCCAGTGAAGTTATTCATGGAGGAAAGGCATTCGAGGTGGATAGTTGGTCTGCTATGTCAAATATTCCAGGGGAAATGAAATATTGAGACCACAGTTGCAAAGGATAAAATTTGTTACTTTGATTATATCCCTCTCAGTACTGTGGCAAGGATATAAAGATTCTAAAGTAGAGTTGCAGGGAATAATTGAAATAGATCTTGGAGGCAAGATAGCTGATAATTGGAGATAGCTGATATTTTGCAAAAAAAAAATTGGTAGTCAGGATATTTCTTTTGCGTGGCATATTGTTACATAGTTTTGAAGATGAGGGGAACAGTCCAGAAAGGAGGGAATAATTTATATTGTCAGCAATATTTATGGTCCCAGAAAGAGTTGGTTTCTAATCGGAGGTAATGAGGGCCTGAAGCAAGAGGTGGATCTAATGAATAAAATAGAATAAGTATAAAAAGAGTTGAGAGAGAAATGAGAGAAAGACATGAGTTTCTGGCCAAGGCAGTGCTTGGTGTTGATGGATAAAAGGAAGAGAGAAAAGCCAATTTGATGGTTTCAATCTCTGTGACAAAGCTGTCTCCAACCTCATGCATTATTAAAAGTGAGGATGAAAAAGAAGACTGTAGTGGAGAAGAGTCAAAATAAATCATTGGTAGTGAAACAAAATAAGTCTGAGGTAATCTTTGTGCTCCCAGAGTAGCGGGCAGTTGCAATGATGTTTAATTTGACTGAACCAAATCTGGTGATGAATGGTTAACTCTGCTTTCATGTCGGGGTCCATTGGATTTAACATAGTGATGATAATCTTTGAGGTCTGAATTTCATGCCCATAATGGTGGCCCAGACCATCAGTCAGAAACCCAGTGGAAACCTTTGGGTGCTTTTGGAAGACCTGATGGAATTAAGTGGCTTTCAGGCAGTTAACTGTCTAGTCATGATTGTTTGCATGCTTTTAAGAGAAGAAGTCTGACGACTAAGAGATGCAAACAGAGGGCCTGAACCGCTTTAGTCCCAGAAGGGTCACTGGAAACAGTATTAATAATGGAAGCAGCACAGTGCTTACTACTGGAAGTACAGTAACCCCCGACCGGCCAGTTTGGAGGAGGCCCCACAACAGATGTGATAGGATTAAACTTAGTGAGGCCGGTTCGATAGCCACCATTGTAGTGGATGGTCATTGTGGAGGTCAGGAAGCTTTATCACAGGCCTGGCCGTCTATGGAGCACATGGACCAAAACAAAAACACTCTGTCACAAGATGTCAGGGAAATCACTAAGCTTTACTGTATGGCTGTCCAGCATGATACACAGCCTCTGGCCTGCTGCTGGTCAAAAGCTGATGTGATGGAATAAGGCCATTAAATTGTCATTAGTTAGCTACTTCAGGGCATCAATTGACGAATAGGTGTCAGTGCTGTTATCAACCATCTCTGGCCCTGATTCAGTTGGTATGGGGACATTGGGAAGTAGACTACATAGAACCATAGAGTCATAAAGATGTACAGCATGGAAACAGACCCTTCGGTCCAACCCGTCCATACTGACCAGATATCCCAACCCAATCTAGTCCCACTTGCCAACACTTGGTCCATATCCCTCCAAACCCTTCCTATTCATATACCCATCCAAATGCCTTTTAAATGTTGCCTTTGTACCAGCCTCCACCACTTCCTCTGGCAGCGCATTCCATACACGTACCACCCTCTGCGTGAAAATGTTGCCCCTTAGGTCCCTTTTATATCTTTCCCCTCTCACCCTAAACATATGCTCTCGAGTACAAAGCTCATCCACCCCATGGAAAAGACTTTGTCTATTTATCCTATCCATGCCCCTCATAATTTTTTAAACCTCTATAAGGTCACCCCTCAGCCTCTGACGCTCCAGGGAAAACAGCTCCAACCTGTTCAGCCTCTCTCTATAGCTCAAATCCTCCAACCCTGGCAACATCCTTGTAAATCTTTTTTTGAACCCTTTCAAGTTTCACAACATCTTTCCGATAGGAAGGAGACCAGAATTGCAAGCAATATTCCAACAGTGGCCTACTAACATCCTGTACAGCTGCAACATGACCTCCCAACTCATGTACTCAATACTCTGACCAATAAAGGAAAGCATACCAAACGCCTTCTTCACTATCCTATCTACCTGCGACTCCACTTTCAAGGAGCTATGAACCTGCACTCCAAGGTCTCTTTGTTCAGCAACACTCCCTAGGACATTACCATTAAGTCTATAAGTCCTGCTAAGATTTGCTTTCCCAAAATGCAGCACTTAACATTTATCTAAATTAACTCCATCTGCCACCTCTCAGCCCATTGGCCCATCTGATCAAGATCCTGTTGTAATCTGAGATAACCCTCTTCACTGTCCACTACTCCTCCAATTTTGGTGTCATCTGCAAACTTACTAACTATACCTCCTATGTTCATATCCAAATCATTTATGTAAATAATGAAAAGTAGTGGACCCAGCACCGATCCTTTTGGCACTCCACTGGTCACAGGCCTCCAGTCTGGAAAACAACCCCCCACCACCTCCCTCTGTCTTCCGAGCCAGTTCTGTATCCAAATGGCTAATTCTCCCTGTATTCCATGAGATCTAACCTTGCTACCAGACTCCCATGGGGAGCCTTGCTGTACGCCTTACTGACATCCATATCGATCACATCTACCGCTCTGCCCTAATCAATTCTCTGTTACTTTTTCTAAAAACTCAATCAAGTTTGTGAGACATGATTTTCCACACACCAAACTATGTTGACTGTCCCTAATCAGTCCTTGCCTTTCCAAATACATGTACATCCTGTCCCTCAGCATTCCGTCCAACAACTTTCCCATCACCAACATCAGGCTCACTGGTCTATAGTTCCCTGGCTTGTCCTTACCACCCTTCTTAAACAGTGGCACCATGTTAGCCAACTTCCAGTCTTCTGGCACCTCACCTGTGACTATCGATGATACAAATATCTCAGCAAAAGGCCCAGCAATCACTTCCCTAGCTTCCCACAGAGTTCTAGGGTACACCTGATCAGGTCCTGGAGATTTATCCACCTTTATGCATTTCAAGACATGAAGCACATCCTCCTCTGTAATCTGGACATTTTTCAAGATGTCACCACCTATTTCCTTACATTCTATGTCTTCCATGTCCTTTTCCACACTAAACCCTGATGCAAAATACTCATTTAGTATCTCTCCCATCTCCTGTGGCTCCACACAAAGGCCGCCTTGCTGATCTTTGAGGGGCCTTATTCTCTCTCTAGTTACCTTTTTGTCCTTAATGTATTTGTAAAAACCCTTTGGATTCTCCTTAACCCTATTTGCCAAAGCTATCTCATGAATTCTTTTTGCCCTCCTGATTTCTCTCTTATGTATACGCCTACTACCTTTATACTCTTCTAAGGATTTACTTGATCTATCCTGTTTATACCTGACATATGCTTCCTTTTTCTGAACCAAACCCTCAATTTCTTTAGTCATCCAGCATTCCCTATAGCTACCAGCCTTTCCTTTCACCCGGACAGGAATATACTTTCTCTGGATTCTCGTTATCTCATTTCTGAAGGCTTCCCATTTTCCAGCCATCTCTTTACCTGCGAACATCTGCCCCCAATCAGTTTTTGAAACTTCTAGCCTAATACCATCAAAATTGTCCTTTCACCAATTTATAACTTCAACTTTTAGATTTGGTCTATCCTTTTCCATCATTATTTTAAATCTAATGGAATTATGGTCGTTGGCCCCAAAGTGCTCCCCCATTGACACCTCAGTCACCTGCCCTGCCTTATTTGCAGTCCTCACTTTCTCTCACTGACTGTAGCATGTTGAATGGTTTAGTTGTTGCTATATTCAGCTAAAACTGTTTCTGTAATCATTCTCCTCCTCCACTATTCCCAGCTGACAATATTGTCCCTTCAATATTTATGCATTCATCTCAATGTCAGTAAAATTCTTCCATTCAAGTCCATGCCAACCCTAAATTAATGTCGACTTATCAGCTAACCCAGAAGTCAATAATCTTTTTGATGTGCTTATTAACTCAACCAGGGATCATACTATTATATAATCAGAATTATTTCAGGAAATGTTACTCTGCATATAGATACCAAGCTGATTCATTGTAACTGCAATCCTAATGGTGCACATGAAGTATAGCCCATAAAGGGCAATGTAGAATTACAGGCATTTGATCACATGAAGTAAGAGCAGAGGCAGACCATTCAGACTCTTGAACCTGACCTACCGTTCGATAAGTCATGGATGATTGGTTGTTCTTTGAATTCCACACTCCCATCAGCCCTCAATGACCCATGTTTCCCTTGCCTGATAAGAATCTCTCCACCTCAGCCTTCAGAATGGTCAGTGACTCCACCTCCACCACCTTCTGAAACAGAGAGTTCCAAAGCCGCATAACTCTCCATGAGAAACGAAGTTCTCATCTCTGTCTAGAGGAGTAATGCCTCGATCTGGACTGAGCAACAACAGAAAACATCCTGTTCACATTCAGGGTCAAGATCATTCAGGGTCTTCAGCATTTCAGTCACATTATGCCTCACTCTTCTAAACTCGAGTGGAAGCCATCCCACCTTGTCCAGTCTATCCTCTAAGACAGCATGCTTAATCTCGTAGATCTTTCATGAACAGCCTTACATCATTCCTTAAAAAGGAAGAATCTGCAGAGTATTTTAGATATAGTCTTGCCGATGTCCTGCATAACTGAAGCATAAAATATCTGTACTTTTATGTTCAATTCCTCTTCTAATAAAGGATAGCATCACATTAGCCCTCTTGATTACATGTTGTACCTGCATAATAACTATTTGTGACTCATGAGCCAGAATTCTATGTACGCTAATCACACGGTGTTCCACAAAAAAATTATGTGGAAACATTGCAGAAAAGACTTTTATAAAACAGGTAGTGGTTTCAATGTGACATCTTTGAGGAGTTTGTAGAAAGTGACAGCAATCTTTTGTTGGGAGTGTCAGAGTTCTTTCAGTGAAGCATCATAAGGCAGACCTGCATATCAAACCCACAAAGGCTGACAACTCTAGATTGGACGTGACATTGGAAAACGGGTAATTAAATTTTTATCTTTACCAGGGGAGAAAAAAAAAAGCTGAGTACAACAAAGCTAAAAGAAAATCTAGAGGGAAGGCTGTAGAATTGGTCGTGCAACTCTAGATGAGAGGTATTAAAATGTCGAATTTGTTCTAGCTCATTTTAAGCAGTTTAATAATTCACTATCTAACACATCAAAGTTGAGTGATATTTGGATTTTCAACAGACAAACCCAGAGACAGCATTTATGTTCGGCTTTTGGTATCACTACCTCCAGGGACATGGAAAACAAGCACTCTTATAGGCTCCTGACACTTATTAAGATGAGATCTACACTATTTTAACCTTCTCTGAAGACAATCTACAATGAATAGCATCATCAGTGAATTTGTGTGTGATTTTGTGCCTGTTTCTATTTCTTCCTTTACCTCCCTCATTTTCGTTAAGTGGTGTTTTTCCCTCCATTCCTGTGCAGGTCTCGCTGACTTTTCTACCATCTGTTCATGAATTGAATGAATTATCTTTATTGCCACATGAAAAGTTTGCAGTCACCATATTACAGGGCCATCTTAGGTGCAAAACTACCTCAGTACAGAGACTTAAGGTCAAATTCTTAGAAAACAAAATTAGAAAAGTAAAGAAATAAACAGTCGAGCATTATAGGTCATTGGAATAAATTAGAAAAGTAAAGAAGTAAACAATTTGGAATACCAGTCTCTCTGACCCTATCCATGCCAGCACCGAGACACAATGGATTCCTGCACCGCCTCACCGCTGCCGACACCAGACTCACCAACCAATGACATTATGGGGCATGTCTACACTGCTGGGCCCATTTCACTGACCCACACTGACTCCTCTGGACCCACACTCACCAGGCAACTGAAACTCCCAAGCTCTGCTGCCAGGCCAGCTGCTCATCGGCACCGCGACCTGGTTTTGGCTGCAGATGCCGCATTGCCAGTGCTGCCAACTTGAAGAGTCTGCTGTTGATGGCACCACCATCCCTGATCGAACGAGGACTTTAATGGCACTGCCACTGGCCCCAAACTCTGGGAGAATGACATCGCTGTTCAACCCACCAGGACCAAAGGGCTAGATAAGCATCCGACCCCCTGCCCTCCTATCACCGGGAGAGTGTCCTCACTGTCCCTGCCCTCCTTTCACCAGGAGAGTGTCCTCACTGCCCCCTGCCCTCCTATCACCAGGAGAGTGTCCTCACTGTCCCCCGCCCTCCTACCACTGGGAGAGTGTCCTCACAGGCCCCTGCCCTCCTATCACCGGGAGAGTGTCCTCACTGCCTCCCGCTCTCCTATCACCGGGAGAGTGTCCTCACTACCACTCGCCCACCTATCACCGGGAGAGTGTCATCACTTCCCCCTGCCCTCCTATCACCAGGAGAGTGTCCTCATTGCCCCCCACCCTCCCTGGGCCCTCTCATCACCGGGAGAGTGTCCTCACTGTCCACCACCCACCTATCACCAGGTGAGTGTCCTCACTGCCCCCCGCCCTTCGATCACTGGGAGAGTGCCCTCACTGCCTCCTCCTCTCCTATGACCGGGAGAGTGTCCGCACTAAACCTACTCTCTTATCACCGGGAGAGTGTCCTCACTGCCCCCTGCCCTCCTATCACCGGGAGATTGTCGTCATTACCCACTGCCCTCCTATCACTGGGAGAGTGCCCACACTGCCTCCTGCCCACCTATCACCGTGTGAGTGTCCTCACTGCCCCCTGCCCTCCTATCACCGGGAGAGTGTCCACACTGCCCCCTGCCCTCCTATCACCAGGAGAGTGTCCTCACTGCCCCCTGCCCTCCTATCACCGGGGGAGTGTCCTCACTGCCCCCTCGTCCACCTATCACAGGGACAGTGTCTTCACTGCCCCCCCACCCTCCCATCACCAAGAGTGTCCTCACTGCCCCCCCACCTCCCATCACCGGGAGAGTGTCCTCATTGCCCCCCGCCCTCCTATCACTGGGAGAGTGTCGTCGCTGCCCTCTCCCCTCCTATCACCAGGAGAGTGTCCTCAAGGCCTCCCGCCCTCCTATCACCGGGACAGTATCTTCACTGTCCCCCCGCCCTCCTATCACCGGGAGAGTGTCCTCACTGCGCCCTGCCCTCCTATCACCAGGAAAGTTTCCACACTGCCCCCTGCCTTCCTATAACTGGGAGACTGTCCTCACTGCCCTCCCGCCCTCCTATCACCGGGAGAGAGTCCATACTGACCCCTGCCCTCCTATCACTGGGAGAGTGTCCTCACTGCACCCCCTCCCTCCTATCACCGGGAGAGTGTCCTCACTGCCCTCTGCCCTCCTATCACCGGGAGAGTATCCTCACTGCCCCAATCCCTCCAATCACCGGGAGAGAGTCCTCACTGCCCCCTGCCCTCCTATCACCAGGAGAGTGTCCTCACTGTCCCCCGCCCTCCTACCACTGGGAGAGTGTCCTCACAGGCCCCTGCCCTCCTATCACCGGGAGAGTGTCCTCACTGCCTCCCGCTCTCCTATCACCGGGAGAGTGTCCTCACTACCACTCGCCCACCTATCACCGGGAGAGTGTCATCACTTCCCCCTGCCCTCCTATCACCAGGAGAGTGTCCTCATTGCCCCCCACCCTCCCTGGGCCCTCTCATCACCGGGAGAGTGTCCTCACTGTCCACCACCCACCTATCACCAGGTGAGTGTCCTCACTGCCCCCCGCCCTTCGATCACTGGGAGAGTGCCCTCACTGCCTCCTCCTCTCCTATGACCGGGAGAGTGTCCGCACTAAACCTACTCTCTTATCACCGGGAGAGTGTCCTCACTGCCCCCTGCCCTCCTATCACCGGGAGATTGTCGTCATTACCCACTGCCCTCCTATCACTGGGAGAGTGCCCACACTGCCTCCTGCCCACCTATCACCGTGTGAGTGTCCTCACTGCCCCCTGCCCTCCTATCACCGGGAGAGTGTCCACACTGCCCCCTGCCCTCCTATCACCAGGAGAGTGTCCTCACTGCCCCCTGCCCTCCTATCACCGGGGGAGTGTCCTCACTGCCCCCTCGTCCACCTATCACAGGGACAGTGTCTTCACTGCCCCCCCACCCTCCCATCACCAAGAGTGTCCTCACTGCCCCCCCACCTCCCATCACCGGGAGAGTGTCCTCATTGCCCCCCGCCCTCCTATCACTGGGAGAGTGTCGTCGCTGCCCTCTCCCCTCCTATCACCAGGAGAGTGTCCTCAAGGCCTCCCGCCCTCCTATCACCGGGACAGTATCTTCACTGTCCCCCCGCCCTCCTATCACCGGGAGAGTGTCCTCACTGCGCCCTGCCCTCCTATCACCAGGAAAGTTTCCACACTGCCCCCTGCCTTCCTATAACTGGGAGACTGTCCTCACTGCCCTCCCGCCCTCCTATCACCGGGAGAGAGTCCATACTGACCCCTGCCCTCCTATCACTGGGAGAGTGTCCTCACTGCACCCCCTCCCTCCTATCACCGGGAGAGTGTCCTCACTGCCCTCTGCCCTCCTATCACCGGGAGAGTATCCTCACTGCCCCAATCCCTCCAATCACCGGGAGAGAGTCTACACTGCCCCCTGCCCTCCTATCACTGGGAGAGTATCCTCACTGCCCCATGCCCTCCTATTACCGGGAGAGTGTCCTCACTGCCCCCGCCCTCATAACACCGGGCAAGTGTCATTACTGTCCCCCACCCTCCTTTCACCGGGAGAGTGTCCACACTGCCCCTGCCCTCCTATCACCGGGAGAGTGTCCACACTGCCCCTGCCCTCCTATTACCGGGAGAGTGTCCTCACTGTCCCCCTGCCCTTCTATCACCAGGAAAATGTCCTCATTGCCCCCTGGCTTCCTATCATAGGATAGTGTCCTCACTGCCCCCTACCCTTCTATCACCGGGAGAATGTCCTCACTGCCCCCTGCCCTCGTATCACCGGGAGAGTGTCCTCACTGCCCCCTGCCCTCGTATCACCGGGAGAGTGTCCTCACTGTCCACTGCCCCCCTATCACCGGGAGAGTGTCCTCACTGTCCACTGCCCCCCTATCACCGGGAGAGTGTCCTCACTGTCCACTGCCCCCCTATCACCGGGAGAGTGTCCTCACTGTCCACTGCCCCCCTATCACCGGGAGAGTGTCCTCACTGTCCACTGCCCCCCTATCACCGGGAGAGTGTCCTCACTGCGCCGCGCCCTCCTATCACCAGGAGAATGTCCTCACTGCCCCCCACCCTCCCATCACCGGGAGAGTGTCCTCACTGCCCCCTGCCCTCACATCACCGGGAGGGTGTCCTCACTGCCCCCTGCCCTCACATCACCAGGTGAGTGTCCTCACTGACCCCTGCACTCCAATCGCCAAGAGACTGTGCTCACTCCCCCGCCCACCTATCACCAAGAGAGTATCCTCAAAGCCCCTTGCCCTTCTATCACCAGGAGAGTGTCCTCCCTGTGCCCTGCCCTCCGATCTCCGGGACAGTGCCTCACTGCCCCATGCCCTCCTATCACAGGGAGAGTCTCCTCACAGCACCCCCGTCCTCCTATCACCGGGAGAGTGTCCTCCCTGCATCCCACCCTCCTATCACCTGGAAAGTGTCCTCAGTGCCCCCGCCCTCCTATCACCGGGAGAGTGTCCTCACTGCCCCCCGCCCTCCTTTCACCGGGAGATTGTCGTCACTACCCACTGCCCTCCTATCACTGGGAGAGTGCCCACACTGCCTCCTGCCCACCTATCACCGTGTGAGTGTCCTCACTGCCCCCTGCCCACCTATCACCGGGGGAGTGTCCTCACTGCCCCCCCCACCCTCCCATCACCGGGAGAGTGTCCTCACTGTCCACCGCCCCCCTATCACCGGGAGGGTGTCCTCACTGTCCACTGCCCTCCTATCACCGGGCGGGTGTCCTCACTGTCCACCGCCCCCCTATCACCGGGAGAGTGTCCTCACTGCGCCGCGCCCTCCTATCACCAGGAGAATGTCCTCACTGCCCCCCGCCCTCCTATCACTGGGAGAGTGTCCTCACTGTCTCCCACCCTCCTATCACCGGGAGATTGTCCTCACTGCCCCCTGCCCTCCTATCACCGGGAAAGTGTCATCACTGCCCCCCACCATCCTATCACCGGGAGAGTGTCCTCACTGTCCCCTGCCCTCCTATCACCGGGAGAATATCCTCACTGCCCCCCTGCCCTCCTATCACCGGGAGAGTGTCTTCACTGCCCCCTGCCCTCGTATCACTGGGAGAGTGGCATCACTGTCCCCCGTCCTGCTATCACCGGGAGAGTGGCATCACTGCCCCCCGTCCTGCTATCACCTGGAAAGTGTCCTCAGTGCCCCTTGCCCTCCTATCACCGGAACAGTGTCCTCAGTGCCCCGTGCCCTCCAATCACCAGGACAGTGACCTCAACGCCTCCTGCCCTCCTATCACCGGGAGAGTGTCCTCACTGCTCCCTGCCCTCCTATCACTGGGAGAGTGCCCTCACTGTCCCCTGCCCTCCTATCACTGGGAGAGTGTCCTCACTTCCCCCTGTACTCCTATCACCGGGAAAGTGTCCTCAGTGCCCCTTGCCCTCCTATCACCGGAACAGTGTCCTCAGTGCCCCCTGCCCTCCTATCACCGGGAGAGTGTCATCACTGCCCCCCACCCTCCTATCACCGGGAGAGTGTCATCACTGCCCCCCACCCTCCTATCACCGGGAGAGTGTCCTCACTGCGCCCTGCCCTCCTATCACCGGGACAGTGCCCTCACTGCGCCCTGCCCTCCTATCGCCGGGACAGTGCCCTCACTGCCCTCTGCCCTCCTATCTCAGGGACAGTGTCCTCACAGCCCCCCTGTCCTCCTATCACCGGGAGAGTGTCCTGCCTGTGCCCTGCCCACCTATCACCAGGAGTTTGTCCTCACTGTCCCCCGCCCTCCCATCACCGGGAGAGTGTCCTCACTGTTCTCCGCCCTCCCATCACCGGGAGAGTGACCTCACTGCCACCCGCCCTCCCATCACCGGGAAAGTGTCTTCACTGACCCTGCCCTCATACACTGGGACAGTGTCCTCACTGCGCCCCGTACTTCTATCGCCAGGAGAGTGTCCTCACTGCCCCCCTGCCCTCCCATCACCGGGAGATTGTCCTCACTGCCCCCCTGCCCTCACATCACCGGGAAAGTGTCGTCACTGCCCCCCACCATCCTATCACCGGGAGACTGTCCTCACTGCCCCCTGCCCTCCTATCACCGGGAGAATGTCCTCACTGCCCCCCAGCCCTCCTATCACCGGGAGAGTGTCTTCACTGCCCCCTGCCCTCGTATCACCGGGAGAGTGTTGTCATTGCCCTCCTGCCCTCCTATCACCGGGAGAGTGTCCGCACTGCCCCCTGCCCTCTTATCACCGGAGAGTGTCCTCACTGCCCTCCTGCCCTCCTATCACCGTGAGAATGTCCTCACTGCCCCCCTGCCCTGCTGTCACCGGGAGAGTGTCCTCACTGCCCTCCTGCCCTCGTATCACCGGGAGAGTGTCGTCACTGCCCCCCACCCTCCTATCACCGGGAGAGTGTCGTCACTGCCCCCCACCCTCCTATCACCGGGAGAATGTCCTCACTGCCCCCCTGCCCTCCTATCACCAGGAGAGTGTCCTCACTGTCCCTGCCCTCCTATCACCAGGAGAGTGTCCTCACTGCCCCCCTGCCCTCCCATCACCGGGAGATTGTCCTCACTACCCCCCTGCCCTCCCATCACCGGGAAAGTGTTGTCACTGCCCCCCACCATCCTATCACCGGGAGAGCGTCTTCACTGCCCCTGCCCTCGTATCACCGGGAGAGTGTTGTCACTGGCCTCCTGCTCTCCTATCACCGGGAGAGTGTCCGCACTGACCCTGCCCTCCGATCACCGTGAGAATGTCCTCACTGCCCTCCTGCCCTCGTATCACCGGGAGAGTGTCCTCACTGCCCCCCACCCTCCTATCACCGGGAGAGTGTCCTCACTGTCCCCCGCCCTCCTATCACAGCGACAGTGTCCTCACTGCCCCCCACCCTCCTATCACCGGGTGAGTGTCCTCACTGACCCCTGCACTCCAATCGCCAAGAGACTGTGCTCAGTCCCACACCCACCTATCACCAGGAGACTATCCTCAAAGCCCCCTGCCCTCCTATCACAGGAGAGTGTCCTCACTGCCCCCCTGCCCTCCCATCACCGGGAGAGTGTCCTCACTGCCCCCCGCCCTCCTATCACCAGGAGAGTTTCCTCACTGTCCCCCGCCCTACTATCACCGGGAGAGTGCCCTCACTGTCCCCTGCCCTCCTATCACTGGGCGACTGTCCTCACTGCCCCCCTGCCCTCCAATCACCAGGAGAGTGTCCTCACTGCCCCTCTGCCCTCCCATCACCGGGAGAGTGCCCTCACTGCCCCCCTGCCCTCCTATCACCAGGAGAGTGTCCTAACTGCCCCCCTGCCGTCCTACCACGATGTCAGTGTCCTCGCTGTCCCCCTCCCTCTTATCACAGGGACAGTACCCTCACTGCCCCCCACCTTCCTATCACCAGGAGAGTGTCCACACTGCCCCCTGCCCACCTATCACCTGGAGAGTGTCCACCCTGCCCCCCGCCCACCTATCACCCGGTGAGTGTCCACACTGCCCCCGCCCACCTATCACCAGAAGATTTTCCTCACTGCCCTCCGCCCTCTTATCACCGGGAGAGTGTCCTCACTGCCCCTTGCCCTCGTATCGCCAGGAGAGTGTCCTCACAGCTCCCCCCCGTCCTCCTATCACCGGGAGAGTGTCTTCACTGTGCCCTGCCCGCCTATCACCGGGACAGTGCCCTCACTGGCCCCTGCCCTCCTATCACTGGGGGAGTGTCCTCACAGCTCCCCCCGTCCTCCTATCACCAGGAGAGTGTCCTCACTGTGCCCTGCCCGCCTATCACCGGGACAGTGCCCTCACTGGCCCCTGCCCTCCTATCACTGGGAGAGTGTCCTCACAGCTCCCCCCCGTCCTCCTATCACCGGGAGAATGTCCTCACTGCCCCTTGCCCTCGTATCACCGGGAGAGTGTCATCACTGCCCCCCACCCTCCTATCACCGGGAGAGTGTCCTCACTGTACCCTGCCCTCCTATCACCAGGACAGTGCCCTCACTGGCCCCTGCCCTCCTATCACTGGGAGAGTGTCCTCACAGCTCCCCCCGTCCTCCTATCACCGGGAGAATGTCCTCACTGCCCCTTGCCCTCCTATCACCAGGAGAGTGTCCTCACTGCCCCCCGCCCTCCTATCACAGGGAGAGTGTCCTCATTCACCCCCGCCCTCCTATCACAGGGAGAGTGTCCTCACAGCCCCCCGCCCTCCTATCACCGGGAGAGTGTCCTCACAGCTCCCCCCTGCCCTCATACACTGGGACAGTGTCCTCACTGCTCCCCGCACTTCTATCGCCAGGCGAGTGTCCTCACTGCCCCCTGCTCTCCTATCACCGGGAGAGTGTCCTCACTGCCCCCCTGCCCTCCCATCACCGGGAGAGTGTCCTCACTGCCCCCTGCCATCCTATCACCAGGAGAGTGTCCTCACTGCCCCCCACCCTCCTATCACCAGGAGAGTGTCCTAACTGCCCCCTGCCGTCCTACCACCATGTCAGTGTCCTCGCTGTCCCCCTCCCTCTTATCACAGGGACAGTGCCCTCACTGCCCTCCACCCTCCTATCACCGGGAAAGTGTCCTCCCTGACCCCTGCACTCCTATCACCGGGAAAGTTTACCCAATGCCCCCTGCCCTCCTATCACAGGCACAGTGTCTTCGCTGCCAATCGCCCTCCTATCATCGGGAGCGTGTCCTCACGGCCCCCCTGCCCTCCTACCACCAGGTCAGTGTCCTAACTGCCCCCCTGCCCTCCTACCACCAGGTCAGTGTCCTCACTACCCCCTGCCCTCCTATCACAGGGAGAGTGTCCTCATTCACCCCCGCCCTCCTATCATCGGGAGAGTGTCCTCACTGCCCCCTGCCCTCCTATCGCAGGGAGAGTGTCCTCATTCACCCCCGCCCTCCTATCACCGGGAGAGTGTCCTCACTGCCCGCTGCCCTCGTATCACCAGGTCAGTGTCCTCACTGCCCCCTGCCCTCCTATCACCGGGAGAGTGTCCTTACTGCACCCCTGCCCACCGATCACCGGGAGAGTATCCTTACTGCCCTCTGCCCCCCCTATCACCAGGAGGGTGTCCTCACTGCCCCCCTGCCCTCCTATCACCGGGGGAGTGTCCTCACCGGCCTCCTGCCCTCCTACCACCAGATCAGTGTCCTCACTGCCCCCCTGCCCTCCACCCACCAGGTCAGTGTCCTCACTGCCCCCCGCCCTCCTATCACAGGGAGAGTGTCCTCATTCACCCCCGCCCTCCTATCACCGGGAGAGTGTCCTCACTGCCCGCTGCCCTCGTATCACCAGGAGAGTGTCATCACTGCCCCCCACCCTCCTATCACCGGGAGAATGTCCTCACTGTGCCCTGCCCGCCTATCACCGGGACAGTGCCCTCACTGGCCCCTGCCCTCCTATCACTGGGAGAGTGTCCTCACAGCTCCCCCCCATCCTCCTATCACCGGGAGAATGTCCTCACTGCCCCTTGCCCTCGTATCACCAGGAGAGTGTCATCACTGCCCCCCACCCTCCTATCACCGGGAGAGTTTCCTCACTGTGCCCTGCCCTCCTATCACCGGGACAGTGCCCTCACTGGCCCCTGCCCTCCTATCACTGGGAGAGTGTCCTCACAGCTCCCCCCGTCCTCCTATCACCGGGAGAATGTCCTCACTGCCCCTTGCCCTCCTATCACCAGGAGAGTGTCCTCACTGCCCCCCGCCCTCCTATCACAGGGAGAGTGTCCTCATTCACCCCCGCCCTCCTATCACCGGGAGAGTGTCCTCCCTGCCCCCTGCCCTCATACACTGGGACAGTGTCCTCACTGCTCCCCGCACTTCTATTGCCAGGCGAGTGTCCTCACTGCCCCCTGCTCTCCTATCACCGGGAGAGTGTCCTCACTGCCCCCCACCCTCCTATCACCAGGAGAGTGTCCTAACTGCCCCCTGCCGTCCTACCACCATGTCAGTGTCCTCACTGTCCCCCTCCCTCTTATCACAGGGACAGTGCCCTCACTGCCCTCCACCCTCCTATCACCGGGAAAGTGTCCTCCCTGACCCCTGCACTCCTATCACCGGGAAAGTTTACCCAATGCCCCCTGCCCTCCTATCACAGGGACAGTGTCTTCGCTGCCAATCGACCTCCTATCATCAGGAGCGTGTCCTCACGGCCCCCCTGCCCTCCTACCACCAGGTCAGTGTCCTAACTGCCCCCCTGCCCTCCTACCACCAGGTCAGTGTCCTCACTGCCCCCTGCCCTCCTATCACCGGGAGAGTGTCCTTACTGCACCCCTGCCCACCGATCACCGGGAGAGTATCCTTACTGCCCTCTGCCCCCCCTATCACCAGGAGGGTGTCCTCACTGCCCCCCTGCCCTCCTATCACCGGGGGAGTGTCCTCACCGGCCTCCTGCCCTCCTACCACCAGATCAGTGTCCTCACTGCCCCCCTGCCCTCCACCCACCAGATCAGTGTCCTCACTGCCCCCTGCCCTCCTATCGCAGGGAGAGTGTCCTCACTGCCCCCCACCCTCTTAATACCAGGAGAGTGTCGCTCTGCCCCTCTGCCCTCCTATCACTGGGACAGTGCTCACACTGCCCCCCACCCTCCTATCACCAGGAAATTGTCCTCACTGCCCCCTGGCTCCCTATCACCGGGAGAGTGTCCTCACTGCCTCCCACCCTCCTATCACCGGGAGAGTGTCCACACTGCCCACTGCCCTCCCATCACCGGAAGAGTGTCCTCACTCCCCCACCCACCTATCACCAGGAGAGTATCCTCAAAGCCCACTGCCCTTCTATCACCAGGAGAGTGTCCTCACTGCCCCCCGCCCTCCTATCACCGGGAGAGTGTCTTCACTGCCCCCTGCCCTCGTATCACTGGGAGAGTGTTGTCACTGGCCTCCTGCCCTCCTATCACCGTGAGAATGTCCTCACTGCCCCCCTGCCCTGCTGTCACCGGGAGAGTGTCCTCACTGCCCCCCTGCCCTGCTGTCACCGGGAGAGTGTCTTCACTGCCCCCCACCCTCCCATCACCGGGAGAGTGTCGTCATCGCCCCCCACCCTCCTATCACCGGGAGAGTGTCCTCACTGTCCCCTGCCCTCCTATCACAGCGACAGTGTCCTCACTGCCCCCCACCCTCCTATCACCGGGTGAGTGTCCTCACTGACCCCTGCACTCCAATCGCCAAGAGACTGTGCTCAGTCCCACACCCACCTATCACCAGGAGACTATCCTCAAAGCCCCCTGCCCTCCTATCACAGGAGAGTGTCCTCACTTCCCCCGGCACTCCAATCACCAGGAGAGTGTCCTCACTGCCCCCCTGCCCTCCCATCACCGGGAGAGTGTCCTCACTGCCCCCCGCCCTCCTATCACCGGGAGAGTGTCCTCAATGCCCCCTGTCCTCCTATCACCAGGAGAGTTTCCTCACTGTCCCCCGCCCTACTATCACCGGGAGAGTGCCCTCACTGTCCCCTGCCCTCCTATCACTGGGCGACTGTCCTCACTGCCCCCCTGCCCTCCTATCACCAGGAGAGTGTCCTAACTGCCCCCTGCCGTCCTACCACGATGTCAGTGTCCTCGCTGTCCCCCTCCCTCTTATCACAGGGACAGTACCCTCACTGCCCCCCACCTTCCTATCACCAGGAGAGTGTCCACACTGCCCCCTGCCCACCTATCACCTGGAGAGTGTCCACCCTGCCCCGCGCCCACCTATCACCCGGAGAGTGTCCACACTGCCCCCCGCCCACCTATCACCCGGAGAGTGTCCACACTGCCCCCCGCCCACCTATCACCAGAAGATTGTCCTCACTGCCCTCCGCCCTCTTATCACCGGGAGAGTGTCCTCACTGCCCCTTGCCCTCGTATCGCCAGGAGAGTGTCATCACTGCCCCCCACCGTCCTATCACCGGGAGAGTGTCCTCACTGTGCACTGCCCTCCTATCACCGGGACAGTGCCCTCACTGGCCCCTGCCCTCCTATCACTGGGAGAGTGTCCTCACAGCTCCCCCCGTCCTCCTATCACCGGGAGAGTGTCCTCACTGTGCCCTGCCCGCCTATCACCGGGACAGTGCCCTCACTGGCCCCTGCCCTCCTATCACTGGGAGAGTGTCCTCACAGCTCCCCCCCGTTTCCTATCACCGGGAGAATGTCCTCACTGCCCCTTGCCCTCGTATCACCAGGAGAGTGTCATCACTGCCCCCCACCCTCCTATCACCGGGAGAGTTTCCTCACTGTGCCCTGCCCTCCTATCACCGGGACAGTGCCCTCACTGGCCCCTGCCCTCCTATCACTGGGAGAGTGTCCTCAAAGCTCCCCCCGTCCTCCTATCACCGGGAGAATGTCCTCACTGCCCCTTGCCCTCCTATCACCAGGAGAGTGTCCTCACTGCCCCCCGCCCTCCTATCACAGGGAGAGTGTCCTCACTGCCCGCTGCCCTCGTATCACCAGGAGAGTGTCATCACTGCCCCCCACCCTCCTATCACCGGGAGAATGTCCTCACTGTGCCCTGCCCTCCTATCACCGGGACAGTGCACTCACTGCCTCCTGCCCTCCTATCACAGGGAGAGTGTCCTTACAGCCCCCCGCCCTCCTATCACCGGGAGAGTGTCCTCCCTGCCCCCTGCCCTCATACACTGGGACAGTGTCCTCACTGCTCCACGCACTTCTATCGCCAGGCGAGTGTCCTCACTGCCCCCTGCTCTCCTATCACCGGGAGAGTGTCCTCCCTGCCCCCTGCCCTCATACACTGGGACAGTGTCCTCACTGCTCCACGCACTTCTATCGCCAGGCGAGTGTCCTCACTGCCCCCTGCCCTCCCATCACCGGGAGAGTGTCCTCACTGCCCCCCACCCTCCTATCACCAGGAGAGTGTCCTAACTGCCCCCTGCCGTCCTACCACCATGTCAGTGTTTTCGCTGTCCCCCTCCCTCTTATCACAGGGACAGTGCCCTCACTGCCCTCCACCCTCCTATCACCGGGAAAGTGTCCTCCCTGACCCCTGCACTCCTATCACCGGGAAAGTTTACCCAATGCCCCCTGCCCTCCTATCACAGGGACAGTGTCTTCGCTGCCAATCGACCTCCTATCATCGGGAGCGTGTCCTCACGGCCCCCCTGCCCTCCTACCACCAGGTCAGTGTCCTAACTGCCCCCCTGCCCTCCTACCACCAGATCAGTGTCCTCACCGGCCTCCTGCCCTCCTACCACCAGATCAGTGTCCTCACTGCCCCCAGCCCTCCTATCGCAGGGAGAGTGTCCTTACTGCACCCCTGCCCACCGATCACCGGGAGAGTATCCTTACTGCCCTCTGCCCCCCCTATCACCAGGAGGGTGTCCTCACTGCCCCCCTGCCCTCCTATCACCGGAGGAGTGTCCTCACTGCCCCCCTGCCCTCCACCCACCAGGTCAGTGTCCTCACTGCCCCCTACCCTCTTAATACCAGGAGAGTGTCTCGCTGCCCCTCTGCCCTCCTATCACTGGGACAGTGCTCACTCTGCCCCCCACCCTCCTATCACCGGGAGAGTGTCCTCACTGCCTCCCACCCTCCTGTCACCGGGAGAGTGTCCACACTGCCCCCTGCCCTCCTATCACCGGGAGAGTGTCCTCACTGTTCCCCACCCTCCCATCACCGGGAGAGTGTCCTCACTGCTCCCTGCCCTCACATCACCGGGAGAGTGTCCTCACTGTCCACCGCCCTCCTATCACCAGGAGAGTCTCCTCACTCCCCCACCCACCTATCACCAGGAGAGTATCCTCAAAGCCCCTTGCCCTTCTATCACCAGGAGAGTGTCCTCACAGCACCCCCGTCTTCCTATCACCGGGAGAGTGTCCTCCCTGTGCCCTGCCCTCCTATCACCGGGAGAGTGTCCACTTTGCCCCCTGCCCTCCTATCACCGGCTCAGTGCCCTCACTGCCCCCTGCCCTCCTATCACAGGGAGAGTGTCCTCACTGCCCCTTGCCCTCGTATCACCAGGAGAGTGTCATCACTGCCCCCCACCATCCTATCACAGGGAGAGTGTCCTCACTGCCCCCGCCCTCCTATCACAGGGAGAGTGTCCTCACTGCCCCCCGCCCTCCTATCACTGGAAGAGTGTCCTCCCTGTGCCCTGCCCTCCTATCACCGGGAGAGTGTCCTCACTGCCCCTTGCCCTCGTATCACCAGGAGAGTGTCATCACTGCCCCCCACCATCCTATCACAGGGAGAGTGTCCTCACTGCCCCCGCCCTCCTATCACAGGGAGAGTGTCCTCACTGCCCCCCGCCCTCCTATCACTGGGAGATTGTCCGCACTGCCCCCTGCCCTCCTATCACCGGGAGAGTGTCCTCACTACTCCCCGCACTCCTATCACCGGGAGAGTGTCCTCACTGCCCCCTGCCCTCGCATCACCAGGAGTGTGTCATCACTGCCCCCCACCCTCCTATCACCGGGAGAGTGTCCTCACTGCGCCCTGCCCTCCTATCACCGGGACAGTGCCCTCACTGCCCCCTGCCCTCGTATCACTAGGAGAGTGTCATCACTGCCCCCTGCCCTCCTATCACAGGGAGAGTGTCCTCACAGCCCCCCCCACGTCCTCCTATCACCGGGAGAGTGTCCTCCCTGTGCCCTGCCCTCCCATCACAGGGAGAGTGTCCTCACTGACCCCGCCCTCCTATCACCGGGAGAGTGACCTCACTGCCCCCTGCCCTCATACACTGGGACAGTGTCCTCACTGCTCCCTGCACTTCTATCGCCAGGAGAGTGTCCTCACTACCCCCCGCACTCCCATCACCGGGAGAGTGTCCTCAATGCCCCCCACCCTCCTATCACCAGGAGAGTTTCCTCACTGTCCCCCGCCCTCCTATCACCGGACGAGTGTCCTCACTGCCTCCCACCCTCCTATCACAGGGAGAGTTTCCTAACTGCCCCCTGCCGTCCTACCACCAGGTCAGTGTCCTCATTGCCCCCCTGCCCTCCTATCACCGGGTGAGTGCCCTCACTGCCCCCCTGCCGTCCTACCACCATGTCAGTGTCCTGGCTGTCCCCCTCCCTCCTATCACCGGGAAAGTGTCCTCCCTGACCCCTGCACTCCTATCACCGGGAAAGTGTATCCAATGCCCCCTGCTCTCCTATCACAGGGACAGTGTCTTCACTGCCCCCCGCCCCCTATCACCAGAAGATTGTCCTCACTGCCCTCCGCCCTCCTATCACTGGGAGAGTGTCCACACTGCCCCCTCCCACCAATCACCAGGTGAGTGTCCACCCTGCCCACCTATCACCAGATGATTGTCCTCAGTGCCCTCCACCCCGCTATCACCGGGAGCGTGTCCTCACTGCCTCCTGCCCTCCTATCACAGGGATAGTATCCTCACTGCCCCCCTGCCCTCCTACCACCAGGTCAGTGTCCTCACTGCCCCCCACACTCCTATCAGCGGGAAAGAGTCCTCACTGCCCCCTGCCCTCCTATCACAGGGACAGTGTCTTCACTGCCCCCCACCCCCTATCACCAGAAGATTGTCCTCACTGCCCTCCGCCCTCCTATCACTGGGAGAGTGTCCACACTGCCCCCCTCCCACCAATCACCAGGTGAGTGTCCACTCTGCCCACCAATCACCAGATGATTGTCCGCAGTGCCCTCCATCCCCCTATCACCGGGAGCTTGTCCTCACTGCCTCCTGCCCTCCTATCACAGGGATAGTATCCTCACTGCCCCCCTGCCCTCCTACCACCAGGTCAGTGTCCTCACTGCCCCCCACACTCCTATCAGCGGGAAAGAGTCCTCACTGCCCCCTGCCCTCCTATCACCAGGAGAGTGTCCTCACTGTCCCTCGCCCTCCTCTCACCGGGAGAATGTCCTCACTGCCTCCGGCCCTCCTATCACCGGGCGAGTGCCCTCACTGCCCCCTTGCCGTCCTACCACCATGTCAGTGTCCTAGCTGTCCCCCTCCCTCTTATCACAGGGACAGTGCCCTCACTGCCCCCCCACCCTACTATCACCGGGAGAGTGTCCTCACTGACCCCTGACCTCGTATCATCGGGAGAGTGTCCTCACTGCCCCCCACCCTACTATCACGGGGAAAGTGTCCTCACTGCCCCCTGCCCTCCTATCACCAGGAGAGTTTCCTCATTGCCCCCCGCCGTCCTATCACTGGGACAATACCCTCAATGCCCCCTGCCCTCCTATCACCGGGAGAGTGCCCTCACTGTCCCCCACCCTCCTATCACCAGGAGAGTGTCCTTGCTGCCCCCCGCCCTCCTATCACTGGGCGAGTGTTGTCACTGTCCCCCTGCCCTCCTATCACCGGGAGAGTGTCCTCACTGCCTCCCACCCTCCTATCACCGGGAGAGTGTCCTCATTGCCCCCCTGCCCTCCTATCGCCGGGAGAGTGTCCTCTCTGCCCACCTGCCCTCCCATCACCGAGAGAGTGACCTCACTGCCCCCTGCCCTCCTATCACCAGGAGAGTTTCCTCATTGCCCCCCGCCATCCTATCACTGGGACAGTACCCTCAATGCCCCCCGCCCTCCTATCACCGGGAGAGTGCCCTCACTGTCCCCCACCCTCCTATCACCAGGAGATTGTCCTTGCTGCGCCCCACCCTCCTATCACTGGGTGAGTGTTGTCACTGTCCCCCTGCCCTCCTATCACCGGGAGAGTGGCCTCACTGCCTCCCACCCTCCTATCACCGGGAGAGTGTCCTCATTGCCCCCCTGCCCTCCTATCACTGGGTGAGTGCCCTCACTGCCCCCTTGCCGTCCTACCACCATGTCAGTGTCCTAGCTGTCCCCCTCCCTCTTATCACAGGGACAGTGCCCTCACTGCCCCCCACCCTACTATCACCGGGAGAGTGTCCTCACTGACCCCTGACCTTGTATCATCGGGAGAGTGTCCTCACTGCCCCCGCCCTCCTATCACCGGGAAAGTGTCCTCACTGCCCCCTGCCCTCCTATCACCGGGAGAGTGTCCTCATTGCCCCCTGCCCTCCTATCAACGGGACAGTGTCCTCACTGCCTCCCACCCTCCTATCACCGGGAAAGAGCCCTCACTGCCCCTGCCCTCCTATCACCAGGAGTGTGTCCTCACTGCCCTCCACCCTCCTATCACCGGGAGAGTGTCCTCACTGCCCCCTGCCCTCCTATCACAGGGAGAGTGTCCTCACTGCCCCCTGCCCTCCTATCAACGGGAGAGTGTCCTCACTGCCTCCCACCCTCCTTTCACCGGGAAAGAGTCCTCACTGCCCCCTGCCCTCCTATCACCAGGAGAGTGTCCTCACTGTCCCTCGCCCTCCTATCACCGGGAGAGTGTCCTCACTGTCCCCCGCCCTCCTATCACCAGGAGAGTATCCTTGCTGCCCCCCCGCCCTCCTATCACCGGGCGAGTGTCGTCACAGTCCCCCTGCCCTCCTATCACCGGGAGAGTGTCCTCATTGCCCCCCTGCCCTCCTATCACCGGGTGAGTGCCCTCACTGCTCCCTTGCCATCCTACCACCATGTCAGTGTCCTAGCTGTCCCCCTCCCTCTTATCACAGGGACAGTGCCCTCACGGCCCCCCACCCTCCTATCACCGGGAGAGTGTCCACACTGACCCCTGACCTCGTATCACCGGGAGAGTGTCCTCACTGCCCCCTGCCCTCCTATCACCGGGAGAGTGTCCTCATTGCCCCCTGCCCTCCTATCACCGGGAGAGTTTCCTCACTGCCCCTGCCCTCCTATCACCGGGAGAGTGTCCTCACTGCCCCCTGCCCTCCTATCACTGGGAGTGTGTCCTCACTGCCCCCCGCGCTCCTATCACCGGGAGAGTGTCCTCACTGCCCCCTGCCCTCCTATCACCGGGAGAGTGTCCTCATTGCCCCCTGCCCTCCTATCACCGGGAGAGTGTCCTCACTGCCCCCTGCCCTCCTATCACCGGGAGAGTGTCCTCACTGCCCCCTGTCCTCCTATCACTGGGAGTGTGTCCTCACTGCCCCCCGCGCTTCTATCACCGGGAGAGTGTCCTCACTGCCCCCTGCCCTCCTATCACCGGGAGAGTGTCCTCACTGCCCCCTGCCCTCCTATCACTGGGAGAGTGCCCTCACTGCCCCCTCCTCTCCTCTGACCGAGAGAGTGTCCGCACTAAACCTACCCTCTTATCACCGGGAAAGTGTCCTCACTGCCCCTGCCCTCCTATCACCAGGAGAGTGTCTTCACTGACCCCTGCCCTCCTATCACTGGGAGAGTGTCCACACTGTACCCCGCCCTCCTATCACCGGGAGAGTGTCCTCACTGCCCCTGCCCTCCTATCACAGGGAAAGTGTCCTCACTGCCCTCTCCCCTCCTATCACCAGGAGAGTGTCGTCACTGACCCCTGCCCTCCTATAACCGGGAGAGTGTCCTCTCTGCCTCCTATCACCAGGAGAGTGTCCTCACTGTCCCCCTGCCATCCTATCACCAGGAGAGTGTCCTCACTGTCCCCCTGCCATCCTATCACTAGGAGAGTGTCCACACTGCCTCCCACCCTCCTATCACCGGGCGAAGTGTCCTCACTGCCCCACTGTCCTCCTATCACCAGAAGAGTGTCCTCACTGCCTCCCACCCTCCTATCACCGGGCAAAGTGTCCTCACTGCCCCACTGTCCTCCTATCACCGGGAGAGTGTCCTCACTGCCTCCCACCCTCCTATCACAGGGAGAGTGTCCTCACTGCCCCACTGTCCTCCTATCACCGGGAGAGTGTCCTCACTGCCTCCCACCCTCCTATCACCGGGTGAGTGCACTCACTGCCCCACTGCCGTCCTACCACCATGTCAGTGTCCTCGCTATCCCCCTCCCTCTAATAACAGGGACAGTGCCCTCACTGCCCCCCACCATCCTATCACCGGGAGAGTGTACTGACTGACCCCTGTACTCCTATGACTGGGAAAGTGTACCCAATGCCCCCTGCCCTCCTATCACAGGGACAGTGTCCTCACTGCCCCCCGCCCCCTATCACCAGAAGATTGTCCTCACTGCCCTCCGCCCTCCTATCCCCGGGAGAGTGTCCTCACTGCCCCCTGCCCTCCTGTCACCGGGAAAGTGTCCTCACTGCCCCCTGCCCTCCTATCACCGGGAAAGAGCCCTCACTGCCCCCACCGTCCTATCACCGGGAAAGAACCCTCACTGCCCCTGCCCTCCTATCACCAGGAGAGTGTCCTCACTGCCCTCCACCCTCCTATCACTGGGAGAGTATCCTCACTGCCCCCGCCCTCCTATCACCGGGAAAGTGTCCTCATTGCCCCCTACCCTCCTATCAACGGGACAGTGTCCTCACTGCCCCCACCGTCCTATCACCGGGAAAGAGCCCTCACTGCCCCTGCCCTCCTATCACCAGGAGAGTGTCCTCACTGCCCTCCACCCTCCTATCACCGGGAGAGTGTCCTCACTGCCCCCTGCCCTCCTAACACAGAGAGAGTGTCCTCACTGCCCCCTGCCCTCCTATCAACGGGAGAGTGTCCTCACTGCCTCCCACCCTCCTTTCACCGGGAAAGAGTCCTCACTGCCCCCTGCCCTCCTATCACCAGGAGAGTGTCCTCACTGTCCCCCACCCTCCTCTCACCGGGAGAATGTCCTCACTGCCTCCGGCCCTCCTATCACCGGGAGAGTGTCCTCACTGCCCACCTGCCCTCCCATCCCCGAGAGAGTGTCCTCACTGCCCCCTGCCCTCCTATCACCAGGAGAGTTTCCTCATTGCCCCCCGCCGTCCTATCACTGGGATAGTACCCTCAATGCCCCCCGCCGTCCTATCACCGGGAGAGTGTCCTCACTGTCCCCCGCCCTCCTATCACCGGGAGAGTGCCGTCACTGTCCCCCGCCCTCCTATCACCAGGAGAGTGTCCTTGCTGACCCCCGCCTTCCTATCACCGGGCGAATGTCCTCACTGCCGCCCGCCCTCCTATCACCGGGAGAGTGTCCAACTGCCCCCGCCCACCTATCACCAGGAGAGTGTCCTCACTGTCCCCCACCCTCCTATAACCGGGAGAGTGTCCTCACTGCCCCCCACCCTCCTATCACCGGGAGAGTGTCCTCACTGTCCCCCACCCTCCTATAACCGGGAGAGTGTCCACACTGTACCCCGCCCTCCTATCACCGGGAGAGTGTCCTCACTGCCCCTGCCCTCCCATCACTGGGAGAGTGTCCTCACTGCCCTCTACCCTCCAATCACCAGGAGAGTGTCGTCACTGACCCCTGCCCTCCTATAACCGGGAGAGTGTCCTCTCTGCCTCCTATCACCAGGAGAGTGTCCTCACTGTCCCCCTGCCATCCTATCACCAGGAGAGTGTCCTCACTGTCCCCCTGCCATCCTATCACTAGGAGAGTGTCCACACTGCCTCCCACCCTCCTATCACCGGGCGAAGTGTCCTCACTGCCCCACTGTCCTCCTATCACCAGAAGAGTGTCCTCACTGCCTCCCACCCTCCTATCACCGGGCAAAGTGTCCTCACTGCCCCACTGTCCTCCTATCACCGGGAGAGTGTCCTCACTGCCTCCCACCCTCCTATCACAGGGAGAGTGTCCTCACTGCCCCACTGTCCTCCTATCACCGGGAGAGTGTCCTCACTGCCTCCCACCCTCCTATCACCGGGTGAGTGCCCTCACTGCCCCACTGCCGTCCTACCACCATGTCAGTGTCCTCGCTATCCCCCTCCCTCTAATAACAGGGACAGTGCCCTCACTGCCCCCCACCATCCTATCACCGGGAGAGTGTACTGACTGACCCCTGTACTCCTATGACTGGGAAAGTGTACCCAATGCCCCCTGCCCTCCTATCACAGGGACAGTGTCCTCACTGCCCCCCGCCCCCTATCACCAGAAGATTGTCCTCACTGCCCTCCGCCCTCCTATCCCCGGGAGAGTGTCCTCACTGCCCCCTGCCCTCCTATCACCGGGAAAGTGACCTCACTGCCCCCTGCCCTCCTATCACCGGGAAAGAGCCCTCACTGCCCCCACCGTCCTATCACCGGTAAAGAACCCTCACTGCCCCTGCCCTCCTATCACCAGGAGAGTGTCCTCACTGCCCTCCACCCTCCTATCACTGGGAGAGTATCCTCACTGCCCCCGCCCTCCTATCACCGGGAAAGTGTCCTCATTGCCCCCTACCCTCCTATCAACGGGACAGTGTCCTCACTGCCCCCACCGTCCTATCACCGGGAAAGAGCCCTCACTGCCCCTGCCCTCCTATCACCAGGAGAGTGTCCTCACTGCCCTCCACCCTCCTATCACCGGGAGAGTGTCCTCACTGCCCCCTGCCCTCCTAACACAGAGAGAGTGTCCTCACTGCCCCCTGCCCTCCTATCAACGGGAGAGTGTCCTCACTGCCTCCCACCCTCCTTTCACCGGGAAAGAGTCCTCACTGCCCCCTGCCCTCCTATCACCAGGAGAGTGTCCTCACTGTCCCTCGCCCTCCTATCACTGGGAGAGTGTCCTCACTGTCCCCCACCCTCCTCTCACCGGGAGAGTGTCCTCACTGCCTCCGGCCCTCCTATCACCGGGAGAGTGTCCTCACTGCCCACCAGCCCTCCCATCCCCGAGAGAGTGTCCTCACTGCCCCCTGCCCTCCTATCACCAGGAGAGATTCCTCATTGCCCCCCGCCGTCCTATCACTGGGATAGTACCCTCAATGCCCCCCCGCCCTCCTATCACCGGGAGAGTGTCCTCACTGTCCCCCACCCTCCTATCACCAGGAGAGTGTCCTTGCTGACCCCCGTCTTCCTATCACCGGGCGAATGTCCTCACTGCCGCCCGCCCTCCTATCACCGGGAGAGTGTCCAACTGCCCCCGCCCACCTATCACCAGGAGAGTGTCCTCACTGTCCCCCACCCTCCTATAACCGGGAGAGTGTCCTCACTGCCCCCCACCCTCCTATCACCGGGAGAGTGTCCTCACTGTCCCCCACCCTCCTATAACCGGGAGAGTGTCCTCACTGCCCCCCACCCTCCTATCACCGGGAGAGTGTCCTCACTATCCCATGCCCTCCTATCACCGGGAGAGTGCCCTCACTGTCCCCTGCCCTCCTATCACCGGGAGAGTGCCCTCACTGTCCCCTGCCCTCCTATCACCGGGAGAGTGCCCTCACTGCCGCCTGCCCTCCTATCACCGGGAGAGTGTCCTCACTGCCCCCTGCCCTCCTAACACAGAGAGAGTGTCCTCACTGCCCCCTGCCCTCCTATCAACGGGAGAGTGTCCTCACTGCCTCCCACCCTCCTTTCACCGGGAAAGAGTCCTCACTGCCCCCTGCCCTCCTATCACCAGGAGAGTGTCCTCACTGTCCCTCGCCCTCCTATCACTGGGAGAGTGTCCTCACTGTCCCCCACCCTCCTCTCACCGGGAGAATGTCCTCACTGCCTCCTGCCCTCCTATCACCAGGAGAGTGTCCTCACTGTCCCCTGCCCTCCTATCACCAGGAGAGTATCCTCACTGCCCCCTGCTCTCCTATCACCAGGAGAGTGTCCTCACCTCCTCCCATCCTCCTATCACCGGGTGAGTGCCCTCACTGCCCCCTTGCCGTCCTACCACCATGTCAGTGTCCTCGCTGTCCCGCTCCCTCTTATCACAGGGACAGTGCCCTCACTGCCCCCCACCCTCCTATCACCGGGAGATTGTCCGCACTGCCCCCTGCCCTCACAACACCAGGGAATTGTCCTCACTGCCCCCTGGCTCCCTATGACCGGGAGAGTGTCCTCACTGCCTCCCACCCTCCTATCACCAGGAGACTGTCCTCACTGCCCCCTGTCCTCCTATCCCCGGGAGAGTGTCCTCACTGCCCCCCCACCCTCCTCTCACCGGGAGAATGTCCTCACTGCCTCCGGCCCTCCTATCACCGGGAGAGTGTCCTCACTGCCCACCAGCCCTCCCATCCCCGAGAGAGTGTCCTCACTGCCCCCTGCCCTCCTATCACCAGGAGAGATTCCTCATTGCCCCCCGCCGTCCTATCACTGGGATAGTACCCTCAATGCCCCCCGCCCTCCTATCACCGGGAGAGTGTCCTCACTGTCCCCCGCCCTCCTATCACCGGGAGAGTGCCCTCACTGTCCCCCACCCTCCTATCACCAGGAGAGTGTCCTTGCTGACCCCCGCCTTCCTATCACCGGGCGAATGTCCTCACTGCCGCCCGCCCTCCTATCACTGGGAGAGTGTCCAACTGCCCCCGCCCACCTATCACCAGGAGAGTGTCCTCACTGTCCACCACCCTCCTATAACCGGGAGAGTGTCCTCACTGCCCCCCACCCTCCTATCACCGGGAGAGTGTCCTCACTGTCCCCCACCCTCCTATAACCGGGAGAGTGTCCTCACTGCCCCCCACCCTCCTATCACCGGGAGAGTGTCCTCACTATCCCATGCCCTCCTATCACCGGGAGAGTGCCCTCACTGTCCCCTGCCCTCCTATCACCGGGAGAGTGCCCTCACTGTCCCCTGCCCTCCTATCACCGGGAGAGTGCCCTCACTGCCGCCTGCCCTCCTATCACCGGGAGAGTGTCCAACTGCCCCCCGCCCACCTATCACCAGGAGAGTGTCCTCACGTCCCCCACCCTCCTATAACCAGGAGAGTGTCCTCACTGCCCCCCACCCTCCTATCACCGGGAGAGTGTCCTCACTGTCCCCCACCCTCCTATAACCGGGAGAGTGTCCTCACTGCCCCCCACCCTCCTATCACCGGGAGAGTGTCCTCACTGCGTCTCGCCCTCCTATCACCGGGAGAGTGTCCTCACTGCACCCCGCCCTCCTATCACCGGGAGAGTATCCTCACTGCCCCCTGCTCTCCTAACACCAGGAGAGCGTCCTCACCTCCTCCCACCCTCCTATCACCGGGAGAGTGCCCTCACTGCCCCCTGCACTCCTAACACCGGGAGAGTATCCTCACTGCCCCCCGCCCTCCTATCACCGGGAGAGTGCCCTCACTGTCCCCTGCCCTCCTAACACCGGGAGAGTATCCTCACTGCCCCCCGCCCTCCTATCACTGGGACAGTGCTCTCACTGACCCCCACCCTCCTATCACCAGGAAATTGTCCTCACTGCCCCCTGTCCTCCTATAAATGGGAGAGTGCCCTCACTGTCCCCTGCCCTCCTATCACCAGGAGAGTGTCCTCACTGTCCCCTGCCCTCCTATCACCAGGAGAGTGTCCTCACATCCTCCCGTCCTCCTATCACCGGGAGAGTGCCCTCACTGTCCCCTGCCCTCCTAACACCGGGAGAGTATCCTCACTGCCCCCGCCCTCCTATCACCGGGAGAGTGCCCTCACTGTCCCCTCCCCTCCTAACACCGGGAGAGTATCCTCACTGCCCCCCGCCTTCCTATCACCGGGTGAGTGCCCTCACTGCCCCCTTGCCGTCCTACCACCATGTCAGTGTCCTCGCTGTCCCGCTCCCTCTTATCACAGGGACAGTGCCCTCACTGCCCCCCACCCTCCTATCACCGGGAGATTGTCCGCACTGCCCCCTGCCCTCACAACACCAGGGAATTGTCCTCACTGCCCCCTGGCTCCCTATGACCGGGAGAGTGTCCTCACTGCCCCCCACCCTCCTATCACCAGGAGACTGTCCTCACTGCCCCCTGTCCTCCTATCCCCGGGAGAGTGTCCTCACTGCCCCCCACCCTCCTATCACCGGGAAATTGTCCTCACTGCCCCCCGCCCTCCCGTCACTGGGAGAGTGTCCTCACTGCCCACCTGCCCTCCCATCACCGAGAGAGTGACCTCACTGCCCCCTGCCCTCCTATCACCAGGAGAGTTTCCTCATTGCACCCCGCCATCCTATCACTGGGACAGTACCCTCAATGCCCCCCGCCCTCCTATCAACGGGAGAGTGCCCTGACTGTCCCCCACCCTCCTATCACCAGGAGAGTGTCCTTGCTGCCCCCCGCCCTCCTATCACTGGGCGAGTATTGTCACTGTCCCCCTGCCCTCCAATCACCGGGAGAGTGTCCTCATTGCCCCCCTGCCCTCCTCTCACCGGGAGAGTGCCCTCACTGCCCCCTTGCCGTCCTACCACCATGTCAGTGTCCTAGCTGTCCCCCTCCCTCTTATCACAGGGACAGTGCCCTCACTGCCCCCCCACCCTTCTATCACCGGGAGAGTGTCCTCACTGACCCCTGACCTCGTATCATCGGGAGAGTGTCCTCACTGCCCCCGCCCTCCTATCACCGGGAAAGTGTCCTCACTGCCCCCTGCCCTCCTATCACCGGGAGAGTGTCCTCATTGCCCCCTGCCCTCCTATCAACGGGACAGTGTCCTCACTGCCTCCCACCCTCCTATCACCGGGAAAGAGCCCTCACTGCCCCTGCCCTCCTATCACCAGGAGAGTGTCCTCACTGCCCTCCACCCTCCTATCACCGGGAGAGTGTCCTCACTGCCCCGTGCCCTCCTATCACAGGGAGAGTGTCCTCACTGCCCCCTGCCCTCCTATCAACGGGAGAGTGTCCTCACTGCCTCCCACCCTCCTTTCACCGGGAAAGAGTCCTCACTGCCCCCTGCCCTCCTATCACCAGGAGAGTGTCCTCACTGCCCACCTGCCCGCCCATCACCGAGAGAGTGTCCTCACTGCCGCCCGCCCTCCTATCACCGGGAGAGTGTCCTCACTGTCCCCCGCCCTCCTATCACCAGGAGAGTATCCTTGCTGCCCCCCCGCCCTCCTATCACCGGGCGAGTGTCGTCACAGTTCCCCTGCCCTCCTATCACCGGGAGAGTGTCCTCATTGCCCCCCTGCCCTCCTATCACCGGGTGAGTGCCCTCACTGCCCCCTTGCCGCCCTACCACCATGTCAGTGTCCTAGCTGTCCCCCTCCCTCTTATCACAGGGACAGTGCCCTCACTGCCCCCCACCCTCCTATCACCGGGAGAGTGTCCTCACTGACCCCTGACCTCGTATCACCGGGAGAGTGTCCTCACTGCCCCCGCCCTCCTATCACCGGGAGAGTGTCCTCACTGCCCCCGCCCTCCTATCACCGGGAGAGTGTCCTCACTGCCCCCGCCCTCCTCTCGCCGGGAGAGTGTCCTCACTGCCCCCTGCCCTCCTATCACTGGGAGAGTGTCCTCACTGCCCCCGCCCTCCTATCACCGGGAGAGTGTCCTCACTGCCCCCGCCCTCCTATCACCGGGAGAGTGTCCTCACTGTCCACCGCCCTCCTATCGCCGGGAGAGTGCCCTCACTGCCCCCTCCTCTCCTCTGACCGAGAGAGTGTCCGCACTAAACCTACCCTCTTATCACCGGGAGAGTGTCCTCACTGCCCCCTGCCCTCATATCACCGGGAAAGTGTCCTCACTGACCCCTGCCCTCCTATCACCAGGAGAGTGTCCTCACTGACCCCTGCCCTCCTATCACTAGGAGAGTGTCCTCACTGACCCCTGCCCTCCTATCACTAGGAGAGTGTCCACACTGTACCCCGCCCTCCTATCACCGGGAGAGTGTCCTCACTGCCCCTGCCCTCCTATCACTGGGAGAGTGTCCTCACTGCCCTCTACCCTCCTATCACCAGGAGAGTGTCATCACTGACCCCTGCCCTCCTATAACCGGGAGAGTGTCCTCTCTGCCTCCTATCACCAGGAGAGTGTCCTCACTGTCCCCCTGCCATCCTATCACTAGGAGAGTGTCCACACTGTCCCCCGCCCTCCTATCACCGGGAGAGTGTCCACACTGCCCCCTGCCCTCCTATCACCGGGAGAGTGTCCACACTGCCCCCTGCCCTCCTATCACCGGGCGAAGTGTCCTCACTGCCCACCTGCCCTCCTATCACCGGGAGAGTGTCCTCACTGCCTCCCACCCTCCTATCACCGGGAGAGTGTCCTCACTGCCTCCCACCCTCCTATCACCAGGAGAGTGTCCTCACTGCCTCCCACCCTCCTATCACCGGGAGAGTGTCCTCACTGCCTCCCACCCTCCTATCACCGAGTGAGTGCCCTCACTGCCCCACTGCCGTCCTACCACCATGTCAGTGTCCTCGCTATCCCCCTCCCTCTAATAACAGGGACAGTGCCCTCACTGCCCCCCACCATCCTATCACCGGGAGAGTGTCCAACTGCCCCCCGCCCACCTATCACCGGGAGAGTGTCCTCACTGCCCCCCTGCCCTCCTATCACCGGGAGAGTGTCCTCACTGCCCCCCTGCCCTACTATCACCAGGAGAGTGTCATCACTGCCCCCCTGCCCTCCTACCACCAGGTCAGTGTCCTCACTGCCCCCCACGTCCTCCTATCACAGGGAGATTATCCTCACTGTACCCCGCCCTCCTACCACCAAGTCAGTGTCCTCACTGCCCCCTGCCCTCCTATCACAGGGAGATTGTCCTCACTGCCCCCCAGGTCCTCCTATCACCGGGAGAGTATCCTCACTGCCCCCCCGCCCACCTATCACCAGGTGAGTGTCCTCACTGCCCCCTGCCCTCCTATCACCAGGAGAGTGTCCTCACTGCCCCCTGCCCTCCTATCACCAGGAGAGTGGCCTCCCTGCCCCCTGCCCTCCTATCACTGGGAGAGTATCCTCACTGCCCCCGCCCTCCTATCACCGGGAAAGTGTCCTCACTGCCCCCGCCCTCCTATCACCGGGAGAGTGTCCTCATTGCCCCCTGCCCTCCTATCAACGGGACAGTGTCCTCACTGCCTCCCACCCTCCTATCACCGGGAAAGAGCCCTCACTGCCCCTGCCCTCCTATCACCAGGAGAGTGTCCTCACTGCCCTCCACCCTCCTATCACCGGGAGAGTGTCCTCACTGCCCCCTGCCCTCCTATCACAGGGAGAGTGTCCTCACTGCCCCCTGACCTCGTATCACCGGGAGAGTGTCCTCACTGCCCCGCCCACCTATCACCGGGAGAGTGTCCTCACTGCCCCCTGCCCTCCTATCACCGGGAGAGTGTCCTCACTGCCCCCTGCCCTCCTATCACTGGGAGAGTGTCCTCACTGCCCCCCGCCCTCCTATCACCGGGAGAGTGTCCTCACTGCCCTCTCCCCTCCTATCACCAGGAGAGTGTCCTCATTGCCCCCTGCCCTCCTATCACTAGGAGAGTGTCCTCACTGACCCCTGCCCTCCTATCACCAGGAGAGTGTCCTCACTGCCCCTGCCCTCCTATCACTGGGAGAGTGTCCTCACTGCCCTCTCCCCTCCTATCACCAGGAGAGTGTCGTCACTGACCCCTGCCCTCCTATAACCGGGAGAGTGTCCTCTCTGCCTCCTATCACCAGGAGAGTGTCCTCACTTTCCCCCTTCCATCCTATCACTAGGAGAGTGTCCTCACTGCCCCACTGTCCTCCTAACACAGAGAGAGTGTCCTCACTGCCCCCTGCCCTCCTATCAACGGGAGAGTGTCCTCACTGCCTCCCACCCTCCTTTCACCGGGAAAGAGTCCTCACTGCCCACCTGCCCTCCCATCACCAAGAGAGTGTCCTCACTGCTGCCCGCCCTCCTTTCACCGGGAGAGTGTCCTCACTGCCGCCCGCCCTCCTATCACCGGGAGAGTGTCCTCACTGTCCCCCGCCCTCCTATCACCAGGAGAGTATCCTTGCTGCCCCCCTGCCCTCCTATCACCGGGCGAGTGTCGTCACAGTCCCCCTGCCCTCCTATCACCGGGAGAGTGTCCTCATTGCCCCCCTGCCCTCCTATCACCGGGTGAGTGCCCTCACTGCCCCCTTGCTGTCCTACCACCATGTCAGTGTCCTAGCTGTCCCCCTCCCTCTTATCACAGGGACAGTGCCCTCACTGCCCCCCACCCTCCTATCACCGGGAGAGTGTCCTCACTGACCCCTGCCCTCCTGTCACCGGGAAAGTGTCCTCACTGCCCCCTGCCCTCCTATCACCGGGAGAGTGTCCTCACTGCCCCCGCCCTCCTATCACTAGGAGAGTGTCCTCACTGCCCCCTGCCCTCCTATCACCGGGAGAGTGTCCTCACTGCCCCCTGCCCTCCTATCACTGGGAGAGTGTCCTCACTGCCCCCCGCGCTCCTATCACCGGGAGAGTGTCCTCACTGCCCCCGCCCTCCTATCACTAGGAGAGTGTCCTCACTGCCCCCTGCCCTCCTATCACTGGGAGAGTGTCCTCACTGCCCCCCGCCCTCCTATCGCCGGGAGAGTGCCCTCACTGCCCCCTCCTCTCCTCTGACCGAGAGAGTGTCCGCACTAAACCTACCCTCTTATCACCGGGAAAGTGTCCTCACTGCCCCCTGCCCTCCTATCACCGGGAGAGTGTCCTCACTGCCCCCCACCCTCCTATCACCGGGAAAGAGTCCTCACTGCCCCCTTCCCTCACAACACCAGGAAATTGTCCTCACTTCCCCCCGCCCTCCTATCCCCGGGAGAGTGTCCTCACTGCCCCCCACCCTCCTATCACCGGGAAAGAGTCCTCACTGCCCCCTTCCCTCACAACACCAGGAAATTGTCCTCACTGCCCCCCGCCCTCCCGTCACTGGGAGAGTGTCCTCAATGCCCCCTCCTCTCCTATGACCGGGAGAGTGTCTGCACTAAACCTACCCTCCTATCACCGGGAAAGTGTCCTCACTGCCCCCTGCCCTGCTATCACCAGGAGAGTGTCTTCATTGCCCCCTGCCTTCCTATCACCAGGAGAGTGTCATCACTGTCCCCCACCCTCCTATCACCGGGAGACTGTCCTCACTGTCCCCCACCCTCCTATCGCCGCGAGAGTGCCCTCACTGCCCCCTCCTCTCCTCTGACCGAGAGAGTGTCCGCACTAAACCTACCCTCTTATCACCGGGAAAGTGTCCTCACTGCCCCCCGCCCTCCTATCACCGGGAGAGTGTCCTCACTGCCCTCTCCCCTCCTATCACCAGGAGAGTGTCCTCACTGACCCCTGCCCTCCTATCACTAGGAGAGTGTCCTCACTGACCCCTGCCCTCCTATCACCAGGAGAGTGTCCTCACTGCCCCTGCCCTCCTATCACTGGGAGAGTGTCCTCACTGCCCTCTCCCCTCCTATCACCAGGAGAGTGTCGTCACTGACCCCTGCCCTCCTATAACCGGGAAAGTGTCCTCTCTGCCTCCTATCACCAGGAGAGTGTCCTCACTTTCCCCCTGCCCTCCTATCACCAGGAGAGTGTCCTCACTGCCCCCCGCCCTCCTATCACCGGGAGAGTGTCCTCACTGCCCTCTCCCCTCCTATCACCGGGAGAGTGTCCACACTGCCCCCTGCCCTCCTATCACCGGGAGAGTGTCCACACTGCCCCCTGCCCTCCTATCACCGGGAGAGTGTCCACACTGCCCCCTGCCCTCCTATCACCGGGAGAGTGTCCACACTGCCCCCTGCCCTCCTATCACCGGGAGAGTGTCCACACTGCCCCCTGCCCTCCTATCACCGGGAGAGTGTCCACACTGCCCCCTGTCCTCCTATCACCGGGCGAACTGTCCTCACTGCCCACCTGCCCTCCTATCACAGGGTGAGTATCCTCACTGCCCCCCTGCTCTCCTACCACCAGGTCAGTATCCTCACTGCCCCCCTGCCCTCCTATCACCGAGTGAGTGCCCTCACTGCCCCACTGCCGTCCTACCACCATGTCAGTGTCCTCGCTACCCCCTCCCTCTAATAACAGGGACAGTGCCCTCACTGCCCCCCACCATCCTATCACCGGGAGAGTGTCCAACTGCCCCCCGCCCACCTATCACCGGGAGCGTGTCCTCACTGCCCCCTGCCCTTCTACCACCAGGTCAGTGTCCTCACTGCCCCCCTGCCCTCCTATCACAGGGAGATTGTCCTCACTGCCCCCCTGCCCTCCTATCACAGGGAGATTGTCCTCACGGCCCCCTGCCCTCCTATCACTAGGAGAGTGTCCTCACTGCCCCCTGTCCTCCTATCACCGGGAGAGTGTCCACACTGCCCCCCACCATCCTATCACCGGGAGAGTGTCCAACTGTACCTCGCCCACCTATCACCGGGAGAGTGTTCTCACTGTCCCCTGCCCTCCTACCACCAGGTCAGTGTCCTTACTGGCTCCTGCCCACCTATCACAGGGAGAGTGTCCTCACTGCCCCCTGCCCTCCAACCACCAGGTCAGTGTCCTCACTGCCCCCCTGCCCTCCTATCACAGGGAGAGTGTCCTCACTGCCCCCTGCCCTCCAACCACCAGGTCAGTGTCCTCACTGCCCCCTGCCCTCCTATCACAGGGAGATTGTCCTCACTGCCCCCTGCCCTTCTACCACCAGGTCAGTGTCCTCACTGCCCCCTGCCCTCCTATCACAGGGAGATTGTCCTCACTGCCCCCCAGGTCCTCCTATCACCGGGAGAGTATCCTCACTGCCCCCCCGCCCACCTATCACCAGGAGAGTGTCCTCCCTGCCCCCTGCCCTCTTATCACTGGGAGAGTATCCTCACTGCCCCCGCCCTCCTATCACCGGGAAAGTGTCCTCACTGCCCCCTGCCCTCCTATCACCGGGAGAGTGTCCTCATTGCCCCCTACCCTCCTATCAACGGGACAGTGTCCTCACTGCCCCCACTGTCCTATCACCGGGAAAGAGCCCTCACTGCCCCTGCCCTCCTATCACCAGGAGAGTGTCCTCACTGCCCTCCACCCTCCTATCACCGGGAGAGTGTCCTCACTGCCCCCTGCCCTCCTAACACAGAGAGAGTGTCCTCACTGCCCCCTGCCCTCCTATCAACGGGAGAGTGTCCTCACTGCCTCCCACCCTCCTTTCACCGGGAAAGAGTCCTCACTGCCCACCTGCCCTCCCATCACCGAGAGAGTGTCCTCACTGCTGCCCGCCCTCCTATCACCGGGAGAGTGTCCTCACTGTCCCCCGCCCTCCTATCACCAGGAGAGTATCCTTGCTGCCCCCCTGCCCTCCTATCACCGGGCGAGTGTCGTCACAGTCCCCCTGCCCTCCTATCACCGGGAGAGTGTCCTCATTGCCCCCTTGCCGTCCTACCACCATGTCAGTGTCCTAGCTGTCCCCCTCCCTCTTATCACAGGGACAGTGCCCTCACTGCCCCCCACCCTCCTATCACCGGGAGAGTGTCCTCACTGACCCCTGCCCTCCTGTCACCGGGAAAGTGTCCTCACTGCCCCCTGCCCTCCTATCACCGGGAGAGTGTCCTCACTGCCCCCTGCCCTCCTATCACCGGGAGAGTGTCCTCACTGCCCCCTGCCCTCCTATCACCGGGAGAGTGTCCTCACTGCCCCCTGCCCTCCTATCACTAGGAGAGTGTCCTCACTGCCCCCCGCCATCCTATCACCGGGAGAGTGTCCTCACTGTCCACCGCCCTCCTATCGCCGGGAGAGTGCCCTCACTGCCCCCTCCTCTCCTCTGACCGAGAGAGTGTCCGCACTAAACCTACCCTCTTATCACCGGGAAAGTGTCCTCACAGCCCCCTGCCCTCCTATCACCGGGAGAGTGTCCTCACTGCCCCCCACCCTCCTATCACCAGGAGACTGTCCTCACTGCCCCCTGTCCTCCTATCCCCGGGAGAGTGTCCTCACTGCCCCCCACCCTCCTATCACCGGGAAAGAGTCCTCACTGCCCCCTTCCCTCACAACACCAGGAAATTGTCCTCACTGCCCCCCGCCCTCCCGTCACTGGGAGAGTGTCCTCAATGCCCCCTCCTCTCCTATGACCGGGAGAGTGTCTGCACTAAACCTACCCTCCTATCACCGGGAAAGTGTCCTCACTGCCCCCTGCCCTGCTATCACCGGGAGAGTGTCTTCATTGCCCCCTGCCTTCCTATCACCAGGAGAGTGTCATCACTATCCCCCTCCCTCCTATCACCGGGAGACTGTCCTCACTGTCCCCCACCCTCCTATCGCCGCGAGAGTGCCCTCACTGCCCCCTCCTCTCCTCTGACCGAGAGAGTGTCCGCACTAAACCTACCCTCTTATCACCGGGAAAGTGTCCTCACTGCCCCCCGCCCTCCTATCACCGGGAGAGTGTCCTCACTGCCCTCTCCCCTCCTATCACCAGGAGAGTGTCCTCACTGACCCCTGCCCTCCTATCACTAGGAGAGTGTCCTCACTGACCCCTGCCCTCCTATCACCAGGAGAGTGTCCTCACTGCCCCTGCCCTCCTATCACCGGGAGAATGTCCTCACTGCCTCCGGCCCTCCTATCACTGGGAGAGTGTCCTCACTGCCCTCTCCCCTCCTATCACCAGGAGAGTGTCGTCACTGACCCCTGCCCTCCTATAACCGGGTGAGTGTCCTCTCTGCCTCCTATCACCAGGAGAGTGTCCTCACTGACCCCTGCCCTCCTATCACTAGGAGAGTGTCCACACTGTACCCCGCTCTCCTATCACCGGGAGAGTGTCCTCACTGCCCCTGCCCTCCTGTCACTGGGAGAGTGTCCTCACTGCCCTCTCCCCTCCTATCACCAGGAGAGTGTCGTCACTGACCCCTGCCCTCCTATAACCGGGAGAGTGTCCTCTCTGCCTCCTATCACCAGGAGAGTGTCCTCACTTTCCCCCTTCCATCCTATCACCAGGAGAGTGTCCTCACTTTCCCCCTGCCCTCCTATCACCAGGAGAGTGTCCTCACTGCCCACCTGCCATCCTATCACCGGGAGAGTGTCCTCACTGCCTCCCACCCTCCTATCACAGGGAGAGTGTCCTCACTGCCTCCCACCCTCCTATCACAGGGTGAGTATCCTCACTGCCCCCCTGCTCTCCTATCACCGAGTGAGTGCCCTCACTGCCCCACTGCCGTCCTACCACCATGTCAGTGTCCTCGCTACCCCCTCCCTCTAATAACAGGGACAGTGCCCTCACTGCCCCCCACCATCCTATCACCGGGAGAGTGTCCAACTGCCCCCCGCCCACCTATCACCGGGAGCGTGTCCTCACTGCCCCCTGCCCTTCTACCACCAGGTCAGTGTCCTCACTGCCCCCCTGCCCTCCTATCACAGGGAGATTGTCCTCACTGCCCCCCTGCCCTCCTATCACAGGGAGATTGTCCTCACGGCCCCCTGCCCTCCTATCACAGGGAGATTGTCCTCACTGCCCCCCTGCCCTCCTATCACAGGGAGTTTGTCCTCGCTGCCCCCCTGCCCTCCTACCACCAAGTCAGTGTCCTCACTGCCCCCTGCCCTCCTATCACAGGGAGATTGTCCTCACTGCCCCCCAGGTCCTCCTATCACCGGGAGAGTATCCTCACTGCCCCCCCGCCCACCTATCACCAGGAGAGTGTCCTCCCTGCCCCCTGCCCTCCTATCACTGGGAGAGTATCCTCACTGCCCCCGCCCTCCTATCACCGGGAAAGTGTCCTCACTGCCCCCTGCTCTCCTATCACCGGGAGAGTGTCCTCATTGCCCCCTACCCTCCTATCAACGGGACAGTGTCCTCACTGCCCCCACTGTCCTATCACCGGGAAAGAGCCCTCACTGCCCCTGCCCTCCTATCACCAGGAGAGTGTCCTCACTGCCCTCCACCCTCCTATCACCGGGAGAGTGTCCTCACTGCCCCCTGCCCTCCTAACACAGAGAGAGTGTCCTCACTGCCCCCTGCCCTCCTATCAATGGGAGAGTGTCCTCACTGCCTCCCACCCTCCTTTCACCGGGAAAGAGTCCTCACTGCCCACCTGCCCTCCCATCACCGAGAGAGTGTCCTCACTGCCGCCCGCCCTCCTATCACCGGGAGAGTGTCCTCACTGTCCCCCGCCCTCCTATCACCAGGAGAGTATCCTTGCTGCCCCCTGCCCTCCTATCACCGGGCGAGTGTCGTCACAGTCCCCCTGCCCTCCTATCACCGGGAGAGTGTCCTAATTGCCCCCCTGCCCTCCTATCACCGGGTGAGTGCCCTCACTGCCCCCTTGCCGTCCTACCACCATGTCAGTGTCCTAGCTGTCCCCCTCCCTCTTATCACAGGGACAGTGCCCTCACTGCCCCCCACCCTCCTATCACCGGGAGAGTGTCCTCACTGACCCCTGCCCTCCTGTCACCGGGAAAGTGTCCTCACTGCCCCCTGCCCTCCTATCAACGGGAGAGTGTCCTCACTGCCCCCTGCCCTCCTATCACCGGGAGAGTGTCCTCACTGCCCCCTGCCCTCCTATCACCGGGAGAGTGTCCTCACTGCCCCCTGCCCTCCTATCACCGGGAGAGTGTCCTCACTGTCCACCGCCCTCCTATCGCCGGGAGAGTGCCCTCACTGCCCCCTCCTCTCCTCTGACCGAGAGAGTGTCCGCACTAAACCTACCCTCTTATCACCGGGAGAGTGTCCTCACTGTCCACCGCCCTCCTATCCCCGGGAGAGTGTCCTCACTGCCCCCCACCCTCCTATCACCGGGAAAGAGTCCTCACTGCCCCCTTCCCTCACAACACCAGGAAATTGTCCTCACTGCCCCCCGCCCTCCCGTCACTGGGAGAGTGTCCTCAATGCCCCCTCCTCTCCTATAACCGGGAGAGTGTCTGCACTAAACCTACCCTCCTATCACCGGGAAAGTGTCCTCACTGCCCCCTGCCCTGCTATCACCGGGAGAGTGTCTTCATTGCCCCCTGCCTTCCTATCACCAGGAGAGTGTCATCACTGTCCCCCACCCTCCTATCACCGGGAGACTGTCCTCACTGTCCCCCACCCTCCTATCACCAGGAGAGTGTCCTCACTGCCCCTGCCCTCCTATCACCAGGAGAGTGTCCTCACTGCCCCTGCCCTCCTATCACCAGGAGAGTGTCCTCACTGCCCCTGCCCTCCTATCACCAGGAGAGTTTCCTCATTGCCCCCCGCCATCCTATCAATGGGACAGTACCCTCAATGCCCCCCGCCCTCCTATCACCGGGAGAGTGCCCTGACTGTCCCCCACCCTCCTATCACCAGGAGAGTGTCCTTGCTGCCCCCCGCCCTCCTATCACTGGGCGAGTGTTGTCACTGTCCCCCTGCCCTCCTATCACCGGGAGAGTGTCCTCACTGCCTCCCACCCTCCTATCACCGGAAGAGTGTCCTCATTGCCCCCCTGCCCTCCTATTGCCAGGAGAGTGTCCTCACTGCCCACCTGCCCTCCCATCACCGAGAGAGTGACCTCACTGCCCCCTGCCCTCCTATCACCAGGAGAGTTTCCTCATTGCCCCCAGCCATCCTATCACTGGGACAGTACCCTCAATGCCCCCCGCCCTCCTATCACCGGGAGAGTGCCCTCACTGCCACCCAACCTCCTATCAGTGGGAGAGTGTCCTCATTGCCCCCCTGCCCTCCTATCACCAGGAGAGTGTCCTCACTGCCCCTGCCCTCCTATCACCAGGAGAGTGTCCTCACTGCCCCTGCCCTCCTATCACCAGGAGAGTTTCCTCATTGCCCCCCGCCATCCTATCAATGGGACAGTACCCTCAATGCCCCCTGCCCTCCTATCACCGGGAGAGTGCCCTGACTGTCCCCCACCCTCCTATCACCAGGAGAGTGTCCTTGCTGCCCCCCGCCCTCCTATCACTGGGCGAGTGTTGTCACTGTCCCCCTGCCCTCCTATCACCGGGAGAGTGGCCTCACTGCCTCCCACCCTCCTATCACCGGGAGAGTGTCCTCATTGCCCCCCTGCCCTCCTATTGCCGGGTGAGTGCCCTCACTGCCCCCCACCCTCCTATCACCAGGAGAGTGTCCTAACTGCCCCCTGCCGTCCTACCACCATGTCAGTGTCCTAGCTGTCCCCCTCCCTCTTATCACAGGGACAGTGCCCTCACTTACCCCACACCCTTCTTTAACCGGAAGAGTGTCCTCACTGCCCCCTGCCCTCCTATCACTGGGAGAGTGTCCTCACTGCCCCCTGCCCTCCTATCACTGGGAGAGTGTCCTCACTGCCCCCCGCGCTCCTATCACCGGGAGAGTGTCCTCACTGCCCACCTGCCCTCCCATCACCGAGAGAGTGACCTCACTGCCCCCTGCCCTCCTATCACCAGGAGAGTTTCCTCATTGCCCCCAGCCATCCTATCACTGGGACAGTACCCTCAATGCCCCCCGCCCTCCTATCACCGGGAGAGTGCCCTCACTGCCCCCCACCCTCCTATCACCAGGAGAGTGTCCTTGCTGCCCCCCGCCCTCCTATCACTGGGCGAGTGTTGTCACTGTCCCCCTGCCCTCCTATCACCGGGAGAGTGGCCTCACTGCCTCCCACCCTCCTATCACCGGGAGAGTGTCCTCATTGCCCCCCTGCCCTCCTATCACCGGGTGAGTGCCCTCACTGCCCCCCACCCTCCTATCACCAGGAGAGTGTCCTAACTGCCCCCTGCCGTCCTACCACCATGTCAGTGTCCTAGCTGTCCCCCTCCCTCTTATCACAGGGACAGTGCCCTCACTGCCCCCCACCCTTCTATCACCGGAAGAGTGTCCTCACTGACCCCTGACCTCGTATCATCGGGAGAGTGTCCTCACTGCCCCCGCCCTCCAATCACCGGGAAAGTGTCCTCACTGCCCCCTGCCCTCCTATCACCGGGAGAGTGTCCTCATTGCCCCCTGCCCTCCTATCAACGGGACAGTGTCCTCACTGCCTCCCACCCTCCTATCACCGGGAAAGAGCCCTCACTGCCCTCCACCCTCCTATCACCGGGAGAGTGTCCTCACTGCCCCCTGCCCTCCTATCACAGGGAGAGTGTCCTCACTGCCCCCTGCCCTCCTATCAACGGGAGAGTGTCCTCACTGCCTCCCACCCTCCTTTCACCGGGAAAGAGTCCTCACTGCCCCCTGCCCTCCTATCACCAGGAGAGTGTCCTCACTGTACCTCGCCCTCGTATCACTGGGAGAGTGTCCTCACTGTCCCCCACCCTCCTCTCACCGGGAGAATGTCCTCACTGCCCCCCGCCCTCCCGTCACTGGGAGAGTGTCCTCAATGCCCCCTCCTCTCCTATAACCGGGAGAGTGTCTGCACTAAACCTACCCTCCTATCACCGGGAAAGTGTCCTCACTGCCCCCTGCCCTGCTATCACCGGGAGAGTGTCTTCATTGCCCCCTGCCTTCCTATCACCAGGAGAGTGTCATCACTGTCCCCCACCCTCCTATCACCGGGAGACTGTCCTCACTGTCCCCCACCCTCCTATCACCAGGAGAGTGTCCTCACTGCCCCTGCCCTCCTATCACCAGGAGAGTGTCCTCACTGCCCCTGCCCTCCTATCACCAGGAGAGTGTCCTCACTGCCCCTGCCCTCCTATCACCAGGAGAGTTTCCTCATTGCCCCCCGCCATCCTATCAATGGGACAGTACCCTCAATGCCCCCCGCCCTCCTATCACCGGGAGAGTGCCCTGACTGTCCCCCACCCTCCTATCACCAGGAGAGTGTCCTTGCTGCCCCCCGCCCTCCTATCACTGGGCGAGTGTTGTCACTGTCCCCCTGCCCTCCTATCACCGGGAGAGTGTCCTCACTGCCTCCCACCCTCCTATCACCGGAAGAGTGTCCTCATTGCCCCCCTGCCCTCCTATTGCCAGGAGAGTGTCCTCACTGCCCACCTGCCCTCCCATCACCGAGAGAGTGACCTCACTGCCCCCTGCCCTCCTATCACCAGGAGAGTTTCCTCATTGCCCCCAGCCATCCTATCACTGGGACAGTACCCTCAATGCCCCCCGCCCTCCTATCACCGGGAGAGTGCCCTCACTGCCACCCAACCTCCTATCAGTGGGAGAGTGTCCTCATTGCCCCCCTGCCCTCCTATCACCAGGAGAGTGTCCTCACTGCCCCTGCCCTCCTATCACCAGGAGAGTGTCCTCACTGCCCCTGCCCTCCTATCACCAGGAGAGTTTCCTCATTGCCCCCCGCCATCCTATCAATGGGACAGTACCCTCAATGCCCCCTGCCCTCCTATCACCGGGAGAGTGCCCTGACTGTCCCCCACCCTCCTATCACCAGGAGAGTGTCCTTGCTGCCCCCCGCCCTCCTATCACTGGGCGAGTGTTGTCACTGTCCCCCTGCCCTCCTATCACCGGGAGAGTGGCCTCACTGCCTCCCACCCTCCTATCACCGGGAGAGTGTCCTCATTGCCCCCCTGCCCTCCTATTGCCGGGTGAGTGCCCTCACTGCCCCCCACCCTCCTATCACCAGGAGAGTGTCCTAACTGCCCCCTGCCGTCCTACCACCATGTCAGTGTCCTAGCTGTCCCCCTCCCTCTTATCACAGGGACAGTGCCCTCACTTACCCCACACCCTTCTTTAACCGGAAGAGTGTCCTCACTGCCCCCTGCCCTCCTATCACTGGGAGAGTGTCCTCACTGCCCCCTGCCCTCCTATCACTGGGAGAGTGTCCTCACTGCCCCCCGCGCTCCTATCACCGGGAGAGTGTCCTCACTGCCCACCTGCCCTCCCATCACCGAGAGAGTGACCTCACTGCCCCCTGCCCTCCTATCACCAGGAGAGTTTCCTCATTGCCCCCAGCCATCCTATCACTGGGACAGTACCCTCAATGCCCCCCGCCCTCCTATCACCGGGAGAGTGCCCTCACTGCCCCCCACCCTCCTATCACCAGGAGAGTGTCCTTGCTGCCCCCCGCCCTCCTATCACTGGGCGAGTGTTGTCACTGTCCCCCTGCCCTCCTATCACCGGGAGAGTGGCCTCACTGCCTCCCACCCTCCTATCACCGGGAGAGTGTCCTCATTGCCCCCCTGCCCTCCTATCACCGGGTGAGTGCCCTCACTGCCCCCCACCCTCCTATCACCAGGAGAGTGTCCTAACTGCCCCCTGCCGTCCTACCACCATGTCAGTGTCCTAGCTGTCCCCCTCCCTCTTATCACAGGGACAGTGCCCTCACTGCCCCCCACCCTTCTATCACCGGAAGAGTGTCCTCACTGACCCCTGACCTCGTATCATCGGGAGAGTGTCCTCACTGCCCCCGCCCTCCAATCACCGGGAAAGTGTCCTCACTGCCCCCTGCCCTCCTATCACCGGGAGAGTGTCCTCATTGCCCCCTGCCCTCCTATCAACGGGACAGTGTCCTCACTGCCTCCCACCCTCCTATCACCGGGAAAGAGCCCTCACTGCCCTCCACCCTCCTATCACCGGGAGAGTGTCCTCACTGCCCCCTGCCCTCCTATCACAGGGAGAGTGTCCTCACTGCCCCCTGCCCTCCTATCAACGGGAGAGTGTCCTCACTGCCTCCCACCCTCCTTTCACCGGGAAAGAGTCCTCACTGCCCCCTGCCCTCCTATCACCAGGAGAGTGTCCTCACTGTACCTCGCCCTCGTATCACTGGGAGAGTGTCCTCACTGTCCCCCACCCTCCTCTCACCGGGAGAATGTCCTCACTGCCTCCGGCCCTCCTATCACCGGGAGAGTGTCCTCACTGCCCACCTGCCCTCCCATCACCGAGAGAGTGTCCTCACTGCCCCCTGCCCTCCTATCACCAGGAGAGTTTCCTCATTGCCCCCCGCCGTCCTATCACTGGGACAGTACCCTCAATGCCCCCCGCCCTCCTATCACCGGGAGAGTGCCCTCACTGTCCCCCACCCTCCTATCACCAGGAGAGTGTCCTTGATGCCCCCCGCCCTCCTATCACTGGGCGAGTGTTGTCACTGTCCCCCTGCCCTCCTATCACCGGGAGAGTGTCCTCACTGCCTCCCACCCTCCTATCACCGGGAGAGTGTCCTCATTGCCCCCCTGCCCTCCTATCGCCAGGAGAGTGTCCTCACTGCCCACCTGCCCTCCCATCACCGAGAGAGTGACCTCACTGCCCCTGCCCTCCTATCACCAGGAGAGTGTCCTCACTGCCCCTGCCCTCCTATCACCAGGAGAGTGTCCTCACTGCCCCTGCCCTCCTATCACCAGGAGAGTTTCCTCATTGCCCCCCGCCATCCTATCAATGGGACAGTACCCTCAATGCCCCCCGCCCTCCTATCACCGGGAGAGTGCCCTGACTGTCCCCCACCCTCCTATCACCAGGAGAGTGTCCTTGCTGCCCCCCGCCCTCCTATCACTGGGCGAGTGTTGTCACTGTCCCCCTGCCCTCCTATCACCGGGAGAGTGTCCTCACTGCCTCCCACCCTCCTATCACCGGAAGAGTGTCCTCATTGCCCCCCTGCCCTCCTATTGCCAGGAGAGTGTCCTCACTGCCCACCTGCGCTCCCATCACCGAGAGAGTGACCTCACTGCCCCCTGCCCTCCTATCACCAGGAGAGTTTCCTCATTGCCCCCAGCCATCCTATCACTGGGACAGTACCCTCAATGCCCCCCGCCCTCCTATCACCGGGAGAGTGCCCTCACTGCCACCCAACCTCCTATCAGTGGGAGAGTGTCCTCATTGCCCCCCTGCCCTCCTATCACCAGGAGAGTGTCCTCACTGCCCCTGCCCTCCTATCACCAGGAGAGTGTCCTCACTGCCCCTGCCCTCCTATCACCAGGAGAGTTTCCTCATTGCCCCCCGCCATCCTATCAATGGGACAGTACCCTCAATGCCCCCTGCCCTCCTATCACCGGGAGAGTGCCCTGACTGTCCCCCACCCTCCTATCACCAGGAGAGTGTCCTTGCTGCCCCCCGCCCTCCTATCACTGGGCGAGTGTTGTCACTGTCCCCCTGCCCTCCTATCACCGGGAGAGTGGCCTCACTGCCTCTCACCCTCCTATCACCGGGAGAGTGTCCTCATTGCCCCCCTGCCCTCCTATTGCCGGGTGAGTGCCCTCACTGCCCCCCACCCTCCTATCACCAGGAGAGTGTCCTAACTGCCCCCTGCCGTCCTACCACCATGTCAGTGTCCTAGCTGTCCCCCTCCCTCTTATCACAGGGACAGTGCCCTCACTTACCCCACACCCTTCTTTAACCGGAAGAGTGTCCTCACTGCCCCCTGCCCTCCTATCACTGGGAGAGTGTCCTCACTGCCCCCTGCCCTCCTATCACTGGGAGAGTGTCCTCACTGCCCCCCGCGCTCCTATCACCGGGAGAGTGTCCTCACTGCCCACCTGCCCTCCCATCACCGAGAGAGTGACCTCACTGCCCCCTGCCCTCCTATCACCAGGAGAGTTTCCTCATTGCCCCCAGCCATCCTATCACTGGGACAGTACCCTCAATGCCCCCCGCCCTCCTATCACCGGGAGAGTGCCCTCACTGCCCCCCACCCTCCTATCACCAGGAGAGTGTCCTTGCTGCCCCCCGCCCTCCTATCACTGGGCGAGTGTTGTCACTGTCCCCCTGCCCTCCTATCACCGGGAGAGTGGCCTCACTGCCTCCCACCCTCCTATCACCGGGAGAGTGTCCTCATTGCCCCCCTGCCCTCCTATCACCGGGTGAGTGCCCTCACTGCCCCCCACCCTCCTATCACCAGGAGAGTGTCCTAACTGCCCCCTGCCGTCCTACCACCATGTCAGTGTCCTAGCTGTCCCCCTCCCTCTTATCACAGGGACAGTGCCCTCACTGCCCCCCACCCTTCTATCACCGGAAGAGTGTCCTCACTGACCCCTGACCTCGTATCATCGGGAGAGTGTCCTCACTGCCCCCGCCCTCCAATCACCGGGAAAGTGTCCTCACTGCCCCCTGCCCTCCTATCACCGGGAGAGTGTCCTCATTGCCCCCTGCCCTCCTATCAACGGGACAGTGTCCTCACTGCCTCCCACCCTCCTATCACCGGGAAAGAGCCCTCACTGCCCTCCACCCTCCTATCACCGGGAGAGTGTCCTCACTGCCCCCTGCCCTCCTATCACAGGGAGAGTGTCCTCACTGCCCCCTGCCCTCCTATCAACGGGAGAGTGTCCTCACTGCCTCCCACCCTCCTTTCACCGGGAAAGAGTCCTCACTGCCCCCTGCCCTCCTATCACCAGGAGAGTGTCCTCACTGTACCTCGCCCTCGTATCACTGGGAGAGTGTCCTCACTGTCCCCCACCCTCCTCTCACCGGGAGAATGTCCTCACTGCCTCCGGCCCTCCTATCACCGGGAGAGTGTCCTCACTGCCCACCTGCCCTCCCATCACCGAGAGAGTGTCCTCACTGCCCCCTGCCCTCCTATCACCAGGAGAGTTTCCTCATTGCCCCCCGCCGTCCTATCACTGGGACAGTACCCTCAATGCCCCCCGCCCTCCTATCACCGGGAGAGTGCCCTCACTGTCCCCCACCCTCCTATCACCAGGAGAGTGTCCTTGATGCCCCCCGCCCTCCTATCACTGGGCGAGTGTTGTCACTGTCCCCCTGCCCTCCTATCACCGGGAGAGTGTCCTCACTGCCTCCCACCCTCCTATCACCGGGAGAGTGTCCTCATTGCCCCCCTGCCCTCCTATCGCCAGGAGAGTGTCCTCACTGCCCACCTGCCCTCCCATCACCGAGAGAGTGACCTCACTGTCCCCTGCCCTCCTATCACCAGGAGAGTTTCCTCATTGCACCCCGCCATCCTATCACTGGGACAGTACCCTCAATGCCCCCCGCCCTCCTATCAACGGGAGAGTGCCCTGACTGTCCCCCACCCTCCTATCACCAGGAGAGTGTCCTTGCTGCCCCCCGCCCTCCTATCACTGGGCGAGTGTTGTCACTGTCCCCTTGCCCTCCTATCACCGGGAGAATGTCCTCATTGCCCCCCTGCCCTCCTATCACCAGGAGAGTGTCCTCACTGCCCCTGCCCTCCTATCACCAGGAGAGTTTCCTCATTGCCCCCCGCCATCCTATCAATGGGACAGTACCCTCAATGCCCCCTGCCCTCCTATCACCGGGAGAGTGCCCTGACTGTCCCCCACCCTCCTATCACCAGGAGAGTGTCCTTGCTGCCCCCCGCCCTCCTATCACTGGGCGAGTGTTGTCACTGTCCCCCTGCCCTCCTATCACCGGGAGAGTGGCCTCACTGCCTCCCACCCTCCTATCACCGGGAGAGTGTCCTCATTGCCCCCCTGCCCTCCTATTGCCGGGTGAGTGCCCTCACTGCCCCCCACCCTCCTATCACCAGGAGAGTGTCCTAACTGCCCCCTGCCGTCCTACCACCATGTCAGTGTCCTAGCTGTCCCCCTCCCTCTTATCACAGGGACAGTGCCCTCACTTACCCCACACCCTTCTTTAACCGGAAGAGTGTCCTCACTGCCCCCTGCCCTCCTATCACTGGGAGAGTGTCCTCACTGCCCCCTGCCCTCCTATCACTGGGAGAGTGTCCTCACTGCCCCCCGCGCTCCTATCACCGGGAGAGTGTCCTCACTGCCCACCTGCCCTCCGATCACCGAGAGAGTGACCTCACTGCCCCCTGCCCTCCTATCACCAGGAGAGTTTCCTCATTGCCCCCAGCCATCCTATCACTGGGACAGTACCCTCAATGCCCCCCGCCCTCCTATCACCGGGAGAGTGCCCTCACTGCCCCCCACCCTCCTATCACCAGGAGAGTGTCCTTGCTGCCCCCCGCCCTCCTATCACTGGGCGAGTGTTGTCACTGTCCCCCTGCCCTCCTATCACCGGGAGAGTGGCCTCACTGCCTCCCACCCTCCTATCACCGGGAGAGTGTCCTCATTGCCCCCCTGCCCTCCTATCACCGGGTGAGTGCCCTCACTGCCCCCCACCCTCCTATCACCAGGAGAGTGTCCTAACTGCCCCCTGCCGTCCTACCACCATGTCAGTGTCCTAGCTGTCCCCCTCCCTCTTATCACAGGGACAGTGCCCTCACTGCCCCCCACCCTTCTATCACCGGAAGAGTGTCCTCACTGACCCCTGACCTCGTATCATCGGGAGAGTGTCCTCACTGCCCCCGCCCTCCTATCACCGGGAAAGTGTCCTCACTGCCCCCTGCCCTCCTATCACCGGGAGAGTGTCCTCATTGCCCCCTGCCCTCCTATCAACGGGACAGTGTCCTCACTGCCTCCCACCCTCCTATCACCGGGAAAGAGCCCTCACTGCCCTCCACCCTCCTATCACCGGGAGAGTGTCCTCACTGCCCCCTGCCCTCCTATCACAGGGAGAGTGTCCTCACTGCCCCCTGCCCTCCTATCAACGGGAGAGTGTCCTCACTGCCTCCCACCCTCCTTTCACCGGGAAAGAGTCCTCACTGCCCCCTGCCCTCCTATCACCAGGAGAGTGTCCTCACTGTACCTCGCCCTCGTATCACTGGGAGAGTGTCCTCACTGTCCCCCACCCTCCTCTCACCGGGAGAATGTCCTCACTGCCTCCGGCCCTCCTATCACCGGGAGAGTGTCCTCACTGCCCACCTGCCCTCCCATCACCGAGAGAGTGTCCTCACTGCCCCCTGCCCTCCTATCACCAGGAGAGTTTCCTCATTGCCCCCCGCCGTCCTATCACTGGGACAGTACCCTCAATGCCCCCCGCCCTCCTATCACCGGGAGAGTGCCCTCACTGTCCCCCACCCTCCTATCACCAGGAGAGTGTCCTTGCTGCCCCCCGCCCTCCTATCACTGGGCGAGTGTTGTCACTGTCCCCCTGCCCTCCTATCACCGGGAGAGTGTCCTCACTGCCTCCCACCCTCCTATCACCGGGAGAGTGTCCTCATTGCCCCCCTGCCCTCCTATCGCCAGGAGAGTGTCCTCACTGCCCACCTGCCCTCCCATCACCGAGAGAGTGACCTCACTGTCCCCTGCCCTCCTATCACCAGGAGAGTTTCCTCATTGCACCCCGCCATCCTATCACTGGGACAGTACCCTCAATGCCCCCCGCCCTCCTATCAACGGGAGAGTGCCCTGACTGTCCCCCACCCTCCTATCACCAGGAGAGTGTCCTTGCTGCCCCCCGCCCTCCTATCACTGGGCGAGTGTTGTCACTGTCCCCTTGCCCTCCTATCACCGGGAGAATGTCCTCATTGCCCCCCTGCCCTCCTATCACCGGGAGAGTGCCCTCACTGCTCCCTTGCCGTCCTACCACCATGTCAGTGTCCTAGCTGTCCCCCTCCCTCTTATCACAGGGACAGTGCCCTCACTGCCCCCCACCCTTCTATCACCGGGAGAGTGTCCTCACTGACCCCTGACCTCGTATCATCGGGAGAGTGTCCTCACTGCCCCCGCCCTCCTATCACCGGGAAAGTGTCCACACTGCCCCCTGCCCTCCTATCACCGGGAGAGTGTCCTCATTGCCCCCTGCCCTCCTATCAACGGGACAGTGTCCTCACTGCCTCCCACCCTCCTATCACCGGGAAAGAGCCCTCACTGCCCCTGCCCTCCTATCACCAGGAGAGTGTCCTCACTGCCCTCCACCCTCCTATCACCGGGAGAGTGTCCTCACTGCCCCCTGCCCTCCTATCACAGGGAGAGTGTCCTCACTGCCCCCTGCCCTCCTATCAACGGGAGAGTGTCCTCACTGCCTCCCACCCTCCTTTCACCGGGAAAGAGTCCTCACTGCCCCCTGCCCTCCTATCACCAGGAGAGTGTCCTCACTGTCCCTCGCCCTCCTATCACTGGGAGAGTGTCCTCACTGTCCCCCACCCTCCTCTCACCGGGAGAATGTCCTCACTGCCTCCGGCCCTCCTATCACCGGGAGAGTGTCCTCACTGCCCACCTGCCCTCCCATCACCGAGAGAGTGTCCTCACTGCCGCCCGCCCTCCTATCACCGGGAGAGTGTCCTCACTGTCCCCCGCCCTCCTATCACCAGGAGAGTATCCTTGCTGCCCCCCCGCCCTCCTATCACCGGGCGAGTGTCGTCACAGTCCCCCTGCCCTCCTATCACCGGGAGAGTGTCCTCATTGCCCCCCTGCCCTCCTATCACCGGGTGAGTGCCCTCACTGCCCCCTTGCCGTCCTACCACCATGTCAGTGTCCTATCTGTCCCCCTCCCTCTTATAACAGGGACAGTGCCCTCACTGCCCCCCACCCTCCTATCACCGGGAGAGTGTCCTCACTGACCCCTGACCTCGTATCACCGGGAGAGTATCCTCACTGCCCCCGCCCTCCTATCACCGGGAAAGTGTCCTCACTGCCCCCTGCCCTCCTATCACCGGGAGAGTGTCCTCACTGCCCCCTGCCCTCCTATCACCGGGAGAGTGTCCTCACTGCCCCCTGCCCTCCTATCACCGGGAGAGTGTCCTCACTGTCCACCGCCCTCCTCTCGCCGGGAGAGTGCCCTCACTGTCCCCTCCTCTCCTCTGACCGAGAGAGTGTCCGCACTAAACCTACCCTCTTATCACCGGGAAAGTGTCCTCACTGCCCCCTGCCCTCCTATCACCGGGAGAGTGTCCTCACTGCCCTCTCCCCTCCTATCACCAGGAGAGTGTCCTCACTGACCCCTGCCCTCCTATCACTAGGAGAGTGTCCTCACTGACCCCTGCCCTCCTATCACTAGGAGAGTGTCCACACTGTAGCCCGCCCTCCTATCACCGGGAGAGTGTCCTCACTGCCCTCTCCCCTCCTATCACTGGGAGAGTGTCCTCACTGCCCTCTCCCCTCCTATCACCAGGAGAGTGTCGTCACTGACCCCTGCCCTCCTATAACCGGGAGAGTGTCCTCTCTGCCTCCTATCACCAGGAGAGTGTCCTCACTGCCCCCCGCCCTCCTATCACCAGGAGAGTGTCCTCACTGCCCCTGCCCTCCTATCACTAGGAGAGTGTCCACACTGTCCCCCGCCCTCCTATCACCGGGAGAGTGTCCACACTGCCCCCTGCCCTCCTATCACCGGGCGAAGTGTCCTCACTGCCCACCTGCCCTCCTATCACCGGGCGAAGTGTCCTCACTGCCCACCTGCCCTCCTATCTCCGGGAGAGTGTCCTCACTGCCCCCCTGCTCTCCTACCACCAGGTCAGTATCCTCACTGCCCCCCTGCCCTCCTATCACCGAGTGAGTGCCCTCACTGCCCCACTGCCGTCCTACCACCATGTCAGTGTCCTCGCTATCCCCTCCCTCTAATAACAGGGACAGTGCCCTCACTGCCCCCCACCATCCTATCACCAGGAGAGTGTCCTCACTGCCCCCTGCCCTCCTACCACCAGGTCAGTGTCCTCACTGGCCCCTGCCCTCCTATCACAGGGAGAGTGTCCTCACTGCCCCCTGCCCTCCTACCACCAGGTCAGTGTCCTCACTGGCCCCTGCCCTCCTATCACAGGGAGAGTGTCCTCACTGCCCCCTGCCCTCCTACCACCAAGTCAGTGTCCTCACTGCCCCCTGCCCTCCTATCACAGGGAGATTGTCCTCACTGCCCCCCAGGTCCTCCTATCGCCGGGAGAGTATCCTCACTGCCCCCCCGCCCACCTATCACCAGGTGAGTGTCCTCACTGCCCCCTGCCCTCCTATCACCAGGAGAGTGTCCTCACTGCCCCCTGCCCTCCTATCACCAGGAGAGTGTCCTCCCTGCCCCCTGCCCTCCTATCGCTGGGAGAGTATCCTCACTGCCCCCGCCCTCCTATCTTCAGGAAAGTGTCCTCACTGCCCCCTGCCCTCCTATCACCGGGATAGTGTCCTCATTGCCCCCTACCCTCCTATCAACGGGACAGTGTCCTCACTGCCCCCACCGTCCTATCATCGGGAAAGAGCCCTCACTGCCCCTGCCCTCCTATCACTAGGAGAGTGTCCTCACTGCCCTCCACCCTCCTATCACCGGGAGAGTGTCCTCACTGCCCCCTGCCCTCCTAACACAGAGAGAGTGTCCTCACTGCCCCCTGCCCTCCTATCAAAGGGAGAGTGTCCTCACTGCCTCCCACCCTCCTTTCACCGGGAAAGAGTCCTCACTGTCCACCTGCCCTCCCATCACCGAGAGAGTGTCCTCACTGCCGCCCGCCCTCCTATCACCGGGAGAGTGTCCTCAATGTCCCCCGCCCTCCTATCACCAGGAGAGTATCCTTGCTGCCCCCCCGCCCTCCGATCACCGGGCGATTGTCGTCACAGTCCCCCTGCCCTCCTATCACCGGGAAAGTGTCCTCATTGCCCCCCTGCCCTCCTATCACCGGGTGAGTGCCCTCACTGCCCCCTTGCCGTCCTACCACCATGTCAGTGTCCTAGCTGTCCCCCTCCCTCTTATCACAGGGACAGTGCCCTCACTGCCCCCCACCCTCCTATCACCGGGAGAGTGTCCTCACTGACCCCTGACCTCGTATCACCGGGAGAGTGTCCTCACTGCCCCCGCCCTCCTGTCACCGGGAAAGTGTCCTCACTGCCCCCTGCCCTCCTATCACCGGGAGAGTGTCCTCACTGCCCCCTGCCCTCCTATCACCGGGAGAGTGTCCTCACTGCCCCCTGCCCTCCTATCACCGGGAGAGTGTCCTCACTGTCCCCGCCCTCCTATCACCGGGAGAGTGTCCTCACTGTCCACCGCCCTCCTATCGCCGGGAGAGTGCCCTCACTGCCCCCTCCTCTCCTCTGACCGAGAGAGTGTCCGCACTAAACCTACCCTCTTATCACCGGGATAGTGTCCTCATTGCCCCCTACCCTCCTATCACCGGGAGAGTGTCCTCACTGCCCTCTCCCCTCCTATCACCAGGAGAGTGTCCTCACTGACCCCTGCCCTCCTATCACTAGGAGAGTGTCCTCACTGACCCCTGCCCTCCTATCACTAGGAGAGTGTCCACACTGTACCCCGCCCTCCTATCACCGGGAGAGTGTCCTCACTGCCCCTGCCCTCCTATCACTGGGAGAGTGTCCTCACTGCCCTCTCCCCTCCTATCACCAGGAGAGTGTCGTCACTGACCCCTGCCCTCCTATAACCGGGAGAGTGTCCTCTCTGCCTCCTATCACCAGGAGAGTGTCCTCACTGACCCCTGCCCTCCTATCACTAGGAGAGTGTCCACACTGTCCCCCGCCCTCCTATCACTGGGAGAGTGTACACACTGCCCCCTGCCCTCCTATCACCGGGCGAAGTGTCCTCACTGCCCACCGGCCCTCCTATCACCGGGAGAGTGTCCTCACTGCCTCCCACCCTCCTATCACAGGGAGAGTGTCCTCACTGCCCCACTGTCCTCCTATCACCGGGTCAGTGTCCTCACTGCCTCCCTGCCCTCCTATCACCGAGTGAGTGCCCTCACTGCCCCACTGCCGTCCTACCACCATGTCAGTGTCCTCGCTATCCCCCTCCCTCTAATAACAGGGACAGTGCCCTCACTGCCCCCCACCATCCTATCAACGGGAGAGTGTCCAACTGCCCCCCGCCCACCTATCACCGGGAGAGTGTCCTCACTGCCCCCTGCCCTCCTACCACCAGGTCAGTGTCCTCACTGGCCCCTGCCCTCCTATCACCAGGAGAGTGTCCTCACTGCCCCCTGCCCTCCTACCACCAGGTCAGTGTCCTCACTGGCCCCTGCCCACCTATCACCAGGAGAGTGTCCTCACTGCCCCCTGCCCTCCTACCACCAAGTCAGTGTCCTCACTGCCCCCTGCCCTCCAACCACCAGGTCAGTGTCCTCACTGCCCCCTGCCCTCCTATCACAGGGAGATTGTCCTCACTGCCCCCTGCCCTCCTACCACCAAGTCAGTGTCCTCACTGCCCCCTGCCCTCCTATCACCAGGAGAGTGTCCTCCCTGCCCCCTGCCCTCCTATCACTGAGAGAGTATCCTCACTGCCCCCGCCCTCCTATCACCGGGAAAGTGTCCTCACTGCCCCCTGCCCTCCTATCACCGGGAGAGTGTCCTCATTGCCCCCTACCCTCCTATCAACGGGACAGTGTCCTCACTGCCCCCACCGTCCTATCACCGGGAAAGAGCCCTCACTGCCCCTGCCCTCCTATCACCGGGAGAGTGTCCTCACTGTCCCCCGCCCTCCTATCACCAGGAGAGTATCCTTGCTGCCCCCCCGCCCTCCTATCACCGGGCGAGTGTCGTCACAGTCCCCCTGCCCTCCTATCACCGGGCGAGTGTCATCACAGTCCCCCTGCCCTCCTATCACCGGGAGAGTGTCCAACTGCCCCCCGCCCACCTATCACCAGGAGAGTGTCCTCATTGCCCTCCACCCTCCTATCACCGGGAGCGTGTCCTCACTGCCCTCCGCCCTCCTATCACCAGGAGAGTGTCCTCACTGCCCTCCACCCTCCTATCACCGGGAGAGTGTCCTCACTGCCCCCTGCCCTCCTATCACAGGGAGAGTGTCCTCACTGCCCCCCACCCTCTTAATACCAGGAGAGTGTCCTCGCTGCCCCCCTGCCCTCCTATCACTGGGAGAGTGTCCTCACTGCCCCCCACCCTCTTAATACCGGGAGAGTGTCCTCGCTGCCCCCCTGCCCTCCTATCACTGGGACAGTGCTCTCACTGCCCCCCACCCTCCTACCACCAAGTCAGTGTCCTCACTGCCCCCTGCCCTCCTACCACCAGGTCAGTGTCCTCACTGCCCCCTGCCCTCCTATCACAGGGAGATTGTCCTCACTGCCCCCCAGGTCCTCCTATCACCAGGAGAGTATCCTCACTGCCCCCCGCCCACCTATCACCAGGTGAGTGTCCTCACTGCCCCCCGCCCTCCTATCACCGGGAGAGTATCCTCACTGTCCCCCCGCCCACCCTTCACCGGGAGAGTGTCCTCACTGCCCCCCGCCCTCCTATCACCGGGAGAGTGTCCTCACTGCCCCCCGCCCTCCTATCACCGGGAGGGTGTCCTCACTGTCCCCCCCGCCCACCTTTCACCGGGAGAGTGTCCTCACTGACCCCTGTCCTCCTATCACCGGGAGAGTGTCCTCACTGCCCTCTCCCCTCCTATCACCAGGAGAGTGTCCTCACTGACCCCTGCCCTCCTATCACTAGGAGAGTGTCCTCACTGACCCCTGCCCTCCTATCACTAGGAGACTGTCCACACTGTACCCCGCCCTCCTATCACCGGGAGAGTGTCCTCACTGCCCTCTCCCCTCCTATCACCAGGAGAGTGTCCTCACTGACCCCTGCCCTCCTATCACTAGGAGAGTGTCCTCACTGCCCCTGCCCTCCTATCACCGGGAGAGTGTCCTCACTGCCCTCTCCCCTCCTATCACCAGGAGAGTGTCGTCACTGACCCCTGCCCTCCTATAACCGGGAGAGTGTCCTCTCTGCCTCCTATCACCAGGAGAGTGTCCTCACTGTCCCCCTGCCATCCTATCACTAGGTGAGTGTCCACACTGTCCCCCGCCCTCCTATCACTGGGAGAGTGTCCACACTGCCCCCTGCCCTCCTATCACCGGGCGAAGTGTCCTCACTGCCCACCTGCCCTCCTATCACCGGGAGAGTGTCCTCATTGCCCCCCTGCTCTCCTACCACCAGGTCAGTATCCTCACTGCCCCCCTGCCCTCCTATCACCGAGTGAGTGCCCTCACTGCCCCACTGCCGTCCTACCACCATGTCAGTGTCCTCGCTACCCCCTCCCTCTAATAACAGGGACAGTGCCCTCACTGCCCCCCACCATCCTATCACAGGGAGATTGTCCTCACTGCCCCCTGCCCTCCTACCACCATGTCAGTGTCCTCGCTATCCCCTTCCCTCTAATAACAGGGACAGTGCCCTCACTGCCCCCCACCATCCTATCACCGGGAGAGTGTCCAACTGCCCCCCACCCACCTATCACCGGGAGAGTGTCCTCACTGCCCCCGTGCCCTCCTATCACCAGGAGAGTGTCCTCACTGCCCCCTGCCCTCCTACCACCAGGTCAGTGTCCTCACTGGCCCCTGCCCTCCTATCACAGGGAGAGTGTCCTCACTGCCCCCCTGCCCTCCTATCACCAGGAGAGTGTCCTCACTGCCCCCTGCCCTCCAACCACCAGGTCAGTGTCCTCACTGCCCCCTGCCCTCCTATCACAGGGAGATTGTCCTCACTGCCCCCTGCCCTCCTATCACAGGGAGATTGTCCTCACTGCCCCCTGCCCTCCTAACACAAGGTCAGTGTCCTCACTGCCCCCTGCCCTCCTACCACCAAGTCAGTGTCCTCACTGCCCCCTGCCCTCCTATCACAGGGAGATTGTCCTCACTGCCCCCCAGGTCCTCCTATCACCGGGAGAGTATCCTCACTGCCCCCCCGCCCACCTATCACCAGGTGAGTGTCCTCACTGCCCCCTGCCCTCCTATCACCAGGAGAGTGTCCTCACTGCCCCCTGCCCTCCTATCACCAGGAGAGTGTCCTCCCTGCCCCCTGCCCTCCTATCACTGGGAGAGTATCCTCACTGCCCCCTGCCCTCCTATCACCGGGAAAGTGTCCTCACTGCCCCCTGCCCTCCTATCACCGGGAGAGTGTCCTCATTGCCCCCTACCCTCCTATCAACGGGACAGTGTCCTCACTGCCCCCACCGTCCTATCACCGGGAAAGAGCCCTCACTGCCCCTGCCCTCCTATCACCAGGAGAGTGTCCTCACTGCCCTCCACCCTCCTATCACCGGGAGAGTGTCCTCACTGCCCCCTGCCCTCCTAACACAGAGAGAGTGTCCTCACTGCCCCCTGCCCTCCTATCAACGGGAGAGTGTCCTCACTGTCTCCCACCCTCCTTTCACCGGGAAAGAGTCCTCACTGCCCCCTGCCCTCCTATCATCAGGAAAGTGTCCTCACTGTCCCTCGCCCTCCTATCACTGGGAGAGTGTCCTCACTGTCCCCCACCCTCCTCTCACCGGGAGAATGTCCTCACTGCCTCCGGCCCTCCTATCACCGGGAGAGTGTCCTCACTGCCCACCTGCCCTCCCATCCCCGAGAGAGTGTCCTCACTGCCCCCTGCCCTCCTATCACCAGGAGAGTTTCCTCATTGCCCCCCGCCGTCCTATCACTGGGACAGTACCCTCAATGCCCCCCGCCCTCCTATCACCGGGAGAGTGTCCTCACTGTGCCCCGCCCTCCTATCACCAGGAGAGTATCCTTGCTGCCCCCCCGCCCTCCTATCACCGGGCGAGTGTCGTCACAGTCCCCCTGCCCTCCTATCACCGGGCGAGTGTCATCACAGTCCCCCTGCCCTCCTATCACCGGGAGAGTGTCCAACTGCCCCCCGCCCACCTATCACCAGGAGAGTGTCCTCATTGCCCTCCACCCTCCTATCACCGGGAGCGTGTCCTCACTGCCCTCCGCCCTCCTATCACCAGGAGAGTGTCCTCACTGCCCTCCACCCTCCTATCACCGGGAGAGTGTCCTCACTGCCCCCCTGCCTTCCTATCACAGGGAGAGTGTCCTCACTGCCCCCCACCCTCTTAATACCGGGAGAGTGTCCTCGCTGCCCCCCTGCCCTCCTATCACTGGGAGAGTGTCCTCACTGCCCCCCACCCTCTTAATACCGGGAGAGTGTCCTCGCTGCCCCCCTGCCCTCCTATCACTGGGACAGTGCTCTCACTGCCCCCACCCTCCTACCACCAAGTCAGTGTCCTCACTGCCCCCTGCCCTCCTACCACCAGGTCAGTGTCCTCACTGCCCCCTGCCCTCCTATCACAGGGAGATTGTCCTCACTGCCCCCCAGGTCCTCCTATCACCGGGAGAGTATCCTCACTGCCCCCCGCCCACCTATCACCAGGTGAGTGTCCTCACTGCCCCCTGCCCTCCTATCACCGGGAGAGTATCCTCACTGTCCCCCCGCCCACCCTTCACCGGGAGAGTGTCCTCACTGCTCCCTGCCCTCCTATCACCGGGAGAGTATCCTCACTGTCCCCCCCGCCCACCTTTCACCGGGAGAGTGTCCTCACTGCCCCCCGCCCTCCTATCACCGGGAGAGTGTCCTCACTACCCCCCGCCCTCCTATCACCGGGAGAATATCCTCACTGCCCCCCGCCCTCCTACCACCGGGAGAGTATCCTCACTGTCCCCCCCTCCCACCTTTCACCGGGAGACTGTCCTCACTGCCCCCGCCCTCCTATCACCGGGAGAGTGTCCTCACTACCCCCTGCCCTCCTATCACCGGGAGAGTATCCTCATTGCCCCCCGCCCTCCTATCACCGGGAGAGTATCCTCACTGTCCCCCACACTCCTATCACTGGGAGAGTGTCCACATTGCCCCCTGCCCTCCTATCACCGGGAGAGTGTCCACACTGCCCCCCACCCACCTATCACCGGGAGAGTGTCCTCACTGCCCCCGTGCCCTCCTATCACCAGGAGAGTGTCCTCACTGCCCCCTGCCCTCCTACCACCAGGTCAGTGTCCTCACTGGCCCCTGCCCTCCTATCACAGGGAGAGTGTCCTCACTGCCCCCCTGCCCTCCTATCACCAGGAGAGTGTCCTCACTGCCCCCTGCCCTCCAACCACCAGGTCAGTGTCCTCACTGCCCCCTGCCCTCCTATCACAGGGAGATTGTCCTCACTGCCCCCTGCCCTCCTATCACAGGGAGATTGTCCTCACTGCCCCCTGCCCTCCTACCACAAGGTCAGTGTCCTCACTGCCCCCTGCCCTCCTACCACCAAGTCAGTGTCCTCACTGCCCCCTGCCCTCCTATCACAGGGAGATTGTCCTCACTGCCCCCCAGGTCCTCCTATCACCGGGAGAGTATCCTCACTGCCCCCCCGCCCACCTATCACCAGGTGAGTGTCCTCACTGCCCCCTGCCCTCCTATCACCAGGAGAGTGTCCTCACTGCCCCCTGCCCTCCTATCACCAGGAGAGTGTCCTCCCTGCCCCCTGCCCTCCTATCACTGGGAGAGTATCCTCACTGCCCCCTGCCCTCCTATCACCGGGAAAGTGTCCTCACTGCCCCCTGCCCTCCTATCACCGGGAGAGTGTCCTCATTGCCCCCTACCCTCCTATCAACGGGACAGTGTCCTCACTGCCCCCACCGTCCTATCACCGGGAAAGAGCCCTCACTGCCCCTGCCCTCCTATCACCAGGAGAGTGTCCTCACTGCCCTCCACCCTCCTATCACCGGGAGAGTGTCCTCACTGCCCCCTGCCCTCCTAACACAGAGAGAGTGTCCTCACTGCCCCCTGCCCTCCTATCAACGGGAGAGTGTCCTCACTGTCTCCCACCCTCCTTTCACCGGGAAAGAGTCCTCACTGCCCCCTGCCCTCCTATCACCAGGAAAGTGTCCTCACTGTCCCTCGCCCTCCTATCACTGGGAGAGTGTCCTCACTGTCCCCCACCCTCCTCTCACCGGGAGAATGTCCTCACTGCCTCCGGCCCTCCTATCACCGGGAGAGTGTCCTCACTGCCCACCTGCCCTCCCATCCCCGAGAGAGTGTCCTCACTGCCCCCTGCCCTCCTATCACCAGGAGAGTTTCCTCATTGCCCCCCGCCGTCCTATCACTGGGACAGTACCCTCAATGCCCCCCGCCCTCCTATCACCGGGAGAGTGTCCTCACTGTGCCCCGCCCTCCTATCACCAGGAGAGTATCCTTGCTGCCCCCCCGCCCTCCTATCACCGGGCGAGTGTCGTCACAGTCCCCCTGCCCTCCTATCACCGGGCGAGTGTCATCACAGTCCCCCTGCCCTCCTATCACCGGGAGAGTGTCCAACTGCCCCCCGCCCACCTATCACCAGGAGAGTGTCCTCATTGCCCTCCACCCTCCTATCACCGGGAGCGTGTCCTCACTGCCCTCCGCCCTCCTATCACCGAGAGAGTGTCCTCACTGCCCCCCTGCCTTCCTATCACAGGGAGAGTGTCCTCACTGCCCCCCACCCTCTTAATACCGGGAGAGTGTCCTCGCTGCCCCCCTGCCCTCCTATCACTGGGAGAGTGTCCTCACTGCCCCCCACCCTCTTAATACCGGGAGAGTGTCCTCGCTGCCCCCCTGCCCTCCTATCACTGGGACAATGCTCTCACTGCCCCCCACCCTCCTACCACCAAGTCAGTGTCCTCACTGCCCCCTGCCCTCCTACCACCAGGTCAGTGTCCTCACTGCCCCCTGCCCTCCTATCACAGGGAGATTGTCCTCACTGCCCCCCAGGTCCTCCTATCACCGGGAGAGTATCCTCACTGCCCCCCGCCCACCTATCACCAGGTGAGTGTCCTCACTGCCCCCTGCCCTCCTATCACCGGGAGAGTATCCTCACTGTCCCCCCGCCCACCCTTCACCGGGAGAGTGTCCTCACTGCCCCCTGCCCTCCTATCACCGGGAGAGTATCCTCACTGTCCCCCCCGCCCACCTTTCACCGGGAGAGTGTCCTCACTGCCCCCCGCCCTCCTATCACCGGGAGAGTGTCCTCACTACCCCCCGCCCTCCTATCACCGGGAGAATATCCTCACTGCCCCCCGCCCTCCTACCACCGGGAGAGTATCCTCACTGTCCCCCCCTCCCACCTTTCACCGGGAGACTGTCCTCACTGCCCCCGCCCTCCTATAACCGGAGAGTGTCCTCACTACCCCCTGCCCTCCTATCACCGGGAGAGTATCCTCATTGCCCCCCGCCCTCCTATCACCGGGAGAGTATCCTCACTGTCCCCCACACTCCTATCACTGGGAGAGTGTCCACATTGCCTCCCGCCCTCCTATCACCGGGAGAGTGTCCACACTGCCCCCTGCGCTCCTATCACCGGGAGAGTGTCCACACTGCCCCCGTGCCCTCCTATCACCGGGAGAGTGTCCTCACTGCCCCCCGCCCTCCTATCACCGGGAGAGTGTCCACACTGCCCCCCGCACTCCTATCACCGGAGAGTGTCCACACTGCCCCCCGCCCTCCTATCACCGGGAGAGTGTCCACACTGCCCCCCGCCCTCCTATCACCGGGAGAGTGTCCACACTGCCCCCCGCCCTCCTATCACCGGGAGAGAGTCCACACTGCCGCCCGCCCTCCTATCACCGGGAGAGTGTCCTCACTTGTCCCCCCACCCTCCTATCACCAGGAGATTGTCCCCGTTGCCCCTGCCCTCCTATCACCTGGAGAATGTTCGCACTGCCCCCCGCCCTCCTATCACCGGGAGAGTGTCCACACTGCCCCCCGCCCTCCTATCACCGGGAAAGAGCCCTCACTGCCCCTGCCCTCCTATCACCGGGAGAGTATCCTCACTGTCCCCCCCGCCCACCTTTCACCGGGAGAGTGTCCTCACTGCCCCCCGCCCTCCTATCACCGGGAGAGTGTCCACACTGCCCCCCGCCCTCCTATCACCGGGAGAGAGTCCACACTGCCGCCCGCCCTCCTATCACCGGGAGAGTGTCCTCACTGCCCTCCGCTCTCCTATCACCAGGAGATTGTCCCCGCTGCCCCTGCCCTCCTATCACCAGGAGAATGTTCGCACTGCCCCCTGCCCTCCTAACACAAGGTGAGTGTCCTCACTTGTCCCCCTGCCCTCCTATCACCGGGAGAGTGTCCTCACTGCCCCCCGCCCTCCTATCACTGGGAGAGTGTCCTCACTGCCCCCCGCCCTCCTATCACCGGGAGAGTATCCTCACTGCCCCCCCGCCCTTCTATCACTGGGAGAGTGTCCTCACTACCCCCCGTCCTCCTATCACCGGGAAAGAGCCCTCACTGCCCCCTGCCGTCCTATCACTGGGAGAGTGTCCTCACTACCCCCCGCCCTCCTATCACCGGGAAAGAGTCCTCACTGCCCCACGCCCTTCTATCACTGGGAGTGTCCTCACTACCCCCCGCCCTCCTATCACCAGGAAAGAGTCCTCACTGCCCCCTGCCGTCCTATCACTGGGAGAGTGTCCTCACTACCCCCCGCCCTCCTATCATCGGGAGATTGTCTGCACTGCCCCCTGCCTCCCATCACCGGGAGAGTGTCCTCACTGTCCCCCTGCCCTCCTATGACCGGGAGAGTGTCCTCACTGCCCCCCGCCCTCCTATCACCGGGAGAGTGTCCTCACTGCCCCCCACCCTCCTATCACCGGGAGAGTGTCCTCACTGCCCCCTGTCCTCCTATCACCGGGAGAGTGTCCTCGCTGCCCTCCACCCTCCTATCACCAGGAGTTTGTCCCCACTGCCCCTGTCCTCCTATCACTGGGAGAATGTCCGCATTGTCCCCTGCCCTCCTATCACTGGGAGATTGTCCTCACACCCCTTCTCCCTCCTTTCATGTATCTCAAGTAAATTTAAGTTTGTGTCTTGATTCGGAGATGCTGGTGTTGGACTGGGGTGTACAAAGTTAAAAATCACACAACACCGGGTTATAGTCCAACAGGTTTAATTGGAAGCACACTAGCTTTCAGAGCAACGCTCCTTCATCAGGTGATTGCTTCCTTCTTGTCCATTCATGTGCGCTTCTCTTTTTTCCTATGTACACCTGAATAAGGTGCCCATCTGTGTTAGGGAAAGAAAACACTGCAAATTCAAATGCTCCCGTTGAGTATGTATTAAACCTATTACTACACTACACAAAGGTGGGTTGGCTAGAGAAGAATTGTGATTAGATTGTGAGAGTGCAGAACCTGATCCAAAGACAAATGATAGTGACAACAAGCAAGTCATGCTGATAAGGATCATGAGCAGCAATGAGTGCTTTTCAAAAGTATTGTTACAAGGTGTATTCTTGCTTCTCCTTGTTTTATTTTACAACCTTGCCTTTATGTTTGCAATCTATAAGGACCACCTGTGAAGACAAAAAATCAACTTGGTTTCCTTAGTCAACATTGGCGCTGCCTGCCTGTACCAAAACTAGCCTTGTAGCGGGACATGAAACTCAACTCAACCTCATTCTTGAATGTGCACCAAGCCCAAGGCATGTTGGGTGTCAGCAAAGGATGCCCGGTGTTGAACTCTATGAATATGATGATTACTACTCCTCATTTTACAATGAATGTCACATTTGAGGCTTTGGAGACCATTTTTCACAGTCAAAAACAATCATTGCAAACTCCAATCCAGGTCATTAATCTCCAATAATTTCCAGTGATAGATAAACAAAATTAAGACGGCAAGAATTATAATTAAAATGAACAAGTTGACTTGCAGGTAATTTTATGTAATTGTATTTCAAAGCCTGTGAATGGTGAAATGTGATTATTTTCCACAATTGCGTTGACCATCATTTCCCCTTTTCTTTGTCATTTATGAGGTATTGAATAGGCAATGCTTAGTATCTTGGGATACATAACACTTATTCCTTGTAATTAAAGTGCTTAGAACTTTTCTGAGAAATATGATAAGACTGTATATATTTTCCTTAATTTGATTTTTCTTGGAAAGGATATGAATCTTATCTCATCATCTGCTTATTCTTCGTAATGTGCACTCTGCATGTTGATGTTTGATGATATCAATTGGTATTAACCTTTAACTGTCAGTAATATAATTAGGTAAATGATGAACTCAAAATGCATAACTATTGCTCTTCAGCAGAGCAGAAATGTAACAATGTGAATAGTCCAAAGCAGTGCATTACGATAGGTAACAGAAACAAGCATGGGGGCAAATGTGGAATTCAATCCTCATTTCCTAATAACTCCATTTAAATGTTTAAGCTTAGGTTTTGTTTAATGTTAACAGCAAAACTTTTGATTAAAATGCAGTGTTTAAGCTTTCATTGCTTCACAGGTATTGATGGAAGAACCCATGAAAATATTTAACGCTTTTGCAAGACCACTGAAGTCAAAACTTCCTAACTGGACTTCATTAATCTGAGCGAAACAAAAATTACTGGCAAGTGGAAAATAAAACCCACTGTTGAAGTCAGAGTCTGAAGAATCTGTAGGAGATCCTCCAGCTCATGCTCATAAATAAAGGAAAATTAACCAAGTTTCTACTTAGGGTTGAAAAAAATGCTAAGAAATAGTCCAGGCTCCATGTCAAACTAAAATTAATAATGTCAAATTTGTTTTAATACTTGAATTCCAAGAAGGGGTGGTACGGTGGCTCAGTGGTTAGCACTGCTGCCTCACAGCACCAGGGTCTCAGGTTCGATTCCAGCCTCAGGCGACTGTCTGTGTGGAGTTTGTACATTCTCCCCGTGTCTGCGTGGGTTTCCTCCGGGTGCTCCGGTTTCCACCCACAGTCCAAAGATGTGCAGGTCAGGTGAATTGGCCATGCTAAATTGCCCGTAGTGTTAGGTGCATTAGTCAGAGGGAAATGGGTCTAGGTGGGTTAGTCTTCGGAGGGTCGGTGTGGACTTGGGCCAAAGGGCCTTTTTCAACACTGTAGGGAATCTAATCTAAAAATGTATCCAATACAAGACATAGCTGCCTCATGTAATCATAGTTTCACTCGATTAATAATGTACCAACACGTGTATTTGCGTTGTTCCTTGAACATATTAAAACATGAAAAAGTGCTTTTCACTGGAGTATTATGAATTCCTAAGTCACATAAAACAATCTTAGGGGAGCTAGCCCACCAGTTGGCTAATGGGGTTTTAATGAGGATCTTAAAGAAGGAAGGAGAAACAGAAAGGCTGAGAGGTTTCAGGAGGAACTTCCAGAGTTTAGAGCTTAAACAATTAAAAGCACAGTCATTCAGGATGAAGCAATTAATTCTGGGGTGTCAGGAAGCCAGAATTAATTAAGTATAGATATTTCATTAGGAGGCTTCTGTTTGACTCGCTGTGCTGAGATATCCCGGGAGATAGTGAGAATTGCAGATGCTGGAGATCAGAGTCGAGAGTGTGGTGCTAGAAAAGCACAGCAGGTCAGGCAGCATCCGAGGAGCAGGAAAATCAACGTTTCGGGCATAAGACCTTCATCAGGAATTAATTCCGGATGCAGGGCTCATGTCTGAAACGTTGATCCTCCTGCTCCTCGGATGCTGCCTGATCTGCTGTCCTCTTCCAGCACCACACTCTTGTGCTGAGATATCCTGCCTGACCGATGATTACTGACCAGCAAGTGACAAACTAGCATTGGGTCATGCTGAGCACCAAGGCAAAACAGTAGGTATAATGCTGTGAACCTTTTGATTGCAGCCGCGGAGGCAAGACAAGGCCAGGCAGGAATGCTACGTGCAGGTGGGGGTGGAATGAGTGAGCAGTAAGAAAGCAAGCCAGCAGCCCTGAGTTGCAGCCTGGTCCAGTCGGTGAACAGGGTGCCTCTCCCTGCAGCCATCTTTTAATGACAGTTGCTGATGTGCTCCAAAGCACAACATTGAAGTGTAGAACCAACCCGGAAGTGGATCAGGGATGTGCCATGATGATGCAGAGACACTGGCATGTTTCAGAGGCCAGTGCCCATGGAAGTGGTCTGCATGTGGCTAGTGCCAATGGAGTGTGCCCTGAGGTATTGTTGCCAGCTGTCCAAGGTGGAACTTGTGGTGAGCTGGAGTCAGCAGGTACTTGGTCTGACTTTCACTTTGGGAATTCTCGGTGTCTAGTTTATATCCGGCATGTGGGACACCTTGCACATTAATGTGGCAAGATTTGCTGTTATTAGTGGTGATAACAAGTAATAATCTCCATTGATAAGCCTTTTGTTGCTCCCTAATTAGAAACATGATGCGATGTCCTCGAAATCTGTTGGAAAATGCAACAATTTGCTCCCAACATTGAGAAGACTTTGTTTGACCTTTCACCTGGTGATCTCAGATTCCTCCCCGCAGTAGATTTCTCATTCAGAGTCTCATACAATTCCACTCTCAGAATGTCAACACCGAGAACAATTGTTTCCGATTTCCCTTGCCTTAAATGGTAACTTCACCTCCACGTGTTTGCATCTCATTTAGTCCTCAACTCATATTACTTACACGCAGCATTCAATTCCCCACTCCTTCCCTGAGAAAATAGATGACAAAATATAGCTGACACGTCGATCAGAGGACTGCAGAGTGCTCAATGCTTGGCCTGTCTACCATCCACCCGTTTTTTTACAACAGCGTGTGCTCCATGCCCACCATCTTTCTCAACCCTTCGTCCACAGGAGTCGATCTCAGCAAGTCACTAGCTTCACATATCAACATGCCTGCTCTCAGTCCATTGTACTTGAGACACCTACAGCCTGGTCTCCTTGTCTGCTGGGGCACATGTCCATCTCAGGCATTTACACAAGATGCAATTTTTGGCTTTTAGGTTGTTTTCTTTATCACTCACTGTCTTGCTACTTCCTAAGAGTCTGCCAGCCTCTGTCTGCTTCACATTACTTTCTTTGTCCAGCAGATCTTCAGTGCCCAATTGTTTCATTACAATCTTCCAGCCCCTGTATCTAGCATTAACCCTTTAGGAAGAGATAGGCAGTTTAGTACAGTGGGGAGAACTGAACAGTGCAGACATGGAGATAACAGTCTGGGGTGAGGGGAGGCCAAATTCATCCAGGTTGTGGCTCACAGGGTGTTTGGGTCAGGTGGATTAACAAGGAGACGTCCATGGAGTCCTGGGGATAGCAGTCAAGTCTGGGAATGGGTTTCATTGTACTGAATCGCTGAGAGAATGGTATCAGGACAATGGAGGTGGTAAGGTGAGGCCTAATTGTTAATAGGAGGGACTGCAATCTCTAGAGGTGCAGGCAGGAGTAAGAGTTCACACAGACCATGGTATCTGTGGCCTTACAGTGATAGGGTAAAAATATAACTTGGAAATGTCCAAATTCATAGGCTCTGGTGGGGAGTACTGTTTCTGGGCCATTATCATTGAGCAGTGACCTCTGTTGGAGCAAGATTAGTGCTCAGAAAGATTGGGTAGTATCCTATCCCAGTGACCATCAAGGGCACAGTTTCCTTGAATTGCTGTGCCACTAGCACTTTTCAAGGTGCAACTGGGAACCTGTGTGGCATCTCACAATCCCTGAGCCATGCCTGTATCCAGGATGTCTCTGGTGCCATTTTTCCCAGATCACAGCTCTTCATATTCTTCCCCTGTGATGAGCAGAGGCGAGGAGCTTGGCTAGTGGGATTCTCCATAACTGCTGGCTTCCCTAAGGTACAGACTACTATTGACAGCTTCCAGGTTGCTTTGCGAGCCCCTTATCATCAACCTGCAGAGTTTATCAATGTAAAAGGAGTTCATGCAATCGCAGAGGCATAGAGGTTCTACAGCACGGAAACAGACCCTTTGGTTGCACTTGTCCATGCCGACCAGGTATCCGAAATTAATCTAGTCCCATTTGCCAACACTTGGCCCATAGCCTTCTAAGGTAAAAACAATGACTGCAGATGCTGGAAACCAGATTCTGGAGTAGATTGGTGCTGGAAAAGCACAGCAGTTCAGGCAGCATCCGAGGAGTAGGAAAATCGATGTTTTGGGCAAAAGCCCTTCATCAGAAATACTTCAGGAATAGCCTTCTAAACCCTTCCTATTTATATACCCATCCAGATGCCTTTTAAATGTTGTAACCTCTACACTTCCTCTGGCAGTTCATTCCATACACATACAACCCTGTGATTGAAAAAGTTGTCCCTTAGGTCCCTTTTAAATCTTTCCCCTCTCACCCTAAACCTATGCCCTCTAGTTCTGGACACACCCATCCCAGGGAAAAGACCTTGTCTATTTACACTATCCAGGCCCCTCATGATTTTATAGACCTCTATAAGGTCACCCCTCAGTCTCCGACGCTCCAGGGAAAACAGCCCCAGCCTAGTTAGCTTCTCCCTATAGCTCAAACCCTCCAACCGTGGCAACATCCTTGTAAATATTTTCTGAACCCTTTCAAGTTTCACACCATCTTTCTGATAGGAAGGAGACCAGAATTGCACACAATATCCCAAGAGTGGCCTATCCAAAGTCCTGCACAGCCACAACATGACCTCCCAACTCCTGTACTCATAACTCTGACCAATAAAGGAAAGCATACCAAGTGCCTTCTTCATTATCCTATCTACCCCACTTTTTCAAACTATTAATGCCAAATCTTGGAGGTCTGCACCAAATATCCTCAGGGTTACTATGACTGTTACATAATGGGGAACTAATGGTCCTGTGTCTTTCCAAGCTCCTCATGCCAGAGAGAGATAGACATTGGGTGTCAAGAGCCATCCCCCTCCACACATGACACCTTTACAAAACATTTAGACTCAGAATGAAAACACGATGCTACTTACGTCTCTACCAATCCCATAGTTGAACAAACCATAAGCCTCCTTAAGATGAGATTTTGATGCTTGAACTGTTCAGAGTGAATGGATCTTTTTCAGACTGGAAATTCATAACTAGTAGAGCACTACAGGGTAAGTCCCATGTCCTCAATTATTTACTATTTATATTAATGACTTGGTGGAGGGGGCAAGAGTGTAGTGCATCCAAATTTTCAAATGACGAGTATGGTGGGAGGGTATGGTGTGACAAGGCCGTACAAGGAGATATAAGAAGGTTGAGAGAGTGGTCAAAATAATGGCAGAGGTTTGTTTATGAATGAACGAGGGAAGTGCAAGGATCATGGCATTTAAATAAAGAGAAACTTCAAAAGAGGGGAGCACAGAGATCTGTGTATCCTCGTGCATGAAACACAATAAGGCTTAATGTAGGTGTAGCAAGTAATCAAGAAAACAAAAGGAATTTTGGACTTTATTGCTGTGAGTTGGAGTTTAAAATAGGGAAGTTTTGTTATAATTGCACAGACCGTTGGTAAGGCCACATTTGGGGTATTGTGGTACTGTGCACAGTTTTGCTCTCCATATTGAAGAAAGGATATCCAGGCATTGCAGGCTGTTCAAAAGAGACTCACTTGGCTGATTTCAGGGACAAAAGGTTGACTTATTCAGAACAGTAAAACAGGTTAGGCCTTTCTTCATTAGAGTTTCAAAGACTGAGGGTGACCTTATTAAAAATTACAAGATTTTGAGGAGACTTGACAAGGTAATGTTGAGATGTTTGAGTTAAAGTTTGATTTATTGTTTGATTTATGGTTGTCCCATGTGATGACCATCATTTATTTATTGTCTTGAAGATAGAGTGAAAAGTGTTGTGTCATCACAATCCAGCACCATTTTGAGGTACAGTAAGGATAAAAAGAAATTACTTAAATAAGAGTTGATCTTTTATGCTAATTCAGATCTCGAGCATAGCTTCAGGGTCTCTGCAAGGTGTTCTGGTCCTTAAAGATCCCCCGCTCTGGGTACTGCAATGAAACGCTGGCAACCCAAGACATCCTGGCTCTGCTGCCACCACTGCCTTGCCAGCAGGCCCTACTCCATGCTTACCACTGCCAGGAGTCCCTCTTCTGAGTACAGCTGCTGCCAGGGGTCCCTACTGCAGGCACCACCACCGCCAAGAATCCGGGCTCTAATCCGAATGCTGTTGGGAGTCCAGCTCCGAGACAACCTCTGCCAAGAGTCCAGGCTCCAGGCCTCCCATGTGTACCAAGATATAGTAAAAAGTGTTGTCTTGTATGCTATACAATACAAAGTGTATCAAGGTAGCAGAACAGACTGCAGAATACAGTGTTACAGCCACAGAGAAGGTGCAGAGAGACAGATCTGAATTAACATTTGAGAGGTCCGTTCAGAAGTCTGATAACAGCGGGGAAGAAGCTGTTCTTGGATCTGTTCATACATGTATTCAAATTTTAATACCTTCTGCCCAATAGAAGAGGGTGGAAGAGAGTATAACAAGAGTTTGGGCAGCACGGTGGCACAGTGGTTAGCACTGCTGCCTCACAGCGCCAGAGACCCGGGTTCAATTCCCGCCTCAGGCGACTGACTGTGTGGAGTTTGCACGTTCTCCCCGTGTCTGCGTGGTGTAAATATATTCCTTACTTTAAAAACAGAAGGCTGGCTGTGACTCTGGATGGATTCAGCACTCAAAACCCTGTGGTGACTCTGTAACCCAAGCAGCGGGGTGGTAACGTGATGTCCCCGTCTCACACCCAGAAGAGTGCGGGGCGGTCACGTGACGTCCCAGTCTCGCTCACGGAAGAGTGCGGGGCGGTCACGTGACATCCCCGTCTTGCGCCCGGAAGAGTGCGGGGCGGTCACGTGGCGTCCCGTTTCGCGCTCCGGAAGAGGGCGGGCGATCACGTGATGATCCGTTTCGCGCCTCGGAAGTGGGTCGAGGAGGTCACGTGATGCTCCATTTCACGGGCAAAAGAAGGTCACGTGGGGTCGGACAGCTAGGAATGCGAGGAGGCGGGGAATGGAGTCAGACTAACACCCAATCAGAAGATAATTCTACCTCAGTGTTTATATGACATTTTTTATTGTATAAAAGACTGGGGCAGGGACAAAAAGAGGTCTTACTTTTTGAACTGATACACTTTGTAGTTTGTCAGGGACAAAGAGGTTTAGACCCAGAGCTCTGAATGCCTTGTCCACTTACTGTGTAAAATAAATTAAGAGTGTGAGACCGAATATCTTCTCCTATTGCTTCATTTAAAAGAACACGCAGGACTTGGCTCACACATAGAAGAAAGTAAGTTGGTAGATTGAGCCAAAGTCCAACAATTTGGTGACCCCGACGTGATGAAGACGGAGAAGTGACGGAAAGAGAGAAAAATAGAAACAATGGACAACTGACGTTTGATGACAACAACAAGCGGCGCTGCATAAAAAAAGGTGAGCAGACGCCTGTTTACATCGAAGTTCTGCAATTGGAGATACCAAATTGATTGTTGTCATTATACTGCAAGTGTCCTAGTAATAGTAAGTGGATAAAGTATTGATAAGATACGTATGGGTTTAAAGTCCCTTGGGGTTAGAGTCCCCATAAAAGCAGCAAGGTACGTAAATGTGAGGAGGTTTAAAGTCCATTGAGCAGGATCTCATAAAAGCAACGCTCACAAATTTTGATGTATGATTGATGTTTTGTAAGTTTTAGAAATTATATTGGGGAATGTACGGAGGGTGGAAGAAAAGCCAGTAGCGTTTTGAAGACCAAGACGGTGGTGTTTCGGTGAGAGAGAGTTGGTAGTGGAAACCTAACGGTGACAACGAAACTGCTGATAAATCTCGCTGAAAGGGTCAGTTGCTTGGGTGTATTTCATCCAAACTGACCAGCCACCGGCTTTGTCTTTGATTGGGTTGGTTGTTTGGTTATATTTATATCTAAACTAACTGACTACTGGACGGGAGGATTAAAATAAAAATACATAAAATGGAAGGGGAGTTTGATAAAGAGTGTGAAGAATATGGAGGATGTTCTTCTGATTTAATGTTGCCCGTAAAACAGCAGTGGGGTAAAGCCAGAAGTCAGTTAGTCAGTGGGCTCGCAAAGAATAAACAAAAAGCAATGATGGAGAAATATGATAAGATTTGGGAGGAATTACAGAAACAAGGCAAAGTCCCTAAAGATGAGGAGAAGAAGAAATTGTCACTGTTTTTAGGAAAAGCAGAAGAACAAGCTAAATTAGAAGTAGAAGAGCACATGAAGAGAAAGAAAGGGTCAATATTAGTTAGAAGAAAGTGGACAAAAGAAGGCGGGGAGAAAGAAGAGAGGAGGATTCATCTGCACAACATGACGTTAGCCTGTATGGCGGTAGAAACATTACAAAAGGGAGTAGGTGGTACCTTCACAACAGATTTGACAAAGGAGATAGAAAAGGCAGGACCATCTGCGCCATTATATCCTAAATTGCCTGTGGTACAATCACCGCCTCCATATCCTGTAATACAAATACCACTTATCTATGTTCAAGAAGGGGTGTTAGACATGCGAGAGGTAGGAACAAGAGAGTACAATGTAGTAAAACAGAGACTGGCGGAGGCTGTAGAAGAAAGCATTAGAAAAGTAGAAAAATTAACATTAGAAGTTGATCAGAGGGTTAAGGAAGCGGAGGAAGCAAATAGGGTGACAATGATGCACAGTAGGAATAAAGAACAGCTAAAACAGGGGAGATGTTTTCCAGTGCAGGAGCCAGATGCTCATTCAACACCATATAGTGCTGAGAATGAAAAGAGGGGAAGATTGCATGATTCAGGTCAGTTATTGGATGATGGGTTCTCAGACAGAAGAAGGAGAGATTTGAGGGAAGAACAGGATAGAGAGAAATTGGATGAGGAGGAGTCTAAAAGTAGTATAGATATTGAGGACAAAGAATCCCTGACAGACAATGATCCAAACACCTACCCGGTCACCTTGAAAGGCTCACTCACAATGCATACTGAACATGGCCCTCCACTGAAGCTCCTCCCTGAACTAAGTTACGACTTGCGTCAAAGAGACACATTACGACAACCTATAAAGTATCAGCACCACCAAATGCCATTAATTTACAGAGGCTCTTATCTGGGGAATGTCTATCAGCCTTTTACATTTACTGACATGAACTGTATCCTGGATAAAATGCCCCCACCCATGGAGGGGGGTGGGCCCTGGATGGTAAAGTTTTCTCAATATACACTAGGGTACAAGTTAGCTATGGGCGATTGGAGAGCGTTGCTGGGTAAGCAATTGAGTATGTGGGAAATACAGCAGATTGAAGCGTCTGCGGGGACCACCTTACTACCTGATTCGGAACCGTTTGTGCAGCATGCCACCAGTGTGGGAAGGGCAATGAGGGATAGGTTTCCGATTCCACCGGGAGTGATGCACTCACTCACCTTCACAATGAAGGAGGGTGAGGATATGTCTGTCTTTTTGGCTAGGTGTAAGGACACGTGGGCAGAAACTGCGGGGAGCCATCCAGGGTCAGGTCAGCTACAGACCACGTTATTTAGGAATGCCGTCATGACAGGGATGCCAAAGGAAGTAAAAGAGGCAATGGAGAGTAATCCTGACATCCCAGGTTGTACTACAGAACAGTGGGAAAAACATTTGACGCATCACATGAAGCGTTACAGGACAAAACAGGATGAGGATAAACAGAGTAATGAGTCAGCTCAAGTGCAGTTGCTGAAGTTACAGCTTGATGAGGCTGGAAGGAAGGCTAATGATACAAAGAAGGCCTCCCAAAAGACGACTAATCGGATGGTTCAGCGGCCGTTGCCACAAAACAATCCGCCAAGTTTAGACCCAACACCTGATTGGATGCCACACTACCCCCAATATGGGGGCAGACCAATAGGTGTACCGGGAGGAATGCGTGGTAGAGGAAGGGGCCGCGGAGGATTCAGAGGTCAGCCACCCAACATCTGTTTTGAATGTGGCCAACCCAGGCATTGGAGAAGGGATTGTCCCATGTTGTGGGGACCCCAGGGAGGCCAGGGATTGATCCAAGGACGGTATCTCCATGCAAGTCAGCCTCCTTTTCAACAGGCTGTTCAGCCATATCAAGTCCCAAATGCAGCTGCAGCCCCGGTACAAGGACAGTACCCCCAAACTATGCTGGAAGGGCAGGGGTACGAATATTGACGGGGTCCAAGAACCCAGGGGCATGTGGGGTTGGCAGACCCCTATATGCAAATGAGGGTAATGGACAAGAATCTGTCTTTTTTGGTTGACACGGGTGCAAGATTTTCTACCATCACTTGTGATATACCTCGGTCAAACATGTCATCCTCTAGCGTCCAGTTAGTAGGGTTCTCGGGTAAACCAGAAAATCTGCCTTTGACATCGCCACTGATTACATCAGTGGCCGGACAGACCTTTCGTCACCAGTATATTTCATCACCTGCATGCCCCGTGAATTTGATGGGACGTGACTTGCTGGTGAGATGCGGGTCTCGGTTTTGTGTGGACCAGACGGACTGGTGGTGACCTTTCCAAATGGCCATTCCGTCAACTGTTCTATGACAATGATTCACTCTGGATCCCAAATGATGTTATCACCGGACACATCACCAACAGCAGAAGGGCAGTGGGCAGATATATATTGGGGAATTCTCGAACCCGAAAACAGGCAGAACAATGGCATACAGTCTTTATACAACCAATGGCGACCCTGGGTTCAGATGTTGCATCCCTATGCTCCTCCTGCAGATCCCCTTCATGTTACCTTATATTATGATAGAGATGATAATGAAATTTATCAGCATGCATTCTATCAGCACTTAGAAGGGACTCAATGGGATATTTCCTCCAGTTGCATTCTGCTTGGAAAAGAAGGTCTGGCGGGTGTTGTTGAATTAACTGCAGAACAGTTGGAATGGTATGAGATGTCTGAAGAAGCTATACCTCATGTCACATTGGCTGTGCATGCTGAATATCAGGCCAAGGATCTGGGACCTGTGTCCAAACGCTTGATGGTGTTAACGGACTGGGTGTGGACTCAGTTACCCGGTTTACAATATTCACCATCGGAGGAAGCCTATCGAATTATGTACAGGACAACTGACAAGGTACTGCTGGAACATAGGCAGATTGAACGGTTTCATGGTAGGGAGAAAACAGACCATCCATAGGCTGCGGCGATGCTTGACTCTCTACCAGATACCTTGTGGTCAGCAAGTTCAACGGACGTTGGTTACTGCAAACATGTCACACCAATCACATTTGATTTAATAGACCACACTCCGATTTGGCAGAGACAATATTCACACAAACCAGAGGCTGAAGCTGGCATTGCCGACACAATCGAAGGAGGGGTGCTAGAACCCTCCCAGTCAGCTTGGAACACCCCTATCTTACCTGTAGAGAAGCAGAATACAGGCAGATATAGGATGGCGCATGATCTTCGACGGATTAATAGTATCGTTTCTACTCCAACAGTTCCAGTTCCAAACCCCTACACTGCGATGTCTGTGCTGACCCCTGACCATAAGTGGTTCTCGTGCATTGATCTGGCCAATGCGTTCTTTTGTTTGCCCTTAGCTGATCATTTGAGGGACATTTTTTCGTTTACCTATAAAGGCCAACAATTACGTTATACAAGGGTCCCTCAAGGGTTTATTTTGTCGCCCGTGGTGTTTAATCAGGTACTGAAACAGCAGCTGAAGGATCTGACGCTCCCAAAGGGGGTGGTATTGATCCAGTATGTGGATGACATTCTTTTGGCAGCACCCGATCATGTTTCTTGTTTGGAAGCCACAAAGTCGTTGCTGCTTCACCTGTATAGTGTCGGTTTCAAAGTTTCACGGGCTAAATTGCAATGCTGCAGACAAACGGTGTCTTTTCTGGGTAGGATTATTTCTGCTAAGGGAACGGGTGTGTCTCCGTCCCATAGATCCTCCATTCTGCATCATACCAAACCAGTCACTGTAAAAGACATGCTCTCATTTCTTGGGTTGGCAGGATACAGTAGACAATTTATTGCATCATATGGGGAGCTCACTTTCCCTTTAAGGGCCATGGTGAATGAGCAAGGTATGAGAAATTTGTCAGCCCATTTGTAGTGGACTACGGAGGCAGACGAAAGTTTCATATCTCTTAAACAGGCCTTAACGCAGGCTGCTGATTTAGCGGTCCCTGATTACAAAGAGCCATTTTTCCTTGATATTTCTGAAAAATTACACACAATAAATGGCGTTCTTTTTCAGAAAAAAGGGGGAGGCAGGCAGGTGTTGATGTACGTAAGTGTTACCCTTGACCCAGTAGAGGACAGACACCCGCCATGTACAAGACATGCAGCAGGGGTAGCAAAAATTCTCCAAAAGGTAGCACATATAGTCATGGGCCATTCACTAACAGTACTGACGACACATAGTATAGTGGCCTATGTGAACTCAACAACCTTTACAATGACGTCACTGCGGCAAACTAGGTTAGAGAAAATCTTGAATGCACTACATATAATTTTTACACATGAAGGAATTAACATGGCTGATAATATGGGAGAAGGAGAGCCACACATCTGTGAGGAAAGGGTACAGAGAGATACCAAAGTTAGGGCCGATTTACAGGCAATTCCATTAGTAGACCCAGAAGAAGTGCTGTTCACAGATGTTGCTGTTACAGACATCCAACTGAAGGGCTTAAAGCAGCCTATGCAGTGGTGCAACAGACAAGTGAGGGATTTGAGGAAGTGTTCACAGGAAAAGTGACAGGTAAAGAATCAGCCCAGTTGGCTGAACTACAGGCAATGATAGCTGCGTTAGAATGGTCAGAGGGAAAAAGAGTAAATATCTATACCGACTCTGCATATGTGGCAGGGGCTATACACGTAGAACTTAGTCAATGGATCAGGGCAGGATTCTTAACAGCAGCAAAAACCCCAATTAAACATGAAAAAGATATGAAAAAGATTAGCGGAGGCCCTGATGAAACCTGCAGAAGTGGCGGTGGTCAAGTGTAGAGGGCATGATAAAGCAGATACAGTAGTAGCGAAGGGCAATCAGGAAGCCGACTCAGCAGCAAAGAAAGCAGCAGGGTATACACCACAGTATATAATGATGCAAACAGAGAGAACAGTGTATGACCTGCTGCCCGCTTGCGATGCAAATGTGTTAATAAAAGAGCAGCAGAAAGCCTCTCCTCATGAACTGACAGTATGGAGAGAGAGAGGGGCCACAGAGTCAGAAGGGATTTGGAGGTCACCGGACGGTAGACCAGTGCTACTCCCAAGTTTGATAGCTTCTATGCTTCAGGAGGCACATGGGCTCACACATTGTGGAAAAACACAGATGCAGAGGTATCTGACACATTGGTGGCATCCGTTCTTGCCAGCAATGATTGAAAATTATATCAGGGAATGTAGAACGTGCACAGAATACAACGTGAGAGCAACAGTGAAACCACACGAGGGAAAATTCCCTCTTCCAAGAATGCCAGGTCAGGAAATAGTGATTGACTACACTGATATGATAGAGAGAGTAAACGGATATCGGTACCTTCTGGTAGCAGTGGATGCATACACTGGTTGGCCAGAAGCAATACCTGCGAAAAAGGAAGATGCAAAGACAGTGATCAAATTCTTGATAAACCAATATATTCCAACGCATGGGTTTCCAAAGAAAGTTAGGTCAGATAATGGCACACATTTTAAGAATAAAGACCTGCAAGAAGTTGAAGCAGCTTTAGGACTGAAACATGCGTTTGGAACAGTGTACCATCCTCAGTCACAGGGAAAAGTGGAAAGAATGAATCAGTCCATAAAAGGAAAAATAGGAAAAGTGTGTGCACAAACAAAGTTAAGCTGGGTGAATGCCCTACCTTTAGCTTTAATGTCCATTAGAAACTCAGTAAACTCTATTACAGGGTTCACCCCATATAAGCTAACAACAGGGCAGCAGTTCCCGGGACCAGGAGCTGGAATACAGATGTTAGAGGGAGGAGGAGCCTCTCTAAGGTACAAACCTTACTATGACCAACTAACAGCTTTGGTGTCAGCTTTCTCCAAACAGGTTGGACCGGAAAAGGGGGCACTACAGAGCCAGGCGCCATCTACTACAGACTGGGTCCTGCTGAAGGTGATCAAACGGAAGTGGTCGGAGCCGAGGTAAGGTGGTGGAGAGGACATCTCATGCGGTTAGACTACAGGGGAAAGGAGAAAGCTGGTACCATTGGAGCCAGTGTGCAGCCACGGAACCGCCAACGAGAACGTTAGAACAAATAAGAACAGAAAACAAGTAGAAGGGTCCTAAATGTTTAATGTTTGTGCGAAGAAGGTTTTGGAAAAAGGGGGAGAGGTTCTCAAGATTTCTAAGCAAAGTTGTGTAAAGGATATAATGTTTATCTCTGTAAGCAGCCCACATTACCTTAGGCTGTGGAGATTGAGAGTCTTTGCTATTGTCTTATGTATAAGTGTTATGCTGCTGTTAATAGGAGTATTAACCATGAGGGACAAACACACAGGCGAGGGAGGAAGTTCCAGGAACAAAAGAGTAGTAGGGCAAGAGGCAGATAAATGTTTAAGGGAGACGAGGAGCCAGGTACACATCAGACACGATAGAAATCATGGTACAACATACCAGTTTGATTTATGCGAAGTAATTGATTGTGGCAAAGATATAGGGAGCTGGAGGGAGTATGATGTATACCTTTGTTTCTATGCCATTTACTATGACCCATGCCCGTCGTGGGATAATGTATTAACATGGACTGGGGTACGATGGACCCCCAGGAGGTCGTCACCCTTGGATAAAAGATGGAACATTCGAGACCATGTGAGCCTGACAAAGGGGCAACTTGATCATTCTTCAGAGTTAAAAAATCCACTTTTGTTAACCCTGACAAAATTTGATATTAATCCTAGTCCAAAGGAGGTACAGAGTTACTGTGAGAGTGATGACAGAAGCTTTTATCTTGTAATAGGTGTAGATCAATCTGGAGTGGATAACATGGGATTAGTGAAGGTAACCTTAGTGGACCCTCCTACGAACCAGCCACAAACTGAAAACACAAGTATGGAGATAGAACCAAGTTCAGGAGTTGTGGTGATAGACCACAACAACCTTACGAGAAGGGAGATTATTAAATTAGCTACCGGGTATGGGGACAAGAACTTATGGCTGGACTGGATGACAGCGACTGCAACCTCAATGAATATGAGTAATTGCGTCGCGTGTTCTTCGGCAAGGCCAACCCTATTTACTACCCCGGCCCCATTGTTCCCTAACATAGACCCAATCGGATTTCACTGTATGATGGCCCTCACTATGCAAGCGGACCCTCCAAATTGTACCACATTAAGTGCTATTTTCCCACCTGTAAAGAATTCTATGTTGCCTCCAGTGTTTACACCAAGAGCCAATAATTACACTTGTTTTGCTCGAAAGTCAAATATTGTCTTGGGAGACATGCCCGCTGACTGGTGTCAGGACACAATTAATGTAACTGGCTGGCAGAACGCTAGCACAATGGTTTGGGCCAGAGCTGATCTTTTTTGGTACTGTGGAGATAGAACACTGTATATTAGTCTACCTCCAGATTGGTCTGGAACCTGTGCAATGGTTAGGTTAGGGGTACCCTTATTCCTTTTGGGAGAACGACGACAGGGAATAAATCCGTATACACGAATTCGTAGGGATTTGTTTGATGTCACATCTGGCTCAACCACTTACATAGATGCAATAGGTGTTCCCCGTGGTGTACCTGATGAATATAAATTGGCAGACCAGATAGCAGCAGGGTTTGAGAATCTCCCAATTATCAGGGTTTTATTCCCAGTTACGCCGAATAAAAACGTTGACCGAATTAATTATGTACATTACAATGTACTTAGGCTCGCCAATAGAACTAGAGATGCGGTGGCGGGACTTTCTGAACAATTGGCAGCGACCTCATTGATGACAGTACAAAATAGCATGGCCTTAGATATGTTGCTTGCAGAAAAGGGGGGAGTGTGCTCTATGTTTGGAGATCAATGTTGTACGTTCATCCCCAACAATACGGCACCTGATGGTTCGGTCACCAGAGCCTTGGAAGGACTAAGAATTTTGTCTGAAGAAATGCATGAACACTCGGGTATTTACAACCCTCTAGGAGGACTGTTCGATTCATGGTTTGGGAAATGGAAAGGATTAATTGCCTCTGTGTTTATGTCCCTCGGAGGTATGATTATTGTGTTAGTGTTGTGCGGATGTTGTTGTATTCCCTGTATTAGATCTTTGTTAAACAGGGTAATTATTACAGCAATTGAAGGGAAGGCTCCCCCGTCTTACCAGATGTCACAGATGGAGACGGAAACCATGGCTTTAGCAAGGAGGGAGGACTATGCATCAGAGAGCGAATATGATGTATAGAACTGGTTGGTTGGTCTCATTTTCATGAGACCAAAAGGGGGACTTGTAAATATATTCCTTACTTTAAAAACAGAAGGCTGGCTGTGACTCTGGATGGATTCAGCACTCAAAACCCTGTGGTGACTCTGTAACCCAAGCAGGGGGGTGGTCACGTGACGTCCCCGTCTCGCGCCCAGAAGAGTGCGGGGCGGTCACGTGACATCCCCGTCTCGCGCCCGGAAGAGTGCGGGGCGGTCACGTGACATCACCGTCTCGCGCTCCGGAAGAGTGCGGGGCGGTCACGTGATGATCCGTTTCGCGCCTCGGAAGTGGGTTGAGGAGGTCACGTGATGCTCCATTTCGCGGGCAAAAGAAGGTCACGTGGGGTCGGACAGCTAGGAATGCGAGGAGGCGGGGAATGGAGTCAGACTAACACCCAATCAGAAGATAATTCTACCTCAGTGTTTATATGACGTTTTTTATTGTATAAAAGACTGGGGCAGGGACAAAACGAGGTCTTACTTTTTGAACTGATACACTTTGTAGTTTGTCAGGGACAAAGAGGTTTAGACCCAGAGCTCTGAATGCCTTGTTCACTTACTGTGTAAAATAAATTAAGAGTGTGAGACCGAATATCTTCTCCTATTGCTTCATTTAAAAGAACACGCAGGACTTGGCTCACACATAGAAGAAAGTAAGTTTAAATTGGTAGATTGAGCCAAAGTCCAACAGTGGGTTTCCTCCGGGTGCTCCGGTTTCCTCCCACAGTCCAAAGATGTGCAGGTCAGGTGAATTGCCCGTAGTGTTAGGTAAGGGGTAAATGTAGGGGTATGGGTGGGTTGCGCTTCAGCGGGGCGGTATGGACTTGTTGGGCCGAAGGGCCTGTTTCCACACTGTAAGTAATCTAATCTAATCTAAAGAGTGGGAGGGATCTTTGATGATGTTGGTTGCTTTCCTGAAGCAGCAGGAAGTATAGACGGAGTCAATGGATGGAAGGCTGGTTGTGTGATGGACTGGGCTATGTTCATGACTCTCAGCAGTTCCTTGCAGTCTTGGGTTGCCATGCCCCACTGTGATGCTTCCAAGTTTGATGCTTTCTATAGTGCACCTGTTGTGCCTGTAAGTGAATTGCAAAGGATTAAGGCAATTTGGGAGATGATGTGAGCCACAATTAACCTCTTGAAGCACTTCATGATTATGGAGGTCAGAGCCACTGGGTGGTAGTCACTAAGGCACAGTGCATGAGCTTTCTTTGGCATTGGGATGATGATGGCCTTCTTGAAGCAGGTGGGGACTTCAAATTGTAGTAAGAAGAGGTTAAAGATGTCAGCAACTATTCCTACCAGCTGGTCGACGCAGGATCTGAGTGCGACTCTATTTGGTGCAGTCACTTTCTGAGAAAGCTAATCTGATGTCTGCGGCAGTGACTGAGGGAACAGATCCATCTGAAGCTGTTGGGATAGGTGACATCGTTTCACTGATCTATTGTTCAAAGCGATTGTAGAATGCATTGAGCTCATCGGGGAAGGATGTACTGTTGTTCGCCATTCTATTCAACTTTGCTCTGTAACCCATTATGTCATGTAAGCCTTGTTGTAAATGATGCAGTTAGTCTGGGTCTTAGCTTAGTTTGGTTTTGCCTCTTGCCATTTTTGATTCCGATATGAAGGTCATACCTGGATTTCCTGTATTGGTCAGGGTTGCCTGATATGTGTGTCTCAGGCCTGGACTTCAATAGGGAGCAGATCTCCCAGTTCATCCATGGTTTTGGGAGCATTTGGGTTAATTTCTTCAGCACGCAGTCATCCACACACTAATTAATGAAGCCTGTGACAGTAGTGGCATACTTGTTCAGGTTGGCCACTGAATTCTTGAATATGGACCAGTCCACCGACTCTAAGCAGTCCAGTAGAAGCTCTTTCATTGCCTCAAGCCAACACTGAACTACTTTCTGTACCAGGTCCTCACACTTCACTATCTGCTTGTAAGCCAGGACGGGGAGCACAACGTTGTGATCGGGCGTTTCCCTCTGTGACATTCTCCAAACTCTCCAAAGGAAAGTCACTACAGAATTAAGGAATACCCATTTAAAATGGTATGCAAAGGAATTTCTTCTCTCAGAGGATCTGGAATATCTGGAATTTTCTACACCAGAGAGTTGTAGAGGCTAGATCACAGAATGTTTTTAAAGAGGAAGTAGGTAGATTTTTGAAATGCCGAGGAATAGAGGGCTATGAGGAACTGATGCAAAGAGGAGTCGAGTTCTGGAACAGATCAGCCATGATCTTACAAAATGTACTCCTGCTTCTTTTTCTTATCTTCTTATGGCAAAGTTGATGTACATAGAACTTGCAAAACAATGCAAGTGCTGTCAATATTACCCTATGCTGTGGAGAAGATATGCACTTGTTCCGCCCTTTCTCTCTGCAACATGTGTAATGAATAAAGAATATGGTTCGACAAGGTTCCCCATGGGAGACTGGTTAACAAGGTTAGATCTCATGGAATACAGGGAATATTAGCCATTTGGATACAGAACTGGCTCAAAGGTAGAAGACAGAGGGTGGTGGTGGAGGGTTGTTTTTCAGACTGGAGGCCTGTGACCAGTGGAGTGCCACAAGGATTGGTGCTGGGTCCTCTACTTTTTGTCATTTACATAAATGATTTGGATGCGAGCAGTTAGTAAGTTTGCAGATGGGCGGCACAGTGGCAGTGGGCGGCACGGTGGCACAGTGATTAGCACTGCTGCCTCACAGCACCAGAGACCCGGGTTCAATTCCCGCCTCAGGCGACTGACTGTGTGGAGTTTGCACGTTCTCCCCGTGTCTGTGTGGGTTTCCTCCGGGTGCTCCGGTTTCCTCCCACAGTCCAAAGATGTGCAGGTCAAGTGAATTGGCCATACTAAATTGCCCATAGTGTTAGGTAAGGGGTAAATGTAGGGGTATGGGTGGATTGCGCTTCGGCGAGTCGGTGTGAACTTGTTGGGCCGAAGGGCCCGTTTCCACACTGTAATGTAATCTAATCTAATGTAATGACACCAAAATTGGAGGTGCAGTGGACAGCGAAGAGGGTTATCTCAGATTACAACAGGATCTGGACCAGATGGGCCAATGGGCTGAGAAGTGGCAGATGGAGTTTAATTCAGATAAATGCGAGGTGCTGCATTTTGGGAAAGCAAATCTTAGCAGGACATATACACTTAATGGTAAGGTCCTCGGGAGTGTTGCTGAACAAAGAGACCTTGGAGTGCAGATTCATAGCTCCTTGAAAGTGGAGTCGCAGGTAGATAGGATAGTGAAGAAGGTGTTTGGTATGCTTTCCTTTATTGGTCAGAGTATTGAGTACAGGAATTGGGAGGTCATGTTGTGGCTGTACAGGACATTGGTTAGGCCACTGTTGGAATATTGCGTGCAATTCTGATCTTCCTATCGGAAAGATGTTGTGAAACTTGAAAGAGTTCAGAAAAGATTTACAAGGATGTTGCCAGGGTTGGAAGAGTTGAGCTATAGGGAGAGGCTAAACAGGCTGGGGCTGGTTTCCCTGGAGCGTCGAAGGCTGAGGGGTGACCTTATAGAGGTTTACAAAATCATGAGGGGCATGGATAGGATAAATAGACAAAGTCTTTTCCCTGTTGTCGGGGAGTCCAGAACTAGAGGACATAGGTTTAGGGTGAGAGGGGAAAGATATAAAAGAGACCTAAGGGGCAACTTTTTCACGCAGAGGGTGGTACGTGTATGGAATGAGCCGCCAGTGAAAGTGGTGGAGGCTGGTACAATTGCAACATTTAAGAGGCATTTGGATGGGTATATGAATAGGAAGGGTTTGGAGGGATATGGGCCGGGTGCTGGCAGGTGGGACTAGATTGTGTTGGGATATCTGGTCGGCATGTACAGGTTGGACCGAAGGGTCTGTTTCCCTGCTGTACATCTCTATGACTCTATGACCACTCTTACACAACAGTAGACAGCAAGCAACAGGAATATCTCCAGTTTCAGCCTGGAAGGAATCAGAGGCACAGATGGTCATAGCCAGTCACCACGTCCATGCGGTCCTTCTTCTGCTTTGTTATCTACAGATAATGGTAGCTGACAGTGAAAAAGTCCTCATAGATATCTTGTGCATTGGTCCTCATTGAGGTTCAGGTTGGAGCGTTGCTCTTTTAGCTACAAGGCAGGTATGAGCTCCCACTGAGAATCCTTCAGCGACCCTCCAGCAGCTTGTCCTGCTCTCAGTAACCTTGGTTGACTTTCAAGCCATGCTATATCACAAGAAGTATGTATATCAATATCTGGGGGCAGCTGATTTGTGCAGAAGCTGCTGTGTCAGAACAAATTCAGCACCTACCACTGGCTGTTGGCTTTTGTTATTTGAGGAAGCACTAAACACCCATGAAATCAAAGCAACAGCCAGAAGAAATCAACCAGCAGCTAACATGGTGATTATTCCTTGAAGTAGTGCTGGTTCAAGGTTCTTTCTGCTGCTTCGAATCTGTTCAACTATGCAAGTTTATGGCAGGGCATTAACTAAAGCATGGAGCTCCAACATGACAGTTCTATTGTCAAACTAGTGCTGCTTACTGATCCACGCTGCCATCTGTATATACCTCTGGCAGGTGATCACTACATGTGCATTAATGCTTCTACCAAGAATGGTATTCAGTGCAATTCATCCCAAAAGCGTGAGAGTACACTGCAAATCCATTTTATTTTTTCAAATGGCAACCCATATCATAAGCGGGATCTTCGATCCAAATAATGTATGCGAGGCATTCGGAATGTTTTTGTTGTGGTTTATGATTCATATTGTTCACAAATGTTTTGAATTCTGATGTTCGGATGTGCTCACAAAGCAGAACACAGCTTTCAGTATTTAGCAGGCAATGTGCAACACAGAGAATTTTACTTCAGAGATACAGGGTCAGATGCAAATGAGACAGGCAGTGTCATGGGGTGTTGGAAATCATGGTATGTTTTGTTGCTGTGACTGCAATGTGAAATATTCACCAAAAGATTTATTAGTTGAATCTGTGTGACAATGGATTAGCATTTGGCAATCTCTGCACCATCTCATATATCTCTGTCTGTTGATATATTGTGAACAAAGTTGGTAGCAGATAATATTTTTTGTTTTCTGTCTTCTCCATTTTTCAATCATTTTTCCATTTGGTTAAAAGATCATAACATTGAACAGACATGAGCTACTGTTACCCAGGACATCTGGAGGTGTGAGCCTACAGTGTCACAAGTGACCTCTCTGGGGCCAACTCTTGAATGCCGAGCAGCTGCCACCCTGCAGAAACATCTTGAAATGAGGCAGTGACAATCTGGACTGTGTGCTGAGAACGGGGCAAAACTGACATGCCAACTGGATCAGCTTCCTCTGGTGGGAATAATCGTAATGATAACATCTGGGTTTGTCCAATTACTGCTTTACTGAGCATTCTAGGCTCTACATGTGAAGGTAGAGGACTAGCATTTAATAGATGATAGAGCATGTACACATTTGAAGTACCAATTGTGCTGCATTACTAGTTATATATTTTTATGATATTGATTACACTATGTTTTTTAAGACCATTGTCTCCTGCCAGCTGCATTGTTGAACATTAAATTATTTGACTGTTTAGCTTTGTTACTTTTATTTGGCCTGAGGGGAATTGGAAAGAAAATTTCAAGAATCCTCATTCCCTTATTATCCCTGTGTTTTCCTCTTTATTTCTGTCACCCCCAGGAGATGACATATGAGGAAATATACTCATGGTAACTAGAAAATATCAGTCATGTCTTTTCTGTCCGAGTTTTATAACAATGTTTTATTCCTGCCTTTGGTGGGTACATTTGTACCTAATTTTTTCCCAGGGATTTTTCCTGAAGATTTGATAATGTGTTTATTTTTCAATTGTTTGCATTGATCTGAATTTCACAAGTCTGCTTTCGCTGTTTCATTGACAAACTGGAGATAAGTTCAAGATGACTCCAGACCTCACTATATCATATGGAAAAAGCAGAGACCTCCTGAGATTATAAGGATATCTCATCATGCAATGGCATCCATGTCAATAAGAAATTCACTATCAATAATGTGAGGGATGAAAACAATTTAATCATGACAATAGCACCATCGACGTGACCCAGTAAGGAATCCTTGAGACCATCGTGTTATGAGCCAAAGGGAGCAGACAGCATATAATTGATAACAATGCAAGCAGGATAACTGGATTTTATTTTGTGTCCACAAAAGATCCCCAAGGCATCTAATGACATTTGTCATTTGTCAGACTTACCACACAAAAAAAATGTTTAAAAATTGAAATAGTAGGTTACTGGAAATATGAGTGACAATCGCACAGAGCAAGAAATAGGTCATCTTTACTCTGGACAGACAGGGTAGGTATGAATCACTTTGACTAACCACAGAGTGAAATTAACAGCATAAGATCTGAAAAGAAAATGTAAATTAGAATGAGTGAGATCAATAAAAATTCAGGTATTGGGGGTGAGAGAAATAAAGATTTGATAATGTTATAATTCCAGCTGATGTTATTAATAGACAAATGAAATCTGGCTGAGGAGATCATATTTTGCTTTGTTTTTATATTTAATGAGATGTTCTTTCTCTGAATCCCTTGCATATAATGTATAAACAATGTTTTAATGTTTAATCAATAAAATAGAGGTTTATTATACAATAAAAATTAGGCAAAATAGGATAGATCAAGCTGCTTATAAATAGCACGGTTTGAAAGATTTTGAAACACACAATCAAAATACAGAATCCCATCTATCCCAATAGCATTGGCATGCAATACTCAAACAAAGAATATTCCCTTCTCTATTTATGCCTATTGGTTTGACTTAACTGTTGTTTTCAATTTGTAGTTTTGAGAGTTTGATGGTTTCTTCCTTGATTTTCTCAGCTTCAAGAAATCCCTTCAGGGTTCAAACCAAGCATTTCTGTTCTGGAACTTCCAGACTAAAACCCTTAACTGAGATAACCTATTTCCTGACTTTTCAGAACTAACAGCTTTTTCTAGGATGAATTGCTTCATAGATCTAAATTCAACCAAGATTAAAACAAAAAGCATTCCGAGCTAAGGGCTTGTCCCCAGGCAAATAAAAATAATTCCCGCTTTTTTTCTAACTGAAGCAAGCTAATGCTCCTCAAAGTTTACTTTGATCATTCATAAAACTAACTAAATTCAAGCAAACTTCATTACTATTCAGTGGATCCCATACTCATTAAAAAAAATGGTTTAAGAAACTTTGTCATACACACAGACTAAAATATATGCCATGAGTTCGAAATCCAAAGTGTAAAATAAATTAAATTTATATACAAGTATAAGCTACACATCTAACATCACTATATATATAGATATTTTATATATAATATATATAGGGAGAGAGAGAGTGTATGACAGAGATAAAGTGACAAATAGGAAAAACACAGATGAAAGGGATAAACTGACCCTTCTCTTTGTCTGACTCCTGGGTTGGTTAAAGCAATGTTCAATTGTTTAAAAGAATAGGATATTGCCAAATCAGTGTGTACTTTATTATATGTAACTCAGGATAAAACAAAAATTCTGTCAGATTCATTCATTAAATAAGATTTAGTTTTATTACTCAGTCACTCAGAGATACAAGGTGTAATCTGCCTAACCCTCAATGACATGGTTAAAAATCACACAACACCAGGTTATAGTCCAACAGTCACTCCGAAAGCTAGTGTGCTTCCAATTAAACCTGTTGGACTATAACCTGGTGTTGTGTGATTTTTAACTTTGTACACCCCAGTCCAACACCGGCATCTCCAAATCATGACTCAATGATACGAACTATGATAATAAATTTAGGAAAATTGGATGAGATGTCAAATGAGACCCTTCTCAGCACTGAGACCAAAGTCACATTTTCCAAACAAATCCTAGGCATGAGATGTGATTCTTACAATGAGGGACCTATTAATATGGATTATTCATACATCATTATTACTTAATATAGGTTCATTAATATGCACTCTCTCATTTCACTGTTTTCTTTAGTGCGCATGTGTACATGTGGGTATTTATAAACCTATGTGTTTATAATGTCTTCTTTCAAACTATATGTTATTAAGTTTTGCATCTTCATTGATGTTCGATTATTGCCATATTTGTGTTCTGAAATTGAAAGCATGTAACTGGATAGACTATCATAAATAATCGTATAGTTTAGTATATGTACTCACACAATACAAGTTATAGGGTGGTGGAGTATATATTGATAAAAGTTAAAATTCAGAAGCAAAAGAACTATAAGATCAGATGTCTCCTTGGTGATCCGTGCCACCAGTTTAAAGATGTAACTGTTTAAAGATCTACTCCTATAGATATCAGAGCTCAGTTGATGTCCCCACTTAAGCTTCAATTAGGTTGTAGTAGACATGGTGCAGCATTTGAGAGAGATTTCAAAGAAGTGAAAGGAAACGGTTAGTGCTCCTCTCTCCTTTGTAGCAATCTCTTGTATTATTACAAGATGGTTCTTGAGACAGGGCTGTGATGGCTTTGATGGTAGCTGCTGTCATGTGAATGGCTTTCAAACTGCTACATCATGGTCCCAAGTGAGTTTTCATGGTAATTTCATAAAGCAGTTCCACTCTCTCTCTCTACCTGAGCTGAAACCTTGTACTACCTAACAAGATATTCTCTTGTACTGAAGGAGTTAGGGTTTCATTTATCTTATGTCTAATAAGGATTGAGGCAAAATGAGGAAAGGATTCTCTTTGTGGTTGGAGTAACTCTATATATTAGTAAGTGTGATCAGTGTTGTCCCTCTATAATCCACTTTGAAAACTTCCAGAGATGACATGCTTGTAAAATAATCTGGAATCCATTTTAGAAACTATAATATACATTTAAAAAATAAGTTTAATATATGGAACAGGCAATGGAATTAAAGATACCATTTATCTTTCTAACAGCAAAAGTTTAGTTGTTGAATTTACCATGTTAACATCTCCAAAAGTAATTAATAGCTGAAGGAATGAGATATCACATTTAATTGATGATTTTGAGGACTGGATAGGTTGATTTCAAGAAATTAAAATCTATTACATCATTCAAAAAGGCACTTTAATCAAAATGGATGAGTAGTAACTCCTTTTGAGATTTTAAATCTTACCTGCTTCCAACTACATGGATCCCTGAAGATGGGTTATACCCGAAACGTCTACTTCTCCACCTCCTGATGCTGCCTGGTTTGCTGTGTTCTTCCAGCCTCCTGTTTGTCTACCTTGGATTCCAGCATCTGCGATTTTTTGTCTCTTCCAAATACAGTGGCTTGACACAATGCAACGGTCAATCGGTTGGTGAAAGCTGGCTTTGCAACACCCCCAGTTGAATAGTGCAAGTTGATATGCAACCTTTAGGTATTTTAGGTTAATCCTACTCACCCTACATGTCCTGTACTGGTCAATGTAATTAACCTCATTATTATTTGGACAGAAATTCTGCACATTATCTTCATATCTTAAAAATGGCTAACATTATAGATCGATATATCATAGGAGTTTTTAGAAAAATGAAAAAAAGACCTTGAGACTCAAATGGGTTTGTATTAGAACGACAGAACTCTCTTCTCACCACAATCTATAAATCATTTCTCCAGGAATGTGGCTAAGTAGCTTCTGAAGACAATTCCGTAGTTTACCTCAATGATCATTACTGAGTTTCTGCATAACTATATGCACTAACCAATGTAGCATCAGAAAAATGGGCCAGATTCAATTTGGGTGTCTTTCTTTCACCCGTCCCAATTACTGACCTTCTAATTTAGGTTAAAATAAGGATTTAACCTACTGCAAATCCTCTTACAAGGATGCCTTCCTTGAAGAAGCTCTCTTCCTGCTCATTCCTGAAGAAGGGCTCATGCCCGAAACATCGATTCTCCTGCTCCTTGGATGCTGCCTGACCTTCTGCACTTTTCCAGCAACACATTTTCAGCTCGTGTCTTTTTGTGGCTAGCTGGTGTTCGTGTATCCTGGTGGCTAACTTTCTTCCTGTTTGTCCTACGTAGTGTTTGTGGCAGTCCTTGCATGGAATTTTGTAGATGATGTTGGTTTTGTCCATGGGATGTACTGGGTCTTTTAAGTTTGTTAGTTTTTGTTTGAGAGTGTTGGTGGGTTTGTGTGCTACCAGGATTCCGAGTGGTCTTAGTAGTCTGGCTGTCATTTCTGAAACTTCTTTGATGTATGGTAAGGTGGTTAGGGTTTCTGGCTGTGTTTGGTCTGCTTGTCGTGGTTTGTTCTTGAGGAATCTGCGCACTGTATTATTTGAGTATCCGTTCTTCATGAATACGTTGTATCGGTGGTTCTCTTCTGTTTTCCGAAGTTCGTCTGTGCTGCAGTGTGTGGTGGCTCGTTGGAATAGTGTTCTGATACAGCTTTGTTTGTGTGTGTTGGGATGGTTGCTGGTGTAGTTGAGTATTTGGTCAGTGTTTGTCGGTTTTCTGTATACGCAGGTTTGTAGTTCTCCGTTGTCCTTTCTTTCAACTGTGACGTCCAGGAATGCGAGTTTGTTGTCGGTTTCTTCCTCCTTGGTGAACTTTATGCCTGTGAGGGTGTTGTTGATGATGTTAAATGTCTCTTCTATCTTGTTTCGTTTTGTGATGACAAAGGTGTCATCTACGTAGCGGACCCAGATTTTTGGTTTGATGGTTGGTAGGGCTGTTTGTTCTAGTCTTTGCATTACCGCTTCTGCTATGAATCCTGATAGCGGAGATCCCATGGGTGTGCCGTTGGTTTGTTTGTAGACTATGTTGTTGAAAGTGAAGTGGGTGGTGAGGCACAGGTCCACTAGCTTCATGATGTTTTCGTTGGTAATGTGATTGATGGTGGTTGGTGTGTGTGTGAGATGGTCTCTTCTAAAAGTGTGGTAAGTGTTTCCCTTGCCAGGTCGATGTTGATGGAGGTGAACAGTGCTGTTACGTTGAATGAGATCATTGCTTCATCTTCCTCTATTTTGGTGTTTTTGATGATTTTTAGGAATTCCTGGGTGGAGTGGATGGAGTGCTGTGACTCTTCTACTAGGTATTTCAGTCTTGCGTGTAGTTCTTTGGCCAGTCTGCAAGTTGGTGTTCCGGGTAGTGAGACTATAGGTCTGAGGGGGGGCTCCTGGTTTATGGATTTTTGGTAGTCCGTAGAATCGTGGGGTGTTGGTCCTGTCGGGTTTCATTTTCTGGAATTCCGTCTTGTTTAATTGTCCAGAATTGTGTAATTTTCTTAGTAGATATGGAATTTTGTTTCCTAGTTGTGGAGTTGGGTCTATCGCTACCTGTTGGTAGGTGTTGGTGTCTGCAAGTAGTGCATTGGCTTTCTCGATGTAGTCCTTTCTGTTCAGGATGACTGTGAGCGACCTTTGCCTGCAGGTAATATAACGATGTTTTTGTCTTTTTTGAGGTTTTCTAGGGCTTTCTTTTCTTGTGTTTTCAGTTTGTTTCCTTCCCTCTTTCGGCTCAGAGTAGGTGCAACTGTCTGTCTGATCGTTTGTTGTGTTTCTACCGTGAGATTGTAGTCCTTCAATGTGGTTTCTAATGTCGTTAGGAAATCCTTCTTGTCAGCGTCTCGGTAATTGAAATTTAATCCTTTTACTAATACCGCTTTTTCTGTGTCTGATAGGGTCCAGTCTGATAAGTTCTTTATCCATGCCCCTGTGTTCTCGGTTTTGTTTTTTTTTGTGAATTTGTCAAGTTTTTTCCTCAGGTTCCGATTTTTCTTTATCTGTGTTTGTCGTTGTTTGGTGTTTATGGCTCGTTCTACCGCGTCTGTCCATTCTTGATTTGTTGCTTGTTTGAATAATGGTTTTTGGCGCGCAATTTCCCGGTTGTATTTTCGGAGTCTGTGGTGGGCGTCATTGATTAGTTCTCGGAGCATTCTGCGGCCGTTTTTGTTCTGTTAAACTTCTGGCTTGAGGTGTTTTTATCGGAGGTTTATATTGGGAACATTTTGGCAGTACCTGTTTTCTTAAACATTCATCCAGATCTTTGTAATTGACCTGTTCCAAGATGCTATGCTGTATCTCTGGAGCAAATAGGACTTGAACCCTAACCTCCTGGCTCAGAGGTAGGGACACTATCACTGTTCCACAAAAGCCCATCAGTTATAACTTCCAGGCTGTGTAGTTGTGTTAAGATGTTTTAGGTCAGGATTTGTAAATATACATTTTCAAGACAAACTGAATAGCTCCTTTTAGTGCAAATATGGTGGATATGTAGTCTACCTGGCTAATTCAAAAGATTCATCGTCATAGCCAGATTTGGAGCTGTAGGTGACTGAAGTAAAGATAGAACCATTTTATTTTTGGCTGTCAGAGGAATTAAGCAGTTTTCAAGAAGTTAATAGTCCCAAATACTTAAATTCTACACAGCTTATGATTGTTTGCAACATGTAACACTGTAAAAGAAACAAAGATGAATTGATTTTATTTAGCAGTGATTTACACCATTGCTTCTGCAATCCTGGTGAAGCCTCAAAGTCTTTTAAAGGAGGAGGGAGCCGAAGAAGAATGTTATGAAATTTACATATGCATTAATCTTAAAATCGATTAATTGTTTCAGTTTTCATTATTATCCCAGCTTTTGTAGCAGGTCTGACTTTTAATTAAAGTTTCAATTTCACTAATCTGAAATTTAATGTTGACAAAAGAGAGTGATTGTATTTGAGATCAACTCTAACCTAGGTGCATTGAATATAGTCAAACAGTTGATCCCTATTAAGTCTGTCCGTGGTTAAATCACTAAAGATCTGGTCAGCAGATGTAATCTGCTGAAGCACTGATTCACATTGGAGGGCAACTAGCACTGAAAGGCTGTAGCAGGGACACTGTGCTCATAGCGAAGCACTCAGCTCACAGATGGAGCAAGCTCCATCTCAGGGCTACTTATTTGCTCACTTACAACTCGCTCACTTAGTGCCAACCTACAACCTGCATGCTGTGCCAGCCCTGCCAGCTTGTTAGCATACCAACCAGAGCCAAGTGCTGCCATTGTTGTCATTTTGCGGTGAGCTTTTGGGCAGACACACGCTTGGCAGTAGCAAAGTCTGAGGGCAGGGCAACATGCCCTTCGACGCCAACGGTCACTTTGAGTGCGAGCAGCAGCTAAGGTAAGACAGTTTGTTTTAAAATTACTTACCAGTAGCGGACAGCGGTGTTTTTTTCTCTCTTTACAGAAAGAGCGGGAGCAGCAGGGGGAAGTGACGAAGACCGGAGGGGCAGCCGGGTAGGTTTTATTTCCCTTTAAAAGTGCGCAGGAGAAGATTGGCACCAATGACATAGGTAGGAGGAGCGCTGAGGATGTTAGGCAGGCTTTCAGGGAGCTAGGTTGGAAGCTCAAAGTTAGAACGAACAGAGTTGTTGTCTCTGGTTTGTTACCCGTGCCACGTGATAGAGAATCGAGGAATAGGGAGAGAGAACAGTTAAATGCGTGGCTACAGGGATGGTGCAGGAGGGAGGGATTCCGGTATTTGGATAACTGGGATTCTTTCTGGGGAAGATGGGACCTCTATAAACAGGATGGTCTGCACCTGAACCTGAGGGGCACCAGTATCCTTGGTGGGAGGTTTGCTAGTGCTCTTGGGGGTGGTTTAAACTAACTCTGCAGGGGCATGGGAACCCAGACTGTAGCTTTAGGGTGCAGGACCTGGAGTGTAGGGAGGTTAGGAACATGGCATCAATTTCAAAGGAGGGTGCCTGTAAACAGGAAAGTGGCTTGAAGTGTGTATACTTCAATGCAAGAAGCATACGAAATAAGGTAGGTGAACTTGCAGCGTGGGTTGGTACCTGGGAATTCGATGATGTGGCTATTACGGAGACATGGGTAGAACAGGGACAGGATTGGCTGTTGCAGGTTCCAGGGTTTAAATGTTTTAGTAGGGTCAGAGGTGGGGGTAAAAGAGGGGGAGGTGTGGCATTGCTTGTCAAAGATAGTATTACAGCTGTGGAAAGGACGATGGATGAAGACTCGCCATCTGAGGTAGTTTGGGCTGAGGTTAGGAATAGGAAAGGTGAGCCCACCCTGTTAGGAGTTTATTACAGGCCTCCTAATAGTCCTAGAGATGTAGAAGAAAGGATTGTGAGGATGATTCAAGAGAAGAGTGAAAGTAATAGGGTGGTTGTTATGGGGGACTTTAACTTTCCTGATATTGATTGGGAAAGCTATAGCTCAAGTTCGTTAGATGGGTCAGTGTTTGTCCAATGTGTGCAGGAGGGTTTCCTGACACAATATGTAGATAGGCCAACAAGAGGTGAGGCCATACTGGATTTGGTTCTGGGTAATGAACCAGGCCAGGTGTTAGAATTAGAGGTAGGTGAGCACTTTGGGGACAGTGACCACAATTCGGTGACTTTTACTCTAGTGATGGAGAGGGATAAGTGTGCACTACAGGGCAACAGTTATAGCTGGGGCCAGGGAAATTATGATGCGGTGAGGCATGACTTAGGATGCGTGGCTTGGAAAAGTAAGCTTCAAGGCAAGGGCGTAATTGATATGTGGAGCTTGTTCAAGGAGCAACTATTGAGTTTCCTTGATAAGTATGTACCCGTCAGGCAGGGAGGAAAGGGTCGTGTGAGGGAGCCGTGGTTTAATAAGGAATTGGAATCCCTTGTTAAATGGAAGAGTGCGGCCTATGTAAAGATGAGGCGTGAAGGTTCAATTGGGGCGATTGAGAGTTATAAGGTAGCCAGGAAGGACCTGAAGAGAGAGCTAAGAGCAGCAAGGAGGGGACATGAAAGGTCCTTAGTTGGTAGGATTAGGGAAAACCCTAAGGCTTTCTATAGGTATGTCAGGAATAAAAGAATGACTAGGGTAGGAATAGGTCCAGTCAAGGATAGTAGTGGGAAGTTGCGTGTGGAGGCTGAAGAGATTGGGGAGACACTGAATGAATACTTTTCGTCAGTATTCAATCAGGAACAGGACATTGTTGTCAATGTGAGTACTGAGTCACAATTAAGTAGAATGGATGGCTTTGAGGTATGTAGGGAAGAGGTGTTGGAAATTCTGGAAAGGGTGAAAATAGATAAGTCCCCTGGGCCTGATGGCATTTATCATAGGATTCTCTGGGAAGCAAGGGAGGAGATTGCAGAGCCATTGGCCTTGATTTTTATGTCCTCGTTGTCTATAGGAGTAGTGCCAGAAGATTGGAGGCTAACAAATGTGGTTCCCTTGTTCAAGAAGGGGAGTAGGGATAACCCTAGTAACTATAGGCTGGTGAGTCTCACTTCTGTTGTGGGCAAAGTCTTAGAGAGAATTATATGGGATAGGATTTATGAACATCTGGATAGGAATAATGTGATCAAGGATAGTCAGCATGGTTTTGTGAAGGGCAGGTCGTGCCTCACAAACCTTATTGAATTCTTTGAGAAGGTGACTAAGGAGGTGGACGAGGGGAAAGCGGTAGATGTGGTGTATATGGATTTTAGTAAGGCATTTGATAAGGTTCCCCATGGTAGACTACTGCAAAAAATACGGAGGTATGGCATTGAGGGTGAGTTGGAGGTTTGGATCAGGAGTTGGCTGGCTGGAAGAAGACAGAGGGTAGTAGTTGATGGCAAAGGTTCATCTTGGAGTGCCGTCACTAGCGGTGTTCCGCAAGGATCTGTTTTGGGACCATTGCTGTTTGTCATTTTTATAAATGACCTGGAGGAGGGGTTAGAAGGTTGGGTGAGCAAGTTTGCGGAAGATACGAAAGTCGGAGGAGTTGGAGATAGTGAGGAATGATATGGCAAGTTACAGCGGGATATAGATAAGCTGCAGAACTGGGCAGAAAGGTGGCAAATGGAGTTCAATATAGCTAAGTGTGAGGTGATTCACTTTGGTAAGAGTAATAAAAAGATGGGGTACTGGGCTAATGGTCAGATACTTGGTAGTGTGGATGAGCAGAGGGATCTTGGTGTCCATGTACACAGATCTTTGAAAGTTGCCACCCAGGTAAATAGTGCGGTGAAGAAGGCATATGGCGTACTGGCTTTTATTGGTAGAGGAATTGAGTTCCGGAGTACTGAGGTCATGTTGCAGTTGCATAAGACTCTGGTGCGGCCGCATCTGGAGTATTGTGTGCAGTTTTGGTCGCCATATTATAGGAAGGATGTGGAGGCACTGGAACGGGTGCAGAGGAGGTTTACCAGGATGTTGCCTGGTATGGTAGAAAGATCGTATGAGGAAAGGCTGAGGCACTTGGGGTTGTTTTCATTGGAGAAAAGAAGGTTTAGGGGTGACTTGATAGAGGTGTATAAGATGATTAGGGGTTTAGATAGGGTCGACAGTGAGAATCTTTTTCCACTTATGGAGTCAGCTATTACAAAGGGGCATAGCTTTAAATTAAGGGGGGGTAGGTATAGGACAGATGTTAGGGGTAGGTTCTTTACTCAGCGAGTCGTGAGTTCATGGAATGCCCTGCCAGTAGCAGTGGTGGACTCTCCCTCATTATGGGCATTTAAGCGGTCATTGGATAGGCATATGGAGGATAGTGGACTAGTGTAGGTTAGGTGGGCTTGGAACGGCGCAACATCGAGGGCCGAAGGGCCTGTACTGCGCTGTATTCTTCTATGTTCTATGTTCTATGCTGGTGAATAGCACACTGCATATTGATCTAATCATACGGCCACGGTGGAAACTGGGTAGGAGCTCGTCAATATTGCCGTCAAGAGTGGCCACAGTTGGTCAGGGAGTCCTAGTACCATCAGTCATGGGCACACTCTCCAGTGGATTCACCACTGTCTGAGGACCACTTGCAACTCACAGTCAGGGGAGTTGTCCCAGTACAGCATCGTGAGGGTTCAGCGGTCAGTAGTATAGCTAACACCAATCTTCTTTAGTCTGTAATTTGTCTAAGGCTTATTTAATTCTTAACAGGAGAGGACGCAGTCTTTATCGAAAAGTCACCATTCTTAGTTAACAAAATGGTTTGTTGCATGATAAACTAAAACAAATGCAATTACATTTTGGTCAGGCATAGTTACTAGAACTCTCAGGATTAGTACTGAATACATCTGCTCCTTATGAAGGCTAGTATAGAACTCCCTGCCTCCTCTCACAAACCATGTGTGACTGTGTGTCTGTGTAACACTCAAAAGATTGGCTCAGAGAAGAAGAAGCTTCGGTTATGAGGATAAGTTGAAGAAGTTGATCTGTTCTCCTTGCAGAGAAGAAAACGAGAGGAGATTTAGGAGAGAATCCCAAAATCATGAACAGGCTGGATCGAGTAGATTGAATTGAATTGAACTTATTGTCACGTGTACCGAGGCACAGTGAAAAGCTTTGTCTTGCGAACAGTACAGACAGATCACAGAGTTAAGTAGCATAGATAAGTAAAGAATAGATAAGCAGCGGCAAAAACAAAAAAAAACATAGGTACAGGTGAATGCTAAGAGTTTGAGTCCATTCAGTATTCTAACAACATTAGGGTAGAAACTGTTTCGAAAACAGCTGGTGTGTGTGTGTGTGTGTGTGTGTTCAGGCTTCTGTACCTTCTCCCCGATGGTAAAGGTTGTAGAAAAACATTGCCAGGGTGGGATGGATCTTTGAGAATGCTGGTAGCCTTTCCTTGACAGCGGGCCTGGTAGATGGATTCTGTAGATGGGAGGTTGGCCTTTGTGATTGTCCGGGCCGAGTTCACCACTCTCTGTAACTGTCTCTGATCTTGAATGGTACATTTGTCATACCAGGTAGTGATACAACCAGACAGAAAGCTCTTTATGGCATACCTATAAAAGTTGGCAAGGGTATTCGCGTCATGCCAAATTTCCTCAGCTACGTGAGGAAGAAGAGACGTTGTTGGGCCTTTGTAACCAGTGTGTCCACATGAAGAGTCCAAGAAAGCTTGTTGTGGATGACCACTCCCAAGAGCTTGACACTCTCCACTTGTTCCACCTCTGTGCTGTTAATGTGTAGGGGGGACATAAGTAACATCCCACCTAAATGAGTTCCTTGGTTTTGCCAGCATTGAGAGCTAGGTTGTTCTCAGTGCACCATTTTTCCAAGTCTTCCACCTCCCATCTGCAGTCTGTTTCGTTGCCATGTGAGATTCGAATGACTCTGGTGGTGTCATCAGCGAACTTGTAAAAAAGGGCGAAGGCATTCCCACTTGTTAAAATAAAGGAATATGTGAGCATAGATTTAAAGTGATATGCAAATGAAGGAAGGGTGACGTGAGAAAAAAAAAATTCTCATAGCGAGTAACTAGGGTAGGGGATACACTGCCTGGATAGATAGTGGTGGCAGGTTAAAATGGAACATTCAAGAAAGCATTGAATGATTATTTGGATAAAACTGGTGTGCAAGAATGTAGGGAGAAAGCAGGAGATTGGCACTCAGTAACAGAACCAGTGCAGACATGATGGGCCAAATGGCCTCCTTCTGTGCTTCTATGTGCATGAACTTTAACTCCTTCAGAAACATTTCTGTGCATGACAATAATAAAAGCAAAATACTGAGGCTTGGGTTTAGAGAAGAAGCAATATCATCCGTAGGAGCATGCTGTTCAAAATACCAACAGTATCTGCAGCAAACTTTCTCTCCACAGGCACTGCCGGACCTGCTGAGTTTCTCCGAACACTGTTAGTGTTTATGTCAGATTTCCAGCATTTGCAGTAACTTGTGTTCATTTGCCACCCAGCTGCACCCCCCCCCCCCCCCACCCCCACTGCCCCCCGCCCCTCCCTTTCTGCTGTCAGCCTAATGGTCTGAAAAGAGGAGGATGCTGCCACCAATAAAATTGGCTGCTTGTCTGCACTCGATCTAAAACAGCCAAGGTGTCATCCGTCATGTTGTGATTCAGAAACCTTTAAAGTACGCAAATGTGCATTCTCAGCAAAAGCACCATGAGCAAATTGTTCCCATTTCATATGTAAGAAAGCAACCATCTGAATATTGACCGCAGTACTTATATGAGCTTTAATCAGTCACCTCAATTTCTATTGTATTGTTGTCTTGATTGAATTGGTAAGGGTTTCAATAAACAGAGAGAATAATGAATGTAACTTTCAGCTTCAGACTGTGTTGAAGTATTGCTTCAATTTAAGGATTACAATATTTTAACAGGCAACATACCCTGTCCGAGAGGGTTGCACAAAACCAGCCAAAACATGTCAGAATTAAACATGAATGCCAGCAGGTTAGAGCTAGTTTCCTGAAAGGGTTGCATTTTCAACAGATATACTTGTTGCATCCAGACTGAATCCCTGTACCCAGACTGAACCCCAGTACCCAGCCTGAACTCGTACCCACACTAAACCCCTGTACCCAGACTGAACCCCTGTACTCAGACTGAACCACTGTACCCAGACTGAACCCCAGTACCCAGACTGAACCCCAGTACCCACACTAAACCCCTGTACCCAGACTGAACCCCTGTACCCACACTAAACCCCAGTACCCACACTAAACCCCTGTACCCAGACTGAACCCCAGTACCCACACTAAACTCCTGTACCCAGACTGAACCCCTGTACCCACACTAAACCCCAGTACCCACACTGAAGCCCTGTACCCAGACTGAGACCTTGCACCGAGACTGAAACTCTGTACTCAGACTGAAACTCTGCACCCAGTCTGAACCCCTGTACCCAGACTGAACCCCAGTACCCACACTGACCCCTGTACCCACACTGAACCCTGTACCCAGACTGAACCCCTGTACCCAGACTAAATCCCTGTACCCAGACTGAGACCTTGCACCGAGACTGAACCCCAGTACCCAGACTGAACCACTGTACCCAGACTGAACCCCAGTACCCAGACTAAACCCCAGTACCCACACTAAACCCCTGTACCCAGACTGAACCCTTGTACCCACACTGAACCCCTGTACCCACACTAAACCCCTGTGCCCACAATAAACCCCTGTACCCAGACTGAATCCCAGTACCCACATTGAAGCCCTGTACCCAGACTGAGACCTTGCACAAGACTGAAACTCTGTACCCAGACTGAACCCCTGTACCCAGACTGAACCCCTGTACTCAGACTGAACCACTGTACCCAGACTGAACCCCAGTACCCAGACTGAACCCCAGTACCCACACTAAAGCCCTGTACCCAGACTGAACCCCTGTACCCACACTAAACCCCAGTACCCACACTAAACCCCTGTACCCAGACTGAACCCCTGTACCCACACTAAACTCCTGTGCCTACAATAAATCCCTGTACCCAGACCGAATCCCAGTACCCACACTGAAGCCCTGTACCCAGACTGAGACCTTGCACCGAGACTGAAACTCTGTACCCAGACTGAAACTCTGCACCCAGACTGAACCCCTGTACCCAGACTGAACCCCGGTACCCACACTAAACCCCTGTACCCAGACTGAACCCCTGTACCCAGACTGAACCCCAGTACCCACACTGAACCCTGTACCCACACTGAACCCTGTACCCAGACTGAACCCCTGTACCCAGACTGAACCCCAGTACCCACACTGACCCCTGTACCCACACTGAATCCTGTACCCAGACTGAACCCCTGCACCCAGACTGAATCCACGGACCCAGACTGAACCCCAGTACCCACACTAAACCCCTGTACCCACACTAAACCCCTGTGCCCTCAATAAACCCCTGTACCCAGACTGAATCCCAGTACCCACATTGAAGCCCTGTACCCAGACTGAGACCTTGCACGAGACTGAAACTCTGTACCCAGACTGAACCCCTGTACCCAGACTGAACCCCTGTACTCAGACTGAACCACTGTACCCAGACTGAACCCCAGTACCCAGACTGAACCCCAGTACCCACACTAAACCCCTGTACCCAGACTGAACCCCTGTACTCAGACTGAACCCCAGTACCCACACTGAACCCTGTACCCAGACTGAACCCTGTACCCACACTAAACCCCTGTACCCAGACTGAACCCCAGTACCCACACTGAACCCTGTACCCACACTGAACCCTCTACCCAGACTGAATCCACGGACCCAGACTGAATCCACTGACCCAGATTGAACCCCTGTACTTAGTCCAAAATGCACATTTTACTTCAAGTTCAAGATCCTCCCATTATATCTGGGTTAATGACCTAAGTTCTTTGTTATTCAGTCATGATGCAGAGACTGTGTCAGCATGTTGTCAGCTCCCTGAAACTGTGCAGAAGATTGAAAGTGAGTGCCCCAAGATAAATCTATCTCGTTTAAATTATTTTTAGGACAGGGAGTAAAAGTGAAAAGTGAGTTTCACTAAAGATGTAAAGTTTAGATTAAAGAGTTATGATTTGAAGAATTTCTGTGACATTGGCCTAGATTTTGCAGCTGCGATGGAAATGAAATTGCCAGCATTCACCAGAGTAACTTCTCCGTAACCGCAGCAACCTCTGCACTCTGCACATGCTCAATTAAATGCAAAAGTGTAATCATTAATGTTGACGATATTGGGGTATACCATGGCAAGTGTTGGTACAGTTCTCAAAGACTGGTCAATTATAAAGCACTGAACTGAAGAAAATTCCCTCCGCTACACTGTAAAATCATTAGTCCTACAAAACTAAAGTTTATATTCATGTAATGCTATCTTTTTCCCTTTTTGATAAAAATGTCAAGTTTTCAAGTTCTTTTCAAATTTCTTCTTATTTCAGCTGCAAATGAGTACATTCCCATTATTTATATTGCTCTTTGCCAAATATTTCCATCCTGCAGTTTATCAGAGACCGGACAGAGACTTTCACCCTGTGGGTGTTCTGATGCTCTTACTTCTGTGGGAATTGTCTGGGAAGTTTCAGTTGGACAGTTCTCCTACTCCCCAAACTCTTGCAGGAAAATGTTTAATTTTCACTTGGAATCATAGCCATTGGAGGATTCTGCAACGCTATATCGTTGCTGAGGAACCTGGTCTAACATCTGGATAACTAAACAACAGACCCACACCTCAGGACTCTGTGTGGATACCTGCACTGAGGGTGTTCTTCAGGAGGGTGCATTGGAACATTTGGGACCAAATGTGTCAAATGTGAAGGATATTCTGAGCATTTACTTTCTGGTTGCCTGCCTGTGAGGAATCCTCAACACAACCGTCAGTCCTGTTTGATATCACCGCTGATGGGTCTGTCCTGCCAGTGGGACAGGACGTATCCAGGAATGGCGATGGGGGTGTCTGGGACATTGTCTGTAAGGTATGCTCCCATTGCTTGACTAGTCAGCTCTCCTAATTTTGGCACTTTCCCCCTGTTAGTCAGGAGGATTTTGCAGGGTCAACAGGGCTACTTCTGCTATTGCCTTTTCAAGTCAATTCCAGATGATCAGTCTGGTTTCATTTCTTTGAGACTTTGTAGCGATTTTTACAACTCAATGGCTTTCTAAATATATATAAATTATATAAATATTTGTACAAAATTAAAAGGCAGTTTGAATCACTGAAAGTCTTTTTGCAATGTGCCTGACAATCAGAATGGACCCTTCCTTGGACATCACTTAGCTTTGAACTGACCTTGTGCATTCTCCATCACATAGCCAACCTGTGACAACCACCATAATAGACTCAACTGTTCTGATGTTGTCACAGACTCAACTCATACAATTGTTATCTGGATCCCGAATATCCATTTTGTAAATCTGAGTTCGTGCAAAACTCTAGTCTCCATATCTAAATCTGCATCAAGGCCCATTCACCCTTGTGTTTAATGTCTTTTATGAACTCTCAGTCCACCAAAACCTCACTTTTAAAACTCTCATTCTCATGTTGAAATCCTTTCACGGTCCCATCTTCTTCTCACTGTTGCCTCCTCCATAAACTACTAGACTCCAATTCTGATTTTATTTCTTAATCATAAGATTACACTTATTACTCATGCACACAACTGCAATTCTGCAAAAAAATCTGTGGCAAATACTTGCCAACTACAGACCTGATCATGAGGCAAAGTGTACCCTTACTTTTAATGCTTTACTCATGGCAACTGATTCTTCCTTCTTCACAGTCCCAGGTGTTGGAACTCTTTCCCAAAACTTCTGGATCTCAACCTCTTGAACCTCTTTTGACAAAGCTTTTATTTACAAGTCCTCATATTTCTGTTTTCCGTGTGGTGTCAAAGTTTGTGTGGTCGCCTTCTTTGCAAATGCTTGAGACACCTTCACACATTAAAATGCACGATACAAATGCAAGTAGTTTTTGGTAAATCTTTATTTTGCACCAAGAAAATAATATCCTCGATGTGTTCTACAAATCTAAGTATACAAAATGATACCTAATGACTAAAGCCATCAAACATATTGTTACAAGTACGTTTTACCTCATGAATTCCAAACCGTAATTAAGTTTATGGTTGCAGTATTTTTTTTCAGTTCAATATTTCTGTAACATTGCACACACTTATTGGCAGAATTTATGCAAGTATATTTATGATTAATTCACACCTTTGCAGATATCATGCATTTAGCAAATACTCTAAAATTCGGGCTGCATTCTCAGACATAAACACAGAGAGTGCTGGAGAAACACAGCATATATAGTAAAAACATCTGTTGAGACTGAAACAAAGTTAACCTTTTGAGTCTGGTATGTCTCTTCAGAACTGAGGTTCTCTGATAATCTCTATATTTGTTTCAGACAGTCAACAACCGAAAGTCAGACGTTTAAGGTAATTCACAACAGAACCAATTATGACTTTTTTTTACAGTGAGTTGTTATAATCTAAAACACATTATAGTGGACAAAAAAATCCAATTAAGACAGTCACGTGGCGGCGGACTGCAAGGTGACTATCTGTAGGAACTGCAAACAGGAGGGTCACCTGACTAAGGACTGTTAGGAAGAAAAGAGCTGCAACTTGTGCGGAGAGGCGGGCCACATGTACAAGACCTGCCCAAGATGGGGGGGCCCCACTTACGCACAGATGGCTGGAGGTGGCAATGTGAGCCGTGGACCCCCTTTATGACAAAAAAAAGGTAAAGGAAAGGGTGTTGTACATAAGTTAAAAGGCACTGGTAAGACAGAGTGCAGTTTTGGTCCCCTTATATAAGGAAGGATGTAAATATGGAGGAAGCAGTTCAAAGGAAGTTTATTACATTAATACCTCAAATGAGTAGGTTATCTTATGTTGGACAGTTTGGGCTAGTTTCCTTTGGAGTTCGAGGGGTAAGGGATGACTTGGATAAATGACAAGATCCCGAATGAAGCAGCCATTGGTAGACAGGGCTAAGCGACTCCACAATGAATGATCAAATCTAAGCTCTGCAGTCCTGCCATATCAATATGTAAATGGCGGTGAATAATTAAAAAACTAACCGGAGAAGTAGGCTCCATAAATATCTCCATTCTCAATGATGAGAGAGGCCCACACATTTTGAGTGCGAGCAGCAGCAGAGTGTAAAGGAACCCGGAAGGCTACAGCTAAGGTGAGACAGTTTGTTTTAAAATTACTTACCGGTAGCGGGCAGCGGTGTTTTTTTTTTCTCTTCACAGAAAGAGCGGGAGCAGCAGGGGGAAGTGACGAAGACCGGAGGGGCAGCCGGGACCCGGAAGCAGGTATAGCGTAAGCTTACCTGGGTAGGTTTTTTTCCCTATAAAAGCGCGCAGGAGAAGCGCGCGGGAGGTTTGCTAGTGCTCTTGGGGGGGGTTTAAACTAACTCTGCAGGGGCATGGGAACCCAGACTGTAGCTTTAGGGTGCAGGACCTGGAGTGTAGGGAGGTTAGGAACATGGCATCAATCTCAAAGGAGGGTGCCTGTAAACAGGAAAGTGGCTTGAAGTGTGTATACTTCAATGCAAGAAGTATACGAAATAAGGTAGGTGAACTTGCAGCATGGGTTGGTACCTGGGACTTCGATGTTGTGGCTATTACGGAGACATGGGTAGAGCAGGGACAGGATTGGCTGTTGCAGGTTCCAGGGTTTAAATGTTTTAGTACGGTCAGAGGTGGGGGTAAAAGAGGGGGAGGTGTGGCATTGCTTGTCAAAGATAGTATTACAGCTGTGGAAAGGACGATGGATGAAGACTCGCCATCTGAGGTAGTTTGGGCTGAGTTTAGGAATAGGAAAGATGAGCTCACCCTGTTAGGAGTTTTTTACAGGCCTTCTAATAGTCCTAGAAACGTAGAAGAAAGGATTGCGAGGATGATTCAGGAGAAGAGTGAAAGTAATAGGGTGGTTGTTATGGGGGACTTTAACTTTCCTGATATTGATTGGGAAAGCTATAGCTCTAGTTCGTTAGATGGGTCGGTGTTTATCCAATGTGTGCAGGAGGGTTTCCTGACACAATATGTAGATAGGCCAACAAGAGGTGAGGCCATACTGGATTTGGTTCTGGGTAACGAACCAGGCCAGGTGTTAGAATTAGAGGTAGGTGAGCACTTTGGGGACAGTGACCACAATTCGGTGACTTTTACTCTAGTGATGGAGAGGGATAAGTGTGCACTGCAGGGCAAGAGTTATAGCTGGGGGCAGGGAAATTATGATGCGGTGAGGCATGACTTAGGATGCGTGGCTTGGAAAAGTAGGCTTCAAGGCATGGGCACAATTGATATGTGGAGCTTGTTCAAGGAGCAGCTATTGAGTGTCCTTGATAGGTATGTACCTGTCAGGCAGGGAGGAAAGGGTCGTGTGAGGGAGCCGTGGTTTAATAAGGAATTGGAATCCCTTGTTAAATGGAAGAGGGTGGCCTATGTAAAGATGAGGCGTGAAGGTTCAATTGGGGTGATTGAGAGTTATAAGGTAGCCAGGAAGGACCTGAAGAGAGAGCTAAGAGCAGCAAGGAGGGGACATGAAAGGTCCTTAGTTGGTAGGATTAGGGAAAACCCTAAGGCTTTATATAGGTATGTCAGGAATAAAAGAATGACTAGGGTAGGAATAGGTCCAGTCAAGGGTAGTAGTGGGAAGTTGCGTGTGGAGGCTGAAGAGATTGGGGAGACACTGAATGAATACTTTTCGTCAGTATTCACTCAGGAACAGGACATTGTTGCCGATGTGAATACTGAGTCACAATTAAGTAGAATGAATGGCTTTGAGGTATGTAGGGAAGAGGTGTTGGAAATTCTGGAAAGGGTGAAAATAGATAAGTCCCCTGGGCCTGATGGCATTTATCCTAGGATTCTCTGGGAAGCAAGGGAGGAGATTGCAGAGCCATTGGCCTTGATTTTTATGTCCTCGTTGTCTATAGGAGTAGTGCCAGAAGACTGGAGGCTAGCAAATGTGGTTCCCTTGTTCAAGAAGGGGAGTAGGGATAACCCTAGTAACTATAGGCCGGTGAGTCTCACTTCTGTTGTGGGCAAAGTCTTAGAGAGAATTATAAGGGATAGGATTTATGAACATCTGGATAGGAATAATGTGATCAAGGATAGTCAGCATGGTTTTGTGAAGGGCAGGTCGTGCCTCACAAACCTTATTGAATTCTTTGAGAAGGTGACTAAGGAGGTGGACGAGGAGAAAGCGGTAGATGTGGTGTATATGGATTTTAGTAAGGCGTTTGATAAGGTTCCCCATGGTAGGCTACTTCAAAAAATATGGAGGTATGGCATTGAGGGTGAGTTGGAGGTTTGGATTAGGAATTGGCTGGCTGGAAGAAGACAGAGGGTAGTAGTTGATGGTAAAGGTTCATCATGGACTGCCGTTACTAGCGGTATTCCGCAAGGATCTGTTTTGGGACCATTGCTGTTTGTCATTTTTATAAATGACCTGGAGGAGGGGCTAGAAGGTTGGGTGAGCAAGTTTGCGGATGATACGAAAGTCGTAGGAGTTGTTGACAGTGAGGAAGGATGTGGCAGGTTACAGTGGGATATAGATAAGCTGCAGAACTGGGCAGAAAGGTGGCAAATGGAGTTCAATGTAGCTAAGTGTGAGGTGATTCACTTTGGTAAGAGTAACAGAAAGATGGGGTACTGGGCTAATGGTCGGATACTTGGTAGTGTGGATGAGCAAAGGGATCTTGGTGTCCATGTACACAGATCTTTGAAAGTTGCCACCCAGGTAAGTAGTGCGGTGAAGAAGGCATATGGCGTACTGGCTTTTATTGGTAGAGGAATTGAGTTCCGGAGCCCTGAGATCATGTTGCAGTTGTGTAAGACTCTGGTGCGGCCGCATCTGGAGTATTGTGTGCAGTTTTGGTCGCCATACTATAGGAAGGATGTGGAGGCACTGGAACGGGTGCAGAGGAGGTTTACCAGGATGTTGCCGGTATGGTAGGAAGATCGTATGAGGAAAGGCTGAGGCACTTGGGGTTGTTTTCATTGGAGAAGAGAAGGTTTGGGGTGACTTGATAGAGGTGTACAAGATGATTAGGGGTTTAGATAGGGTTGACCGTGAGAATCTTTTTCCACGTATGGAGTTAGCTATTACGAGGGGGCATAGCTTTAAATTAAGGGGGGGTAGGTATAGGACAGATGTTAGGGGTAGGTTCTTTACTCAGCGAGTCGTGAGTTCATGGAATGCCCTGCCAGTAGCAGTGGTGGACTCTCCCTCTTTATGGGCATTTAAGCGGTCATTGGATAGGCATATGGAGGATATAGTGGGTTAGTGTAGGTTAGGTGGGCTTGGATCGGCGCAACATCGAGGGCCAAAGGGCCTGTACTGCACTGTATTCTTCTATGTTCTATGTTCTACATCAATGCAAAAGATAAGGCTGCAGTATTCACAGCAATTTTTGGCGAGAAGTGCCAAGTAAATGCTCCATTTCAGCCTTCTCTGAATGTCTCCAGCATCACAGATACCAGTCTTCAGCCAATTTAATTCAGTTGATACCAAGAAGGAACTGAAGGCACTGGATAATGCAAATACTATAGGCACTGGACAATATTCTGACAGTAATCTGGCTTCTGGCCTTGCTTCCTCCCAGCCAAACCGTTCCAATATAGCTACAATTGGGAGTGTTTTTGACAACTGAGAAGTTGCTGAATATGTCCTGTTCACAAACTACAGGACCTGACCAATTACCATTCCATATTCTCCATCAGTAATAAAGCTTTAGAAGCTCTCATCAACAGTGCTGTGAAGCAACATTAGCTCAGCAATAACCTGCACACTGATGCTTAGATTGGATTCTGCCAGGGCCACTCAGCTCCTGACCTCATTGCAACATTGGGTCAAATATGGATAAAAGAGCTGACCTCCAGAGATGAGGTGAGAGTGTTTGCCCTTGACATCAAGGTAACTATGACTGACTTTTTCATCGAGGAGCCCTTGCAAAATTGGAATCAGTGGGAACTGGGGGGAAGTCTCTCTGCCAGTTGGAGTCATACCTTATACAGAGGAATATTGTTGCAGTTATTGGAGTTCAAACACCCCAGCTCCAGGATGTCAATATAGGATTTCGTCAAGATAATGTTCTCAGCCCAACCATCTTCAGCGACTTCATCAAGGACCTTCTCTGCATCATAGGATCAAAAGTGGGAATATTAGCTGATAACTGCACTTTGTTCAGCTGTAGTTGCAATTTCTCAGATACTGAAGCAGTCCATGTACAAGTGCAGCACGACCTGGGCAATATCGAGGATTCTGCTAATAAGTGTCATTGAAAGTTTGAGCCATGCATATGCCAGGTATTCCTAACAAGTGAAAATCTAACTTTAACCCTCTGACATTCAAAGGCATTGCCCTTACCAAATCCCATCCCCATCAACATCTTAATGTTTACCATTGACCAGAAACTGGACTGGACTAACCAAGTAAATACAGTGGCTACAGGAGTGGGTCAGAGTTTAGGAATCCTGTAGCCAGTAACTCCTCAAAGCCTGTCCACCACTTAGAAGGCACCAACTGGGATGTGATAAAAGACCCCACACTCGACCTGAGTACAGTTCTGACAATACTCAAGAAGTGTTGATACAATCCAGGAGAAAGCAGCCGCTTAATTGGCACCGCATCCATAAAAATTTGTTTCCCTTACCACTAATGTACCAGCAATGTATACCATCTACACAGATGCCCTGAAGAAGTTCACCTGAGACAACACCTTCCAAACCAGTGACCATTGAGAAGGACATGGGAAGTAGATATATAAGAACACCACAACCTACAAGTTCCCCTCCAAGCCACTTACCATTTAAACATGGAGACATATTGCTATTCCTTCAATGTCATTGGGTCAAAATCCTGAAAATCGCTCTTGAACAAGTTTGTAGGTGTGCCTACACCAAATATATTCAAGCAATCAGCTCACCAACACTTCTCAAGGGCACTAGGCATGGGTAATAATTGTTGACCCATCCAGCAATTCCCACATCCTATAAATGAACACAAGAAAAAGAATAGTTACTGAAGAGAAACCAGAACTGCTGAGATATTAAACACAAAACACCTAAATATTAGATGGAGAGATATATAATTTAGGTACTTAGATTCCTCTGATCCTGCACATCTCTTCCAGTTGAATTGAGCATGAGAATTATCTTGCTTCTCTCCTCTTAATTCCTGCTATCACCACACTTACAGATTCCACTGGCCTTGGTACTCCAATTTGCTTGTGATTTGTCCTGCTCTATCTCCAAGCTCAGAATGAAAGTTCCTTCTCTTTTTTGACTGAAAGGATCTGAGATGAAATGAGTCTGAGCAGTTCAATCCACTTCCTAGTGGGTATGGTGCCTACAGCATCAACAACATCACACTTTACAGTCATGAGATGAATGATTAATTGGTCTGTTTCTCGTGCTGGTGCTGGGGAGTGGTATGTTGGAGATCTTTCCTCTTCAGCTAATATTGCATACTTTTTTTTTCATTTTGCATTCTAGTTGCTTCTGAATTTGTCTCTACCCCCAATATCTTTCAATTTGTCTTTGCCAAATTCAGAAGTCTGCGGAAACTTTCATGTTGCTTTTGTGCTGAGACAGGGTTTTGCAATGAGGATGTATTTGCGTATTATTTGAACATTTTTGCTGTGGCTCAGTTACTTCTGTGAAGAGCTGGAGATTTCAGTGAAATGCACAGCAAGGTCAGTGAAGGATAATTTTGCATGAGTGATTGTCAATTTTATTCTTAATGCTGTGGACTATCATTTTTCCTGTCTACAAATAAAGTTAAAAGGACATGTTCTTCGACATTAAAGGCTAAATAATTACTATAAAAATACAATTACATCCAGAGAAATATTTTTCGCAAACATGTTCTTAAAAGCTTGCATGCATCTTCCAGAAATGGAAAATTTATTGCCCATTAAAAACTGGGGTTGTAAAAACTCTGAGGAATGGATTACAGTAAATCTGCTCTTTGTAACAGTGGTGAAATTGGAGTAAAAGTCGCGCAGGAGCTAATCATTTTGAAATGTATTGCTTGAAACAAGTAATAAACTCAGTCTGAAAATGCCATACACTTTTGGCTGTACGTCAATGCAATAAATAATGTAAATCCTGTGCATTTTATACAATCCAATGAACACCTGCTTTAGTCCAACCACAGTTACAGGAAAGTGTGACTGTCACAAGCCTTGTCATCAAATTCTTCACAGTATGGAAGGTAATGTCAAGGGAAAAAGCAACACAGTAAATAACTTTGTTTTACTAGGGGCAGTATCTGTACTTGTGATGGCTACTCGAAAAATGGAACAAAATGTTCCAGAAAGCTAATTTTATGTAATGGATATGATTTGACCATTTCCCTCCAAAGATGAACATAGTAAATGATTTAATCCCCTGCGGGATATTGAATAATTAAGACCTAAAGCAAAAATGGTTTTGGACATAATGCCATCTAATTTTATGCTCCCAAATTGCTTCCAGCTTAGTGCTATTTGTCATGAAAGGAGCAGATTGACATGAGTGACAAGGGCTCTAACTCTAGTAGTAATATACGCAAAAGGAGGTTAAAATGCAGAAGCACAATGGGTTGAAAACACATTAATCTGAATGTATAGCATTTGAACAAGATCAAATGAGCAAAAATTAAGACCTTAACCAGGGAAGCTTTCAGCACCATGACAACACAACTGAGAATCTAATGTAACATCAAGCAATAGGCAGCCATAGCAGTCTTAGAGCATCACTGCCCAGGCAGTGGAGTTGAAAATTACCCCCATTATATCTAAATTGGTTTAAATTCAGTCACTCCACCTTTGAATGGAGGCTGTAGAAGGAGGAGTAGTTATTGGAAAATAATCTTCAAATTGAACTCACTCATCTCAGATGATGCACATTAAATCAAACTCAACTTCCTTAACCTTTTCTTGGAACTGCTTCCTGAAAATCCTGGCTAACCTTGATGTTTTGCAATGCATGTTTCTGAGCGTTACAGTTTTTACAATTCCTGACGAGATGCTAAATTTTTGTTATGATCTGGTAAGGAAACATCAACGTTTTTGTTTAAAGTAGATAAAGTATGATATCATCCCAGGTACTTATTGAGGGAAAAAAGGCACATGATTCTACATTTTTAACAAAGAAAATAAAAGTTACTGAACAAAGTCAGAACAATCTACCAGATATTTACAACTTATATTATAACATGCAGAATTAACATGCGATAACTATGGGTGAATAGACAAACTATGGTCAAACTGCATTGAACACAGCAAATAGCAGCATTAAGATAAATCCCATGGAATTCTTAGCAATGCTCTAACTTTAGAGACAATCATCAATTTTTGTTAAAATGTTTTATCCTATTATGAGATTGTTTCATTCTTGATGATTTAGCTTTGGAACTCCCTCACTAATTGTTCATCATTGAATTCCTTAACAATTGCTCAGGTCCTGGCTGTTCAATTCCTTCCTCTAAAAAAGGCCTTCCACTCAATTTCCAAGGCTCAATTCCAACATCTAAACATGGGCACAATTCTATCTTACTCATGGACAGCTAGGTTTACCAAGATAGCACTCATCTGGATTCCTCTAGACTTTAATATTTCTCAGCTGCAGCAAGGACATCTTCCTTGTGAGTTTATTTCATCTCCCCTCTCAGCTGAGCAAAGGCATAAATGATTCCCAGAGCGTCTTCTGAACTCTAAACTCAAATCTTGACGAAGTAGCAGCACTCCGAAAGCTTGTGATTTCAAATAAACCGGTTGGACTATATCCTGGTGTTGCGTGACTTCTGACCTTGCCCAAATTTTAGCTGCACTGTCTATCTCTCTGAACAATAAATCCCCTGAGGTCATAACAGCAGCATGTTTTGGTATGGAACCTCTTTGCCTGTTGCAGAACACTTCCAGTCCTGTGGGCACATTTCTCACACCATCACCAGCTCAGACAAAACCCGAATGCTGGGTGAGGCACTTGTGGCCTGTCACTCTCAGTGCATTCGTGGGACATCCCAGGCAGACCAGGAATTGTAGTCCATCTGTAAAAGGTGAGTTCAGGTTTCCTAGCATGACATATTTATTCTGGAGCAATTATGAAGATTACAGCCACAGGAATATACCTGGTGATCTTCCCGTGATAACTGTCAGTATGAAATGATGTGCTGGATGTGTAATACCAAATATGTAATGTGCTATTTAGTTCACATATGCCTATGAAGTGACAGCTATTCAATAAAGTATCACATTTTAATGTTGCTAATTTATTTCAAAACATAATGGAAAAACAAACAAGAGAACACTGCAACTATTAACCAAACAGCAGTGTATTTTTCTCTAATTACTTACTAGGTATAAAACTAGTTATTGAAGATTGACCACTCATATGGAAATATGCTTCACTTCTAAAACAAATGAAATTTCTTCTTTTAATATGATAGGCATCAAATCCATCTAGTTTTACAGACAAGCAGGAAATTGATATTTGTCTGTATTAGAATGAAAGGTCCAAACTTCAAAGGCTATTCTGTTTCTGCAAAAATGGAAACTTATGAAAGGATATCTTCCAAGGCAATGTCTAATGGTGAAGAGTATTTAATATCCAGGAAAGGCTACCCATCAAACACCTGACCTGAGTCAATTTATCAAACCATCAAGGAGTTCATTCAGCAGCAATTAGAGCCTCCATTTTGAAATGAAATTTGGAATCTATCCTATGGCTCGTCCCAACATCTGATCACATTTCAACATAAGTAAATTTTAGGAGCCAAGATTATGCTGTGTACATTAATGAATTTCAATAGTTGAACTAACTTTATGACAATAAATCTATATATCTAAGAAGCAACCTCAGCATATTGGAAATTAAAAAGAATGATGATAAATCTAAGGAATTATTTTGTGGAGATGGAACTTCAGGCAGTGAAAGGATAATGAATAAGCCCAAAGACAAATCTAAAATTAATGAAAGGCTTTTACCTTTACAAAGCCCCAAATAAACACAAATCTTTAAACCTTGAAAGTTGAGCTATTATTCCAAATTCAAAAATAATTTGCAATTTGTGAATTTAAAATTATTAATAAAATAACTTTGGTTTGGCTTTGTACATTCTTCCCCTCAATAGTAACAGCATCCAGCCCGAAATTAAATGTTTTCATATTCCATTAACCTGGACAGACTGTTTCTCATTCTATCACACTCATCAACCTCTATCACTCACTCAATCCTCATTGTTTAAGAAGTTTACTAGTGTCTAGTCAGTGTCTAGTGAATTATGTTATATTACAATAATTGTTTCTCACACTTTTCCTGTCTCATTTCCATTAGATTTTTCTACAGAATTTTTCAGGGACAGTGTGTCTTGCATTTAGCCATTTATGTTGCAGCATTATCACACGATAATTTAGAATCCTAGGGTGCAGTTGTGCTAGTTTAAGACAAATATCAGTCAAGGCTAAAACTTGCCTAGCAAGGCCAGAGTAATGGTGCAGATACCATTTATATGCTGCCAATTTAAACAGAGCTTGTACAAGTATGTAATGTATCTGCCAACTAAATTTAATGTTTGAACGTGGGGAATAATCACTGCTCACTTATTGTCAAATGATAGAATAATAAGTTCATGTGATTGTGAAATTTTCAGCACGTGATATCAACATATGAACTATTAATAAACTATTCTAGTCAGCTAGTAGGGCTGAGGAGTCTGAAAAAAAGGCCTGTATAAAATCTAGGTGCTCTTGAGTGCTCTTTTGGAATTTTCCAACTTTTTCCTGGGTCTCAGATAAGGTCTGCAAGATGGTGAAGCCTTATTAAAGGTTTGATCATTTAATTGAGAGACATCAATGTGTAAGGCTCATTGGTAACACATGACAAGGATAAAGAAGTGGGTGCCCTGGGCTCTGGCTGCTGAGGAGGTGTCAGTGTTAGCCAGATGTAGCATTTCCTTGTCACAGATGAGTTTCATACGGCTATAGTTATGGTGAGAGCAATGACAACTATTGCCGAATTGGATCTTTGTGATCTGCAGCTAATAGAAGCAAATTCTTTTTATGTTGATTATTGGCTAGTATATTCCAAAAAGCAAAAGCACGATTTTTTAAAAGTAAACTGTAACATCCTGCTATTTGGAAAGGATGACATACGCCACCTTATTTTCTAAGGACCATGGATGGTAACTAGAAATGATATAGATGTCAGTGCGTACAGAAACAGTTAATTCACAACATATCCAGTTTGAAATCAAACCGTGTGGGGCATGCACTGTCTTTAAGAACCTTCCTGTAGACTTCTTTTACATAATTCCTGGGAATAAATGCAGATTCAAGAGATTAGTTGCAGCCAAAGAAAGGAAAATCTTTATCTCTATCTACAAGCAATCATGCTCGTGTTCTTATGTAGCACTAACAAGAATAGCTGACACCCCTTCAGTTCCAGAATTAACCCCTATTTAAAAGCATCATGTCGTGTGTCAACCTGTCATGCAGAAATTAATGGGTGCAGTGGGTAGTACTCAGCGATCAGGTGGTAAGACTTGTGTCAGCAGGATGTTCTTGGCTGGTTCAGCTCCTATGTCTTTTCTCCACTCTTTTATACAGCATAATGACTGGCCATGAAACCTTCATCAGTCTGGCACACAAAAGCAGTCAAGGCAGCAGTGTGACTAAGCATTGAATTTGCACAAGCTATGTTGGATTTATGGCTCCCACTGGGGATGGCTAAGGGATGGTAAAGGAAAGGCACAGGCCAGGTCAAAACTAGCTTTCAGGGGCATTTTAGTAGGGGCAGAATAGAGGGCTAACTGGGCTGCCAGTTCTTGTGTACTAGATAGCTGAGCAGGCTCATTAAGAGACCTGGGGTGAGTGTCATTCTGGGTGCTTGGAAGTGGATACCAGAAGAGAGGCCAAAAGTCAATGCACCAAGCAGGCCTACATACCCTCCCAGCCTGGTTGAATTCAGGAGCAAACCTCCAACCTCATTGCCCAAAGCACACCTGCAAGGAAAACCTGGATGCTGAGCCTATTTTCTAAATAATTACTTCAGAACAGAAATACGGTGCTTTAACTTGAAGAGCTCTCTCAGTTGCTAGCCTTCCCTTGTGGCCTGCTGTTTCCTTCAAACTAGAAGGCCTCTGATTGGTTGTATAGCTTTGAAATCCTGCCCCCATACTTAATTAGATGTCAAATCTGCTTTCAGGTCATTAACTGACTGTCCCAGAGAAAATGTCAAATGAGTGACTACCTGGGCCAGGGGGCTGATCCAGGACACAGGAACAGCCCTGATTGCTGTTTCCTGTACCCAGAGAGACAATCAAGCTCATTTCTACACTCTCACAGAGCAAAGACGCGATTCTTACCATGCTCGCGTTTTTACAGAACAATCCGCTCTATTATGCAAGCTACAAGGCTTATATTTGGTCAGGTACTTCTGCATAACCTTTTTGGATGGTCACCCACTTATTTCATCATGTAGCCAACCAAAGTCTATTCCAGCTTCCTCCATCTCAAGATGCCTGCACCGTGGTGTCCATTAATAGAGAACAGGAATGGAAACAGACAACAGGTTTGACTTCAAAGGACATAATTCTCTAAAAATGTCCCTACATCAACATGTCTAAGTCACACATCACCTGACTCGTACAGATCAGAGTGTGATCCTGGTAATATTACTGCAATCCTGGAACTCCCTCCTTTACAGTTTTCTGGATGTCCTTACACCTCATGGACTGCAATGGTTCAAGAAGGTAGCTCCCTGCCCTCTTCTCAAATCTGGATAACAGAATTCTGCCAGCAACATTCAGATCCTAGAAAAGAGCTAAAATCATCTATTAAAAAGACAGGAGAGTTAACAGGTGCATGTGTATGTGTGTGTGTGTGTCTGTGTTGGGGGGTTGTGAGTGTGCGAGAAAGTGTATATGCATGTGTACGTGAGTGTAGAGTGTCTTAAGTCCGTGAGGGGGTGTATGTGGGAGTGTGTGTGTGTGTCTGGGGTGGGGGGTTGTGAGTGTCTGTGAGAGAGAATGCATGTGTGTGTGCGTGAGTGTAGAATGGTCTAAGTCTCTGAGAGGATGTGTGTGTGTGTGTGTGTGTGTGTGTGTGTGTGTGTGTGTAGGAGTATCTGTGTGTATAGTGCAATGGTGATCACCTGTAGTGTGACATGAACCCAAGGTCCCAGCTGAGGCCCCCCCTATGGGTACTGAACGTAGCTATCAGCCTCTGCTCAGCCACTTTAAGCTGCTGCCTGTCCTGAAGTCCACCTTGGAGGATGGACACCCGAAGGTCTGAGGTCGAATGTCCTGGACCACTGAAGTGTTCCCCAACTGGGAGGGAACACTCCTGTCTGATTGTTGTGTGGTGCCCATTCATCCATTGCCGTAGCTTTTGCTCGGTTTCCCCAGTGTACCATGCCCCAGGGCATCCTTGCCTGCGACATATAAGATAGACAACGAAGGCTGAGTCACATGAGTACCTGCCACGTACATGGTGGGAGGTGTCCCCACGTATAATGGTGGTATCCATGTCCATACTCTGACACGTCTTGCAGCGCCATTTATATATTTCCTGACAGTTTGAGCATACATGTCAAGCCCAGGGCAGCGGCCTTCCGGTGGGATCCAAGTTGACACCTTCTTTGGTGTCATATAAATGCCAGATTCATCAGCCCTACCCACAAGGTAGAGCAAAACATTACCCGTTCACAACACAATGCCATCCAGGCTCTCAAAACCAATCACAATATTGTCATCAAACCAGCAGATAAAGGACCAGCATTGTCATTCAGAATCGAACAAATTACTGCAAGGAAGTGCACCGACAACTGAACAACCAGGAACACTCCAGGCAACTACCAGCTGATCCAACCAAAGAACACACCCATGAATTAAACACATTGATCAGGACTTTGAATCCAGTCCTTCACAGTTCTCCATGCACCCTCATCCCACATACTTCTCGTGTAGACAAATTCTACTGCCTTCCAAAGATACACAAAGCCAACACACCAGGACGTCCCATCGTATCAGGCAATGGGACCCTGTGTGAGAATCTCTCAGACTATGTTGAAGGCATCTTGAAATCTATTGTACAGGGGATCCCCAGCTTCTGTCGTGACACTACGGTTTTCTTACAGTTTCTCAGCACCCATGGACCAGTCGAACCAGGAACATTCCTCGTCACAATGGACGTTTCCGCATTCTACACCAACATCCCCCACAATGACGGCATCGTGGCAACAGCCTCAGTACTCAACACCAACAACTGCCAATCTCCAAATACCATCCAACAACTCATCCGCTTTATCCTCGATCACGTCTTCACCTTTGAGAACCAGTTCTTCATCCAGACACATGGAACAGCCATGCAGACCATATTTGCACCCCAATATGCCAACATCTTCATGCACAGGTTCGAACAAGACTTTTTCTCTATGCAGGACGTTCAACCAACATTCAACCAGGTACAGTGACGACATTTTCATGGCGAGGTGTCACTGATAAAACCACATAGTGATATCAACAAGTTTCATCCCACCATCAAACTCACCATGGACTACTCTCGACTATCTGTCTCATTCTTGGACACGTGCGTCTCCATCAAGAATGGACACCTCAGCACCACACTCTACCGCAAACCCACAGACAACCTCACAATGCTACACTTCTCCAGCTTCCACCCAAAACATATTAAAACAGCTATCCCCTATGGACAAGCCCTACGCATACACCGGATCTGCTCAGATGAGGAGGGACGTGACAGACACCTGGAAGTACTCAGGGATGCCCTCACAAGAACGAGGTACGATGCTCAAGTCATCGACCGTTAGTTCTGACGTGCCACAGCAAGGAACCGTAATGACCTCCTCAGGAGCCAGACACGTGCTGCAACCGACAGGGTACGCTTCGTTGTTCAGGATTTCCCACGAGCTTAAAAACTATGCCATGTTCTTCGTGGCCAGCAACACATTATCAATGAGGATGAGCACCTCACCAAGACCTTCCCCACACCTCCACTGCTTGCCTTTAAACAACCGCCAAACCTCAAACAGATCGTTATTCGTAGCAAACTGCCCGGCTCTCAGGACAACTCCATACAACCCTGTCACGGTAGGCGCTGCAAGACGTGTCAGAGTGTGGACATAGATACCACAGTTACACGTGGGGACACCTCCCACCCTGTACATGGCAGGTACTCATGTGACTCAGCCAACATTGTCTATCTTATACTTTGCAGGCAAGGATGCCCGGAGGCATGATACATTGGAAACTGAGCAAAGGCTATGGCAACGGATGAATGGGCACCACACAACAATCAACAGGCAGGAGTGTTCCCTCCCAGTTGGGGAACAATTCAGTGGTCCAGGACATTCGATTTCGGACCTTCGGGTAACCATCCTCCAAGGCGGACTTTGGGACAGGGAGCAGCAAAAAGTGGCTGAGCAGAGGCTGATAGCTAAGTTCGGTACCCATAGGGAGGACTTCAACTGGGACCTTGGGTTCATGTCACACTACAGGTGATCACCATTGCTCTATACACACATACAGACACTCCTACACACACACATACACACGGACACACATATACACAGACACACACACAGACACTCGCACACACCCTTACAGACACACACACACACGTACACACACACATGCATCCTCTCAGAGACTTAGACCACTCTACACTCACACACACACATATACACTCTCTCTCACAGACACTCACAATCCCCCACCCCAGACACACACACAAACCCCCACACTCACACATCCACCCAGACTTAAGACACTCCACACTCACGTACACACACATATACATTCTCTCTCACACTCACAACTCCCCAACTCAGACACACACACACACACGTACACATACACATTTATGTTTTTGGGGTGAATTTGTACTTGCAGAGTTACGTTGTACTTTGCTCAAAAACTGCATGAATTCATGTAAAACCCTCTTATCTCACTTTTTAGATTCAAATCAATCTAAACATCATGGCACAGACAGAGAACACAGTGGGCTAACACCTTCAACATATTGTCAAGCTAACCCGGAATATTGCTGTAAGCTCCACACTGTGTCCTCTGCCAGGTAACAGGTGGACTCTTTCATATTCCTTCACAGTAACAGGTTCCTGTCTGACATACCACACAAACCACTCAGTTTCACAGAATGTATCCTCATCAGCATTTTCATGTGTGCTGCCCCATCAAAGAGTTGATATGAAATCTCTGCATGCAGAAGTTATCTGTGATCACACGCTTTACTGAACTGGTGCTTGAACTATTTTCCTTGCCGGTTGCAGTGCATTCATGCTTGTTAATGGACATCCCAATTCTGTAATTATACTTTAATATAGTGCTAGCAGGTAAACGAATAACTGCAAGTAACAGATTCAAAGACAAGGCATCTTCCTGAGAGACAAGCCATTGCTCTTTTTTGCTCATCCTGTGCCTGTTCTGATCGGACACAGTGACAGACCAAAATAATTAAGAACAGAAAAATCAGAAAGGGCAAGCATTGGATGATGGGAAGAGGTTGGGGAGGAAATCTCAAGGGCTATAGTCACATCGTTAGCAGCTTTGCCAGATTTTAGGATAGGGGTGAGGCAGGAATTGCGAAGCAGCCTAAGACAATCAAAGAGAAATGTTTGTTTGAATAGTGACATATCTGTCATTTATATCCAAAGATGGTTAGAAATGAAAGCTACTTTCTACTAGCTGCTGAATTGTTCTATGTTGGCTGTGTCAAACATTAATGCATGGCTGTTAATTTGAAAAATGAATGGGAAATGGTAGCAATATTAATCTGCTAATAGTAATTGGTTGCCACTAGAGAAGAGTGGCCTATACTTATACAGAGAGTCTTATTAAAAGAATCAGATAAAAAGAACTATGTTCTTGGTTTTGTCCTTAGAATCTCAAGTGAGTGTAACAAAGCCAGGACTGACACTTTGAATTGAACGTAACCTGAAAATTTGTGACATTGCATTAAAAAAGTGCTTGTTGTGTCTCGTGTTACAGAAGTAAATTACCCACTGGAGTATTGTCTGTGCTTTGGACACTTCAATCAGTTTATGGATCAAAAACATTTTATCCAAGAATTCTTGTCAGTGAGGTGAACAAAAGGACAATTTGGTTTACAATTCAACTCAACTTTATTAACAAAATATTCTATTTTAAAAACATCATGTGAGCATTTTCCAACTTCCCACAGAAGGTATTCCTTATCTAGCTCTATCCATCTGAGAAAGGATATTACCCAAAAAGATCCATGGGTTTGAATTGGGCAAGGTGGATCTTCTATTTCTCTCTCTCATTCTCTCTCTCTTTCTCTCTCTCCTGGTGGTCAGAGCTCCACTGCTGGGCCAAGTCAAGTCTTTACTGGGAGTCTTCGCTGAGGCGATGGTTTTCAGTTGTGTGTCCTTATTCCCCCCTCACCCCTAACATTCCAGAGAATCCTGTGGCCTTTGTCCAATGGGGTCATGAGCTGGGTTCAAATCATCCAATGAGGTTGCTCCAACACCCTTCACTGTTACCATGTCGGGAAGTGTAATGTGCACATACTCAGGCAGCTAAGATGCCAGAAAGTCTGATCAACACTTCCCTAATGCGTAACGTTTGGGCTGGTCATAACTGGTTCTCCTCTTTCATCCTGGTTTCCACTATTGTCTGCAACTAACAGCTGCTGGTTGCTGTTCAATTTAGTTTGGCAAATTTTCTGTCAGTCCTGATTTCTCTCGCTGTGGATCAATTTAGAATATCCAATTTCGGGCCCTGACCACTGGACAATTTGTTAATGAATTAGTTTTGGTTTGTACAACTGTATCCCATGCTCCAGTCAAACCTGGGGTATGGGTTACAGCATACATAAAGAGTTTAACATGTCAAATAGTCCCCACCACGATGCTGCATAGATTTACTGAGAAGAAGCTTCAGTATTTCATTAGCCATTACCTTTATCTTTCTTTCAGTAACGCAGCAGCAGCTTGTGCAATGAATCGACCTATTTTCCCAAGAGGCACTGACGCACAGTGCATTGCTGAAATAAAAGAAACACAATTTAGATACTTCTGCAGACCTACTTTGATCCTCTGAATAATTTAGTCAGCTGATTCGCATATTATAAAATGCACTTAAGTAAATGTCAGAGAAAAAGAAGACACTGTTTTGGGTTATTTCTCACCCTCTCCGACCTTTGTTTTTGACATCAGTCAACTATCTAAGCTGCTTCTTCAAAACTGCCCATGAAAATCTATGAGAGTAACCACACAGCGGTCAATAGGGGACACAGTTTATACAGTACACAATAACTTTCTTTCATAGTTCAGCTGCAAGTAATATATGTCCCTGAGTAAATCAATAATTCCAGTAATCTGTTTGCAAACAAGGTCACCGCACTGCAATAACCACAACTTGCATTCATGTCGCAAGTTTTCATTACAATCTGGCCTTCTGGCCTTAATACACAGCCTACAAAACAGAAGAAATTTTGTTTGAAAGCATTTTCTATGCAGGCAAAAATAATTCTCATTGAGTACAGATTGTGGCCAGAGATTCCCTTCTTCCTGCCCTAGGGAATAAAAGCAAAATCACACATTCTGCATCATAAAGGAAGACTATTTTATCTCATCTCATTCCCTCTTGGCAGAGGCAAGAATGTGGAGGAAGCGTAAGGGTTCGCTCAGATTTCAAGTTTCTCAAGGTGCAGTCTGCCTTTGATGTTCCATAGAGATTACCCCAGATGGGCATTGAGTGATTTCTGGAATGCATGGGTACATTCAGGCCTATAGTGAAAACCATGCTGCTACAAGGAATGTTATAGGGCAAATCATCAGAGTTCTCAAATAGCACTTAACTGCTGTGGTGAAGGGCTGTGTTACACAGCATCAAGATTTGTGATCATTTAGATTAGATTAGATTTCCTACAGTGTGGAAACAGGCCCTTCGGCCCAACAAGTCCACACCGACTCTCCGAAGAGCAACCCACCCAGACTCATTCCTCTACATTTACCCCTTCACCTAACACTACAGACAATTTAGCATGGCCAATTCACCTAACCTGCACATCTTTGGACTGTGGGAGGAAACCGGAGCACCCGGAGGAAACCTACGTAGACACGGGGAGAAAGTGCAAACTCCACACAGACAGTTGCCCGAGGCAGGAATTGCACCCGGGTCTCTGATGCTGTGAGGCAGCAGTGCTAACCACTGTGCCACCGTGCCACCCCTTTTTTTTAAATTTTAAGCCCACCTGCACACTTTAGCAGATCCATCCTAAAGTCAGATCTTTGGACTGTGGGAGGAAACCAGAACATCTGGAGGTAACCCACACAGACACAAGGGGGAGAACATGCCAAACTCCACTCAGACAAGGATTGAATTGAACCCAGGCTCCTGGCGTTGGGAAGCAGCATTGCTAACCATTGAGCCACCATCCCACCCCATCCCATTTACTGGATGCCAGCAGCCCCGATGATACTTCTTTATTCATTAACAGTGTCACTCTCCTTAGATTTCATACTGTCCTCTTTCCTACAAATTAGAAACTACCAGAACATGTATGTTCCAATTCAAATTTATACATTCAATAAATTTGTAATGATAATAGAAGTAACCTTTGTGTGTTTCCTTAGCACCTGTCTTCCTCATGCCTTTTCTCTGTCATGAATTTCTGTACAATGCTTTCCCCTATCTGAAGGATTGGCTTTTGAACATGGCTGACTTTCAGACACTGCAGAAGACTTTGAAAGCTTCAAGCTGCTGTGGCATAGATAACCCAATCTGGACTGCACCATCTCTACCTGGACTACAGCTGTTGTGACTGGATGGATGATAAATGACAAAGATGCTGGTGAAGTGGTAGTGCTGTGAGTAGAACTGCTGTCATATGAAGAGAGAACAGTAGGTTTGTGCTCCGTAGAGCTGCTGCCACTCTCCTAGAATGGGGCCTACGAAGTCTTAGCGATTTTTTTATGGGAAAAAAAATCAATTGATTATTGCGGCTCTAATCTATTTGAACAGTGATATCCACAGCTACAATGGCATCAATCTGATCTTCCACTATAGAACCTTTGATGAAAGCTGTGTGTACTATGACATTGGTCATCTGAATCAGGGTTATATGGGTATATTCCAAACATAGACTTAGATAAATTTCTGTTCCATCTTGTGGAAGATGGGTTCCAAGTTTTATACAAAGTCTTTTATGCAAAGTTGGCAATAGTCTGCACCATGTTTCTTCTCATTGAGAGCAGGATTCGAGAAGACTTTCCTGTGCACCAGTGTTTGGTAATGCATAGCCATTGGCTTTCTTCTAGCCCATCATTTATGAAAATCTATATTGAATACGCTCCCTTGCAACCTAATACCTAGAATTTCCTTTTTTGCTCTGTCTCCTATATAATAGTGTTTGGTATATATGATATACTTGCCCTCCAGTTTGCTGCTGCACCTCTCCAGAGGGAAGTGTGTCGTGTAATTTGTTTGGGTAATGTGGCTAAGATGATTGAATAGCTACCAGAATATGCATTCTTGATTATTGATTGATAACAATTGTAGGTGAATGATGGAGATATAAGTATTCAGTAGCGGATGAGCCCGGTGGTGTGTATGTCAGGATTTGCCATTTGAAAATAATCTTGTTTGTCTTGACAACCTTGCGAGATTGGGGGTGGGGGGGGAGCGGAGGTGTTGGACTGGGGTGGATAAAGTGAGAAATCACACAATACCAGGTTATAGTCCAGCAGGTTAATTTGAAAGTACAAACTTGTGATTTCAAACACATCAGTTGGATTATAAGCTGGTGTCATGAGACTTCTGACTTTAACAAGTTGTGTGAGGTAAGTATACTTATTTGAGCTATTTGGAGAGATACTCTTGGGATTGACCTCCAATATTTCTTCATCTCCTTGTTATGATCCTGAACCAGACTGCCAAATGTATGTAAAAGTAAAATAGAGAACTGCGGATGCTGAAAATCTGAACAGAAAACAGAAATTTCTGGAGAAACACAGGAGGTCTGACAGCATCTGTGGAGAGAAAGCAAAGATAATGTTTCTACTTCAGCAACTCTCCTTCAGAATCTGCTCTTTCATAATGCACATTTCACCACTCTGTTCGTCCAGTTGTATTGGAGTTCAAAAGGTTTATTTGTATGATGAAAAGGGGTCTTGTCTGGTAAACTAAGTATTTGGATTTGCTGTCATCTAACTTTAACTGCACCTGATTTGGGGAATAAAAGAGTTGATATATTTGCACATCTGCATTATCACTTTACTTTAAACAGTAGAAATGTAGTAATGTCATATCCTGATCAAAGACCACTTATGATGCCAACAATGCAACAGCTTAGAAATGTAGAAGTTCAAATCAGTATTCACAAGATTGAGATAATCATGGAGAAGATCCCGACTTTTCTCATCTGAGTTTATTCTTCCAGAAAGACCCTACAGTAATTGCCATTACAGCACCTAATTGATTCTTAAATAATTCTAAGTTTTTCATTTCCACTGCTCTGCATGGAAGTCCATTTAGGTGTGGACTTATTATTTTTAAATATCAGTAATTACATTTTGATCTAGAATCTTATGTTCAAATATAAAGTAATAGTCCTGATACATCTTTTCTATTCCTTTGACTTTTTGTCCAAGACCAATCAAATAATATCTTGCATACCTTCTTGCCACAATATCAGGAACTACATTTTGAACTAAGGTCCCCTTATGCTATGTTCAAATATAAAGTAATAGTCCAGATTTATCCTTTTATATTTTTTAAAGTATTATGTCCAAGCCAATGTCCCAGAACAGAAAGCCAAGTTTCCCCCCATAATTCCAATCTTTGATGTGAGGAAGCAGTCACATTTACTATTATCTGTTCTTCTTCCCGCAATTGAATGTCTCTCCACTTTCACAGCAACCATAACTGGACACAATATTCAAGGGTTGACTTCCTTCATCCACATTCAACTGTTTTGGTGTTTCAACCCATCTTTTTATTTGCATTGTTGATTGCTTCTCTGCTTTAATTGGATACGTTGAATTTATTGTGATTCTAGGTCTTTCCACACCATTCATGAAGCAAGGTTGGCATCAATTTTCCCTTCCTATGGGCTGTCATTTGAATGATCTGAATCAACTATTCATCCCCATAATTTTGTCTGTACACAACATTAGTCCAACCCAATTTACAGTTTTTTGGAACTTTATGTTTTGACTCTACTTTTGAAACATTACCTTTTGACTCTAGTTTACTTTGCTTAGAAGTATATCTAAGTTAAAACAGGTTTGTGAAACCAAGTCAGTTTACAGACCAGAGTGTGCAGAACATTAGAGATGTTGAGAAAATTGGCTCATGGGCACACTGACCAAAATTGACAAGTTTAAGTAGTTTCAAGATTTTATCTTTTTATTCATTTTTAAGTTGTTCCTTAAGGATAATATTTAATAATTACATTTTCAAGGCCAGGGAATTATCTTGTGCAAAATGTGTCCATTAAAAAATATACATAGGAGGACAATCTTCCTTCATTTCTAAAAACCTTATTTGACATTTTGAATTCCATTATATATATGCAATGTTCCTTAAGTTAAATGTAAAGGGGATTGCTGTTCATAAATGAATTTAATTGCTTTAGAAACATTTACTGCTCTCAAGTGCCCTGCTTCTCAGCGTGGAACAGAATTTATCACTGCTGACAACATCTTTTGGCTATTCTTTCTGAATAGACTGTATTTTCATGTGAATAAAAAACTTATGAAATCCATAAGTACTATGAAAATATTCTATTTAATTCATGAGTATATTTCTTTAAAATGCCTTAACCTCTGAATGTTACCAGTCTTAAAGGAGCACTTCATCCGTAGATATTGTGGTGAGATCCATAGTTTAAAAGTTGTTATGTTTTGAGACAGGGGAATCAGAAACAGAGATAAAGAAACTGAGCTTTTCAGTTTCTAAGGAGACTGTGGAAACCGAGAATGGAAACCAAAATGAGAGACGCCATAATAAAGGAGATGAAGTTATCACACCTCAGATAATGATGATCCTGATGACACTATATTGGAAGGTTGAAGAAGACAGTCAATTCTGCAATAACGCTTCTTTCATTCACACAAGTTGGCTGTAAAGCGATTCGGGAATAGGAAACGCTGTTTCTAAAATGTGAACTTGTAAAATATGTGTTGGCTTTAACACGATTAGATCACTAATACTATGTAGAGTTATTTGTATTGCGCAATTTTTGAATAGCGCAGGGTTGCATGGGAACGTGATTATCACATCATTGAAGAAATTACTATAAATTCGAAAGCTGAGAAGAAACAAGCATATAGTTTTTGTTATGTGAATATAACATCAGTGGAGATATGCCACCAGACCACAGACCATTCTATGTAGAGTTTTGGTGAAGACTGCGTGTGGAAAATGAGGTGATTATTGTTGCTGTCTGTGAATTTAGTTATCCCCCCCAAAAAAAGCAAAAACTGGAATTCTTTGTGAGGAAAACTGAGTTTTGAAAGACTTTATGATTGAGTTTGTTGACCAATGTGCTAAGTGTGCTTTGACCTGATTTGTAAGGTCTGTTGCAATTTTACCTGCCATTTAATGTGTAATTTATAGTTTATAATTGACTGTATTTTTCCCATTATCACATTAAAATTATGTTTTTTCCCTTGGTATTAAAGTATAGGGTATTGCCCAATATTGAATTTGCTTTCTTTGATTTTTGTAAAATAACAATGCTTATTTTTTAAACAGTGGAATCTTGTAACTTGGTTCTTTAAGTAAATAAGAGAAATTTTGGATTTTCTTTATAAAAATAGACATTATGGATGTCAGGGAAATCAGAAACACGGATAAAGAAACTGAGTTTGGAAACCAAAATGAGAGAAACTATAATAAAGGAGATGAAGTTATCACAGCTCAGATAATGGCTTAATTCATATATTTATGCAAATAGTTTATTGAATATTGCTGCATAGAGATACATAAACAGACCTTTTTTGTCTCATACCAAACATGACAAAGTCAAGAATACCAAATGTCAATATCAAATGAACACACCAAGTTGCAAGTTGAGCAAATCCTAAGGTCCTATTTACAAGGTTACTGATAAGGCCAGTGTTATTGCACATGGAACAATGTCAATGTCAAGGTGTTTGTTGAGTGGTGAACTTAGGCTTGCAGTAAGTGACAGAGAACCCACTTACAGATTTGTCAACTAGCACATTGAGAAAAGGGAGAATGTCAAACTGCTCCACTTCTAAAGTAAATTGTCACGCAGAATAGAGCACATTAAGATGTATAAATAAATCCCTTACATGCACTTGCAGATTCAAAGATCTCAAACCAATAATCTACAAATTGGAAAACACACACAGTAGAATGAATGTATTTTTGATGGATTAAGCTGCAACCAAGTTGAAAGCTTGACACAGAAATACAGCACATCAATACTATCCTGCAGGGCTATTCTGATTAGATCATTGTTAAATATGCAGTAAGCAAACTCACAAATGGGCCAAAAGCAGCCAGTTTTGGACCTGAAAAGTGCCTGATCTACCCAAAATGGTCTTTAAAATATTTGAGTAACAGGTTAAGTAAACAACTTCTACAAGTCTAAGCAAGTCATTTCGGTCTGCTAATACATAGGGACAACAAACGACTGCTAGTTTCCATGAATAGGATGCTACAGTCTGTTTGAAAAGATATTTGCCTACCACACTGGTATATGGCTAGGTACAAAGGCCATATGTCCAATGATTGGCACATCAGAACAAGTAACATGATGCTCCAAATTTTCATATTTGGCAGATCACACTCAACCAGCCTACATTTGTAAAACCCAAATCAATATGATTATTATTAGATATGATTTTGTGACTGAATACTTGCTGAATAATTCTGAGTATGTTAGCCACTACACTAACAACAAATTTACATTATCAGTTGAGCATGTAATTTGAAAGTCGGATGCTGTAAATCAGAAACAAAAACAGGAATTGCTGGAAAAGCTCAACAGGTCTGGCAGCATCTATGGAGAGAAATCAGAGTTTCAGGTTGAATGACCTTCCTGCCAGACCTGCTGAGTATTTCCAGCAATTCCTGTTTTTGTTTCTGAGTACAGTTTGGCTAATTTACGCATGCTGGATTTGCCACACATTCATAGAGTTGGTGTGGTCTTAGCCAATATACAGTCAAGCCTTGTGCTCTTTTGAATTAGTTGGCAACATGCGAAGCTTGTAGCTGCCAGTTACCACTCCATGGCAACTCCTTGATCAATTAACATCGACTTGACAAATAAACGACAGCATTTTTCTCCTGTGGTATCAATTCAATTGTTGAAATTTGACAATCTTGGTTTGTCCTGATGATGAAAAGTTTCAGCAATCTGTCTCTCTTTTCAGCAATACTCAAGCTCTGTACAATCAAGCAATTATCTTCTCATCATTTGCTAAGACTTTGACTAATAATGGAATACTTTCCATTCACCTAAACCTCTATGACAGTCTTTTCATTCCAACTACTGACACTTTTGAGTCACAGGTGATGGCCAGTTTTCTAGCATAAGCACATAAAAATTGTATGAGTAAATACCTTTCAACCAATTAAGCTTGACCCTTTTACATACCTTGAATTGTTGGTGGTTTGATGAGTAGGAAGATTTAAATGCATATTCAAACTCAAATGCAGGTTAAGGATAATAACATTAATTAAGTCTCGGAGAACAATTCCAGCATAAGAGGAAAATATTCACCTTCTTTATCTGTATTACATCTGAAGGTTTTCTTCTTGCAGAAAGTAGAGCCTTTGATCCTTGTGTCAGCAGTGACCCAGTTGGTAACATTCTTAGTTTAAATTTCACTCATAACATAATTATAGGTGATATACCAATGCAGTACTCAGAAGAGTTCTGTATGAGAAGTGCTTACGATGTGTAAACTTTAGTCTAGAAAGCATTTTACAGGAGCAAAGAAAACTTGGTAGAGAGGTGAGAAAGATAAAAGATAAAGTTTTGCTTTATTGAAAGTAGAAAGCTAGGGGCGGTATGGTGGCTCAGTGGTTAACATTGCTGCTTCACAGTGCCAGGGACCCAGATTCGATGCCAGCCTTGGGCACTGGTTTGTGTGGAATTTGCACATTCTACCCATGTCTGTGTGGGTTTGCTCCAGTTTCTCCCCACAATCGCGACACGGTGGCACAGTGGTCAGCACTGCTGCCTCACAGCGCCAGAGACCCGGGTTCAGTTCCCGCCTCAGGCGACTGACTGTGTGGAGTTTGCACATTCTCCCCGTGTCTGCGTGGGTTTCCTCCAGGTGCTCTGGTTTCCTCCCACAGTCCAAAGATGTGCAGGTCAGGTGAATTGGCCATGCTAAATTGTCCGTTGTGTTAGGTAAGGGGTAAATGTAGGGGTATGGGTGGTTTGCGCTTCGGCGGGTCGGTGTGGACTTGTTGGGCCGAAGGGCCTGTTTCCACACTGTAAAGTAATCTAATCTAATCCAAAGATGTACAGGTTAGTTACATTGCCCATAGCGTTCAGGCATGTGTAGGCTCAGTGTGTTAGTCAGAGGTAAACACAGAGTGTTAGGGGAATCAGTCTGGGTGGGTTACTCTTTGGAAGGTCGGTGTGGACTTGTTGGCTCAAATGCCCTGTTGCCACACTGTAGGGATTCTATAGAATGTTGTCCTTATAGTGTATTCAAAACTAATTCTATTGGTCTTCTTCACTTTTTAATTCATAGTTCCTAAAGAAGTTGTCCAACATTTAAGTAAATTCCATGTGGAAACATCTCCTGAACTTAGAGCAAGTGCTTTACAGATTCCTCAAAATAATGCCAGTGCTTAAAACATTCAATTCAGAGAGCCAGTTTCCTGAACCTAGTAGCTATTCCCTTGAGTTTAGCAGGATGAGGGATGATCTCACGAAGGTATTTAAAATTATAAAGGAATTTCAAAGGCTAGATAATGACAGACTATTTGCTCCAGAGTGAAAATCACAAGGGGGCAATCTAAAGATGAGAGCTAAGCCATTTAGGAATTAAATCAGGAAGCAATTTTGCACACCAGAGGTACTGGAAATCTGAAACTCTCCAAAAGACTGAATTTTGGGCCAATTAAAATTACTTTTTCTATGTGCTGTTATAATTGGTGTATTTTGGGGGGCATTAGAAGACTTAGCAATAAAATGCCCAGTGGAATAATTTAATACATTCGACTTTGATCCGTGAGCACAATCATTTAATGCACTCAATCATTTAAAACATCATTTAATATGTCATATTTATGAAACTTAAAGTTAGGGAAGCATTGTTAAGTTTAATTCTCATGAGGAAAAATATATTATCATACAACATAAAACTCCTCCAGAGTCAACTTTACTTGTCATTGATGTATTATTGTATAAAAATATCATGAAGTAGGGAGAGCTAAAGATTAGAACAAGAAAAATGTACAGCATAGAAAGGGGCCATTCAGCCCATCATGTCTGCGACTGCCAAAAATGAGTTATCCAGCCTCATCCTCCTTTCCAGCTCTGGCTTATTGTTTTGGTGAATACATTGCTTCAAGTGCATATTTACATATTAATTTTCAAAAATGTTGAGGATTTTTTCTGTCGCCATTAAAGGCAGTGTTTTCCAGATGCTGAACAGCCTTTCAGTAAAAACATGCAATCCCCGCCTCAACATTTTTTTAATTCAGTGATGGGATGAGGGCGTCACTGGCTAGTCTCATGTTTATTGCCCATCCCTAATTGCCCGGAGTGTAGTTAAGTGTCAAACACTTTGCTGTGTGTCTGGAGTCACATTTAGGCCAGGCCAGGTAAGGGTAGCAGTTTCTTTCCCTAAAGGACATTAGTGAACCAGATGGATTTTTCTGGCCATCGATTTGTAGTCATCATTAGACTCTCTTCATTTCAGACATTTTTTATTGAATTCAAATTCCATAACTTGCTTGCTGGGATTTGAATCTGTGTCCCCAAAACCTTAACTGGCTGTCTGGATTAACAGGCCAACAATAATTCTACTAGGCCATTGTCTCTCCCCTAAATCCTCTCTAATCCTCTGGCAATGATGTTATATCTATCCTTATGGTTAATGATTTTTTTGTTTAGTGAATATGTTCTTCCTATTTATACAGAAATTTCAATTTTATAGATCTCAATTAAATCTGTTCTAAAGCAAACAACTTCAACCTATCGAACCTTCTTCATGAATAGGATTTTGCATTATTTGCTACATCCTCAAAAAATCTCTTTGGTTTCCTCTCTCGTGTGATCAGATCCTGCTTCTCATATGAAACTGCATAAATCCCTATTCATTGTCTCATGAGTGTTTTAGACTTCATTATAATCTCTACTGCCATCAATCTTCCTTGTTACTTCCTGAAAACCTCAAGTTACTCACATATGGCATTCCTTTGACAAATCCTTGCTGACTATCCTTGATTAATGTATCCCTTTCGAAATGATGATTTGTACTATCCGTTAGAATGTATTAGAATAATTTGACTCACCACCCAAATCAACATAGAACATAGAACAAACAGTACAGGACCTTCAGCCCTCGATGTTGTGCTAACCTTTTATCCGACTCTAAGATCAAACTAACCTTCATTTTAACATCATCCATGTGCCCATCCAAGAGTCACTTAAGTGTCCATAATGTATCTGATTCTATTCCCACTGTTGGTAGTTCATTCCACACACCCACCACTCTGTGTAAATAACCTATCTCTGACATCCCCCTTAACCTTCCTCCAATCAGCTTAAAATTATGCCCCTCTTGATAGCTAATTCCATTGGGAAGAAAACCTCTGGCTATCCACTTCATATGTGTCTCTCATCATCTTGTACACCTCTATCAAGTCACCTCTCATCCTTCTTCGCTCCAGGGAGAGAAGCCCTAGATCTCTCAACCTTTCTTCATAAGACATGCCATCCAGTCCAGGCAGCATCCTGGTATAAAGCTTCCACATCCTTCCTGTAAGGAGGCAACCAGAACTGAACACAATGTTCCAAGTATGATCTAACAAGGGCTTTATAAAGCTGCAACATAATCTTGTGGATCTTAAACTCAATCCCCCTGCTCGTGAAAGCCAACACACCATACACTTTCCTAATAATCCTATCAACATGTTTGCCAGCTTTGAGGGATCTATGGCCATGGACCCCAAGATCCCTTGGCTCCTCCACACTGACAAGAATCCTACCTTTAACCCTGTAAACTGCATTCAAATTCAACCTTCCAAAATGAATCACTTCACACTTTTCCAGGTTGAACTCCATCTGCCACTTCTCAGCCCAATTCTGCATCCTGTCAATGTCCCATTGCAACCTACAACAGCCCTCCAGACTATCTACCACTCCACCAACCTTCAGATCATCGGCAAACTTACTAACCAACTGGACCAATTCCTCAGCCAAGTCATTTATAAAAATCACAAAGAGCAGCAGTCCCAGAACAGATCCCTGCGGAACACCACTGGTCACCGTGCTCCAAGCTGAATACTGTCCATCTCCTACCACAGTCTGTCTTCAATGGGCCAGCCAATTCTGTATTCCAGACAGCCAAATTTCCATGTATATCCCATGCCTCCTTACTTTCTGAATGATCCTACCATGGGGAACCTTATCAAACGCCTTATTAAAATCCATATACACCACATCCACTGCTCTAACTTCATCAATGTGTTTTGTGACATCCTCAAAGAATTTAGTAAGGCTTTTGAGGCATGACCTGCCCTTCACAAAGCCATGCTGACTATCTCTAATCAAAATATGTTTTTCCAAATGATCTTAAATCCTGTTTCTCAGAATCCTCTCCAATAATTTGCCCACCACTGACGTAAGACTTACTGGCCTGTAATTCCCAGTGTTATCCTGACTCCCTTTCTTGAACTATGGAATATCATTTGCCACTTTCCAATCATCTGGCACTACCACAGTGGGCAGTGAGGGAAATCTCTTCCCTCACTTCCCATAGTAACCTTGGGTATATCCCATCTGGCCCAGTGGACTTATCTATCCTCAAGTTTTTCAAAGTTTCCAGCATATCTTCTTTCTTAACATCAACCTGGTCAAGCATTCAGCCTCTTCCACACTGTACGCACAAATGTCAAGGTCCCTCTCAGTAGTAAAAACAGAAGCAAAGAATTCAGTAAGGACCTCCCTTACCTCCTCTGATTCCAGGCACAAGTTCCCTCCACTATGCCTGATCAGCCCTACCCTCACTCTGGCCATCCTCTTGTTCCTCACATAAGTGGAGAATGCCTTGGGGTTTTCCTTAATCCTACCTGCCAAGGCTTTTCATGCCCCCTTTTAGCTTTCCTCAGTCCATTCTTTAGTTCCTTCCTGGCTACCTTGTAACCCTCTCAAGCTCTGTCTGATCCTTGCTTCCCCAACCTTAAGTAAGCTTCCTTCTTCCTCTTGACTCAATGTTCCACATCTCTTGTCAACCAAGGTTCCTTCACCCTAACATCCCTTCCTTACCTCCGTGGGACAAACCTATCCAGCACTTACAGCAAGTGCCCCCTCAGCAATCTCCATATTTCTGTTGTGCATTTCCCTGATAATATCTGTTCCCAATTTACTATCCACAGTTCCTAATGGCATTGGAATTCCCCCTCCTCTAATTAAATATTTTCTCATACCATCTGGTCCTACCCTTCTCCATGTCTATAGTAAAGGTCAGGGAGTTGTGATCCGTATCACCAAAGTGCTCTACCATCGAGAGATGTGACATGTGGCACGTTCATTGTCAAGCACCAAATCCAATATGGCCTCCACTCTAGTCAGCCTATCTATCTATTGAGTCAGGAATCCTTCCTGACAAAATCTGCTCCATCCAAACTATTTGCAATAAGGAGGTTCCAGTCAATATTAGGGAAATTGAAGTCACCCATGACAACAACCCTGTTACTTCTGCATCTTTCCAAAGTCTGCTTCCCAATCTGCTTCTCCATGTCTCTGTTGTTAATGGCAGGTTTATAGAAAATTCCCAGTAAGATGATTGCTCCTTTCCTGTTTCGGACTTACAGCCATATTGACTCTGTAGACAAACCATCCTCGACCACCGCCCTTTTTGCAGCTGTAATACTATCCCTGATTAGCAATGCCACTCACCCACCTCTTTTACCTCCTTCCCTATTCCTTTTGAAACATCTAAACCTGGAACATCCAACAACCATTCTTGCCCCTGTGATATCTAAGTCTCAGTAATGGCCACAATGTTGTAGCTCCAAGTACTGATCCATATTCTAAATTCGTCACCCTTAGTCTTGACACTCCTTACGTTAAAATAGACACACTTCACCCACCACACTGACTGCGACTTTGCCCTATTCAACTGTTTATCCTTCCTCACAGACTCTCTGCACATTTTATCTGCCTTTTCAGCAGCTATCCCACCCTCTGATCCATAGATCCAGTTCCCATTCCCCTGCCAAACTAGATTAAACCTTTCTGAAGAGCTCTATCAAACGTCCTGCCCAGGATATTGGTGCCCCTCCAGTTCAGGTGCAACTTGTCTTCCTTGTACAGGTCCCATCTTCCACAAAAGGTATCCCAATGATCCACATATCCGAAGCCCTCCCTTCTACACCAGTTCTGCAGCCACATGTTCAGCTGCAATTGCTCTCTGTTCCCAGCCTCTCCTGAGATTACTCCTCTGCTCATCTTGCTTGTTAGTTTCCAACCTAACTCCCTAGATTCACTTTTCAAGTCCTCATCCCTTTTCCTAACAATGTCATTGGTACCAAGTGAACCAAAACGTCTGGCTGCTTACCCTCCCCCTTAAGAATTCTGCAGTCTCAATCCAAGACCCTGACACTCGGTCGGTGTGCTGAAATTACTGACTGTGCGGAAATTACTCGGCATCTGCTTTCCTCCCATTTTAGGAATCAGTCTATTAGCCATCCTCCATTTGCTGATGGCACACCTGCAGCTAAAGAGTATTAGAAAATGATGGTCAGAACCTCTAGTTGTTTCTTTGCTTCCTTTAGTGGGCTAGGAAGAATTATTTCACCCCTCGCAATTTCAAAGTGCCAGATGCCTTAATATGTTATCTTTCACTATGAACAATTGTTTATATATCCAATGAACATAGGTTTCTCAAGTGAAGCACTGTAAGCCTTGCGGCTGGGCCATCCTGATGATCACAGTGAGGTCTAGTTGCCTGCCTCTAATGCCTGGCATCTGAAACCTCTGTTGCACCCCTTTTTGACCTCCTCTCAATCTTTCAGTAAGAAAGAAGTTCCAGGTCCTCCTGTAAATCTAGTTCCAGTTCTTATTGTATAGCCACAGCAAATTATCACATTACAAGACACCACCTGATTCGCTCACAATGAAAGGCACAACTTTTCTGTTAAAGGTTGTGGAAGCACAACTGAAAATTCAGATGATCTATTTATGACAGATTCATCTTAGTTAGTCGTTTTGGTTGTAGCACCTCTTTACATATATGTCTGGATACCGCCTCCTTATTCTACAGCAGCCGCTGCTCAGGGAGTCTGAATTTTCTTCTGAAGAGGTGAACCACTTGAGACTGATGCAGGATAAAGGTATCAGCTGCCAGGAAGCCAGCTGCAGACCGGCGAGGTGGGTCTGCTTTAGTCACAAGCCAGCCAGATATTCATTGAAAGCCTTGTTTGTTCAGAGTTCTGGCTCAATTCAGTGCCTTGCTTGCTCTGTGTGTTCAACTGATGAGTCCCTGGTGGCAGAGCCCCTATGCTGACATTGGCCAATCTGTCTCGAAACTGATGTACTCCCCACCTTAGATAATTGAGCTTTTGTAACTTCCTTCATAATGTATTGAGCTAATGGCTGTGAGATACCACTGAGGGTGTACATGATCTATAAAGTGACCCGGGGTTTCTTTGTGGGATTCTCAGTGGCAATGTGTGAGGTAAGTTGATGAATGACTGACAAAACAGTCTGCAAATGATTTTCCTTGTAATCCAGAGTAATATTTCCTGCTTACTTCACTCATGTTCTCCATTGTTTGCTAAAACTTTACCCAATCATTGCTATAATTGTACATTTTGAATGTGTATTTTATCATCAATATGCAGGGTTCTTATCATTAACTCTTTTACTCTGCCCAGATCTCACATGGTTTAATACATCAGTTCAGTTCAATTTGTGTTTTTTTATGGAAGGAAATATATCTTTAAAAGCTGACTGATGACATTCATTCTAAATTCACTTGGTTTCTTGAAGCAGATAGCTGTTCTAGGAAATTAATCTATCAGTAGTTTTATTAAAAGGAACTTGAAGCACCTTAATTGATATGAAGTATGCAGCTCTCTTCTCAGTTAACCTGCAGGTCATGTCTATACTCTGCCATATCCTAGCTACATAGCACCTCAAGAATTGATTAAAGCTGTTTTGATAGGCAGATTTCATAACAAGCATGGGGCACCTCAATAGCCTGAAAAACAAGGGTACATTCCATTGAACACCGATTCACAGCTCATCCTCAAGTTACTATTTAATGAACATTACTTCTTCCTTCATTTCCTTATTCCTAAAATTGCCGCCCATGTCTCATCAAACTAGCAGTGAAAATGTAGGCAGTTGCCACTTTCTGGAGTAAGAACCAGAGGAAACTCTAATGCATTTTCAGGTGCCACGATTAAACAGGAGCTTCAAACTTACAGAAAGCAGAAATACACTTCCCCAGATTCTTTCAAAACAAGAATGTTTGACCTCGATATTGCATAAGTTGGCGAGATGTCCTGAGCCTGCACAGATATTTAGTCCAGGATTCTTAAAAATTCATCACAGGCATAGGATCTGGATAGTAAATGACTTGCAACCTTGCATGGAGCCACAGAAAATGGGGGAGATATGAAATGAATAATTTGCATCAGTATTTACTGTGGAAAAAGATACGAAGGACATAGACTGTAGGGAAATAGACGGTGACATCTTGCAAAATGTCCAGATTACAGAGGAGGAAGTGCTGGATGTCTTAAAAAGGATAAAATTGGATAAATGCCCAGGACCTGATCAGGTGTACCCTAGAACTCTGTGGGAAGCTAGAAAAGTGATTGCTGGGCCTCTTGCTGAGATACTTGTATCATCGATAGTCACAGGTGAGGTGCCGGAAGACTAGAGGTTGGCAAACGTGGTGCCAGTGTTTAAGAAAGGTGGTAAAGACAAGCCAGGAACTATAGACCGGTGAGATTGACCTCGGTGGTGGGCAAGTTGTTGGAGGGAATCCTGAGGGACAGGACGTACATGTATTTGGAAAGGCAAGGACTGATTAGGGATAGTCAAGATGGCTTTGTGCATGGGAAATCATGTCTCACAAACTTGATTGAGTGTTTTGAGGAAGTAACAAAGAAGATTGATGAGGGCAGAGCTGTAGATGTGATCTATATGGACTTCAGTAAGGCATTCGACAAGGTTCCCTGTGGGAGACTGATTAGCAAGGTTAGATCTCATGGAATACAGGGAGAACTAGCCATTTGGATACAGAACTGGCTCAAAGGTAGAAGACAGAGGGTGGTAGTGAAGGGTTGTTTTCAGACTGGAGGCCTGTGACCAGTGGAGTGCTACAAGGATCGATGCTGGGTCCTCTACTTTTTGTCACTTACATAAATGATTTGGATGCAAGCATAGGAGGCACAGTTAGTAAGTTGGTAAAAACAATGACTGCAGATGCTGGAAACCAGTTTCTGGCAAAACGTCGATTTCGAAGCTCCTTGGATGCTGCCTGAACTGCTGTGCTCTTCCTGCACCACTAATCCAGAAACAGTTAGTAAGTTTGCAGACGCCAAAATTGGAGGTATAGTGGACAGCAAAGAAGGTTACCTCAGATTACAACAGGATCTTGACCAGATGGGTCAATGGGCTGAGAAGTGACAGATGGAGTTTAATTCAGATAATGCGAGGTGCTGCATTTTGGGAAAGCAAATCTTAGCAGGACTTACACACTTAATGGTAAGGTCCTGGGAAGTGTTGCTGAGCAAAGAGACCTTGGAGTGCAGGTTCATAGCTCCTTGAACTTAGAGTCGCTGTTCGATAGGATAGTGAAGAAGGCGTTTGGTATGCTTTCCTTTATTGGTCAGAGTATTGAGCACAGGAGTTGGGAGGTCATGTTGCAGCTGTACAGGACATTGGTTAGGCCACTGTTGGAATATTGCGTGCAATTCTGTTCTCCTTCCTATCGGAAAGATGTTGTGAAACGTGAAAGGGTTCAGAAAAGATTTACAAGGATGTTGCCAGGGTTGGAGGATTTGAGCTATAGGGAGACGCTGAACAGGCTGGGGCTGTTTTACCTGGAGCGTTGGAGGCTGAGGGGGTGACCTTATAGAGGTTTACAAAATTATGAGGGCTTGGATAGGATAGATAGACAAAATCTTTTCCCTGGGGTCGGGGAGTCCAGAACTAGAGGGCATAGGTTTAGGGTGAGAGGGGAAAGATATAAAAGAGACCTAAGGGGCAACTTTTTCACACAGAGGGTGGTACGTGTATGGAATGAGCCGCCAGAGGAAGTAGTGGAGGCTGGTAGAATTGCAACATTTAAGAGGCATTTGGATGGGTATATGAATAGGAAGGGTTTGGAGGGATATGGGCTGGGCGCTGGCAGGTGGGACTAAATTGGGTTGGGTTATCTGGTCGGCATGGATGGGTTGGACCGAAGGGTACCTGTTTCCATGGTGTACATCTCTATGACTCTATGAAAGCTTTTTGTCTTTATCTAAGGTCAAACTTTCTGAACAATCCAGAACTCTTCTTGATTTGTCATGTGTAAGGCATCCAACTCTGTTTAATTGCATGGAGTACCCATTTGTGAATTTATAGAACTTACAGTTCACTACACATACACACACACACTTATAGATACACACACACAGACACACACAGATACACACACATAGATACAGACACACACACATATACAGACACACACACATATACACACACATATGCACACATACACACACACACACACAGATACACACACACACACCACACATACACACACACAGACACAAACACACACACCACGCGCACACACAACACACACAAATACACACACCGCACACACACACACATCACACACACTATACACACAGATACACACACACACTACACACAAACACAGATACACACACACCACACATACACAGATACACACACGCGCAAACACACATACATCACACACACATACACACACACCACACACACACACCGCACACACACCGATACATACACGTGCAAACACACACACATCACACACACATACACACACACCACACACACACACCGCACACACACCGATACATACACGTGCAAACACACACACACCGCACACACATACACACAGATACACACATACACACACACACCACACACACAGACGCACACACACGAACATACACGTCACACACACATGCACCACACACACACATACACACATAGACACAGGCACACACACAGACATACACAGGCACACACATGCACAGACACACACACAGACACAGACTCACACACACACACTGACTCACACACATACACCCAGACACATTCACACACACATACACACACAGGCACACACAGACACATACACACCAACACATGCACAGACACGCACAAAAACATGCACAGACACATACACACAAACACACGCCCAGGCATGCACAGAAACATGCACAGACACGCAACGCACAGACACACACTCGCACAGAAACACACACAGACACACACATACACCACACACAGACACTCACACACCACATACACAGACACATGCACAAACACACACATACACACACATACACAAACATACACACGCACACACACCACACACACACAGCACACACACACCACACACACATACACACAGATACACACACATACACACACAGATACACACACACATACACACACAGAGACACACACACCACATACACACCACACGCACATATACACACACCACACGCACATCACACACATGCACACAGACACAGACACACACCACTCACACACAGATATACACACACAGATACACACACACACCACACACACACCTCACACACACATCCACACAGACACACACACACGCACATACACACCACACACATAAACACAGGCACGCACACAGACATACACACACACAGACACATACAGACACACATACACACACAAACACATGGACACATGCACAGACACACACACATGCACACACACACAGACACTCACACACACAGACATATACACATACACACACAGACACAGACATACACACACAGACACACATAGAAACACACAGACATAGACACAAACATACACACATGCAGGCACACACAACACATACAGACACACATGCACAGACACACACAGAAACACACACACAGGCACACACACACCAAACGCACAGACACATCACACAGACAGAGACACACACTCAGACACACACACATACACACACATACACACACACCACACACACACACACATACATGCACAGAGACTCTCACACACATACACACACAGACACAGACACACACACATACACACACACACACGCACACACGCACACACGCACACATCACACACACATACACACACACAGACACACACACACAGATATACACACACACGGACACCCACACATATACACACACACACCACACACACATACACACACACCGCACACACACACACATCACACACACATACACAAAGATACACACACACCACACACACAAACATAGGCACACACACAGACACACACACCACACACATTGTTACACACACACCACACACAGACGTACATACACGAACACACACACCACACACACACAAATACACACACACACCACACACAAGAACATACACACCACACACACACCACACACACATAGACACAGGCACACACAAACATACACACAGACACAGACTCACACACACAGACACACACACATACATCCAGACACATTCACACACACACAGACACACACACACATACACCCAGACACATTCACACACACAGAGACACACACATACACCCAGACACATTCACACACACAGAGACACACACACATACACACACACTCACACACATACACAAACATACACACGTGCAAAGACACAGACATAGACACACACACACAAATACACACACATACACACACACCACACACAAACATACACACATACAGACACCGCACACACACACACACCGCACACACACATACACACAGATACACACACAGATAAACACACAGACACACACTCAGGTACACACAGATACACACAGACACACACAGACACACACACCACACACGCACACACCACACACACACACACACATCCACACAGATACACACACACAGAGACACACACACCACACACACGCGCACACATACACACAGATACACACACACCACACACACACATACACACATAGACACAGGCACACACAAACATACACACAGACACACACACATGCACAGACACACACAGACACACACACAGACACAGACTCACACACACACAGACACACACACATACACCCAGACATATTCACACATACAGACACACACACATACACACTCAGACACACACACAGACACACACACATACACAGACACACACATACGCAAAGACACACAGACACAGACACACACAGACACATACACACAGACATGCACAGACACACACACGCACAGACATAAACATACACGCACACAGACATACACAACACACAGACACACACACGCATAGGCACCCACACACAGAAACACGCACAGACACACACACCACGCACAGACACACACACATACACACAGACACACACACACCACACACACAGACACACGCACAGACACACACACAGACACACACACACCACACACGCACAGACACACAGACACACACACACCACACACACACATACACACATACACACAGGCACACACACACAGACACACACACCACGCACAGACACACACACATACACACAGACACACACACACCACACACTCAGACACACACACAGACACACACACACCACACACGCACAGACACACACACAGACACACACACACCACACACACACATACACACAGGCACACACACAGACACACATACACAGATACAGACTCACACACACATACACTCAGACACATTCACACACATACACACATAGACACACACACACTCACACACATACACAGACACACACACGCGCAAAGACACACACACAGACACACACAGACACACATACAGACACACACACACACACAAATACACACACATACACACACACCACACAAACATACACACACACACACCACACATACACACCGCACACACACATACACACAGATACACACACAGACACATACACAGATAAACACACAGACATACACTCAGGTACACACAGATACACACAGACACATACACACACACAGACACAGACATACATACACACATATACACACAGAAACACACACATACACACATACACACAAACATGCACACACACAGGCACACACAACACATACAGACACACACACGCACAGACACATACACATACAGAAACACACACAGACACACTCATCACACACACAGACAGAGACACACATGCACACACACACAGACACACACACACACCACACACACACATAGACACACACAGACACACACGCACACCACACACATACACACACACAGACTCTCACACACATAGACACAGACACACACACACACAGACACACACACCGACACATGCAAACAGACACACACACATACACACACACATACTCACGCACATACACAGACACACACACACACAAGGATACACACACACATACATACACAGACACAGACACACACACACAGACACATACACACACAGACACACACACAGACACGCACGGACACACACACACGCACAGACACAAACATACACACACACAGACACACACACACGCACAGACACATCACACACAGACACAGGCACACACGCAGACATGCACACAGGCACACACACGCACAGACACACACAGACACATATACACACACACATACACACAGACACATTCACACACACAGACACAGACATACTCACACACACACACATACGCACAGACACAGACATACACACAGACACACACACATACACACACAGCAACATGCACAGACACACATACATAGACACAAACATACACACGCACAGGCACACACAACACACACAGACACACACATACACACAGACACACGCACAGACCCACAGACACATCACAGACACAGACACACACACAGACACACACACACTGAGGCACACACTCAGACACACATACATACACACACACACATAGACACACACAGACACACACGCACACCACACACACAGACTCTCACACACATACACACAGACACAGACACACACACATACACAGACACACACACAGACACACACACACGCACAGACACACACATACACACACAGACACACGCGTGCACACACATACACACACAGACACACACACCAACACACACACATAAACACACAGACATACACGCACACAGACACACACACATGCACAGACACACACACAGACACACACACATACCACACACACACGCACATAGACACACACAGACACACACACATACCACACACACACACACACACATAGACACACACAGACACTCACACACCTCCACACACAGACACAGACACACACACATAAACACACAAACATACACGCACACAGACACACACACATGCACAGACACACACACAGACACACACTCATACCACACACGCACGCACAGACACACACATACCACACACACACACACATACACACACAAAGACATATACACACACAGACACACACATACACACACACCACACACATACACACACAGACATAGACACACATACACATACATAGACACACACACAGAGTTTTACTTCTTTCCAGATCTCCCTTGATAATTATGTAAAGCAGACATCATTGTATGGTTTTTCATAATGATCGTTATACATTCTGCTGATGTGTCCTTCTTCTATGCTTCAGTGCTATCAGTCCTGCCACCAAGTCCATGGGGCTACCATGTTGTCACTACTCTTCATAAATGCTGACAGAGATGAGGTTCATGCTTACATTGGTGTTGGTATGGAGGAAGGGTCGCTTTGACTCTATACATGAGAGTTTTGGACCAATACCCCAATGGAAGTGAAAACACTGGGGCTGTTGTGTGGGGCTTGGTGAATGATGATATTTTACATAAATTTGATCTGAAAAATATGTTGATTCAGCAAATACAATTTAATTTGTTTTCCAAGTAATCCTCAATAAGAAATTGGTTCATGAGGGTCATATTTCAGTGAGTACAGTTTCAGTAATGTAGCTGTCATTGTTGGTTATTTCTGACAGTATGGGCAAGGTATGAGTGTGAAAGGTGGAGTAGTGTGGTAAAGCATATTAATAAGGGGTTAGAGATATGACAGTTTGCTGGTGGTTAGTGATAAAGATGTGGTGAATTGAGAATCATTGGCTGGTTATTGGATTTAAAGGTGCTTTTAGTGACCTTGCCCCCTCATGTAAGGTCATTAAACATCTTGTGGCATAGCAGCACTGCTTGCATTGACAGCAGCAGCTATGTGCTCCTTCTCCCTTCTGAGAGTTTGCCTGGAGCTCTGCCTTATGCCCTGTGAAAAGGTGACATTTCCGTTGCCCTTGCACGACCTTGAATAAGGTCTTCAGTGAAGTGTTGGAAAGTCTTGGAGCCCTCATGCTCTTATATTGTGCCATCATTCAGTGTTCTTCATTGCTTACAGCCCCAGCAGCTCCTCTAACCCAGATTTCATCTTTCATGAATTGTAAGACATACATGCATTTTGAGTGGAGCAGGACAGTTTTATGTGATGCTAGTTCTTTACAATTTTGTGCCTTCTTTATAGCATGCAATCAAACAGGGGTACAGTTAGTGCTGCATACAGTACCAGTCATTTAAATGGACAGACAACACAAAATGTGGGTGCTCTCTGCTTCAGACATTAATCACATATTACAATCCTGACATAAGCTTTGGTCTTCCAGTCAATTGTGTGAAAAATTTATTTGCATTTCTTTTCTTAGATCTTTCCTACCCTATTTTCCATTGTTGATGCTCTGATAATCTCTTCTAAACAGCCAACTTTCATGAATGATCTTTTAGCATTGGCTAGATGCTCGACTATAGGTGCCATCTAAGTCAAGCGCAATCCTGTCTGTACTCAGCACTGAGGTATGTCATGAGGGATGAGTCAACTGCGAATGAAAATCAGAACTTCTCTATTTAGTCCTATCTAATGCCTTACCAGGGAATGGAAATGATTCTTAGGTAACAAAAAGAACCAATTATTAAAAACTGGTCAATTTTAAATTCCTACTCTGCTGTACACGATTGGTTGCGTAGACACTGAAACTGAAGTATTGCATGATGGCAACAGCGATCATAATTTAGCCAGGTAAACGTCACTAACATTCAACTTGATAAACAATTGGGGGGCATTAGCGCCAAAACTGTTTGTTGTTTTGAAACTTAAACTTAAATTTCTTGAAACCACTTTTGTGTGATTATTTTGTCATGTATAGTTTTAGTTTTGGCTTATAAAAAGAAATATTAGCAAAAAGTGCATTTTTAAAGCCAGATAAAGCGCCATCATGACATAGATACATCCCTGGAGATATAATAAATCATGATTAGCCCACATTAAATTATCAACACATTGTCATATTCTTTAACCATTGCAATGGTTAAAGAATATGACAATGCATTGATATTTGAATGTGAAGGCATATATAAAAATGTCTGAAGTATGTACAATCCCTGTAATGTTCTCACATATAAAATAATGATCATAGCCTGAATCTTAGTTATTTTGGCTATGTCTCAGTTATGTAAAGTTCTTTGGAGGTTATTTCAATTTGAAGTGGAGTGAGATATCTCACTGTATCTTACCAAACCTGCCTCATGAATGACCTACCCAGCCCCTATGGCATCTCTCTTACCCAATTTGAGCCAAATCTTATCATGCACTGTTCTCAGAAGAGCTTGTCACTTACTGGATATCCACTGAAAGATCAGCATCGATAGCACCCGTGCCACATTTAAAAGGCTGCTATGCAGTGGCACTCAGAAGCTGCCATGCTGAGTGATGGCCATTAATCAGAAGATTTTGGAGAAGGGGAGGATGGCTCTGCGATGTTCTGAAGTGGTGTCCTCTTCCCAACGGACTGACAGATACAGGAGGCAATAACACCAGACCTCGGAGGCTGGTTTGAGGTCACCACCTCAAGTCAGTATTGTGTCCACAGTGCAGAGGAAGGTCAGGGTCACAAGGAGGTCAATGACCTTGTCTACTCCACCAGGGTAAGTGCCACTCTCTTCTCTGATAGCTCATACTTTAGCTATATCTGCCACTGCACTGATCTCTGATCAAGGCTCTTGATCTACCATTCTCACTCTGTTCTGAAATATCTTCCCTTGCTCACTCTTGCTTCCCTTCCCCATCCTCCCATGCCACTAACACAGATATCAGAGGTAGCTTCTTTACTCAGAGAGTAGTAGGGGCATGGAATGCCCTGCCTGCAATAGTAGTACACTCACCAACTTTAAGGGCATTTAAATGGTCATTGGATAAACATATGGATGAAAATGGAATAGTGTAGGATAGATTGACTTCAGATTGGTTCCACAGTTCGGCGCAACATGGAGGGCCAAAGGGCCTATACTGTGCTATAATGTTCTATGTAACCTTGCAGGCCCTCGGCAGTGCCTGCTGATTTGCCCAGGACACTTCACTAACTTTCAATCACCTGTACCTGCTTTAAATTCTTCCTTGTGTCTTACAGGCACCAGCACCTGTAGAGAAAGGGGTCGTTCCCCCAGAATCCACTGGTGGGCAAGGGTGTTTAAGGATGGGTAGGGTAGGTGGATGAGTCATGGCAAATGCAGGGATAGGGCATTGGGGGGTGGTGTGGGATGGCTCTGGGTGAGATGTTCTTCGGAAGATCGATGTTGACTCAATGGGCTGAATGACTGCTTCCACACTGTAAGGATTCGATGATTCTATGAATATGTTCTACAGCTATAAGAATAGCCAAAGAAAGAATAAGGCCTCTGGCTGTGAAGCCAGAGAACAGAGGTAGATTGTTAAATAAGTACTCCACAGGTGTCTACTTTGACAAAGGAGGATGCCAGAACAAAACTCAAGAAGATGGACTGCAGAGTTCTCGAGCAGATTGATTATAAGAAATAAAGAGATATTGGAGGTTCAGGGACGTTTAAAAGTGAAAGAAATCTCCCGGTCCAGGTGGTTTGTATGCCAGGCTGCTGTGGGAGATAAGGAAGGGAAGTACAGGGGCCCTGATCCAAATATTTAAATTATTTCTGGGGAGACACCAGAGGTCTGGAGGACAACTAATGTGGTTCCACTTTACAAGATGGGTGGTAGAGATAGACTAGGGAACTATAAACTAGTGAGCTCACCATCAGTAATGAGGAAGTTATTGGAGGAAATAATGGAGATGAAAATTAATCCCTATTTAGAGAGACAAGGTTTCACTGTGGATAGTCAGTATAGTTTTGTCATAGAGATGTACAGCATGGAAACACACCCTTCGGTTCAACCCGTCTATGCCAACCAGATATCCCACCCCAATCCAGTCCCACCTGCCAACACCGAGCCCCCATCCCTCCAATCCTTCCTATTCATATACCCATCCAGATGTCTTTTAAGTGTTACAATTGTACCAGCCTCCATTACTTCCTCTGGCAGCTCATTCCATACAGGGACAACCCTCTGCATGAAAAAGTTGCCCCTTCGGTCTCTTTTATGTCTTTCCCCTCTCACCCTAAACCCTCTAATTCTGGACTCCCCCACCTCAAGAAAGAGACTTTGTCTATTTACCCTATCCATGCCCATCATAATTTTGTAAACCTCTAAAAAGTCACCCCTCAGACTCCGACGGTCTAGGCAAAACATCCCAACCTATTCAACATCTCCCAAGAGCTCAAATTCTCCAAACCTGGCAACATCCCTGTAAAGGAGAAAGTGAGGTCTGCAGATGCTGGAGATCAGAGCTGAAAATGTGTTGCTGGAGAAGCGCAGCAGGTCAGGCAGCATCCAGGGAACAGGAGAATCGACGTTTCGGGCATAAGCCCTTCTTCAGGAGGCCGAAACGTCGATTCTCCTGTTCCCTGGATGCTGCTTGATCTGCTGTGCTTCTCCATCAACACATTTTCAGCAACATCCCTGTAAATCCTTTCTGAACCCTTTCAGGTTTCACAACATCTTTCCGATAGGAAGGAGACCAGAATTGCACGCAATATTCCAACAATGGCCTCGCCAATGACCTGTACAGCCGCAACATGACCTCCCAACTTCTGTACTCAATACTCTGACTAATAAAGGAGGGCATACCAAATGTGTTCTTCACTATCCTAACTACCTGCGACTCCACTTTCAAGGAGCTATGAACCTGCACTCCAATGTCTCTTTGTTCAGCAACACTTCCTAGCATCTTACCATTAAGTGTATAGGTCCTGCTAAGATTTGCTTTCCCAAAATGCAGCACTTCACTTTATCTAAATTAAACTCCATCTGCCACTCCTCAGCCCATTGGCCCATCTGGTCAAGATCCCATTGTGATCTGAGATAACATTCTTCATTGACCACTGCACCTCCAATTTAGGTGTCTTCAGCAAACTTACTAACTTTCCCTCTTATGCTCACATCCAAATCATTTATATAAATGATGAAAAGTAGTGGACCCAGCACCGATCCTTGTGGCACTCCACTGGTCACAGGCCTCCAGTCTGAAAAACAACCCTCCACCACCACCCTCTGTCTTCTACCTTTGAGCCAGTTCTATATCCAAATGGCTAGTTCTCCCTGTATTCCATGAGATCTTACCTTGCTAACAAGTCTCCCATATGAAACCTTGTCAAATGCCTTACTGAAGTCCATATAGATCACATCTACTGTTCTGCCCTCATCAATCCTCTTAGTTACTTCTTCAAAAAATTCAACCAAGTTTGTGAGACATGATTTCCCACACACAAAGCCATGTTGACTATCCCTAATCAATCCTTGCCTTTCCACATACATGTACATCCTGTCCCTCAGGATTCCCTCCAACAACTTGCTCACCACCAAGGTCAGGCTCACTGGTTATAAAAGCAAATTACTGCAGATGCTGGAATCTGAAACCAAAAGAGAAAATGCTGGAAAATCTCAGCAGGTCTGGCAGCATCTGTAAGGAGAGAAAAGAGCTAACTTTTCGAGTCTAACTGACCCTTTGTCAGAGCTTTGACAAAAGGTCAGTTAGACTTGAAACGTCAGCTCTTTTCTCTCCTTACAGATGCTGCCAGACCTGCTGAGATTTTCCAGCATTTTCTCACTGGTCTACAGTTCCCTGGCTTGTCCTTACCACCCTTCTTAAACAGTGGCACCACGTTAGCCAACCTCCAGTTTTCCGGCACCTCACCTGTGACTATCGATGATACAAATATCTCAGTAAGAGGCCCAACAATCACTTCTCTAGCTTCCCACAGAGTTCTAGGGTATACCTGATCAGGTCCTGAGGATTTATCCACCTTTATATGTTTCAAGACATCCAGCACTTCCTCCTCTGTAATATGGACAGTTTTCAAGATGTCATCATCTATTTCCCTACCTTCTTTATCTTCTATGTCCTTTTCCATAGTAAATACTGATGCAAAATACTCATTTAGTATCTCTCCCATCTCCTGTGGATCCACACAAAGGCTGCCTTGCTGATCTTTGAGCGGCCCTATTCTCTCCCAAGTTACCCTTTTGTCCTTAATGTATTTGTAACAACGCTTTGAATTCTCCTTAACTCTATTTGCTAAAGCTATCTCATGTTCCCTTTTTATCCTTCTGATTTCCTTCTTAAGTATACTCCTACTTCCTTTATACTCTTCTAAGGATTCACTCGATCTATCCTGTCTATACCTGACATATGCTTCCTTCTTTTTCTTAACCAAACCCTCCAATTTCTTTAGTCATCCAGCATTCCCTATACCTACCAGCCTTTCCTTTCACCCTGACAAGAATATACTTTCTCTGGACTCTCATTATCTCATATCTGAAGCCTTCCCATTTTCCAGCCGTCCCTTTACCTGCGAACATCTGCCTCCAATCAGCTTTTGAAGGTTTTTGTCTAATACCGTCAAACTTGGCCTTTCTCCAATTTAGAACTTCAACTTTTAGATCTGGTCTATCCTTTTCCATCACTATATTAAAATTAAAAGAATTATGGACGCTGGCCCCAAAATGCTCCCCCACTGACACCTCAGTCACCTGCCCTGCCTTATTTCCCAAGAGTAGGTCAAGTTTTGCACATTCTCTAGTAGGTACATCCACATACTGAATCAGAAAATTGTCTTGTACACACTTAACAAATTCCTGTCTATCTAACCCCTTAACACCAAGGCAGTCCCAGTCTATGTTTGGAAAGTTAAATTCCCCTACCATAACCACCCTATTATTCTTGTCAGAGGAAGGCCTCACAAATCTGATGGAATGTTTTGAGGAGGTGACTAAGTGTTAGACAAAGCTAGGCCAGTTGATGTGGTTTATATGGTTTCTAACAAGACTTTTGACAAAGTCCCATATGGGAAGTGGTAAAGAAAGTAAAACCTCATGGGATCCAGGATAATTAGCAAGTTGGATCCAAAATTGGCTTAGTGATAGGAGAAGATGTGTTGTTAGAAGGCTGTTTACTGGAGCCTAGTACTGTGTCTGTCATTGTTTGTGATATTCGTAAATGATGTAGAAGAGAACATGGCCGGGGTAGGGGAAATAATCAGTAAGTTTGCGGATGACACAAAGATTGGCCAAGTAGTTGACAGTTAAGTTACAGGAGGATATAAGCAAATTAGTCAGATGGGCAAAGCAGTGGCAGATGGAAGTTAAATGTGAGATGATACACTTTGGAAGAAAGAACAAGACAAGGAAGTGCTCAGTGAATGACAGGACACGAGAAAGCTCAGAGGTACAGAGCAAACTTAGGGTGCATGCCCACAGATCCCTGAAGGTGGCAGGACAGGCTCATAGGGCAGTTAAGAAGGCATACAGGACACTTGTCTTTTATCAGTCATAGCATTGTTGATAAGAACAGGGAGACCATGTTGGAGCTGCACAGAACTTTGGTTAGGGAACAGCTCGAGTACTGTGTGCAGTTCTGGTCACCACACTATTGGAAGGATGTGATTGCAATGGAGGGGATGAAAAGGAGATTCACCAGGATATTACCTGGGATGGAATATTTCAACATTGAAGAGAGTCTGAATAAGTTGGAGTTGTTTCCTTTGGAGACACGCCCTTAGGTTTGCTGGAGTGATGCACACAGCCCCACTTCAGTGATGTAGCCATTGAGTCTTTAGGAATGAAGGCCTAGTGACCAGGTGCTGGGGAACATGGCACACACTATACACAAGGAGACAGGATGGTGCCAAGGGACATCCAGTTGGAGGAGGAACCACACACAGGCCTCTGAGAAGTTTCCCCTCAAGACATTTCAGAGCTGGGCAGGCCCTTCCATCTCCACCCTGCCTTTACCCCTCTGACCCATAAAATTTCAAACAGAGGATCTCTAGCCCTCAGTGATGTCATTGTAACACTGCAGTAAGGACACACACTCAGCTCACAGACTGGACCAGGCTGCACCTCTGTGCTCTTCACTCCTCGTCAAGGTGCTTGGTCACTCTGACTCTAGCCGGATAGTCACAGCATGGTACGATTGGGTGGAATCAGTGGTGAAGGACATCATAGAATCATGGGAGGTAGCAAATGAGACTTACTTGATAAGATATGGCCAGAAAATCCACTGGGACTCGTGCCAAAAACCCTTCCAGAACATTCGACTCAACTTGGACTTAGTTAAAAATGTAAGATTCAACCCAGAGATTTTGTGGTGGATCTGGAAAAGTTACGTTTTCAGAAATTTCAATGAATTCAGAGCCAATAAACCTAAGAGACAATTGGGTGCTGTGTTGGGAGCACTGTGGGATTTTGTAGATTCTGAATTTAAATGGACTGACTGACCTTTCTCATGTAACTGTCCTATAAACAGGGAAAATATTCCGTTTTGTAGCTTTGACAAAGTAAGGCAGATATCAACTTCTTCCCAATTTGAATTGATTGCTTCTCCTTTATCACAATTTGACTTAGACAAGTATGGAAAATTAAAATATGTGGGTTTATGCTATAATTTATCTAGCAATTCAAATAAAAGTTTAACAAGAGCATACATTAAACCATTTTAGTCTTGCCGTAAGCTGTGGTGCTTCTTATCCAAGCATCAAAGCTACTTGAATTTATTTTTAACTTTTGCTATTTGAATAGTTTTGACATTCCACTTCAGAAAATTGCCTTTAATTCCATTACATTCTCCTAACATCTGATGTTCTTTGTCTATAAAATGGCAATAATAGTACATTGTGCACATTAAGTAAACATGCTCTGGGCACAATATATTTACTTATATTTTAAAATGTAGCAGAAACATAATCAAAACATGTAATTGATTGTAAAGCAACATTCACAATGCAAGAGGGCAAGTTACACATGGCTTAACATGGCAGGTCAGTTAATTATAATTCACACATCATAATAATAGGTCAGTTTGGTTGTATTTGGCTCTGTTCTGATGATTTTGAAAGTGGCTTTGGGCTATGTCTAATATCAAATGCTTAAGCCTCAGTTTTCCCATTTTAAGCACCTTGGGTTTTCTATCTCAAAGAACTTTTCACAATGAATTACTTTGGAACTCAGAATCATCCTGCAAGGCTCCATCTAAGAATTCCAAGCATCCAAAAAAAGATGAGCTACCAACATATCAACTGAAGTTGATAGAAATATTAAATAAAATCAGAAATCACAAGTTTATAAGAAGATAAACATTTTAAGAATACTCTTTGAGGTACATTTTACTTCTGACCTACACATTTTTGTGAATTCCTAAATGATTAGAATATGGTACCTTCCTTTATTTTTTATACCTCTCTTAGATTGCAACAGATAAATTAGCCTGTGCAGTGAAATACATCACCTGATTTATGATAGCTACATCTCAAAAGAACCTTTTGGATATCACCAGAAGTGTTGTCCTCTGTGTATCAGGGGAGGTGCAGAAATATTATACCATGAAATGTCAAAATAACTGTTATGGCTGCGCCGATTTATTGTGGCAATAACTCACACCTGATTTCACTCAAGAGGATAAACTTCTCTGCCACAACTTTCCCTGATACTTGGGATGAATTTCTCGAGGACCGAAGGTAGGAGAGAAGTAGAAATAACCCTACAAATCAGAATTCTGGATCCAACCCACCGTTGGAGCACCTTTAGGGCTAACCAACAAAAGTAATAGCTATGTGATCAGGCTCATTCAGGGTCAATTCAGACCAATTAAAGGAGGCCATCTATAAATTTCCACTAAAACCCCAAGCTCTGTCAGGTGTGGAGCCTGGACTCAGGGCGGCGGCAGGAAACAATGCCCCAAGGCATTTCCTATCTGTATGTCTGCATGTAGAAATAGACACAAGCCTTTATGTACAAGGTTTCTTGTAGGCACACACACGCGCACGCACACACGCATACACACACACACATATATACAAACACACACACACAGAGCGACACACACACACACACAAATATATATACACACACAGCCACACACACACACATATATATATATATATATATATACACACACACACATATATACACACTCACACACATACACATACACACACATACACAAATACACACACAAACACACACACACACACACAAACACACAAATACACACATACACACACACACGTACACACACACATACACACACACACAAATACACACACATACACAGACACGTACACACACATACACACACATGTACACACACATACACACACAAACACAGGTACACACACACATATATAAACACACACACACATATACATACACACACATACAAATACACACACATACACACACACACATATCCGACAGAGGGCGCTGCTGAGAAGCAACTGAGGAGCATTCTGGGAGGAGCTGGCTCAGTCACCAGTGACTACCCAGGAGCAGATAAAAGGGAGGCAAGCTCTAGCTGAGTGACCATTTTTTGGAGTAGCCATTTTGAGAAGGGTTGCTTTGCAGTGACGGGATGCCTGCCTCCTTGGAGTTATTTGAGTGACGATGAGAGAAAACAGTCTGCTCCTGAGGAAAATTTACTTGCCACAGTCATCTCTGAGTTGGGGCAAGCATTCTTGGCAAATCTGAAACAGCTGGTGGTGAGGGGGAAATATAAGGGCCATCACAACCAGAACTGAAACCTTTCTGGACCCAGCGAGACAAAATCACCATTGAGCAAAATATTTTGTTATGGGAGTAAGGGGGATTGTGCTAGGTAAAGGTTATGAAATCGTCTTTTATTTACACATGCACAGTATGTGGATTCTGACTTGCTTGCTTGGAGCCAGTCCCTAGAACGAAGAGACTCTCTGAGACTCCTGTTTATATCTGTCAACCAGACTGGGCCAGGTTGACAACTCCAATAAGGGAATCTGTATTCGATGAGATTAACCTGGCCCTCATTCCAATTGCTGCACACTACAAAAAAGTAATTTTAAAGAAAGACATAAAAAATAAGTTGCCAGGGTTGGAGGGCTTGAATGATAGGGAAAAGGCTAAATAGGCTGGGGCTGTTTTCCCTGGAGCAGCGGAGGCTGAGGGGTGACCTTATAGAGGTTCATAAAATCATGAGGGGTATGGATAGGGTAAATATATAAGATCTTTTCCTTGGGGTGGGGGAGTCCAGAATAATAGGGCATAGGTTTAGGGTGACGGGAAAAATTTTAAAGCGACCTAAGGGACAACTCTTTCACACAGGGGGTGGTGCGTGCATGGAATGAGCTGCCAGAGGAAGTGGTGGAGGTGGGTACAATTACAACATTTAAAAGGCACCTGGATGGGTATATGAATAGGAAAGGTTTGGAGGGATATAGGCGGGTGCTGGCAGGTGGGACTAGATTGGGTTGGGAAATACCGGTCGGCATGGACGGGTTGGACCGAAGGGTCTGTTTCCATACAGTACATCTCTATGACACTCTAAGTACTAACTTACTTTGTTGCTTTCGTTCATATGTATCTAAACCTTTGTCTGCAAAGGCAGTGTTAATATACTATTTGTTAACTTTCTTATTGTTAATTCACAGAATATTCTGCTAATGTACACATAAGAGAAAGAAAATATTTTTGCATATCGATACAAAATGGGGTATTTCGAGTTAACAGTCCATGTTGTACAAATGACAAAAAATAAGGGTCAACAAATTTAACTGCAACTTCTATTTAACCAGAAATGTCTTTGTAGCAATGCAAATATTTTGCTTGGGAACAAGTTGAGGAAATTTTTTGGAACAATTATAAATAGCTCACAAATTATCAAATGGTTTGAATTATGTGAAAGCAAATGAGCACTGTTTCAAAATCACCAAAAGATGTAGCTAATGTGGTGTTCAAAGTATGAAGCGAGAAATGCATTTCAGCCATTAAGGGCAATTTAGATTACTTACAGTGTGGAAACAGGCCCTGCAGCCCAACAAGTCCACACCAACCTGCAACCCACTCCCTCTTCATCTAACACTACAGGCAATTTAGCGTGGCCAATTCACCTAACCTGCACATTTTTGGACTGTGGGAGGAAACTGGAGCACCCGGAGGAAACCCACGCAGACACAGGGAGAATGTGCAAACTCCACACAGTCAGTCACCCACAATTGATGGGAGCTAATAACCTTTGAGTCAAGTTGGGTTTCGTTATCAATAATACCTGAAAAATATATCAGTATCATTCCAAGCATTTTTATACACTGAGATGATTTGTAATTTAATTTGACATCCAACCTATACTTGGTAGAATATTGAAGACTGTCTGTCTAAAGTGTTGCTTCTAGAAAATAGTGAGGTAAGATGATTATCACTATTAATAAATGTATAGCAATTGGTTTAGCTACAGCACTGAATAACTGCAATGATGGATATGAGACAGTGATAGGAAGGGAAGGAAATCAAAGTTCTCTATTTATCCCTCAATGAGATTATAATCTGTTCATACAGCCCTGGTTATGGATTACAGACTTGCAGATATTGAAACTAATTGACTCAATTGTAAAAATGTGAATGAATAAAGAGTCAACAGAATAATCCAGTTAATCTACCACCATGTATAAACTAGATTGTTGCAGCAATCTTTTGCTAATAAGCGTCACTGTGCGAAACCACACTCTGAACAATGAAGGGAAGTTTATCTGGCCCTTGGAGGCAGATGTTTGGAACAGTGTGAGGGGATTGAACAAATTCAGAGATAAGGCATAATGAACTGGTTTACTCATCTCTTTTCCAGCTGCTTTTCTCAAGGGTGAGCTGATTCCAATATCAGTGACCTACCCAACAATGGTGCAGAGTCAGTTGAGGTGGGTGATCATAGTGAACTACAATCTTCCCAATATCACGAGTTCCACGTTGAGTCAGCCATTCTGAACAGCTGGCTGCACAGTGGGGTTTAGAGCAACTTGAGAGTTTAATGCTTTCCAATCTTTAACGACAAGAAATGGCAAGGCCAATGTCTTTCACTGGCCTCGCTTTGCCATTTGTTATGGACCAAGCCAGACCCCCTCAAAACATTTCAAGAAAGTAGCCCAGACCTAACTTTGCTAGTTGTTTTAAGTAGGTGTAATTCAGATATTCCAGGCGGGATGCAGTTGATCTAGCTTTAAACAAAATCAAATATATTTACAAGATTACCAGATGAAACGCACACAAAAGAAAATAGAAGACTGAGAAACCTAACCTATCTGAAAACCCAATAGATCATCCCAACCTAATGATGCTGTTCCAAATACTTGCTAAAATCCTAATAAACACCCTTTGGCACAAAAATCAAACACGGGGTCTGACAGGAGAAATGTCAGAGAGAGAAAGGGTCAGCACAGACCTGCATCTCTTGGATTCCTGAAGAAGGGCTTATGCCCGAAACGTCGATTCTCCTGTTCCTTGGATGCTGCCTGACCTGCTGCGCTTTTCCAGCAACACATTTTCAGCTCTGATCTCCAGCATCTGCAGCCCTCACTTTCTCCTTGAAGAACTGGCAACTCCCTTTACATTCAACACTTTTATTTTCCAAAAACTCAAAAGCTTTTTTCCTGAGGAGGTATCTGTAAGCTATAATCAAATTGGCCCTACAACCTTTCCAAGGCCAGCTTTGGAGTCTGCGTCTTCTATGATCTCCTGAAAAAAACAGTCAAAGACATGATGAAGCTTGTTAAAGGAGCAGCATTGTCACACATTATGTAAGAGTTTCCCAGGGAATGATGTTTCCAACTGTCCTGGATGGGAGTGTGGTGCAGTACAGTGAGGTTACATGCATTAGCTATTTGTATGTCCCATGCAGCCACAGTGAAGATTGCTGGCTGTCTATATTAGGCTGCATGAACCAACTCCTATCTCCACATGCTGCCTATCCCCCCCTAACTGGACAATAATCACCAGGTAATAGGGTGTTTTACCTGATGCAGCAATGCTTACATTATCCCAGATAAAAACAAAGCGTTCATGGATATTGGAGTAATGTCAGCCTCCAATAGACATTTATTACAATTAAATATTATGCACAAACGTTACATTCCATATTTTCTGAGAGAATTAGTCTATTAAATAACAGAGGAGCATCCATCAAGTGGAATGTCATGCTTCACAAGATAACTAGAGAGCATAGGTTTACGGTGAGAGGGGAAAGATATAAAAGAGACCTAAGGAGCAACTTCTTCACGCAGAGGGTGGTACGTGTATGGAATGAGCTGCCAGAGGATGTGGTGGAGGCTGGTACAATTGCAACATTTAAGAGGCATTTGGATGGGTATATGAATAGGAAGGGTTTGGAGGGATATGGGCTAGGTGCTGGCAGGTGGGACTAGATTGGGTTGGGATATCTGGTCGGCATGGACGGGTTGGACCGAAGGGTCTGTTTCCATGCTGTACATCTCCATGACTCAGTGACTCTATCTGAAGTAAGATGGAGCATGAGACATTTATACCTTCAGGTCACACACTATGATGCAGTGATGATACCCTGACCATGTCTCTGACTGACCATGAGACATATCACAAGAAATAGGTTTGTAATTGGTCATCTTCCCAAAGATTCAAGTGGAGGGTGCCCTGTTGCAAATGCAGATAGGCCCAAAACTGGTCCCATTTGCTGAATGCATTCTATGTTCAAAAAAGCCTACACAAACAATTTGGTAATTTCCTTTAAACTTTCTTCAAAGGAACATCGATGGAAACTTTTTCATTGTTTTTCCTGAGAAAGTTGGTCTTCTACATTGCCAACATATGATGGGCAGATTCATTTGGAATCCTTCTTGCTAGAATCAGAGTTGAAACGTGTGGAGCTGGAAGAGCACAGCAAGTCAGGCAGCATCCGAGGAGCAGGAGAATCCATGTTTCAGGCATAAGCCCTTTATCAGGAATGACATTCTGATGAAGAGTTTATGCCCAAGATGTCGATTCTCCCGCTCCTCAGATGTTGTCTGAGCTGCTGTGCTCTTCCAGCTCCACACTTTTCAACTCTGATCTCCAGCATCTGTAGTCCTCACTTTCTCTCTTCTTGCTAGTATCAGTTCAGTCGCTGATACTGCATAGTGAAGGATGGCCACATGATGTACTTGGATGTAGAAAGACTTAGACTCCTCAGATACTGACAAGATCTGGACAATATCCAGGCTTGGGCTGACAAGTAACATTTGTGAAACACAAGTTCCAGGTAATGATCATCAGCAGGAGGATCTAATCCAACCATTCCCCCCAGACATTCAAATGTGTTGCCATCTCAGAGTCCCACTCTATCAACATCCTCAGGGTTACCATTAACCAAAAATTGAACAAGACTAGCCATATTACTATAGTGGTTACAAACATAGGCCAGAGGTTAGGCATCCTGCAGTGAGTGACTCACCTTCTGACTCCCCAAAGTCTGTCCATCATCAACAAGTCACAAGTCAGGGGTATGATGGAGCAATATCCATTTGCCTGGATGGGGGAATCTCAAAACACTCCAGGAGTTTAACACCATCCTGGACAAAGCTGTCCACTTAATTGACACCATATCCTCAAATATCCACTCACTCCAAAACTGATACTCAGTAGCAGTAGTGTATACCATCTACAAGATGCAGGAACTCACCAAAGCTCTTCAGGAAGGACCTTTCAAACCTTCACCACCTAGATGGGCAAAGCCAGCAGCTACATGGGAACACAACTATCTTCAGGTTCCCCTCCAAGCCATCGACTATCCTGACTTGGAAATAGGTCATTGCTCCTTCAACGTTGTCAGTCAAAATCCTGGAACTCCTTCTCTATCAGCATTGTGGGTTATAATCTGCAGAAGTTCAAGAAGGCAGTGCCTTCTCAAGGGTAACTGGAGATGGTTAATAAATGCTAATCCAGCTGGTAATGTCCATATCCCATATTAAATAGTTTTTACAAAATTGTATATTACTGAAAAACTATAGCATATAATGCGTGGTAACTAATTCCATTACATTTAAGGTACATGATTGTCTCTTGTGAGATTTCATGTGCAACTTTCAAGTAAACACACATGCTGTTAACACTAACAACAACTGCTGAAACACTGGTTTGGACACATTACGCAACTGATGAAGAATTCTGCCATCTTGGAAATCTGGAGAGCTCATAGGATGTCATTTAGTCCCTCGCAGGAACAGCCTGTTATATTTTGATGTGCAGAATTTATCTTATGATCTCAGTTATCATTTTAAGGTTCTAACTGAATTTGGTGCAATGTGTGCTGTTTTGGAAGCAAAATAGTGGCTGCATGCACTTCCAACATATGCCTGATGTGATTCTGTTTGCACATTAATGTATGTAGCACAGCCATCAGGAGTGTGTGCCAGTGGTATGCAACATGGGAAGATTGTGACATCAGTCGAGTGTACCCCACTGATTTTACACTAGTACTCCCATTTTTCAGCCTCACCCTTACAGCTAAGATCTTTTCCTATACATACACAGTTGAACATCCAATTAGCAACAGTAAGGACCCTTCATTATCATAATTTAAAGGAAATAGTAACAAGTCACTAGTTGTCATTCATTACTTTCTACTGGAGCCACCTGAGTCTTTTTTATGCTGTTGAAATTTAGTGGAATCTTTAGTGAGTGGTGATACATGTGCTGTAGAAATTATTTTGACAACTGTTTACAGAAAGAGAAAAATGAAGGGACAAAGAGTTATTGGATAGAGGCTTCATTCATCCAGGGTCTTCCAGGAGTAGTTCTCTCACTTTAACTTGAGCCAGGAACAGTGTGTGCACTGTGTTTGCCTTATGTAGGAGGTGCTCACTAAAATCTGTCCTGTCTGCTCGCAGCATCAGAGCTGGGTGAGGTTGGGGCACCACATGCTTGTGAAGGTGACCATTGTCATGTCGCTCTTCACATCAGAATGCCTCGATGTAGTACAGAATATAATCGAGTGGACAATGGGAGTTCTCAAGTGAAATTTATGCTGCCTGGATCACTTGTGGGGGTGTCCTGCACAACACAGCAGAGTGCATGTCATGGTTTGCCACACTGTGCTCACAAACTGGCCAACACAGTGAGAAGTTCAGCAGAAGGAGGAGGAGGCCAAAAAGGAGGGATGAAGAGGAGGAGAAGGATGGAGGGAAGAGTTTTCCACCACAGCCTCTTGCTTCCTCAGTTGCCTATGATCAGTTCATCCAACCACAGTACAAGTGAATGCAACACCCATTTCCCAGTTATACCCAGGTACACACCTTCCTGCCGTCTATGTCAGTCTCACCTCTGAATCACAACAGATCATTTGGTGATTATCTAATTGCTGGTTGTGAGCGTTTGCCTTGTGCAAATTGGCTGCTATTTTTCTAACGTTAACAGTAATTATACTTCAAAAGTCCTTCAGGGTGGTGAATCACTTTGGAGCATCATATATAAACTCAAGCATTTTCTTCTGCCATTGAACATTTCCATGCCATCTTGGCAATAATTCTGGTATAAAAACGATCACAAGTAACCATTTCAAGTAACTTTTATCATACAAACAATCCAACATTCCATGCAAAATGTAATTATTCACCCTTCTTCATTCCTTTAATGCCTGTTTTCCAGGTGCCTTTGCTGCTGCACAGTGTTACCAAAGTAGCTCCAGCAGAACAAGTGTAATGCTGCTGCCTGAGGGAACATTGGTGAGTGTGTCATGTGAATGTGTTAAAGCAATAATATGACAAGGAGGATAATCAGGAGAGGAGCATATTTACAGAGGCAAAGAAGAAGGGAGCAAGATAACAATATCAGGGCAATTCAACAGAATATCAGAAATTGAAAATGCTAAAGTCAACCTTTGTTTTTCAATGATTAATCAACATGGGGTCATTGATGACTCGGTTGTGTTCAGCCAAACCTGGGAGGAATACATGCAACACCTGAACAGATTGTGTAATTGGTTACACTTGGGTCATAAACACGGCCAGAAGAGAATTTGACAAAGCAAAACTGACTTATTTGGGCCATACTGAGACATAGGCCACAGGACCTAGAGAAGCAAAAATAGGGGCTCTCTTTGCTTTTACATGCTGAAAACAAAATGATAAATTTTTCAGTCTATCAACATGAGAGGATTTCATCAGACATTCAATCTGAATTTCAGCACTGTAATGGTTCATTTCTAATTTCGTTAAAGAAAATTTGAGTGGACAAGTTACTTCTAACCACTTAAAAAGCAGTCTTGAACCCCAGTTTTTACATCACCAAACTATGCCACATCATTTAAACTGGGAGAGAAAGGATGTAATGGTTGTAATGAGGTCAGCCAGGTAGAACTCATAGACTAGGAGATCCCTGATTGGGACTGTTATAGAGTCATAGAGATGTACAGCATGGAAACAGACCCTTCAGTCCAACCTGTCCACATCGACCAGATATCCCAACCCAATCTAGTCCCACCTGCCAGCACCCGGCCCATATCCCTCCAAACCCTTCCTATTCATATACCCATCCAAATGCCTCTTAAATGTTGCAATTGTACCAGCCTCCACCACATCCTCTGGTAGCTCATTCCATACACGTACCACCCTCTATGTGAAAATGTTGCCCCTTAGGTCTCTTTTATATCTTTCCCCTCTCACCCTAAACCTATGCCCTCTAGTTCTGGACTCCCTGGCCCCAGGGAAAAGACTTTGTCTATTTATCCTTTCCATGCCCCTCATAATTTTGTAAACCTCTATAAGGTCACCCCTCAAGCTCCGATGCTCCGAGTAAAACAGCCCCAGCCTATTCAGACTCTCCCTGTAGCTCAAATCCTCCAACCTTGGCAACATCCTTGTAAATCTTTTCTGAACCCTTTCAAGTTTCACAACATCTTTCCGATAGGAAGGAGACCAGAATTGCATGCAACTCCTGTACTCAATACTCTGACCAATATGGGAAAGCATACTAAATGCCTTCTTCACTATCTTATCTACCTGCGACTCCACTTTCAAGGAGCTATGAACCTGCACTCCAAGGTCTCTTTGTTTAGCAACACTTCCTAGGACCTTACCATTAAGTGTATAAGTCCTGCTAAGACTTGCTTTCCCAAAATGCAGCACCTCGCATTTATCTGAATTGAACTCCATCTGCCACTTCTCAGCCCATTGGCCCAACTGGTCAAGATCCTGTTGTAATCTGAGGTAACCCTCTTTGCTGTCCACTACATCTCCAATTTTGATGTCATCTGCAAACTTACTAACTGTACCTCTTATGCTCACATCCAAATCATTTATGTAAATGACAAAAAGTAAAGGACCCAGCACCGATCCTTATGGCACTCCACTGGTCACAGGCCTCCAGTCTGAAAAACAATCCTCCACCACCACCCTCTGTCTTCTACCTTTGAGCCAGTGCTGTATCCAAATGGCCAGTTCTCCCTGTATTCCGTGAGATCTAACCTTGTTAATCAGTCTCCCATGGGGAACCTTGTCAAACGCCTTACTGAAGTCCATATAGATCACATCTACTGCTCTGCCCTCAGCAATCTTCTTTGTTACTTCTTCAAAAAACTCAATCAAGTTTGTGAGACATGATTTCCCATGCACAAAGCCATGTTGACTATCCCTAATCAGTCCCGTTAACGTGGTCCAATCAGGAAATCCTGGCTGACAGATAAAAACAGGGGTGTCCCTATCCTCCCCTTCACTGTTTTGATCACACAGCACTGCCCTTTGATGTGAAGGGCAGTGTTTGTCACTGGCCACCCGGGTGTTTTCCTATCTTCCTGGTGGTGGAAATTGAATAAAGATTCGTGCACTTTGTGTCTTCCACTGTGTCTCACACCTGCACACACACACCATGGGTGCTGGGGAAAAAAATAAGCACTACCGCACTTAGGTGGTAGTGTGGGGGTTAAAAGAGAGAAAAAAAAAAGAAAAGAAAAGATAAAAAAAAACAACTGGGAGGCTGAATAAAGATAAAAAAAAAAAAACAGGGGTGTCCCTATCCTCCCCTTCACTGTTTTGATCACACAGCACTGCCCTTTGATGTGAAGGGCAGTGTTTGTCACTGGCCACCCGGGTGTTTTTCTATCTTCCTAGTGGTGAAAATTGAATAAAGATTCGTGCACTTTGTGTCTCTCACTGTGTCTCACACGTATACACACACACCATGGGTGCTGGGGAAAAAATAAGCACTACTGCACTTAGGTGAAAAAAAAAATAAAAAAATAAACAGGAGTGTTTTTCTGGTGGTGGAATTTGAAAAAAAAACGGGCACTTTGTGTCTTTCACTGTGTCTCACACCTGCGCACACACACTTAGGTGGTAGTGTGGGGGTTAAATAAAAAAAATTGGAAAAAAGAAAAAAAGAAAAAAAAACAGGGGTGTCAGAGGTTATATTCACTGAGGAAGTTTGTCTAATGTCAAGTAATGTGTAAGCATAAATAAAGGGTGACTTTTTAGAGTTGTTCCAAGGTAGGCTGGTGCAAAGGCTATCTAAGGAATTTTAGAGGCTTACCTTTTGCTCCTGTACCTGTGAACCCACTAAATTTCTACTAAGTTTAGTTGCTTTTCTCATTCGGTCATCTATACAACCTTAATAATCATAAATGTCTTAAATCTGTCAACCATCATACTGAATATTTAGAACGTTGTTTCCAAATTGACTAGCTTGCTTGCCTAAAACTATGCTTCAGTTTCTTCCGATTAGACATATTTCACTTGATAGCAAATTCCTTTCAAGAAACAAAAACTAATTCCTGATATTGATTGCCAACCCATTTACTTCACTTGGAGGAAACAAACCTGAGAAGATCAAATTATTTCTTCCCTCAGCCAATGCTGGAGGTCAGCTCCAAAGCATCATTTGGGATGAGGAAGGAGTGGTTTTTATCTGATGACTTACTGCTGTGACTCTAGTATTAACCATCATGTTTTTATCATCTGTAGTTTTTAGAATGTGGAGTTCTGTGGGATATGTGTTTGCTAAACAATGTGGAAGTTGGTTCATCCTGGGGAGAGATTGCTTTGGATGAATTAATAACCATTGTCGAGTAGATTCACGCTGTAAACTATCTTGAGATGAGTTATTTATGCTGACACTTAACCTATGTCTGCAACGTGTAACTGGCAGAATGGAGTGGTACTTTGGAGATGGTGAAGTAGAGGTAATGTTACTGGACTAGCGAACCAGAATGTTTCGAGGGCATCAGTTCAATCCCTGTCACAGCAATAGACAATTGAAAGATAGTCAGTAATAGGGGCGTTAAACTCTCATTGTTTGATGCAAAAACCCAGTTCACAAATGCTCTTTAGGGAGAGAAATCTGCTGTCCTTACCTGGTCTGGCTTTCTTGTGACTCCAGACAAACAACAACTCCAGACCCTCGGCGGTCTCAGAAAACACTGCCCATGCCCCAAGAAAAAAAAATGAATCTGACACAGAGTGGGAGTAGGCCGAAGCTTGAAAATTAGACTGATGCAATCCTTACTGAAGGATGGCTTTGCATTTCTGAAGAAGCCCCGAAGATCAGAGTCCCCTGTCAGAAATGTGAAGCACATTCATTTCGAAAAGGAGCAGAGAGGCAAGTTGTATGGGATTGCCATTCCTCAGAATATCCAGCCCTATATTTTTGTGCTTTGAACTTTTGGGGAAGTCCTTTTCAATGGAAAAATAAAATTACAGTACCTACTGAACAGCCTATTATCTATCTTTTGGTACTATCCAGGGAGTTTATAACATCCATATCTGTGTGGAAATAATCCATGTAAAAGTAAAAGAAATGAGGCAAAGACTGTAAATATGCAATGTTGGCCAAGTTAGATGTGTTTGGGGTGTTATAAAGCCTCAGGATTTGAGACAATGAACCATTGTCAAAATAATTCCTTCCCAAAACATTATGGGGTCAACAGTGGACTCAATGGTGCTGGTATTAGTTTTTCAGGCCCTATGTGATCCTTTAAGCATCCAAAAAGTCACTATCGGTGCATGTACATACAATTCTGATGTAAAACACATAGGTTCCATATCTGAGAAAAACATACCATGTATCCAAAGCAGGAGGAAGACAAGACAGATCATTAGCTCATTTAACATTATCTCAGAGCTCTGTGTTCCATCTTACACTCTCTCTTAAATTTGAATAGATAAACACATCATTAAGCAGCATGAGGGATTCCTACCAGCATCATTTCAAGAATTCATCAACTACTCGCAAGTTACTTGCAGGTTTATTTCTTCTGCCCATCACTGCGGCTCTCTAAGTTTTAGGTGCTTTCTATAATTAGTTAGAGTTTTGGTCATGTACAATGTATGGTATATCAGAGGTTGAAGTACTCATTTGCTGAAATAAAGGCTTCCGCCTGTGTGAGTTGCTCACTGATAAGGGAATTAATAGGCATATTACACTTGCCATTTAATATAGCTGGGAAAACCAAGAGCGATCACATACAGCAGGCCAAACTCTGAGAGGTGGGGAGGTAGTAGGAGGACCAGCAGAAAGACTCTCAGAAGGATGTCACACTGGAAGAGGCTGGTTAGCAAGCAAGTCCCCTTCCCTGCGCTTAAGCCCTGAACATTGATTGAGGCGTTTGCGATTCACAAGGTCTTTATTGAAATATTGTCACTGACTGCAAACCAAATTACCAACATTACAGAAGGGCATCACATTGCCCATGCCTGTGAAGGTGACTATGCCTCTGAACACTTAAGTGCTTGGATTCTTCCAAACTGCTGATGGAGACATAAACTAGTTTCCAGTGCACTTGCAGTTGGCTGTCACACAACTAGCACAGACTTTGTTTTTATTCATTCAGGGATGGGGGTGTTGCTGACTTTGACAATATTTGTTGCTTATCCCTGGATGTCTCAATTGGTTATTGGACATCCTTGAATTATGATTTACTCCTGGCTGACATGGCATACTCACATATGTATCAAACAAATGATGGATGCTTCAGGCAACATAGACATCATTCTCACTAGTTCCTTAAAACAAAAAAGTCATAATTCTCCATTAGCTTATGAGTCATTCTAAAATAGCAATTTGCCATAAGGAAACAAAATTTCAGCCAGCAGATGTTTTCAAAAGTATGGAGAAATGTGAAATACTTATGAATGTTCTCAAACAAAAATAAATCTGTTTCACTTTATGCATCACAAGCTTGTGTGGTCATTTCAATTTTTTTGCTTAATTTTGATTTTAATATGACCATGGTCAAAAATAGTTGATAACATTGTAACACTTGAAATGCAACTTACTGCAAATTTGCAGTAATGCTGACAATGGAAGCCCTGAATCTTTAATTCCTTCTGTGCCCATGATGCAACGTCTGTCACATGCACACCCGCCGATTTTGTGCCTCTTAAATACTCATGTGTTTAAACTGTATTTCAGATTTGCCCTTTCATAGAATCCCGACTGCTTAGAAAATGCGATTATTCCTAATGTTTTATCTGTCTAGAGTTTGGAAAGAGCAAAGAAAATAAATCCAATTATCCACCAAGATTTAAAATTCTTGCTTTGTAGAGCTTGAATATTTGACCAAAGAAGAAATTGAAAAGTACTTTAAATGAAAATTTATTTAACACTTTCATTAAGCAGATTGGTTTGGGAGATCACATTATAAAACAGGATCTTTTCAGGATGGCTTAAGGCAGCAGTGCTCAATAGCTGTCACACTAGGCATACTCTTATCACAGCCACTGCAGCATAGTTTATCAATATCACCTCCTTCAGATGTGCAGAGGGAGTGCAGAAATGGTATTACATTAATTCTAAATCATTATGTAATGCAGAGCCAAAGGAACCTTTCCAGGAATCTTGTTAAGACCAGCTGTATCTGTGCTTAACACGAAACATGTGGCTTTGCGCAAAATCTTGATGTGTTGGTAAATCCAATTTCTCTAACAGCGCAGAAATGTCATGAAAAATAATTTTAAAAATATAATACACTTATGCAATTTCCAACCACGTATGGTACTAGCAATTTATTTGAAATTGCGTTCATTGTTTGCTGTCATTGTTTAAAGTATGCTGATGAGATAGAAAGAAAGAACACAAAACTTGCAGCTATGTGGTGCTTTTTATCTCTGATGAATCTCTCAAAACAATTTACAGCCGATTAAATAGTTTTAAAGGTAGCTCCTGTTGTAATACAGCAGTCAATTTGTGGGCAGAAAACCCCTAAACAGCCAACAATCAGATCTTCTGATTTGTGATGTTGACTGAATGCCAAATATTGGCCGGGAACACCAGGAATAATTTCCTTGCTCTTCTTCAAAGTAGCATGTGGGGATCAATCCCATTTACCTGAGATGACGCATCAGTCTAATATCTTTTAAAGACTGTTATTGACATATTGACCTTAATCTTTGCATGAAAGGCCCTGAGCCCAGGACCTTGTAATTTAGAGATAGGAATGTGACCAATTAAGCCATAATCCTTCTTTTGTTGCACTAATATCATAAATTCATTCATTCCTTACCACCCACTTAAAAGTTTGGCCATTCTAATTTGACTCCCAAATGCACAAATATCAAGTTCCAGAAGATTAATTTGCACCGGTTTGTGTTGTGCAGAGGTAATGTCCCCGTCCTTGGAGCCAATGAAGCTGGGTTCAAGTCCCACCTGCTCCAGAGATGTGCAGTATTTTCCCTGAACAGATTGATGAGGAATTAAAAATAGGTGTGCACTAGTTTCAAAAGAGCTGAGGCAGTCTGGCCATTTTATAAGTTTCCATTTCTATGTTGGACAAAAAGTCCCTACAGTGAATTTCTGCAGTTGCACAGAGTTCCTTTCTCATACTATCCTCAGTGTGATGCATAATTGTCCTTGTAACTGTGGTCTGGCAACTGGATATTGTTATGTAGATGTGGGTGTACTTTACATTTAAGAAAGTTGAAAGACTTAGCGAGGCACAGAGAGTACTGGAAAATTTAAATGTAACATTTGGTCGAACAGCTAGATTAGCTGGGTTGGCTGGAGAAAAAAAAACAAATTTGAATTCGGCCAGTCAGTTTAAATTATGCCCCAAAATACCAAACTCCAATCAAGAGGATTTGGTATAGTGACAGCATTAACACCAAAGAAATGATCTGGTGCTTTGGGATATAAAACCAAAAAAAATTGAACAGTTGGGGGAGAACCGCCAAGCCTCCAACATATGCAGATTGCATGGAAACTAGCTCTCTTAAAGATACCTTTATCAATCAGTGAAGTGACCTGTAAAATAGAAATTCCTAAGAAAAAGAAAATCTACAGAGGAAGATATCAAGAGAAGATTTGACAGCCGGCTGGTTTTGAAACTTGAATTTTGGTAAGTCTTAATAGGGGGTTTATTGGGCTAGTATTATAGAAGGGAAAATAAATGATAGGTCAGAGGAAGGAGTTGCAAATAGTTGTTTGTTAATTATTCTCTGTTATACTTTAAGAAATAAACTTGTTACTTTTTACTTTAACCAGTGCTTGGCCTCTTGAATTTTCACAGATTACTGCATGGGATAATTTTTTTCTGTGTTGTTGGTTTAAAATTAACAGAGGGGGTTTACCCCATGTCGTAACAGTATCACATTCTAAACATATGTTTTAGAACTGGTAACTGTATGCGTCACTGTGAGCTTAAAGGCTTTTTTCCCTTTTCTACAGAACAATGGTTTAAATTCGATTTAAGACTGTGATCATTTTGATACATCACAGTGTGTGATAACATTCCATTTTGTCTTTGGGACTCCAATGTGGCCATTTCTATCTGATCATGCTTTGATCGTTTTCAATTGCCTTGCTTCAGTTCACATATCTGGTACATTTTGCAATATTCCGACATATAACAGAAGATGAAAAGTGCCTCCTTTACCTTTAAACTGTTTCCATATGGTCTTGTGAGGCAACAGATTTAATTAACAAGGGACTTCAATACAGTTGGAATACAGTATTCGGTTAATTATAAGTGAAGAATGAATTCATTTAGAATGCTTAGAAATAGGAATAAAATACAAGAACATCTAGCACAGCTGGTACAGGAAAATGCAAATTGTTAATTAACTTAATAGAAATAAGTGACAATTATTTTATACATTCTGTGGGGATCAGATTCATTGATTGCATGGCTGGGAAAATTCTAGCACAAAGTGAGTTTTCGTCAGGAGCAAGTAGCAAAGGTGTGGATCAGTGCAAAATGCATTCCAGGGCCCACAGTTCAGGCCCAAGTTGTTTAACGCTTTAGTCTCAGCTGCAAGGCATGGACCAGCTGTGAACCAGATGTGGGGCTAAAATGACAGCAGGCCATCAGGTGGAAGCTCCACCAGCCAGCACCAACAAACAGGTTTGCTGACTAGAAGGCAAAGTAATGTAGGTTCAAAGGGAGAGCTTCAGCAATTTAACACCAAGGAGAGGAGGAGGGAGTCAACTTCTAAAAAGAATGTAATTTGCCTTTCAGGATTTGGGGAGAAGTTCTGCTCCTTCTGCCCTGCAAAAGGAAACCGTTTTATTTACTTTTGAGTACCTCTCAATTGTACATAGGTCTAAAAGTGTCTGAAAAGGTTAAGAAGAATATCATTAGCAACACCCACTATGATTACAAAATATAATCTTGTAGGAAATAAAGCTTAAGATCTTGAAGGACTGAAAGTTAAGTTCTGGTCCCCCTCAAAGTCTCTGTCACAGTGCCTATCACATCAATAAAGCTTGTAACTAATTGCTAGATCCAATAAACCGAATCTTGTTAATTATTTCTAGCTAGAATAGGAGATAGTTTTCTTCTATCATACTCACTGTAGTTTCCTTCACTTAAGGAGGCTGGGTGGTGTGAACTTTCATCATGAGCAGCAGCTTGTACAGTGTAGAGAGCTAGCTGTTCATACTATATGGTAGGCAGTAGTGTGGATCTGATTTGGCAGCTCATTCAACACATTATCAGCAAAGGTGCGAGGTCTTCAGATTCAGCTTTAAGTTGCCTGTTTGGATAGCTGAGTCAGCAGCACCGAATAGCTGAAGATTTAGGAGCACTGCAGGAAGAACCTCGGTGGCAATCTTCAACAAAGATTAGCAGGGAATGGTAACAATACTTCAGAACTGGTAAGACATGTGCTACAACAGAAGACTAATGCCCAAAGTTTCCAAAAAGCTAAAAAAAACTTTGAAATGACAGGCTGGAAAAGTGAGAAGTTTACAAATTACTGATAGCTCAGATTGAGCATTGCCCCATATCAAGTAGACACCACAAGGCGCGGCAACAAAACCTGAAATCACGAAAGGAATAGCTATCTCAAGTCAAAAAAACAGCAATATTGCAAAGCCAGGAACTAAAGCAACAACATTGGCCTGACTATATGATAAGCACAACTTGTCTAACAGGGTAGGAAAGGAAGGAAACTTTATGTAGGGCAGGGAAAATGCAGATAATCCTTTATTAGTGGCACAATAAAGATAGGAATCATTTATTGAAATTGTGAGGAGTGGAAATCATTCAGTAAAACTGTGATTAAACTGGGAATTATTTCTTAAAGTTGTAAACATCAGGATTCACTCAGAAAAAAAACTGGTTATTAAAGCAAATAACAGAGGTGTTCATACAGTAAGAACTAGTTGACAAAGCTGATAACAGAGGTTTTCATACAGTAGGAACTAGTTATCAAAGCTGATAACAGGAGTTATCTTATAGTAAGAACTGGTTATCAAAGCTGATAACAGGGGTTTTCATACAATAAGAACTGGTTATCAAAGTTGATAACACAGGTTATCACACAGTAAGAACTGGTTATTAAAGGTGGTAACAGAGACTTTCATACAGTAAAGCCAGAGAAAAAGACAGGAATCCTCTATCTTAGTCAGAAGAATTTAGGAATTCCTTCACTCTGGCTGCAAAGTATGGAAAAATGCCCCAGTACAACTATAAAGCAGAAAGAAAACTTGCTATTAGTGCAAGATCAGTCTTTTGAGAAAAGAAATATATAATCACATCAGAAATAATATTGCCAGGATAGCTTATTTTCAGAGATGGGCCAAATCGAACACAGAAGTGGAGATCTTGGCAAATCAAAAACAACGTCTGAGTATCAAAGTAGCTTCCAAATTCAGAACTAAATCAAAAGTCGGTAAGTAAATACATTTCATACAATTGGATATAGAGCCGATGATGTTATAGTTCGCCTAGGATTAAAGAAACAGCAAATGCTTTTGAAAAGGTACTGAAAGCCTTCAACAATTATTACAACCTCTAAACTAATAAAAGTATTGAAAGAGCAAGATTTACTAAGAGTTCAGCAATATGTTTCAGATACAAAGTTTCTTCAGGTGATGAAGTTCATGAAAGACTTGCTGATTGGTTCCAGCATTTTCTATTTTTCATTCCAATGCAAGCTTCCATAGGCTTCAAAATTCATAAGGCAAAAAGTTGGCAAAGTTAAGATGCACAAGAACAATCAAAAATGAAAACACAGGGGAATCACATGCAAGGAGTGCATTAGGAAACATGCACTATTTGGATTTTCATATGTTCTATGTGAAGAGATGGGAAATGAATATACAGTATACTATAACTACAAATATAGTATTGAGCTTCACATCCTAAAACAAGTTGTTTTCTTTAAAACAAATTACATTTGAAGGTCACCTTTTCATGATTGTCTGATTCCTTGCAGAAAGTGAATCAAATCCATTATATCCATGCAATAATCGGAAGAATTTTAGAAATCAATTTTCAAAGCATTAAAAAAATCTGAAGACATCATATGATAAAAATGGAATATGAAATACTCACTTACTCTAAGTATTGGCTTTGATGATATCACCTATTGTGTAGAAACATGCCTCGTATAATAAGTCACGCATCATCTGACTCACCGTGGTAACACCATGTGTCATATAGTGTTGTAATTAAAATTTCTCTGTGACATGATCTCATTGTTCTTGCACTAAATATACTTTCTAAACAGTTCCTTTGAAGCTAGCCAACACATCGAAAGCAAAGCGATCTTTCCTGTATGGACTGTTCCTTTTTTCAAATGCCTCCAGCATATTTATTTTAGCTGAACAAGAAGTCAAATGCTTGTTCCATGGCCCATTCCATCTTTCCATCAACTGATTAAACTGCCAAATAAATATGCTATCAATGTCCTATTTATGAGCTCTGAGTAGTCAACACATCCCCATTTGCACACAGAGCTAATGTGTGTATTGCCTGAAAAATACCTGTAGAATATAGCAAAATGTAACATATTTTAGATACATTTAGATGTTGCTTTGATTTTAAAATTGCTAATCTCTCCTAAAAGCAGGATCAATGTCCCCTTCATACTTTATAATTTATTCTTCTACCTTGTTGCCAATATTTAATCATATAGTGGTATGCTTAATCAATTGCAACTTAAAATTTGATTTTTATATTTTTTTTGTTTTCAAAGGTGCTAAGGATTATGGGGCAAAGTCTGCCAATTAACCCTGTTACCACTGTGCTAAGTCAGCATTCAGGCAGCTAACTCCTCCCTCCCCCTTCCCTCAATGAACTATATTATTATAATCACTGGTTATCTGATTGTTTCACAGAAATATCTTTAGCAAGCCTCCAATGTCTCATACTGGGAAGCACGATTTGTACACTGAGTCTGAATTCAATTGGCATTCTCACAAGCTGTGAGTTGCAGAATTGGCCTTGGTGAGCTGAACTACTGACACACCAACGTGATTTGATCCAAGGTTCAACTCAAATAATAAAAATGTGAAATATGTTGACACGTCCAAATGTACTATTTATTAAAGGTCATCTAACCAACCAAACCCCACTATTATAATATATACACATATATAAAATGACCTTCATTATCTTTAAACAAAATATTTTAATCAGTTTCTGTATACTAAAGAAAATGAACGGTGGCATTTGCCACTAAATAAGTATCAGTGGCAAAAATCAAATTCTTTTCAACATCTATATTTCTCCCCCATAAGCAAATTTCATAAAGCCATTAAACCATATCAGTTCACACCATTAAAAGAATCTAATCAATTTCCATGATAATTATTTAAAACTGCAGTCCCCATTTAAATTCACTACCCCGTTCTGATATCTTCCTCTGCTCCAGATATTAGCTGACTACAATTTCTTGTGGAAAAGTATTAAAATTATGAACCAACAATCAATGTAAAAAATCTTTTTTGAAGCCATTTTTTGCATTTGGGTGGACCTGGTGGCTCAATGGTTAGCACTGCTGCCTCATGACACAAGGGACCTGGGTTCAGTGCCATGATTAGATTAGATTCCCTACAAGTCCACACTGACCCTCCGAAGAGTAACCCACCCAGACCCATTTCCCTCTGACTAATGCACCTCACTCTATGGCCAATTTCACATGGCCAATTCACCTGCCTTACACATCTTTTGGACTGTGGGAGGAAACCGGAGCACTCAGAGGAAACCCATGCAGACACGGGGAGAATGTGCAAACTCCACACAGACAGTCACCCGAGGCTGGAATTGAACCTGGGACCCTGGTGTTGTGAGGCAGCAGCGCTAACCACTGAGCTACCATGCCACCCCATCCTTTGGGTGACTGTCTATTTGGATTTTGCACATTCTCGCCCTGTCTACGTAAGTGTGTTCTGGTTTCCTCCCACAGTCCAAAGATGTCCTTTGGAGGATTAGTGTGGATGTGATGGGCCAAATGGCTTGTTTTCACACTCTGGTTCTTATAGTAATCACTTTAGGGGTATGAATACATAACCATACTCAATAAATGTGCAAGTGTGGATAGATAAAGCCATAAAAAGACCATCAGCATAACTAGAAATGGGTGAATAGATTCAAAGACCAAAGTAAGACCAATTTGTACAAACCTCAGATGCTCTTTAGAGGGTTGGTGTGGACTTGATGGGCCGAATGGCCAGCTTCCATACAATAAGATTCTATGATTCTTGCAGGAATCACTTTAAATAGACATGTGCACTGGAACCCAAACCCTTCACCCCCCCAAAATCACCTTATTTTTCACTACTCTGCGATAAACAGTCTCAGTTTTGGCAGAAAATGGAATCCACTCTCAGAAATTGAGGCAGGCAGTATGGAAAGCTACATTTAAGAGAAATGAATAGAAGGATCTGCATAAACACATAAACCAAAGACTACTAGCCAGCTGTTTTTGTGCAATTTATTTTATGCAATTCTTGTGTCCCAAGTCAGTTTCTTCCCACAGTCCAAAGATGTGCAGGTTAGGTGAATTGGCCATGCCAAATTGCCCATAGTGTTAGGTGCATTTGTCAGGGGTGAATGTAGGGGAATGGATCTGGGTGGTTGTTCTTCAGAGGGTCGATGTGGACTTGTTGGGCCGAAGGGCTTGTTTCCACACTGTAGAGAATCTTAAAAAAAAGACATAAGTCTGTCCTCATAATCAGTTTCCCATTAATAGTTTCATTCTGGTTAATGAGGGCTGTCTACTCTCTTAGTGTTAGTGTCTTTTCAGTATGTGTTGCACAGTACTCTGGGACAGAACCAAAGTTTGTACAAATTTGTCATACTTTGGTCTTTGTCTCTATTCATCTGTTTCTAAATATGCTGATGGTCCTTTTATGGCTTTATCTACTCATACTTGCATGTTCATTAAATGATATAATCATGTATTCACACCACTTGGTTCATCTACAGCTTTCAGCATCTTTCAACTGCACACATGCTCCCATTCTTTGCATAAATCCCAAAAATCCATTAACTTTCAATGTGTCCACATCAAATTGCATCTGTTCCTTTTCTGATAAGTCAATAAATCTGTTATTGCCTCCATGACTTCCTTAGCGGACCTCTCTGCTGTTTGCAAACCTGCATTATTTTAGGTAGATTAAAGTAAATATCCTTGACAGGAAACCAAATCTGGGCCATGGGGGTGAAAATGCTCGGTCCTGGTCCTGATGAGGCTCCAAACAACCTCCAGCTAAGTTAAAGGGTTGGCATCCATTATAGTATGAGCAACAAGACTGTTCAAAGAGAAATGTACTGGGAACAAGGACATCGGCCCAGTTAAGGACTGGGTTAAGTGTATGAATGAATAGTGTCACCAATTACCTGAACTCAAGAACGAAGTTAGAAGCAGACAGATAATCACAGAATCACACAATCCCTACTGTGTGGAAACAGGCCATTCGGCCTATTGAGTCCACACTAACCCTTCAAAGAGCATTCCACCCAGACCCACCCCATCTTTGTAACCCTGGCTAATCCACCTCGCCTAAACAAGCCTGGACACTGTGGGCAACTTAGCATGGACAATCCACCTAACCTGCACATCTTCAGACTGTGGGAGGAAACCGCAGCACTCATAGGAAATCCACACAGACACGGGGAGAATGTGCAAACTCCACACACAGTCGACCAAGAATGGAATCTAAGACCCTGGTTCTGTGAGGCAGCAGTGCTAACTATTGAGCCTGCTTGTTGCCCGAAAACAAAGAATACAAAAAACACTTTCAGAAAAGATTGTTTACATTGATTATTGTGACATACTTTCAATACTTTGTAGTTAGCTGTAGTTAGTTAATAATTATAGTTAGTTTTAATTAGTTGATAATTGAGGTTAAAAATCAGGATAATTGAACAGAGTAAGGCAAGGCACTGGGGGAAGGTAGCAGAATGATGGTCAAAGTGTTGCCAGTTAAACTTTGGCTCCTACCAAGATGGCCATCCTCACCAGCGATGCATGCACTTGCATTGGTTTTGTGTGGATTTAATGCAACGTTGTATTGTACCATTGAACTCTTCAATGCAGGACATGTATCTGCCCAGATGGCATGCTGTAGATGGGAGTATTACTGCATTACCACAAGTAACAGGTTATTCTGCTCTGATCATAATATCCTGCCCCATTAATACAAGCTTCTAACCATTGAACTGGTGCCTATAACATACATATGCCCTCCACAGAGGGAGTAGATAAACATCACAGATGACCTCAAAGAAAAACTGATGAGGTAGTTGGAGCACAACAGGATCTCCATTCACATTTGCCAAGAGCTGCTACAGCTCGAACATGATATAGAAGTCAAATTGACAGAGGAACTGTGATGGCAGAAGCTCTGGGACAGGGGCAGTATCATGGCTTGGGGTCAGGATCATACTGCACACACTGGAGCTGGTGGAAGTAATAGCTGGATCCTGCTTGTGGTCAAATTTGGCATTTGATATCGACTTCAACACAGGCAGGGCATTGGCAGAGGTAGAATCCAAAGGGTTAGACAGATGGGCAGGAGCTAGTGGGGAAACATGTAATATAACAACAAAGAACTATTGGAATTCATGAATCTAACCTCCCGACTGGTCACTAGGATCTGCGGATAGGAGTGAGAACCATCAATCCTACTGGCTTCTTTGGGCAACGCCAAAGGCCAAAGGAGAGGAACTGGCATGAGAGAAAGATGTTGAAGTTAAAAACACACTATAATTCATTATATACAAAGGGTGATATATGGGCACAGTTTTGTGGAAGTGGAGCGGGGATCAGTAAGCGACATTCCTGCCTCAAACTGAGACATCTTTAGGAATTGCAAAGGAGCGCAGGATCACAAAATTGTGTGAAGTAGATCATCATTTAACCTTATAACGACATGACTGTGGTAAAAAAGATTGTGGCAAAAAAAAACTGGTTTAAAATCACAAAGGGAATTAATATGCTGCTGTAAGGACTAATCACAGCAAATAGAGGGGAGAACTGTTTCTGAAACATAAAGAGGTATGATTATCCTGGAATGTGTAATGTGAGAGAACTGATTAACCTTAGAAAGAGCATGATTACTGAAGAATGTGCTGACCAGGGATTTGTCTGGTTACACAGAATTACAAAGTACTATAATACTTTTGGGTGACTCATAATCATGTATTATTCAGAATCCCTAAGCATCTGACAGTATTGTAAAATGCAACATGCAATGGGACAAACTGCAATCAAGTATGTAGTATTTTCATAAGCTTTGTCCCCTGTGTGCATTTCTGAATAATAAACCATTGTCTTGTTTAAATTTTCAACCCCCTCCTTCTGTAGTGTTAGTTCAATGCTACAACAATTCTTCACCATAGTCATATATCTAGAAAGTTGGCTAAAGTTTGAATTATTGGTAAAAAAATGAAGTATGGTCAAAAGAGGTCACTAAACATTGTCATAAACTTCAACATTCAATAGTCCTTGCTGTTCTATGACTTGGGGGGTCTTTGTTTCATATTCTGAGCAGTTGCAATGTCAAAGTCTAAACACCACATCTCCTCTACAGCACTGAACTGTCAGCTTATGTTTGGCACACCACAGACAAGGTCTCACCAATTCATTTCTCATGCTTTCAGGCTCCACTGAGCTCTCAATATTGACACATTACAACCACCCAACAATCAAGACTTTCCTAAACTCTGAAGAGCTTTGATTTGATAGTTTCAAACTTCCAGACGAAAGTGCTCACAGGAGCCAAATAGAATCTTGTTAATGTACTAATCATCGCTAACATTAACGTCTCAGCATTCCAAGACCCAGTCTCTCCTTTGGAGAGACATTTACTTTGGATATCATCAATTCTTTCCCCTTTATCCCTTGGTCCTACTCTCATGTGTCCACCAAATACCTTATTTTCTTCTAGCAGAAACTCTTTCCTTGCTAACTACACCATGAACCTACATTGCAGCATCTCCAATTCAATCCCAACGCACATTATTTCCAACTTGCTGGCTACTTCTGTAAGAAAAAGAAATAAGTATGACAGGAAGACAGTCTATGTGAAGGCCATGGAAAGGTATGCAGGAAACAAAAAAAACCCAGAAAGTTTGGGAATAGTCAATAAAACATGGTCTGAGATAAAAAAGGGAAATATAGACAACGCATTGTGAATTGTAAATGCACGGTTAATTCCACTTTCATAGAATACATTAGAACAAAATGGCAGAACGCTACCTGTCTCTGAACTGCCAGGTCACTCCACAACTGACTCTAAATCACTCATAATGATCCCAACCCCCCGACTTCTCCCTCGTCCCACCTTTACTCCAATCCATAACTAAACTACAACCTAACATGTATCCCCTCAACCACTTGACTACCAGTTCCACCCCCTAACTACCCAACCCAACCGACCTCCCTACCCCAAGCATGCTAAACCCCGACCATTCAATTAACCCTGACCCTATCTGTCCCAATTAGCCTTCAATCTACCTCTCCCAACTGACCCAATTACCCACTTATTCAACTGCCGCCATATCCTGTCTGCCCGGTTACCTACAGACTCTTTGTCTCTTACAGACCATTTCACCAACCTTCCACCTCACCCACCTCCCCCATTCACTCATTCATTCACCCACTCATTCACCAACATTCCCATTAGACTTTTAAACTTGTGTCATACGAAGGAGGCATGTTTCATCTTCCCAACAACCCCCAGCAGCATTGTGATAGAGTATTATTATACTCCACATCTCTAAAGAAGCCAGACTAGGAATTGTCAACAAATAATGCAGAGCAATGTTGAGATGTGAGAAAGTTGGAACCAATCCAATCATGATTCCTATAGGTCGAAAGATTTAGCCTTTTTTATTGCTTCTGCTAGTTGCACTGAAGTTGCAGGTATAGTGTAGAGGGTTATCTATTGAGATTTGTCCACAATCAATATTAGTTGAAACAGTATTGCTCACATTGGTCTGCATTCAGTTGAAGATTGCTAGCTTTCTTAAAGCATTGTCATAGTGACTTATTAGTAAATCTCCATGTTTAGACTATACTATTGTTCAAGTAATTATGTGTATATATAGGTTCACTTTGCATCACAGAACTGACTTCCAGATTGCAAAAGAACTTGCGCATGTATGTTTTACAAAAGAAATCTGGCTCTTATTCCGCAAAGCTATGCACAAAAGTACTTTTAAAAGTAAAAGCGATTGAGATGTTCTTTTCAGAAAAATGTCTGCATTTGAATTGCGTAATCCATATGTGTATTTTTTGTATGTAGATTGAACAAATATTCATTTATTTACATCTTTGGTGGTATAAGTACTGGAGTGCCAGCAAAGAAAATACCAATTAACCCTGCCACTGTAATTTTATTCCTTAATAAAGTTAATCATGATTTAATTACAGGTAATAATTATCTGACCAAAGCACTTTTGGAACTAGAAAAAATCATTCATAGTGGCTGAAGAATACAATTAGTCTTGACCCCTCTAGAGTCATAGAGTCATAGAGATGTACAGCATGGAAACAGATCCTTCGGTCCAACCCGTCCATGCCGACCAAATATCCCAACCCAATCTAGTCCCACCTGCCAGCACCCAGCCCATATCTCTCCAAACCTTTCCTATTCATATACCCATCCAAATGCCTCTTAAATGTTGCAATTGTACCAGCCTCCACCACTTCCTCTGGTAGCTCATTCCATCACCCTCTGCGTGAAAAAGTTGCCCCTTAGGTCTCTTTTATATCTTTCCCCTCTCACCCTAAACCTATGCCCTCTAGTTCTGGACTCCCCGACCCCAGGGAAAAGACTTGGCCTATTTACCCTATCCATGCCCCTCATAATTTTGTAAACCTCTATAATGTCACCCCTCAGCCTCTGATGCCCCAGGGAAAACAGTCTCAGCCTGTTCAGCCTCTCCCCGTAGCTCAAATCCTCCAACCCCGGCAACATCCTTGTAAATCGTGTCTGAACCCTTTCAAGTTTCACAACATCTTTCTGATACGAAGGAGACCAGAATTGCATGCAATATTCCAACAGTGGCCTAGCCAATGTCCTGTACAGCCGCAACATGACCTCCCAACTCCTGTACTCAATACTCTGACCAAAAAAGGAAAGCATACTAAACGCCTTCTCACTATCCTATCTACCTGCGACTCCACCTTCAAGGAGCTATGAACCTGCACTCCAAGGTCTCTTTGTTCAGCAACACTCCCTAGGACCTTACCATTAAGTGTATAAGTCCTGCTAAGATTTGCTTTCCCAAAATGTAGCACCTCGCATTTATCTGAATTGAACTCCATCTGCCACCTCTCAGCCCATTGGCCCATCTGGTCAAGATTCTGTTGTAATCTGAGGTAACCCTCTTCGCTACACCTCCAATTTTGGTGTCATCTGCAAACTTACTAACTGTACCTCTTATGCCCGCATCCAAATCATTCATGTAAATGACAAAAAGTAGAGGACCCAGCACCGATCCTTGTGGCACTCCACTGGTCACAGGCCTCCAGTCTGAAAAACAACCCTCCACCACCACCCTCTGTCTTCTACCTTTGAGCCACTTCTGTATCCAAATGGCTAGTTCTCCCTGTATTCCATGAGATCTAACATTGCTAATTAGTCTCCCATGGGGAACCTCGTCGAACGCCTTACTGAAATCCATATAGATCACATCTACTGCTCTGCCCTCATCAATCCTCTTTGTTACTTCTTCAAAAAACTCAATCAAGTTTGTGAGATGTGATTTCCTATGCACAAAGTCATGTTGACAATCCCTAATCAGTCCCTTTCCAAATACATGTCCATCCTGTCCCTCAGGATTCCCTTCAACAACTTGCCTACCACCAAGGTCAGGCTCACCGGTCTATAGTTCCCTGGTTTGTCTTTACCGCCCTTCTTAAACAGTGGCACCACGTTTGCCAACCTCCAGTTTTCCGGCACCTCACCTGTGACTATCGATGATACAAGTATCTCAGAAAGAGGCCCAGCAATCACTTCTCTAGCTTCCCACAGAGTTCTCGGGTACACCTGATCAGGTCCTGGGCATTTATCCACCTTTACCCGTTTCAAGACATCCAGCACTTCCTCCTCTGTAATCTGGATATTTTGCATGATGTCACCATCTATTCCCTCCAGTCTATATCTTCCGTATCCTTTTCCACAGTAAATACTGCTGCAAAATATTCATTTAGTATCTCCTCCATCACAAAGGCCGCCTTGCTGATCTTTGAGGGGCCCTATTCTCTCCCTAGTTACCCTTTTGCCCCTCCTTAATGTATTTGTAAAAACCCTTTGGATTCTCCTTAATTCTATTTGCCAAATCTATCTCATGTCCCCTTTTTCCCCTCCTGATTTCCCTCTTAAATATCCTCCTACTGCCTTTATACTCTTCTAAGGATTCACTCGATCTATCCTGTCTATACCTGACATATGCTTCCTTCTTTTTCTTAACCAAACCCTCAATTTCTTTAGTCATCCAGCATTCGCTACACCTACCACCCTTCCCTTTTACGCTGACAGGAATATACTTTCTCTGGATTCTCGTTATCTCATTTCTGAAGGCTTCCCATTTTCCAGCCGTCCCTTTACCTGCGAACATCTGTCTCCAATCAGTTTTCGAAAGTTCTTGCCTTTTACCGTCAAAATTGGCCTTTCTCCAATTTATAACTTCAACTTTTAGATCTGGTCTATCCTTTTCCATCACTATTTTAAATCTAATATAATTATGGTCGCTGGCACCAAAGTGCTCCCCCACTGACACCTCAGTCACCTGCCCTGCCTTATTTCCCAAGAGTAGGTCAAGTTTTGCACCTTCTCTAGTAGGTACATCCACATACTGAATCAGAAAATTGTCTTGTACGCACTTAAGAAATTCCTATCCATCTAAACCTTTAACACTATGGCAGTCCCAGTCAATGTTTGGAAAGTTAAAATCCCTACCATAACCACCCTATTATTCTTACAGATAGCTGAGATCTCCTTACAAGTTTGTTTCTCAATTTCCCTCTGACTATTGGAGAGATCTATAATACGATCCCAATAAGGTGATCATCCCTTTCTTATTTCTCAGTTCCACCCAAATAACTTCCCTGGATGTATTTCTGGGAATATCCTCCCTTAGCACAGCTGTAACGCTACAAAATGGCACTCCCCCTTCTCTCTTGCCTCCCTTTCTATCCTTCCTCTAGTATTTGTATCCTGGAACATTAAGCTGCCAGTCCTGACCATCCCTGAGCCATGTTTCTGTAATTGCTATGATATCCCAGTCCCATGTTCCTAACCATGCCCTGAGTTCATCTGCCATCCCTGTTAGGCCCCTTGCATTGAAATAAATGCAGTTTAATTTATCAGTCCTACCTTGTCCCTGCCTGACCTGACTGTTTGACTCGCTTCTGTTCTCAGCTGTACCTGTCTCAGATCGATCTCTTTCCTCACTATCTCTCTGGGTCCCACCCCCCCCCACCTTACTAATTTAAATCCTCCCGAGCAGTTCTTCCAAATTTTCCTGTCAGTATATTAGTCCCCTTCCAATTTAGGTGCAATCCATCCTTCTTGTACAGTCACTTCTACCCCAAAAGAGATTCCAATATCCAAAAATGTGAATCCTACTCCCATACACCAGCTCCTCAGCCATGCATCATCTGCTCTATCCTCCTATTCCTGCTCTCACGAGCTCGTAGCACTGGGAGTAATCCAGATAATAATCCTTGAGGACCTCCTTTTTAAATTTCTGCCTGTTATTTTTATTTTTAAATAACTCTCTGTACTCTCCCTTCAGGATCCCAACCTTTTCCCTTCCTACATCGTTGGTTCCAATGTGGACAATGACCTCTTGCTGGCCCCTCTTCCCCGTGAGAACATTCTGCACCCTCTCTGAGACATCCTTGATCTTGGCACCAGGGAAACAACACACCATTCTGCTTTTTCTCTGCTGGCCACAGAAACATCTGTCTATACCTCGGAGTAGAGAATCGCCTAACACAATTGATCTCTTGGAAGCCAACATACCCCTCGTTGCATTAGAGCTAGTCTCAACACCAGAAACCTGGCTGTTCGTGCTACGTTCCCCTGAGAATCCATCACCCCCTACATTTTCCAAAACAGCATACCTGTTTGAAATGGGTATATCCACAAAAGACTCCTGCCCTAGGTGCCTACCTCTCTTACTCTTCCTGGAGTTAACCCATCTATGTGACTGTATCTGAGACTTGCCCCCTTCCTATAACTGCCATCCATCATATACTGTTGCTGTTGCAAATTCCTCATTGCTTCTAACTGTGTCTCCAACCTATCCATTCGATCTGATAAGATTTGCATCCAACAGCATTTATGGCAGATATAATCTGCAGTAACACTTAAACTCTCTTTAAACTCCCACATCTGACAAGAAGTACATATCACTGCAAAGGTCATTTTTCCTCCTTCACAATCTACAGACCCAGAAAATAACACTGTCTTATTCCTCTACAAAACACTGCACCAGGTTAAATTAATAGTTATGGCTTATATTTTAAGTTTAATCAAGAGACTTATCTCCAAAAACATATAATCAAGAAAGAACCCACTGTACTTATTACTGCAGCCTTTCTATTGGACAGACTTAAAACAACGATGAACTTATCTGATTCTATGTTGTGAACTTCGCCCAAACAGGTTCGTCAAAGATTAGTTGTGAATTTCACTGTTTGTTAATTTTCCCAGATGCACTTCAGTGTCCAGTGATACATGAATTCAAAACAGCAAATGCAGTAACTGTGCAGGTTCTCTCTCTCTCTCCTGCACTGTCCTCACCATGTGCTTCCTTTGTCTGTTCTCCCTTTTAAAACTGCTGTTGTTTTGACTTTTTTTTCCCAAAGTTCCAAAACAATGCAACAGCATATAAAACAGTAATTGCTGCTCCTGGAATTCGAGGAAATCACCTCCAGCACCTAAAATACCTCAAAAAAGGAGCAGCTCTTACAGCCAGAAATTTTTCCCGTCCTCCATCTTGGATTACCCAGGCTCTAGACATGTACTGAGAAGGTGATTCATCTCGGAAACAGTCACGTGCAGTATTACATTGACAGCAAAAATATTACGGACTGTTATCTGGGGCAATCCGATCGGAGTGAGATAGGTCTATGTTTTAACAGAAGTTCCTGTATGCTGTATAATGTGCTGGGAGACACAATATTATTGTACAAAAATGGAGACATGCTGAATGTTCTGGACGAGCCTGAATGTGGGTATATCACCAAGTCTTCCTTCTGTGAGTCAGCAGTACTGACTATGTCACAAAATCATCAGTACTGTGTTCCAGATTAAAAGATTCAACTTCACACTCATCCCATTGGAGGAGCTGAGTATACTCAAAATGTTTTTGGGAATTGAGGAAATGATGGGATATTGGGATTGTGAGGGATGGTAGAGTTGCTGTAGTCATGATCTTATTGAGAGACAGAGCAGTTTCAAAGTACCAAATGGCCTACCTATATCTGATGCTCTTGTTTTCCTGTATTGATCGGAAAAGAGAAAAATGAAAATAAAAAGGGGCTTTACAAAGGGCTTAGAAGAAAGCAGACATAGTCACAGGAAAAGTCACAGGTGATTCAATTTTCTCTGACGGACTGAGCAATGCTATCATGGTCGTATATAACTGAAGTGATTGTGCCTTGCTAGTTTCAACAAAAAGTGCCAAATAAATCATACACCAATTTCTTCTCAATGTCTCCTTGATGCCTGAGTTTCAGCTAACTCCTTTCATTTTTACAACATTAAACTGTGTGATTTGGACAAGCTGAGTGAGTAGGTAAATGCATGGCAGATGCAGTATAATGTGGATAAATGTGAGGTTATCCACTTTGGGAGCAAAAACAGGAAAGTAGTTAACATTTGAATGGGCTTAAATTGAGAGAGGAGAATGTACAACAAGACTTTGGTATCTTTGTACATCGGTCAGTGAAGATAAGTAAGCAGGAATGCAGGAAGTCAAGAAGGCAATTGGTACTTTGGCTTTCATAGGGAAGGGATTAGAGTACGGGAGCAGGGATATCTCGCTGCAATTATACTTTGGTGAGACCATACCTGGAGTATTGTGTGCATTTTTGGTCTCCATATCCAAGGAAGGGTCTTCTTGCTACAAAGGGAGGGCAGTGAAGGTTTGTCAGACTGATTCCTGAGATGTGACATATGAGGAGAGGTTGAATCAAATAGGATTATATCGCTTGAGTTCAGAGGAATGAGGAAGATCTCATAAAAAGCTATAAAAATCAAAAGGATGAGACTGGTTAGATGCAGGAAGGATGTTCCCAATAACAGGGCAGTCCAGAACCAGGGGTCATGGTCTATGGATATAGAGTAAGCCATTTCGTACTGAGATGAGAAGGAATTTCTTCATCCTGAGAGTGGTGAGCCTGTGGAATTCACTCCCACAGATAGCAGTCAAGACCAAACCATTGTTTAATTTCAAGAAGGAGCTGGATATAGCACTTGGGGCTAAGAGGAAAGGTAAGAACAGGCTATTGAGTTTAAAGATTAGCCATGATTATAATGAATGGTAGAATAGGCTCAAAGGACTAAATAGCCAAATCCTGCTCCTGTTTTCTCTGGTTCTACATAACTAGACACACTTTGCTTTGGCTTGTAGATGTTGGACAGACTTTGGGAAGTCAGAAGTGAGCTTCATGCCTCAGAGTTCCCAGTCATGAAGTCATAGAGATGTACTGTTTTTGTAGCCACCATCTAGTACTTGCATGACATGGATGTAACTTGTTAGTTATGAACACAAGTCTGAATATTATCCAAATCTTGCTGTAAACTGTTCTGTGGAAAGGTCACTCAACCCAAAACGTTAACTCTGATTTCTCTCCACGGATGCTGCCAGACCTGCTGAGCTTTTCTAGTAATTTAATTTCACCCTGAGAAACCGTTGAGAAATGATCTGAGACCGAAATGATTGACTTCCAATATCACAACCATTTTCCCTGGTGCTAGGCATGATTCCAACCAGTAGATGTTAATGGGATCCAGTCTTATGTTGATCGTCTCTGAGCAGGTTATAGTTGTGTTATTACCCCTTTAATTATATTTTCCTCACTTTGATTATGTTTGAGAGCAGCAACTGGTCAGGTTGGGTCTGCTCTGCCTTTTGTGAACAGGGCATATACTGAGCAATTTTTCATTATATCAGGTAAAGGCCAATTTTGAAACCACATAAGCGCAGATTTACTCAGTGCCTGACTGGTTTAGGCGAACAAGTCTTCATGATTGCTGCTATAATGTAGTCAGGGCCCACTGCCTTTGCTGAAGACTTCCATTCAGGAGAATTAAGGTAAAGACAATGACCTAAAGCTTTGAAGAAATCAGAAATGCTACATCACATGTGCTAGATAGAATATAGTATAAAATGCATTGAAAAAATCAACATGTTTTAATAGTTTATAACTGGTGCACATAATCTATGGCTTAATTGTTAATAAATTGAGCAAATGAAGAATTCCAAATTTCAGTAGTACATTCAAGAATAGCTTGTCATCTTCAAAACAAACGCAGAAACAACTGATCTAAAAATGCCTGAAATGTTAAAAAAAAAATGCAGATAGACAGCTAGCTCCGAATAAACCTCCTTTCTCACATTTCCACTGAATGTGAGTTTGTGGCCATAATTCCATATGCATCACCAATAGGGACTATAATTACATAACTATGGTACTCCAGTAGGAGCAGTCTAATATTTTAGATTGAATCATCTTGATACATTTTTTTTAAAACAGGAAAGAAAACTGTTTGAAATATTTTTTTCTCTGTCTTGGCAGAGGTTTATATCTGAAACTCTTGGGGACAGGTAGTTGCAGAAGCACATTATATCTCAGCATGCAGTGAGCTTTAATCTGTTTTGATTAGTACAAGCCTTCAGATTCTCTTTAATTATTGATGCATTGCCAAAGCTGGGCGGTAGTCTTGGTTTAAAGATTTTCCAACTATAAAATTTTTCAATGTGCATAGTCATAATCATATTTTACCACGGAAAGAGTCTCTCTGTGTGCTGCATTTTAAATGTGTTTACAAATAAAGGATTTACAATTTTTCTACATTTAGCTCACAGTAGAAATCTTTCCTCTGTTGAAACAGTATTTAACCTTTTCTTACATGACATATATTTACAGAACCCTTTATATCTTTGGCGCCTGGTTTCGATTCCACTTTTGGATCGCACTGAATTGTTTCTTGGTGTAACCTGTGCCCTGATACATAGTAGTATGGGGTTCTCTACCTGAATACCCTGGGCTGCATTTTACCAGAAATTGGCTAAGACTCAAGTTTGGCAAGTTCCATCGAAGGTTTCTCTCTGTGAGGCTTCGTGATTTTCTCACACTACCTTCCCAAGATCATCTCATTGATTATCCACCACAGCAATATGGCGCCCATCATATTCTCCCATTTATCATAGGCGAAAGTACTCACCAGGATATCCAAAGATAGAGTCATACAATGCAAAAGAGGCATTTTGGCTTCTGAAGTCTGCACTGACCTATCTACCTTTCCAACCTTCAAATGTTGTGAAATTGCAAGTGCTCATCCACATGTCTTTCAAAGGTTGTCAGGTTTCCTGCCTCTACAATCCTTCCAAGCAGTGCATTCCAAATTCCCATCACCTTCTGGTGAAAAATGTTTTCCTCAAATCTCCTCTAAACCTCCTGCCTTTCCTTTTTAAATTATGTCAGGTTAAGCGCATCAGGTTAAGCGCTGGCAATCTGGAGCTGTCTGGTTCATGTCACTTTCCCTGGAGATGGCAGACAAGGGAAAAACGAGTGCCCTGCTCAGCAGACAGGGAGCTGAGCTCCTGGTGGTGCAGAACAGAAAAATCCACATCCCCCAGGAGCTGTACAGGAGACCACAACAGCAGACCCTGTTAGCTTCAACTAAGGTTGCCACCCCAGTCATTGTGGCCTCAGCCATTCAGAGAAAAGCCAGGAAGAAGGTCAACGACCTTGGCTTTGCTAGTTTGCATTCACTGTATCACTGCTCCTGCACAGAGTTCCCACCAGGGTTCGTGCTCTACCATTCTCTATTACATTCAACATCTTCCCTCTCTTGGTCTCAATTACCCCAACCCATCCCACTCAAATAAATCTGTATAACTGCCTATTCACTCACTCGTGACAACTCTGTGCCTTTCCCCCATCTATACTGGCACTAATGGATGTCCCAGCCGCTTTCATCTCATTCCATCCCTCCTTTTGTCTCTCTCGAGGAGAAATGACCCACAGTAAGTTGGAGAGAGCTGAGATGGATGGTGGGTGCCTGAAACACCAGGTGAGCGAGCAGAAGATCTTGGCCCTTGCAGCAGCATCCATCCCCTGGAAATCAAGTAAGAACCATTGCCAGTGCTACACCTCCATCACCCTCACTGTAAATGTATTCCTAATATACCTGAATTTATACCCCTCATCCACGATGCAGTCTCCCTCATGGTTCCTATAGGCATTAGTGAATTATTCATGCTGCAACTTGCCTCATTAATGGTCAGCTTTCAAAAATGCCAAATTTGAAAATTCTCACCATGGAGGTCAGTGTGGCGATCAGGTGATTTCAGCTCTCCGCTGGCTGTGAGGAGCCTCTGTGTTGGTCCGCACCAAACAACATCTCAGGGTGTGATGCGCATGCACCATCCGCACACAATGACACTGACATTTGATGTTCAACAACTCTGACAATTATCATGGTGCCTCTCTGATCCATTTGGAGGCTGCTTAGGAAGTGGAGAATTGCATTGCAGTGTGCACAGGGAATTAACATTGCCAGGCTGCTGCAAGGACACTTTGTGCAAAGGGAGAGGATCCAAACTAATCGGTTGGACCAGGCTGCTTCTCAGGTCTGCCCACTTGCTCTTTTAGTGCTGAATTACCTGGAGGCTATCTGCATATTCACAGCGTCCCTGCCTTGCTGTGCCTATTAGTGCAGTCACATAACTAAGCTGTTGGCCAGCAGTGCTCAGATAAGGCAGTGGACGTCTTGTTGTACACCAGTGGGGTTTGTCCATTTTACATGTGCACCATGTACCAGCAGCTTGGGTAGCAATCACAATGCACATGCAGCAACTAGGCAGGCTGGCACGGCTCCAAGAGTAGCCCTCACCAAAGTCCATGGAGACACCCGTCAGTTAGGGATACCCAGCTCAGGAAATCAAGGGCAGCCTCCGAGGGACTGACCTTGGTTAAGTGTGGCAACGCAATTCTTTTCTGCCTCCGAGTGGATCGGAGAGGTGCTGTGGTGGGCATGGGAGGTTGGCAAATGTCAAATGCCAATGCCTGTGATGGAGCGATGCTGGCACAGTTAAATTCAAGGCTTCCAGAGAGACTCAAGCAAACAGATATATTTCAAAGACAAGCAAATTTATACGAAGCTGATGCTTGTGACATGTCACATACAGTGAAATGTTACCCGTGCCACCAACATGCCCTCAATTAGATTTCTTCTTTCTCTCCATCTCACTATGACTCAGTGGACATCTCAGGTTCTGCAGCTGGGGTGGAGGGTGCCTGCTCTACAGGGAAGCCCGTTGACCCTGGGAGGTTTGGTCAGGTGATCCGGGGAGGCAGGTGTGTCTGGATGACCCAGACACAATGAGGGACTTCTTGCCAGAGGCAAGTTGACACCCCCCTCAGCTTGAACTCACAGTCATTGAAGAGGCCACCTTCAAAGTGTCCTGAGAAGAGACTTCTGAGGGGCCTGTGAGGCAATCTCAGACCAGGAAGGTGGCATGGCCTCCTCTGGAAAAAAGAAGACGTTCCTTTGCACCACCTCATTCACCAAGACCTCCACATCCCTGTTGGAGAAACATACCTGCATGTGGAAGGACACTACTTCGACTGGGACAACACCTCCATCCTAGGACAAGCCAGAGACATGCACGAGAATTCCTAGAAGCATGGCATTCCAACTCTATCAACAAACACATTGACTTGGATCCCATTTATCACCCCCTGAGAAAAATAACAGGGAATGGTGTCACCATAGGAAATGATATCACCGACTCAAGGAAACCCAAACACATAAACAGAAAGTGGGCCATACTACCAGTGATTCATCTAGAGGCTCACTGATGATATAACCTAGTGTGGCGAAGAAATGTCTAAAAACGAACCTTCCAGCTCAACGAGCAAACCTACATAGAGAGTCATGGCATCATTAGATTAGGTGGAACTTAATGTAAAGGCACATTAAAACTTTCCGCCCTAGGGAAAAGACCTTTGCTATGCACCTTATCTATACCCCTCATGATCTGATAAACTTCTATAAGGTCACTCCTCAATGTCCTAAACTCCAGTTAAAAAAAGTTCCAGTCTACCTAACCTATTTTTATAACTCAAACCCGCCATCCCTGGCAACATCTGACGAATCTTTTCTGAACCCTCACAGTTTAAAAATATTCTTCCTATAACAGGATGACCAGAACTGCACACAGAAGAGGCCTCATCAATTTCCTATTGAATCTCAACATGACATCCCAATTCTAATACTTAAAAGTCCAAACAATGAAGGCAAGCATGTGAAACACCTCCATAACCACCCTACCTACCTGTGACGCAAATTTCAAAGACTTGTGTACCTGAACCTGAAGAAGTAGTGGATGCAGGTACAGTTAAATATTGAAAATACATTTGGATAAGTACATGAATAGGAAAGATATGGAGGTACATGGGTCAAATGCAGGCAAGTGAGATTAGTTTCATTTGGGAACTTGGTTAGCGTGGACAAGTTGGACCATGGGATCTGTTTCCATGCTGTATCACTCAATGACGTCCGGCAGATCCTTCAAAATTCTCAGCATCTCAGCCTTAGGGCCAGCTTTGGGACACCACGTTAACAGAATGGGAAGTTACCTCTGGCCAGTAGTTGACCAACTTCTTTAAAACAATGGCAGACACAGAAGTAGATTGGGATGGGATCAGGACTCAGAAATACTCCTGCTGTCAGCCATTAGATAGCTAAATGGAAATTCAATCAATGTGCACCGGAGACTCACCAAGAAAACCACACAAAGCTCACACTTCATCTGTCAATTTTCATGACCATCTGAGAACTGGTGAATCAGCCTTCCTCATTGTAACTCTCTTGCAAGGCTGTAACAAAGATTTTTCATTTATTTCATACCCAGCTATATCACACTTCAATTAAAATGCTACTTCCTGGTTCAAAATTACAGAGTGAACTTACATGTTTTCAGGAGTGAAAGTTCAAGGAATTTAATACTTTTTGACCAGGGAAACTAATAAAATACAACATCAAACACATGCATAAACATAGATAATGAATTTTAAAAGGATAATATGTCTGGTACTAAAAGGAAGATCAAGACTATACAATTTATCGAGTCATTAGCGTTATTGAAGCATTGAGGTTTTAACCTGAGACTAGAATTGTTTAATGGCTGACTTGTATCCTCCAGAGCCACAAAATTGTAGATATCCTTGAGTTGTCAGTAAATGGTCATTTCTCTATTTTGCTTTTCTCTGGATGTTGTCTTTCAAGAAGTTGAGACAAAAACAGGGAGAGAGACAATCTTTCAGTTCTATCGTTACAAATCAATTTTTTCCCTCTCCCTACTCAATGCCAAAGCCGTTACCTGAAGTAAAACTTACTTGTGTGTTCTTGAGTCTGGATTCATTGTTTTTTTTTCCCTTATGTTGGATAATGTAGTTAACTTTCATCAAAATGCTTAAAGCTTCCCAAAGCCTGTACATCAAACAGGGAATAAATGTCTGAGTTATTGATTTCAGTTAATTTGATGACATTTTACTTTCAGTTCAGTTTGGCCCTTATTTATTGATTGGCTCATGCAGTTTGGTTCAGTTGGTTAAGTGATCACTGCAACCATGTTTATTCAGTAATTTTATTTATAAAAGAAGCACTTTAGACCATTGATGGTCTCAGGTAATAAAATCAAATAATAGAAGTCAAAGTCCAAGGTACAGACAAACGTTTCTGTGGCCAGCAGCGAAAAATCAGAATGGTGTTTCTTCCCAGATGCCAGGATCAAGCATGTCTCAGAGAGGGTGCAGAATGGGGGAGACGGGCCAGCCAGAGGTCATTGTCCACATTAGAACCAATGACATAGGAATGGAAAAGGTTGAGATTCTGAAGGGAGGTCACAGAGAGTTAGGCAGGAATTTAAAAAGGCAGCCCTTGAGAGTAGTAATATCTGGATTACTCCCAGTGCTACAAGCTAGTGAAGGTAGGAATAGGAGAATAGAGCAGATTAAAGCACAGTTGAGGAGCTGGTGTATGGGAGAAGGATTCACATTTTTGGATCATTGGAAGCTATTTTGAGATAGAATGACCTGTACAAGAAGGATGGATTGTACCTGAATTGGAAGGGGACTCATATACTGGCAGGGAGCTTTGCTGGAGCTGCTCGGGAGGATTTAAACTAGTAAGGTGGGGGGGGGGGTGGACCCAGGGAGATAGTGAGGAAAGAGATCAATCTGAGACTGGTACAGTTGAGAACAAAGGCAAGTCAAACAATCAGGGTAGGCAGGGACAAAGCAGAGAACAAGGTAGGACTGATAAATTAAACTGCATTTATTTCAATGCAAGGGGCCTAACAGGGAAGGCAGATGAACTCAGGGCATGGTTAGGAACATGGGACTGGGTTGTCATAGCAATTACAGAAACATGGCTCAGGGATGGGCAGGACTGGCAGCTTAATGTTCTAGGATACAAATGCTACAGGAAGGATAGAAAGGGAGGCAAGAGAGGAGGGGGAGTGGCATTTTTGATAAGGGATAGCATTACAGCTGTACTGAGGGAGGATATTCCCGGAAATACATCCAGGGAAGTTATTAGGGTGGATCTGAGAAATAAGGAAGGGATGATCACCTTATTGGGATTGTATGATAGACCCCCTAATAGACAGTGGGGGATTGAAAAAACAAATTTGTAAGGAGATTTATGTAAGAATAATAGGGTGGTTATGGTAGGGGATTTTAACTTTCCAAACATAGACTGGGACTGCCATAGTGTTAAGGTTTTAGATGGAGAGATATTTGTTAAGTGTGTACAAGTCAATTTTCTGATTCAGTATGTGGATGTACCTACTAGAGAAGGTGCAAAACTTGATCTACTCTCGGGAAATAAGGCAGGGCAGGTGATTGAGGTGTCAGTGGGGGAGCACTTTGGTGCCAGCGACCATAATTCTAGTAGTTTTAAAATAGTGATGGAAAAGGATAGACCATACCTAAAAGTTGAAGTTCTAAATTGGAGGAAAGCCAATTTTGATGGTATTAGGCAAGAAATTTCAAAAGCTGATTGGGGGCAGATGTTCGCAGGTAAAGGGACGGTTGGTAAATGGGAAGCCTTCAGAAATGAGATAACGCAAGTCCAGAGAAAGTATATACCTGTTAGGGTGAAAGGAAAGGCTGGTAGGTATAGGGAATGCTGGATGACTAAAGAAATTGAGGATTTGGTTAAGAAAAAGAAGGAAGCATATGTAAGGTATAGACAGGATAGATTGAGTGAATCCTTAGAAGCTAGAGAAGTATTGCTGGGCCTCTTGCTGAGATATTTGTATCATTGATAGTCACAGATGAGGTGCCAGAAAACTGGAGGTTGGCTAACGTGGTGCCAGAACTGGCTCAAAGGTAGAAGACAGAGGGTGGTGGTGGTGGAAGGTTGTTTTTCAGACTGGAGGCCTGTGACCAGTGGAGTGCCACAAGAATCTGTGCTGGGTCCACTACTTTTCATCATTTATATAAATGATTTGGATGTGAGTACAAGAGGTACAGTTAGTAAGTTTGTAGATGACACCAAAATTGGAGTTGCAGTAAACAGCGAAGAAGATTACCTCAGATTACAACGGACCTTGATCAGATGGGCCAATGGGCTAAGAAGTGGCAGATGGAGTTAAATTTAGATAAATGTGAGGTGCTGCATTTTGGGAAAGCAAGTCTTAGCAGGACTTATACACCTAATGGTAAGGTCCTAGGGAGTGTTGCTGAACAAAGAGACCTTGGAGTGCAGCTTCATAGCTCCTTGAAAATGGAGTCACAGGTAGATAGGATAGTGAAGAAGGCATTTGGTATGCTTTCCTTTATTGGTCAGAGTATTGAGTACAGGAGTTGGGAGGTCATGTTCAGCCACTTTTGGAATATTGCGTGCAGCTCTGGTCTCTTTTTTATCAGAAAGATGTTGTGAAATTTGAAAGGGTTCAGAAGAGATTTACAAGGATATTGCCAGAGTTTGAGCTATAGGGAGAGGTTGACTAGACTGGGGATGTTTTCCCTGGTGCATCGGAGGCTGAGGGGTGGCCTTACAGAGGTTTACAAAATTATGACTGACGTGGATACGATGAAGAGATAAAGTCTTTTCCCTGAGGTCGGGGAGTCCAGAACTAGAGGGCATAGGCTTAGGGTGAGAGGGGAAAGATGTCGACCAGGTGCTGGCAGATGGGACTAGATTGGGTTGGATATCTTGTCGACATGGATGAGTTGGACCGAAGGGTCTTTTTCCATGCTGTACATCTCTATGACTGTATGAACTGATCGTTCATTGCTACTATTACACATGTGCAATACAAAATCTCATGAACATTCATTTCTAATTTAGTTTTTTTTTAAATTATGTGTTAGTTCCAGGCAAAATGTACTTAATTTGAGATTTCCTGAAAAGGAAGTTTAGAAAAATCATGGAGACAAAATAACACGGGCCTTTCATTTCTCATCCTAGATGCTGCTTGATCATGATAGTCAGTTGAGATGATTTTCTACAAGACACCGATCAAATGAGAAAATAATAGGGAGGACAGCACTCTTTATTGATGTAGTAAGAATCAATATTCTTCCATTGTGCCTGGTCCTCTGCCCCAACCCTGCCCTTCACCAAACATCCCCTGCCATTCCCATCACATTACAGCTCGTAGTATTGACTGTTGCATTTCAAAAGGAATACAAGAAAATGTTCCCATCTTGTAGTCATGTTCTGACATTTCAATTTTCCATTACAAACCTCTTCATGGCCTGGCATTGTGTTTGAGATTGACCCATTTATACCAGTTGATTTTTTAATTCTGAAAGATTATGTGCCCTGGAGTCATATCTATTGATAACTAGATTAAGGTTGACATGAGCTTATTTGACCTTAGTTATTCATTAGCAGGTGACAGCAAAAGAGTTTTGTATTTTCGGTTTATGCAGGGCTAGCTGTAACCCACAATAAAAGCCGAGTTTTCAATTTCAGCTAAAATCACACTGAATTGACTGTCTATGATGTTAAAGCTCAAGTGAATGATTATTCTGCTAAACTATTGTCTTGGTACAAGGAGCCAGCCTAATGGGATACAAGAAGAATCTAGTCAGCAACTGAGATTCAAAGAGATGTATACACATACAGGTGTGACTGTTAGGGGAGCAAATATTAGAGTCATAGAGACGTACAGCACAGAAACAGACCCTTCGGTCCAACCTGTCCATGCTGACCAAATATCCCAACCCAATCTAGTCCCACCTGCCAGCCCCAGGCCCATATCCCTCCAAACCCTTCCTATTCATATACCCATCCAGGTGCCTCATAAATGTTGCAATTGTACCAGCCTCCACCACATCCTCTGGCAGCTCATTCCATACATGCATCACCCTCCATGTGAAAAGGTTGCCCGTTAGCTCTCTTTTATATCTTTCCCCCTCACCCTAAACCTGTGCCCTCTAGTTCTGGATTCCCTCACCCCAGTGAAAAGACTTTGTCTATTTATCCTATCCGTGCCCCTCATGATTTTATAAACCTTTATAAGGTCACCCCTCAGCCTCCAACATCCAGGGAAACCAGTCCCAGCCTATTGAACCTCTCACTATAGCTCAAATCCTCCCAGCCTGGCAACATCCTTGTAAACCTTTTCTGAACACTTTTAAGTTTCACAATATCTTTCTGATAGGAAGGAGACCAGAATTGCATGCAATATTCCAACAGTGGCCTAACCAATGTCCTGTACAGCCGCAACATGACCTCCCAACTCCTGTACTCAATACTATGACCAATAAATGAAAACATACCAAGCGCCTTCTTCACTATCCTATCTACCTGCGACTCCACTTTCAAGGAGCTATGAACCTGCACTCCAAGGTCTCTTTGTTCAGCAACACTCTCTAGGACCTTACCATTAAGTGTATAAGTCCTGCTAAGATTTGCTTTCCCAAAGTGCAGCACCTCGCATATCTCTAAATTAAACTCCATCTGCCACTGCTCAGCCCTTTGGCCCATCTGATCAAGATCCCATTGTACTCTAAGGTCACCTTCTTTGCCCTCCACTACACCTCCAATTTTGGTGTCATCTGCCGGAATAAGTTTTAGCATTTGTTTAAAATATTTGTCAGCTTTGGCTGCTGCAAATTACATCCTATGTGACAATGACAGAAGTAAACCTTCCTGCTTTAACCTTCTCAAACCTTTTGCCGTTTTCGGCGTTGTTGACCCCACCGTCTTCTTCCAACAGCTCTCCACTGTCATACAATTGGGTGGCACTGCTCTCTTCTGACTCTAATCATATTTATCTAATCATATTCAGAGTATCATTTGCAATAGCTTCCCTTCCTGCTCTTGCACTGCCAACTTTGAAATCCCAAAAGCATTTATCCTTCGCACTCTCCTCTTCCTCATTGTCATGTCCCTCTGATAGCAGCATCTGAAAGAACAAGGGATGTAGGCAGAGCTGGCAAAGCCAGAGTTGATCACCTGTCCTAAATTACCCTTGAGAAGGTAATGGGGAGCAGATATTCTGAACTGCAACAGTCCTTGGAGTGTAGGTACAACCAGAGAGTTCCAGGATTCCAGTGATAGTGAAGGAACAGAGATATCATTCCAAGTCCAGTTGGTGCGTGACTTGGAAGAGAATTTATAGGTTCTGATGTCCCCAAGCATCATCTGCCATTGTCTTCTTGGGTCAGAGAGGTGGTGAAAGGAGTGAATATTGAAGATAGTGAAAGTTGTCCCTTGGCAGCTGCTTTGTCTTTGATAGGTGTCAAGTGTCTTAAGTATTGTTGGAGCAGCACTCATCCAGGTACCTGGAGAATATTCCATCACATTCCTAACGTTTGTCTTATAGATGCTGGACAAACCTTTGGGAGACAGCAAGTGAGTTACTCACTGCAGAATTCTTAGCCCCTGACCTGCTGTTGAAGCCATATGATCCAGTTCAGTTTGAGGTCAATGGTAGCCCACAGAATATTGATTCTGGGGAATCATGGTAGTAATGCCATTGATTGCTAAGTAGAGATGGTTGCATTTTCTTGTTAGTCCAAACATGGACACAAATTTGAACTCCAAAGGTGAGGTGAAAGCAACTACCTTGATTCAAGGAAGATTTTACTAAGTTTGGCATCAAGGAGCCCTAGCAAAATGAGAGACAATGAAAATCCTGAGAAAATTCTTCTCTGGTTTGTCATATCTAGCACAAAAGAAGATGGTTGTGGTTGGTGGAGGTCCATCATTTCAGCCCAAGGACACCTTTACAGGAGTTCCTCAGGGTAGTGTCTCAGACTCAACTTCAGCTGCTTCTGTAATGACCTTCCCTTCACCGTGAGGTCAGAATTGGAAATGTTTGTGATAATCACACAATATTTAGCACCATCCATGACACCTCAGATACTGAAGTAGTGTTTGTCCATATGCAGCAAGAACTGTCAATTATTTGCCCACTCTACAAGTTCAATAATGTTCTTTTGTAATTTGTTAAAGTCCTCTTCAGCATGGATTAGTTCTCTATCCCACTCTGCCCTAAACTTAACGTCATCTGCAAATTTAGAAATGGTAATTCTGACATTAAAACATAAATGTAAATTGTGAACACCAGTGATCTCAGAACTGATCCTTGTGAAATAGCATTGATTACCTTGTGCCACTTTGACTAACTATTTTTACTCCCACTCTCTGCTTTCTGTCCTGAAGCCAGTCAGCAACCATTCCGCCATTTAGCTCCACATTTTCTGATCTAGTTCATTAGTCTATTATTGGACAAGTTATCAAAGGGCTTTTGAAATCTGGAAAATTACATCCACTGCATTATCATTGCCTACTCTCTCTGTAAAAAAGTTCAATAACGATGACTTAGCAAGGTTTGCCTTTTTGAAATCCACGTTGACTATATGTTATTATACTCTTGCTTCAAGGTGTTTTTCTCTTTTCGCAAAGATTTCATTATTTTCCTTCCCTTTGGAAACTTTTTCCCCCCAAAGACAAAATAATATACAATATGTCAGCTTCCCCAAGTAATCGAGAAACACTTTGCGAACATTACTATGTTGGAAAGCTTTTGATTTCTCACTGTAAACAGAGATTTTAAAAGAGGAAATAATGAAAAGAAAAAATAGCAAGAGCAAGTTTCTTAGCAAGAAAGCTGTGAAGAATTTTTCTCATGCATAGAGCTTTTATATGTTGAAGAAAAATTAGCGAGTATCCTGTTCAAGTTAAATTAGATAAATGGCTGATGTGAGACAGTGTAGCATGTTCTTCAATTTGTATAGCATATAAACAAAAAAAGGGAGTTCTGACATAATCTTTGCAGTGTAGATTCAGCTTCGTGTGAAATAAAAGATCTTACTAATTTCCATCAGGCCTCATCTGACTGAATCTTTGCTCAGTCTACCTTCAGAGAAATTGCAGAGGTACATAAGAATAGTGTTCAATCAGGTTACTGAGAGATACCATTGTTACAGGCCTGGATTATACTGTTGTACAAGCAGATATCAGGTGATTGTGTGAGTGAACACCAAAGCTAGGATTTGGAGATGGCTGGGGGGGGAATGACTGATGCCATTGCACTTGAGAAACGATCCAAAGCAGGCCTAAATCTATAACATGTATATACCCTTGAGTTATGCACTCGCGATTTGCTGTGCAAATTTTCTTTCTATTTCCTGCACCTCAAGATTAGAGGCTGTGGGGAGAATAGACAGTGTTGTTGGATAGAATGTTGATAGAATTTTATTCTCCTTTACGACTTCATTAAAGTAAACAAGCTACCATCAAATAACAGCAAAATATTGCGGATGCAGCAAATCTGAAATAAAGGCAGAAAGTGTTGCAGACATTCAACAGGACTGGCACTGTGGAGAGAGAAAGAGAGTTAAAATTTCAAGTCCATTATGATTGGTTTGAGGTCTAAACAGTTATATCCTCTATTTCTCTCTCCACAGATGCCACCAGACCTGTTGACTTCCTTCAGCATTTTCTATGTTGTTTAAGTTATTATCAGGCTGGTTGAGTTAACATTATCCCCCACATTTTTGACATGTTTCTGATTGAAAAACCTCTGAAGTCAAGACCAGATAGGTGATGGGGCATCTCCTAGTCAATGCTGGAGTTGCTGTGACAAGCCTATGGAAAATAACATGCCTACTCTGCCATTAGACAGGCTTTTCTCTGCAACACAGAGGAACTGACAAAAGATGGAATTTAATGCCAGGTAAGTGAAAGCAAATTCAAAGGGGGCGGAATTGTTAAAAAAAAACTCAAAGGAATAACAACAAAACTCCAGGATGCGAAAAAGTTAAAATTTCTATTTTGATAGGAACAATCTTGAGAGAGCTTTTTTGTTTAAGAAAGAAACATAATTTCTAAAGGCTTTTTTTTTGGTGATCCAGAATGCTTCATGCAACATTAGGAAATTGAAGGCTTGGGATATCTATTGTATTAATGACTTTAATGAGGCTCTTGAGTAATCAGGGTAAAGCTTCAGACAATTAATATGTGTACATCATATTTGGGAGGTAGACAATACATTAGAAATATTCTGAGGTGGGGAAACATTGTATTTACAATTGCAGCAGTGCTTTGCCTACCCAGCTTCTTGACACCAACCTATGAGGATACACTTATTCAATCGATCCCTGATCAGGTCTTTCACTGATCTTGCTGATCAGTATGCCTCAAAGGGAGTAACTTAGTAGGGTAGGTAGTGCTCATTCATGAATGCAGATTTCTCCAGCTTCCTCATTTCCCCTTCCCCCACCTTATCTCAGTCCCAACCCTCGGACTCAGCACCGCCTTCTTGACCTGCAATCTTCTTCCCGACCTGTCCGCCCCCACCCCCTCTCCGGCCTATCACCCTCACCTTAACCTCCTTCCACCTATCGCATTCCCAACGCCCCTCCCCCAAGTCCCTCCTCCCTACCTTTTATCTTAGCCTGCTTAGCACACCCTCCTCATTCCTGAAGCAGGGCTTATGCCCGAAACGTCGATTCTCCTGCTCCTTGGATGCTGCCTGACCTGCTGCGCTTTTCCAGCAATGCATTTTTCAGCTCTGATCTCCAGCATCTGCAGTCCTCATTTTCTCCTTATCCTTGATCAGTCTGTCTTGAGATCAAATTTATGGATGTGGGCTTGAAACTACCTGAGTTCTGAAGTAGTGTCACTAGACCCGAAACATTAACTCTGTGTTCTCTCCGCTGACATTGCCAAGCTTTTCCAGCAATTTCTGGTTTTGTTTCAGGTCCAACATCCACATTTCTTTGTTGTTTGCCCTACAATTCTATCCATTTGAAATGTGAACTGTCGGAATGGCGGACAAAGTGGGAGTGCTGAAGGAATGGAGTGTTCAGCTCCCACGTTTGGCAAGGAGGACCTCCAGATTTTGGTGGAGGAAGTGCAAAGGAGAAGAGATTCACCTGGATCTAATTGGCCAGTGTAATCTTCCACAACTGCAAAGGAGGCACAGACAGAAATCCCAACAGTGGCAAATACAGACAGTAATGGAGACAATACTGGGATAGGTTCCATGGTCTGCCGCAGTGAGGAAAGTTGAATTGTTCAGCAGAAGCAAACAGAGATCCAAATGAAGGTTCAAACCTACACACTGCAGCTAAGGAGCAAGATCCAATATATACCTCTGCTGCACCACAGAGTATTGTATGTCCAAGCTTCTGCGATTAGTATGCACAGTAAATATGAGAACGAGCCCTGTGAGATTACTTCTTGCCTGTCCTCTATATCAAACTGATGTCACTTTATGTTCACTGAATGGTTTAAGAGGGTCCAGAATACAAAGGAGCTGGCCCAGACTGGAGTTGAGTCAGCAAGGCAGCAAAAGACCCATAATGTCGAACAAGCAGCCATGGGATGTTTCCTTTTCTGGACAAGATGGCAGTAGAGTAAGACACTCCAAATGGAGCTCCTCCGCTCCTTCTGTTAATTTCCCATTGCTTTTTCCCTTTGAAGTAGAGCGGATTGGAGGCTGGAGAGAGCAGGACTGCCACTGGGCCCTGGGCACATTAGGGAAGGCCAGCGGGATGGAGGCCTGAGTGGAGTGCGGATGGTCAGTGGGCTGGAGGGTCCAATCAGAGCGGAGGATGGTCAGTGGGCTGGATGGTCCAATCAGAGCTGGTAATGGTCAGTGGGCTGGAGGGTCCAATCAGAGCGGGGAATGGTCAGTGAGCTGGATGATCCAATCAGAGCGGGGAATGGTCAGTGGGCTGGAGGGTCTGAGCAGAGTGGGGGATGGTCAGTGGGATGGAGGGTCTGAGCAGAGTGGGGGATGGTCAGTGGGCTGGAGGGTCCAATCAGAGTGGGGAATGGTCAGTGGGCTGGAGGGTCTGAGCAGATTGGGGATGGTCAGTGGGCTGGAGGGTCTGGGCAGAGTGGGGGATGGTCAGTGGATTGGCGGGTCTGGGCAGAATGGGGGATGGTCAGTGGACTGGAGGGTCTGAGGAGAGTGGGGGATGGTCTGTGGGCTGGAGGGTCTGAACAGAGCAGGTGATGGTCAGTGGGCTGGAGGGTCTGAGCAGAGTGGGGGATGGTCAGTGGGCTGGAGAGTCTGGGCAGAGTGGGGGATGGTCAGTGGGCTGGAGGGTCTGAGCAGAGTGGGGCATGGTCAGTGGGCTGGAGGGTCCGAGCAGAGTGGGGGATGGTTAGTGGGCTGGAGGGTCTGGGCAGAGTGGGGGATGGTCAGTGGGCTGGAGGGTCTGAGCAGAGTGGGGGATGGTCAGTGGGCTGGCAGGTCCGAGCAGAGTGGGGCATGGTCAGTGGGCTGGAGGGTCTGAGCAGAGTGGGGGATGGTCAGTGGGCTGGAGGGTCTGAGCAGAGCGAGGGATGCTCATTGGGCTGAAGGGTCTGAGCAGAGTGGGGGATGGTCATTGGGCTGAAGGGTCTGAGCAGAGTGGGGCATGGTTAGTGGGCTGGAGGGAATCTGCAGAGAGGGGGTGGTCAGTGGGCTGGAGGGAATCTGCAGAGAGGGGATGGTCAGTGGGCTGGAGGGTCCGAGCAGAGCGAGGGATGATCAGTGGGACAGAGGCTCGAGCAGAGCGGGGGATGGTCAGTGGGACAGAGGCTCGAGCAGAGTGGGGAATGGTGAGTTGGCTGGAGGCACGAAAAGAACGTGGCATGGTCAGTGGACTGGAGGGCCAGAGCAGAACGGGGGATGGTCAGGGGGTTGGAGGGTCTGAGCGGAGTGGGGATGGTCAGTGGGTTGGTGGGCCCGATCAGAGTGGGGATAGTCAGTGTGTTGGATAGCCCGAGCAGATTGGGGATGGTCAGTGGGTTGGAGGGCCCGAGCGGAGTGGGGATGGTCAGTGGGTTGGATGGCCCGAGTGGAGTGGGGATGGTCAGTGTGCTGGAGGGCCCGAGCGGAGTGGGGATGGTCAGTGGGTTAGAGGGCCCGAGCGGAGTGGGGATGGTCAGTGGGTTGGATGGCCCGAGCGGAGTGGGGATGGTCAGTGGGTTGGAGGGCCCGAGCGGAGTGGGGATGGTCAGTGTGTTAGAGGGCCCGAGCGGAGTGGGGGTGGTCAGTGGGTTAGAGGGCCCGAGCGGAGTGGGGATGGTCAGTGGGTTGGATGGCCCAAGCGGAGTGGGGATGGTCAGTGGGTTGGATGGCCCGAGCGGAGTGGGGATGGTCAGTGGGTTGGAGGGCCCGAGCGGAGTGGGGATGGTCAGTGGGTTAGAGGGCCCGAACGGAGTGGGGATGGTCAGTGGGTTAGAGGGCCCGAGCGGAGTGGGGATGGTCAGTGGGTTGGATGGCCCAAGCGGAGTGGGGATGGTCAGTGGGTTGGATGGCCTGAGTGGAGTGGGGATGGTCAGTGGGTTGGAGGGCCCGAGCGGAGTGGGGATGGTCAGTGGGTTAGAGGGCCCGAGCGGAGTGGGGATGGTCAGTGGGCTGGGAGGCCGGAGCAGAGTGGGGATGGTCAGTGGGTTGGAGGGCCCGAGCGGAGTGGGGATGGTCAGTGGGTTAGAGGGCCCGAGCGGAGTGGGGATGGTCAGTGGGTTGGATGGCCCAAGCGGAGTGGGGATGGTCAGTGGGTTGGATGGCCTGAGTGGAGTGGGCATGGTCAGTGGGTTGGAGGGCCCGAGCGGAGTGGGGATGGTCAGTGGGTTAGAGGGCCCGAGCGGAGTGGGGATGGTCAGTGGGCTGGGAGGCCGGAGCAGAGTGGGGATGGTCAGTGGACTGGAAGGCCTGAGTGGAGCATAGACAGTTGTTGGATTGGGGCCTGGTGTGGGCAGTCAGCAGCTTGCAAGCCCAGTTAGACCATTTGTGGCACAAACCCTGTGCTGATCTACTGCTGGCCCTTAATGGAAAGGCTGCAATATTTATCTTCTTAACTTTATTTCTCATTTTTCTAACTGAAACTCTGAATAACTGTAAGGTAATGTAACTTATTTCCTTTATTTCTCTATTTTGTATCTAAGAATTGTACCAAGGTACTTTGTACCTAAGATGACACCATGCAGGGTGACTTTGTAAACTTGTCACTCCATTACTTCTGTACTTGAGTTCATTTGATAATAACGGCTATTTTATTGTATCCTAGTCTATGGAACTTGCTGGGTCTGTCCAGCCGCATGTCAGTGATGGATATTCATCTGAAGTAGGTGACGAAGATGGTGGTAAAGGTACTCGGATTGTAATGGAGATCACTCTGTCAGGTCACAGAGCTTAAGGAGATTTCAACAGGACAGGGAGTACCAGGATCAAGTTGCATCACAAGGGCAGCATGAATATGATTAAAGGAAAGGCAGTCCTAAATAATCACTTTCCTGTCTCACAGGTCTCAGCTCTGCTCATTCACACCCCTAACCTGGGTCAGATTATTCAATGTGCATCAGGATTGAGAAGGAAGAGTTATCCAAGGAGGCAGCACCATGTCAGACAAGTCCTCAGTCTGCTATTGCATATACCAGTACATTGGAAGGATTTAGTGTACAAGTAGAGTCAATGGTACAGGATGAAGGGCAGCACCTCAGAATGAATGGGGAGGTATCAGAACCAGAGCCATTCAGGTACAGGCCCCTTCAGAGGAGTGAGAAAAATCATGATAAATCTCCAAAGGGCAGAAACCTGGAACCTTGGGAGTCACCTTTCGGTGACAGTGTTTCGACCTTCAGCAGCAGGTATGTGGACATCTCAGAGTTCCAGAGGCAATGCAGGCTCATGCACTCTGACTGGAGGAGTCCCTCATTGTGATGAGCTCTATAATTGAACAAGGGGTTCAACCTCATGAGCTCCAAGCATGAGGGACTGGCTACTTTGCTGAAAAGATACATGTACACATTTTGGCTGTGATCTCCTAATGTTCTCTTCGCAATATACATATCTTGGTGTCATCTACTCTCATGTCAACACTCTCATCATTTAACGGAATCTTTCCTGACGCTAGAAATTTCTAGAAAATTAGCATCAATGCAACTACTGCCTCATTAACCAACTCTTAATACTCTTGGATGAATTCCATCAGGAGAACTTGTCAGAACAGAGTTCTATCAGTTTGCTTGGTACCACTTCCCTCGTAGCAGCAATTTTACTGTGTCCCCCTCTGCTTTCCACCTTTTGATTAGCAGCTATTACAATTCTGTATAAAAAAGACAGGAGCAAAATGTGAGTACATTTCATGTTACATTCTTTATTTTTTATAATAACTCCTATTCTCACAGACTAGAGGACCTTTATTTTACTTTACTTACTGTTTTCTTGGAAAATATCTGTAGAAACTCTTGCTATCCATTTTAATATTTTAGTAAACATTCTCTCATACCTTATTTTCTCTATCCTGATCAACCTTTTAATCATTTTCTGCCATATTATAATTTATCCAATCATTTGACTTTGTAAACTTGTCACTCCGTTACTTCTGTACTTGAGTTCACTTGATAATAATGGCTATTTTTTTGTATTCTATTCTATGGAACTAGCTGGGTCTGTCCAGCTGCATGTCATTGATGGATAATCATCTGAAGCAGGTGACAAAGATGGTGGTAAAGGTACTCGGATTGTAATGGAGATCACTCTGTCAGGTCACAGAGTGCAGTTATGTATTTTTTCCGTAAATGTGATGCTTTCATTAACTTCTTCAGTTAACTGTAGACAATGGGTGCTCCCCTCAGTATTTTTCTTCACATTAAGAACATACTTATTCGGCATATTCTGAAAAAGCTGCCAGATTGTCTGTATAGGTCTAATCTGTCATCAAGTACCCCAGTTTATTCAACTAACTCAGATTTCATACTCTCACGTTTTTCCTTATTTAATTTTAAAATACTTGTCTTCGACCCATTCTTCTCTCTTTTAGACTTGAAGTAGAATTCAATAAGATTTTCATTTTTATCATATGCCTCGATTAATTTTCAAAGAGAAATATCAAAGCCACATAGTCCTCTGTCTGTAATATATTTCAGCCCTGCAACCCTGAGATAGCTACACTTTCTTAATTCGGGTGTCTTGAGCATCCTTGATTTTAACTTCCCCAACAGTGCCTTTAGCTGTCAGAGCCCACAGCTCTGGAATTCCCTCCCTAAACATCACACCTTTCTATCACATTTCTACCCTTTAAGCTGCTCCCATTGGTTTTGCATTTCCCCGTGAAGAAATTTGTGACGTGACAATATCCACAAAAACAGTTTGCTAATGTTAGAGAATTTGGGGTTTGTCTCGGAATGGAGAATGTTAAGAGGTAATTTGTTTAAGATTTGCTACACTATCGTGTTCTCTTTAATACAAGAGTCAGTAGCAAAGGACACAGATTTAAGTTATTTGACAAAAGATCCAAAGGAGACATGAGGAAACTGCAGAAGGCCTGGTAGTGTGGTGGAAGCAGTTCAACAGGAACGTACAAAACAAAATTGCATGAATACATAAAGAGATAAAGTTTAGATAGAGCTCTGGGAAAAAGAGCGGATAGGGGAGGGTGGATGTTTCAAAGAGCAAACAATAATACAATTCTTTACTGCATCATTTCAAGATTCTCAGTCCCCATGGAAGTCAGTTTACATTGACAACAGACTTCAATGATTCAATCTTCTTTTGTTATTTAACTAAGGTTTCAACAGACTTCAGTCACAATGTGAGCTATGTTTATGTATTATTAAAAAATTTTTCATTCGTGTCGATCTTGTTTCTTGTACATTATCTTATTAACAAGTGACATCAGTAATATCTTATGCCGCTCTGTCAATGTCTAGACCAGTGGAAATTCCCATATCTGTTTCTCCATGGACAGCACAAGTTAGGAGAGTACTAAATAAAAACCAAAAAGAGCTGCGGATGCTGTAAATCATAAACAAAAATCAAAGTTACTGGAAAAACTCAGCAGGTCCGGCAGGATCTGTGAAAATAAATCAGAATTAACATTTCAGATCTGGTGACCTTTCCTCAGAAATATTTGGTTTTCATTTAAGACAGCACGAAGCCCATAACACATTCCAGGTTATCCCCACTATATTAGATGATGCATCACCACTATGCGCTTCACCAGAAGCTCACTGATGATCTTACCTAATATAGTGACAAAACGTCTGAAAATGAACCTTCCAGCTTGGCGAGCAAACTTGCATCTAGAACCTCAACCTGCGCTACAAATCTTCTCAAAACTCACTAACACCTATGGGTGCAATACACTAAAATTGGCCCAAAAATGTGAAACCAATGCCATCCGACCATATAAATAGAAAACGGGTCACCAAACGCCAGTGCTTCACTGGAGGCTCACTGATGATGTTACCGAATATGGTGACGAAACATCTGAAAATGAATATCCAGCTCAGCGAGCAAACTTACACCCACATCCTTTGCCATTATCCAGAAATCTCAGGCTTAGGCCTTTGTTGGACCATAGAATTTGCTGGACGACAGGAAGCCCTTTGTCAATGTTACTTTTTAAACACATTTAACTGGACATTGTACAACATAAAAATGAGATGGCAAGCAGTTGGTCAGAAAGGAGAGAATCAGCCAGGAAAAGATGCAACCCCACACGGTAGCCTGGATCAGTCAGTTCACAGCATTAGTATTGACATACATGAGAAGTTATCCACCCTGGACAAAACAGTTGCCCCGTTGGCACGACAGTTGCTGGAATGGTCTGCTATACAGAACATCCCAGCAACCCTCCATGAAGACCAACGCAGGTCTCTGGAATTTATTGAGGCAGGTGAACCAATTGAAAGTTTCTCAGCACCCTCAACATCTTCTATCACCCTAACTCTTCTGCCAAAGTCCTCGTCTGATTCCCAGGCACACATGATAGGGGATACCTTCGGGTAAGTGCAGAGACAGCAGTCTGAGGTAGTTTTCCAACAGTCCGTCCATGCCAAAGCTGGTACCCAAGCTCCAAGACGTGAACAGCCCATCTCCACCGAATCTGAGGAAATCTTGGAGGGGTGGGGGTAGGGTGGGTGCACTTCAAAGGATTGTGCACAAGTGCAGGGCACCACCTGACCTACAGGAGTCAAGGGTTCATCTTTTTAGGTTTCTAAGTATCAAAAGTAAGCATTTTGTGAATATGTGTCAATAGACTAAGGTGGCTCAGTGTGTGTCTGTACACGATAAAACTCAGTGAGAATGTTAACACAATGAAAGATATTCTTACTAGAGACACTGAAAACTTCTTGCTGAGTCTATTTTGCAGTGATATTATATGACTAAGGGTATGACCATTTTTGACTGACAATAGAAGACTTTTCCACTTCTTGTCCATCACACAAGATAGCATTGAATGAAGAGTCAAGGATCGCAATTGGCCTCACATCACACATTTTCAATCCACAAATGACCTTAAGGGACAATGAGCAATCAGACTCAGTGATCTTTATAAAGTGGACCTCAAGCATGAGGATTGAGAGCAAGGCAGTCTTTTACACAACAGTGTTACACAGTTAACAACTGGAGGCTCCACTATTCATGATGCCATATGTAGAGTATTTTCTCAATGTATCCTTCCCTTAATGACCTCCCAAAATGCGTAAGCTTTCATTTATCAGGAGTAAAGTCCCCCCTCCAATGGCATTGTGGGTCAACCTACAGCACGTGAATTGCAGCAGTTCAAGAATTCAGTTCACCATCACCTTCTCAAGGGCAACTATGAATGGGCAATAAATGCTGACCTAGCCAGTGACGCTCATTTCCCTGAGTCCATTTAAAAAAGTTGAGGACAATACCATGGTATTTCCCAAAGTAATTATGACTTCCAAGGGAGACAGCTTATTCATAGAATCCCTATAGTGTGGAAACAGGCCATGAGACCCGATAAGTCCACACCAATCCTCTGAAGAGTAACCCTCCCAGATCCATTCTCCTGACCTACACATCCTTGAACACCTTGGGTAATTTAGCTTGGCCAATTCACCTAATCTGCACATCTTTGGATTGCGTGAGGAAACCCACACAGACACAGAGAGAATGTGCAAACTCCACACATACAGTCATCTGAGACTGGAATCGAACCCGGGTCCCTGGTGCTGTGAAGCACCAGTGCTAACCACTGAGCCACCATGCTACCCTTACCTGTGGAAGCTGCTCACCAGAACTGAAGTAAGTGGAAGATTTCAGAACTCTAGGTAAATTCTTTTTGAATTTAGTATGCTTCTGGCGATGATTCTGTTTTGCACAGTTTGAGCCATGTCCACACAAGCTTCATCATTGCAGCCTCCTCATCCTCCTGAGGGATCATGGACAAGGGCATCCTTCCCCTCAGATATTCCAGTCCTTAGCAGGCCTCTTGCATTGCCAGCTGTGGGTCTCTCTGCTGTTATGCAGCAAGTAGCAGACAGCTGCTGTTCGAGACATTGGTGCAGAGTAGAAAACAAGGCAGAACCTACTGGCACAGAGAACATGATATATGATACATGTTTCATCCATCAAATGGTTGTTTCAGAAAATAGGTGAGAGCTAATTTTTGGCCCAATCAAGGAGGTACTACTGTCATAGAGAAACATAGAAAGTAGGAGCACGAGTAGGTCATTGGGCCCTTTGAGCGTGTTCAGCCATTCAATAGGATCATTCAATCAAATACCCAGTTCCCACTTTCTCCCCACACCCTTAGATATGGTTATTATGACTAAAAGAATCAATCTCCTTCCTGGAAATAGTCAGTCCTATTGGGCCATCCTGAGCAGTCAGGGGAACTGCATCTTGTCAGACGAGAACTGCAAAGAGAGCAGTCAAGGCTCTGGTTGGCCCATGTCTAAAGGCTGCTCATTGGAGCTGAGAGAGCTTTAGCCATATAGTCAGAAATAAGCAATGGTAGCAAGGTACGGGGTAGCAAGATATGAAGAAATGAATAACAGACAAAACATTCAGACAGTCAATGTTAGTAGCTAGAAGCAGTACGATCAGAGGCCTTGGTTAAAGAACCGTCAATGCCTATAACGACTGTGAGAAACAAAGATAATATGGGACACATGGGTATTGAAATGTGGGAATTGTAACATGCATAAGCTGCAACCCAGCAGTATGAGCTTTAACCTTCAGTAATGAGGCTTTCTCTCCACACGTCTGTACAAAATAAGCAATCATACCCTGTTCTCCTGATGTCCTCTATCAAATTGCCAAGTATACTTAACAATGCTCCGGCATTACTGGCAGGATCTCAGGTCACACTGTCAGGACAGCACTGAATTTGGATGAGTACATTTTAATTTACCACTCGTAGTTAGGACAGAGAGCTGTATTAAACAGGTGTGGGCAAGTTCCAAAGATGTGAGTGAGGACTTGGTGCTGGGTGAGGTGGATGAACTATATTGGTGGGGTAGGAGAACATTTGGTGAATAAAACCAAAAAGCTGCCAGAGAGCCCTCAGGAATTGTTGGTGAAACAGGGAGGCTGAAGCATGTTGATGAGAAAGGTAAAGTGAGCAGGCAAGCAAAAAAAAACGGCAACTAGAGATAGTAAAAGGCATAAGTAATCCCTATCATCTGAGGTGCTTTGGGCTCCATAATAAAACACAAAGCAGAAAACCATGAAAAAACTATTCGAGAGAATACAGAAGAATGGATGGAACCCACTGAGCACCCCTAGAGAAATGGATGGGTCAGAGAAGGATAAAGAACAGAATGGGATAATGATCATCACTACTTTCTATGTGTAATTGTAGAAGTGAGTTAATGCTAATATAAGAACAAACAGTGGAACAATGGCTGCAGCAGGCATCAAACCAGATGAGGATAAGGTAGAGACAGCTGAAAAGTGGGGAGAAGATAGGGCCACCGCCACTAAACCAATCACAACTGCCCACACACCACAGTATGAGGTGGTGGTAATTTACTCGACAGTTAAAAAGGTATTAATGAATATGAGAGCGACGTTCACAAACATTAGTGTTTCAAAACTGGGTTGACAAAAAAGCTCAAAAGTTTGGATAAACTGAACTTTAAGGGTTATGTGAGTTAAAATTTACTATATAATCAGTAATAAGCAATGTTAGTAAAGTATTGGGGAACTACATATGTGCAGAGAAATGAATTTTAAAAAAGATATTCAGACAGTCAAGGTTAGTAGCGAGAAGCAATATCAGAGACCTTGGGTGAAAGAACAGACAATACCTATAAAGACTGTGGGAAACAAAGATACTGCAGGACACATGGGTATTGTATGCTGCAATCTGTATAAAACTTAAAGGTTTTCTGTAACCCAGCTGAGCTTTAACATTCCATGTGGAGGCTTTCTCTCCATTCGTGCAGATGAAGTAAGCATTTTCCTGAAGACATCCTCTACCAATTTGTCAAGTATACCTACAACAGGTAGGAAACCTGGGGCGAATACAGCCCTGGGTTTCCATGAGTTGATCATTGAGGGAGTTCCAGTGGAGGTTGTAGAGGCCAAAGAGGAGCTTATTGTCAGAAGGGAATGGGGCAGTCAAGACTGGGAAGGTTAATGCAGAGGCATGTTTTGAGGTGGTGATGACAAGGACAGTGATGGGGAAATATGTCAAGGTATAAAAGTGTGTGCAGACTGCATGGTAGGCTATGTGAAGTGGGGTGGATATTTGCACTGACTACCGGTATGGCCTCCAGAGGGGGAGCGTAGATGATCAGCCATCAGTATTGTGTAGTGCTGGGCTCAGGGGTCAATGAGAAAAGCTGAAAGCAAAATTCACGTAGTGGATCTCCACATGGGGAGGCAGACGGGTGGAAATGGGTTCTCGGGAAGACAAAATGGGACATGAACACTCTGGGAGACAAGCCAATGACAAAGAGGAGTCCAGCACTGACAGTTCCCATCGTGAGCTGCATACCCTGCCATTACTTGCTGATCACTAGATACTAACCCCAATCAGAAAATCACTGGCGTAATGCCCAAGGTGAATGTAGTCAGTAATAGTTGGATGAGCAAAAGCACAGGATCCTCATCTGCTGGATGTTTCATCACTGAAGGAGCAATTATATGAAGCAGGCATTTGCAATCTTCACCTACGTTTAATTTGCAGTCATTTTCTCATCCATTTGTAATGTGTGCAGAGTGGACAAGGTTAGGCTTGAAATGTTGGTCAAAGATCATTTGCACCATGCCACTGGGCCTTACAAATTGAACATTGGCATCTCAATGATATTAAAGTTAGCAGTAAACACGTAAAAAGAGGAAAGTGCTGGCCAAAAGCAACCCAGAACTTGTGACACCTACAAAGGTGCTGAAGAAGGTTAAGACAATCTGTCACCTGAATATTATGATGGACTGAACTGAATGCAATGATAAGTTTCATGGTTGATGGTTTAGGATTAGGGTTAGGCTTCGAAAATATAGCAGCCTTTCCCTAAATACAGGGTGCCATTGATTGCACACACGGCACTGAGAGGGCTGTTTCACAACACCGTAGAATTTATCAACAGGAAGGGGTTCTAACCATTAATAATTAACTGATCTGTGATCCCCGTTACCACTGACTGGAGGAGTGACCCACTATCTTGGCAGCTGCCTTGACTCCTATATCCTGAAGGGCTTACATGGACTTGGTGTGTTGAGGATCCAGGTGCCTTACAAGGCTGGTTACTGAGGAACGTGGACCATCCACTGTGACCATTGTTAGGACATGCTTAATTTAAACTAGCAACACAGAAGACATTTATCCTGGGCAGTAATCTGTGAAAATTCAAGAGGCCAAAAATTATTTAAAGTAAAAATTAACAACTGTATTTCTCAATGTATAATAGAGAATAACTAACTAACAATTATTTACAACTCCATGCTCTAACCTATCTTTTACCTTTCCCTTCTACAATACTAGTCTGATAAAAACCCTGATTAAGATTTACTGAAAAATACAAATTTCAAAACCAGCCAGCTGTCAAACCTTCGCTTTGCAGATTTTCTCTCCAGGTCAGTGCCAATGTTTTTTCTCTGGACAAACTCCTTTTCTCGATGGGTACCTCTCAGACAGTTCTGAACTAGCAGTCTACATCTTAGGTCTCATGGCAGTTCTCCTCTTAACTGTTCGATTTTCCCTGGTCTTCTACCCCAAAGCATCAGATTGTGTCATTGGCTTTTAAGATTGTCAATATACTAAATTCAAACTTGATTGGAATTTGGTATTTTTGGGGTATAATTTAAACTGATTGTCATTTCCAGGCAAGCTAGCTAATCTAGTTTTGACCAAATTTTACATTGTTACCTTATTGAGAACACCTGGTACTATCATGTAGTTCTGCCTGATATGTTTCAGTTAGAGGGGTAGGTTTGTCCGATAGCTCCCCCTGATGTGCCCTGTGCCCCAAGCCCACCCATAGTCTCGACCATTATTTATTCAACTTCTTCCTCCTTTCTCTCCATTGAACCATATCAATGTAGTCTGTAACAAATTGCTAACATGCAACAAACTGCACCTTGTTTGCTACAAGAGGTTCCTTTAGTTAGGCCAGAAAGTGGTTCTCCTCTACCATACTAGACCAAGCAAGATCTATACTTTCCAAAGTCAAACGAGATGATAGCACTAACCTTCCTAGCAAGCAACAGCTCACACAGTGCAGTGAGCTGCACCAATGAAACACCCAGAAGAGGGATTGATCGTGGCATGATGGCCTACTGACTGGAGGTGCCTGTCCAATTAATTCTTTCCAACTAATGGACACTTTTTGTGCCATTTTCCTGTTGGCACAGCTTTTATTTGCAGCCAGCGAAAGTGAACACTAAACAATATACACGTTGGATATCACTTAAATCCCAAAAGATAGTTGGATTGGAATACTATATGAAGGTAGATACTTATTAATATCAAATCTTCCCCTGAAATAATTTGGGGATTCTTTGAGGATTCAGAGAAGAATTTGCAAACTTTTTTGCCCTAATTGACTGGTGAGGGCGATTTAAAGATCTTTTTATTCTCCCCGCCCAGGAGATTATATTTCTTCCAGGTGAGGGGTACAAGGCGTGGCAGTTATTTGGGAGAGGTGGTTAAATCAGTAAGCATTTTGGTCACTCAAATTTAAATAAAAGCAAAGTAGTGCAGGTGCTGGAGATGAAACAAAAGGGAGTGCTGGAGAAACTCAGCAGGTCTAGCAGAGTCAGTGGCAAGAGTAGCGAAGTTGCCAGAGAAAAGTGCAAAGCCTCTTCCAGATGGACATACCTGCAAGAGCATAGCAGTGAAATAAACACCAAGATTAAAAACAGTACTTGCGGATACTGAAAACCTGAAATAAAACCAGACTGTATTGGAGAAACTCAGCAGGTCTAACTTTGTTTCTCTTCCCACTAAACCTGTTAAGTTTTTCTAGCACTTGCTGATTTTATTTTAAGTTATTGCCAGTCCTATGTATTTCCTTAGAGTTTCTTCAGTTGCAAAATAACAATTTCAGCAGAAATCACTGTTCCACGCAGGAACTGTTTCAGCTGAAGTGTCAGCAGTTGAGTGGGAACAGACTAATAAACTTCCACTTATATTTTTAACATTAGTGCACATGGAGACTGCAGTAACTAATCCCCTATCTTTTGGGATTTAAGTGATATTCAACATGTATAAACTTTAAGAGTAGGACATTAAGATTCAATGAATGTGTAAGTGACAAGGATGTTGGAACTAACAAGATCCTTAAGAATGCATCAATGCATGATTTGACTCATTCAATAGCAATTGAAATCAATTGGCTTCAATAAATTATCTATACATATCTAACTTAACAAAAGATATTCTACAGTGTTTAAAAAAATATTTTGTAGGCACATTTTCCAAAGTTTTGCATTAAAAATAATTTATGAGTTGCAATTTTTGTGTAAAAACAATTGCTCAGCAATCATTTGCCAGTATATGACACAATTATCATGACAACCACACATAACTTTCAAGATAGTGCATGGTTTAGAAAGGGTGGACGCCGGGAATTTGTTTTAGTCAGGCAGGGATACTAGGACCCATAGGCACAGCCTTAGAATTACAGGGGGTCGATTTAGAATGAAAATGAGGAGACATTTCTTCAGCCAGAGAGTGTTGGGCCTGTGGAATTCATTGCCACGGAGTGCAGTGGAGGCCGAGAGGTTAAATGTCTTCAAGGCACAGATTGATAAATTCTTGATCTTGCAAGGAATTAAGGGCTATGGGGAGAGTACGGGTAATTGGCGTTGAAATGCCCATCAGCCATGATTGAATGGCGGAGTGTGCTCAATGGGCTGAATGGCCTTACTTCCACTCGTATGTCGTATGGTCTTATGGTCTTATGCTCTACCTTGCATTATATAGATTAGATTAGATTAGATTACTTACAGTAATAATTTACAGCCTTATTTCCACTCCTATGTCATCTGGCCTTATGCTCCACCTTGCATTATATAGTGTTGTACATTTTAACTCTCAACCAAGAGTACATTGTGTAGCTTTATAACTCAATTAATTGATCTAATAACTTCCTATATATGTGTGTGTGTGTGTGTATATAATATATATATATATATATATATATATATATATATATCTTTATAACTTGATCTAATTAAGACTGGTAAAATTTAACAACTCTAGAGATTAACAATTTTTCTTTTTCTGGTGATATAAATATTGAGCTGGTTATTACATTTGTCTGGATTAACACGTTGGCTGTTAAATTATGTCTATCCCAGACTTATCCAAAAAACATATTGAATGAAGTCAACAATGAATGAGACACAAATCAGATGATGTTACCTTTGTCAGTAGAGGTGTTAATGATGACAATTTTCATCCTACAATTCAACCTTGAGGAATGGTTACCAATAACCAATAATGCGGAGACATAGGTGTTATGTACTCTCTTGCGTGTATACTTAAATATGACAGATTAAACCACCTAACAAATGGAAGAAAACTAAGCAGACCTAAATACACCCTGTCAATGTAATGCTAACAATAAAGTATTTCTGATCTAGCATTCATACAGTCCACTAAGTTCTGTCTGATCCCATTAAAATGTAACGAAATGTTCAAGGATAGTTTCTTAACATCTATTATTCTTCCAAAATTCAAACTTACTGTAGAAAATACAAAGTTGTTGAAGATCAAGTCCTTGCACCATTCAAGCTTGCTTCTCTTGTCCATTGAAAAGTCATTCTTTTCTTGTTATGTTGAGGACTCCGCTTTCAGCAAAGTAACAAATTAGCTTCCACGTCCGTGGAAACCTGTGATGGAGAAGGTAGTAATGACTATCTTTAGATATGTTTAAGGGCCACTGATATAACATTTTTAAACTTTTTTTAGTATTTATTTCTTTACTTTAGACTTATGACTTTTAAAGGTCTAACATTGAAAAATGTATGTTTATATTGTCAACAGTCAAAGCTCACTAGGGTGCTTAAGAACAAAACATATCACAGTCCTGAAAGGGTGACCTCCTAATTTAACACAGTCTTTCCTAGATTTGGACTGACCCACAAAAGGAAGCATCCTTTTCACATCCACTTTGTCAAGACCATTATACATCTTACACAAGACAAGTCCAGCATGTTGAATCAATAACTGTCCACTCATTCCAGTTATTAATTTAGTAAATAAAACCAGAAATTGCTGGAAAAGCTCAGCAGGTCTGGCAGCATCTCGTAGAGTCATAGAGTCATAGAGATGTACAGCATAGAAACAGAGCTTCAGTCCAACTCATTCATGCCGACCAGATACCTCAATCCAATCTAGTCACATTTGCCAGCTCTTGGCCCAGATCCCTCTAAACCCTTCCTATTTTTATACACATCCAGAGGCCTTTTAAATGCTGTAGTTGTACCAGTCTCCACCACTTCCTCTGGCAGCTCATTCCATACATGGACCACCCTCTGTGTGAAAAAGTTGCCCCTTAGGTCCCTTTTATATCTTTCCCCTCTCACTCTAAACTTATGCCCTCTAGTCTGAACTCCTCACCCCAGGGAAAAGACATTGTCTATATATCATATCCATGCCCCTCTTGATTTTATAAACCTCTATAAGGCCATCCCTCAGCCTCTGATGCTCCAGGGAAAATAGCCTCAGCCTATTCAGCCTCTCCCTATAGCTCAAATCCTCCAACCCTGGCAACATCCTTGTAAATCTTTTCTGAACCCTTTCAAGTTTCACAACATTCTTCCATTAGGAGGGAGACCAGAATTGCAATATTCCAACAGTGGCCTAACCAATGTCCTGTACAGCCCCAACATGACCTCCCAACTCCTGTACTCAATACTCTGACCAATAAAGGAAAGCATACCAAACGCCTTCTTCATTATCCTATCTACCTGCGACTCCACTTTCAAGGAACTATGAATCTGCACGCCAAGGTCTCTTTGTTCAGCAATACTTCCCAGGACCATTAAGTGTATAAGTCCTGCCCTGATTTGCCTTTCCAAATACAGCACCTCACATTTAGCGAAATTAAACTCCATCTGCCACTCCTCAGCCCATCTGATCAAGATCCCATTGGACTCTGAGGTAACCTTCTTCGCTGTCCGCTACATCTCCAATTTTGGTGTCATCTGCAAACTTACTAACTGTACTTCTTATGCTCGCATCCAAATCATTTATATAAATGAGGAAAAGCAGTTGATTCAGCATCGATCCTTAAGTTGACATTTAGGTGCCAGCCACCTTTCCTCAATTTAGTAAATATGTTCTTTACTGCCTATAATGCATTTACCTCCTTTCTGAATGAGACCAAAATTGCAATGTTCTCACAAGTCCTCTCTATAATTGAAGCATAAAGCATCTATACTTTTATGTACAATTCCTCTCATAAGAAAAGATAGGCTCCCATAAGCATTGTTGATTACTTGCTGTTCCTGCAAACTAACTGACTTATGCACCAGACCACCTAAATCACTTTACACTCAGAATTTTGCAGTAATTTTCAGTTTAAATAATACTTTGACATTTTTTTGTTTTTTTTTCTGCCAAAATGAACTACTTCACATTTTCCCACATTGCACTCTGCCTGTCAGATTTTTACCCAGCCACTCAACTTACCTATATCTATCTGCAATTCCTTTATATCTTTTCTTGCAACAAACGTTCCAACCTGTCTTGGTGCCATTGGTAAGTTTAGCTATCATGCCTCTACTCTCCTTAGCTAACTCCTTGATGAAAATTGTAAAAGGTTGATGTCCCAGTGTAGACCCAAAACAATTACTTGAATGTAGCTTCTGTTCCCTAGTGTATGGAAGTCAAAGAGGTGATTTATTTGCGGTTTTAAAATATGTTAAAAAAAATGGCAAGTAAGTTAAGGTCTTTTCATGGGGATGGGGGTAAAGGGTGTATATTAAGGCAGGGGACTTAACCTCAAAGTCAGAGCCAGGCTATTTATCATAAAAGTGAGAAATAATTTCTTTAAGAGGAACTCTCCCACAAATAACAGTAGACACTAGCTAAATAATGTTAAAGGTGAACCCTTGTATTGCCAAACTGGCTTCCTTCTTCTTGGGCAGACTCTTAGGATTGAAGATCACTTTCTAACAAAAGATATCAGGAATATATTGTTCCTATTCCTTAGGAAACCATAAATACATGAATCCACAAATCCGTTACTACCAGCATGAATCATTGGTTCCAATAATAAAACCTGTGTGGTAGGAATAAACAGCCACCAGGAATAAGCCACATAAACATTACCACATTCAACAATTTTAAGAAGCATTTCACAAATAGAAGTAAATTTGTCTCATGAATATTTATGGAACAATGGCTCAGTAGTTAGCACTGTTGCCTCACAGCACCAGGGACTGTGGTTCAATTCCTGCCTCGGGTGACTGTCTGTGTGGAGTTTGCACATTCTCCCCATGTCTGCATGGGTTTCCTCTGGGTGCTCTGGTTTCCTCCCACAGTCCAAAGATGTGCAGGTCAGGTGAATGAGTCATATTAAATTGCCCATAGTGTTCGGTGCATTAGTCAGAAGGAAATGGGTCTGGGTGGGTTAGTCTTCGGAGGGTTGGTGTGGACTTGTTGGGCCGAAGGGCCTGTTTCCACACTGTAGGGAATCTAATCTAATCTACTTGAACACTTTCCACTGAAAATGATTTGTTGTAGCGAAATGTGAATGAGCACTGATTCTGATGTCAGTGGTGATGTGTCACTGATTTTCAGCTATTGCCAAGCGAGTGAAGGGAGAGGGAAGGTTGGGACGTGTAGCTTTATTGTGGATTGCAGCCACGTAAAGCTTCACCACAGATAATGGTTGAAGCAGAGGCCATTATATCAGTTATGGGAAAATCGGGTAAATATTTAAAGCAGAAGTGGTTACAAGATTATGGGAATAGAGAAGGTCATTGAGTTTAGTTTTAGCTTGTAATGGCAAAGACCCATCATCCATACAAGCAATTTGTCAGTCTCCTTTTATAATGAAAAATATAATCATAAGAATGAATTAAGTTATCAAGAACAGGGAAATGAAGTCAATTTATTTCATAGAGGTAATTTGCTTATCAGTTTTGCAATAGCCCATACCCAGCGATATGAGAAGTGCCTGTAGTCTGGTAATGAAGAGTTAGGACCCTGTGTGTTTTGAGAGAATCCAATAAATGTAGCACTGTGTGGGAGGGTATCCCAAGATTTGGAGTTGGGGAAAATCCTTTTTCTAGAATCCCCTTCAAAAGATGTATCTGAACAGGGGTACGGTGGGGGAAGAGTGGTGGTTGAGAAGGATCAAGGAGTATGATGTTACTGAACCAGTTAGAGTCTAGCATGTCGTTTAAATATTTATGGAACATGCTGTTATGACTCACTGGGATAGCATTGGAAATCAAACACCATTACTTCCAGAATCAACACAAAGCTAAAGATTTTTAAATGTTTCAAAATTCCCCAATTAACCCCAATTAATCGACTCAGGTTGATAGAAAGAATGGACCAGGATTCTGTACTGAAGGGAATTACTATTTATTTCAAATAATTAGACTCTAGCTACAATAAGGAGTTATGAACAATTAGCATATAATACTACAAATTGAAACTCTAATGAGCAGGCAAGCAGATTGGTATTTATACTAACTTCACAATCAAGCATATTTTGACCCAAGTCTTCTTCAAATGAGCGATGGGATAAAATAATGTCAAAAAAACAAGGGACAGTAGCCATGGAATAATGAGTCAAGGAACAATCAGCTATGACCTGTCAAAGGACAACTGCTGAAGGACTCCATAGGACTCTTTCGACCCTTGGGCTAACTTAAGCAGAAGACAGAATTCATTGAAATGAGTTATGTTGGTATAAGAAATTGGCTTCATACTGTTTGCAAGGTGGAAGTCTGTGACTGTAATGGATTGGATAAAAAATGTTTCCCCATGATATCAATGCTGGCGAGATTTCACACTACAAGAATACTGAAGCTTCTATGTAAACACAAATGATGAGATAATCAATGAGCCATATACTCCATTGAGTTTATTGATGAATCTTCAACTGAGGCAACTCTGATGGAAGCAGCTTGGTGAGAAAGTAATTGATTGATTCAAGTCTGATAGTAGGTACTGTGAGATAAACTTGAGCACAAAATTCATTTCTGTATTTTTCCTGGAAGAATCATCAGTACTATTACAAAAAACATATAAAGCAAAAATCAGACTTTAAGTAAGATGAGTAAGGAAGTGAAAGTGTCGATTTCACCAATACTGCACTCGCAGAGGAAATGAAAGGTGTCAGTTGATCATTGACTTAAATAATCAGACTATCATAAATCAACTTAGATTTACAAGCAGCTTGAGGGAAAAATCTGCTCATACAGATTGAAGAGATGGTGTTCAATTCCATGGAAGCCACTATTGAGGTGAGATGATTAAAATCCCCAGATTCCAGATACAGTCAAAAAGACATTGCCTGGTTCAGAGATCAAGAATGCTGTCGCAAACAGAAAATTGCCCAAATGAAGTGATTCACGATTCTACAAAAAAGAAATTGCTGAGCAAGAAGCAGAACTGAGGAAATGGACATGGTCTCATCAATATTGGAACTGAGGAAGTGGACATGGTCTCATCAATATTGGAACTGAGGAAGTGGACATGGTCTCACCAATATTGGAATTGAGGAAGTGGACATGGTCTCACCAATATTGGAACTGAGGAAGTGGACATGGTCTCACCAATATTGGAATTGAGGAAGTGGACATGGTCTCATCAGTATTGGAACTGAGGAAGTGGACATGGTCTCACCAATATTGGAATTGAGGAAGTGGACATGGTCTCACCAATATTGGAATTGAGGAAGTGGACATGGTTTCACCAATATTGGAATTGAGGAAGTGGACATGGTCTCACCAATATTGGAATTGAGGAAGTGGACATGGTCTCACCAATATTGGAATTGAGGAAGTGGACATGGTCTCACCAATATTGGAACTGAGGAAGTGGACATGGTCTCACCAATATTGGAACTGAGGAAGTGGACATGGTCTCACCGATATTGGAATTGAGGAAGTGGACATGGTTTCACCAATATTGGAATTGAGGAAGTGGACATGGTCTCATCAATATTGGAACTGAGGAAGTGGACATGGTTTCACCAATATTGGAACTGAGGAAGTGGACATGGTTTCACCAATATTGAAGCTGAATGAAAGCATCCAAGCTCAGCAACATGTTGTGGTAAGGAGTTGACACACTTCCACCCAGATTTATCTGTAGGGATAAGAATTGAGGATAAGAATCTTATAACACAGTTTGAAGTAGTAGGTCAAAACAATGCATGGAAGCCACTGCTGAGAAGGATGATCAATGTTCAGAGGTCAAGGATACAATCAAGAAGAGATGACCTGTTTCAGAGATCCAGGATAGTACACAAAAGAAATTGTCTGTTTCAACAGGAAGTCCAGAATTTGTGACGTCAGAGACTTATGAAGAGAAAGTTATGGTAATTGTAATTATGTGAATAAATGAATGCAAAACCATTCATAATAGATAAAAACATCTTAAAGATGGGAGACATCATATAAATCATAGAATCTCTACAATGTGGAGATAGGCCATTTGGCCCACCAAGTCCACACCAACCCTCTGAAGAGTAACCCACCCAGACCCATTTCCCTACCCTACTACTCTACATTTACCCCTGACTAATACACCTAACCTACACATCCCCAAACACAGTGGGTAATTTAGCATGGCCAATTCACCTAAGCTGTATTGTGGGAGGAAACCGGAGCATCTGAAGGAAACCCACGCTGATAGAGGGAGAATATGCAAACTCCACACAGGCAGTCACCTGAGTATTGAAAGAGCATGTGAGAATCTGGAAGGGTTTATGTTGAGGAATGCCTTAATCACCACCTACTAGGAGGAGCAGTGATTAAGATTCATCTTACAACATCAGCCCTCAGGCTCCCAAAATCTATAAATATAAAATATCTCATGATTGTTCAGCTCTCAACCTTCTGATTACTCATCACTACTTCTCTCAACACTATTTTGCCATGGTCTTGCAATCAATTTCCTGCTATGTCTGCCATTGACTTCATGCTGTCGCGACATTCCCTCTCTATTTTTCCTCCCTTATTCAATTATTCCCTCATTCTGAGCCCTGGCTCTACCCATTGCAGGTCTTATGCCATTGTTAACATCCTGCCAGTTATTTTTTAATGTTACTCTCAGCCTGTTCCTATTTTTCTCTGTCTTAAGATTGTTCTTGGAAACACTATTGCTCTGCTTTTTTCATATCCTGTGCTTTTAATCATTCTGGAGAAAGTGAGGACTGCAGATGCTGGAGACCAGAGTCGAAGAGTGTGGCACTGGGAAAGCACAGCCAATCAGGCAGCATCTGAGGAGCAGAACTTCCTGCTCCTCGGATGCTGCCAGATCGGCTGAGCTTTTCCAGCGCCACACTCTGTGTCTCTTAATTACTCTTCCAAATCTAGCAGAAACTGAAAGAACTGTGGGATGCTGGAAATCAAGAACAAAAACAGAAATAGCTAGAAAAACTCATTAGATCTGGTAGCGTCTGATGAGAGAAAGCAGAGTTCTTCAGAACTTAGAGTCACTGGACCCGAAACATTAACTCTGCGTTCTCTCAACAAATGCTGCCAGAACTGCTGAGCTTTGTAAGCCAATTCTGTTTTTGATATTATATCTCATATCTGCATTCTGTGCTCCTTCTGCTATTCTAATATTCTCCTGGTGTCTCTTCTCAGCCATATTTTTCTTTACTAGTTTCCAGCATTAAGCAACACAAAATATGATATACGTTATTTCTGCTGTGTGAGTCCTCCACATTGTTGCCTGTTGGATGAGCAATCTGTACCACTCCTTATCATATGAACTTGCTGGACTATTGCTTATGATAAGATAGACTTGCCGACAATATGCTCTTTCAGAGTAGGGATTGACAAAGTCAACTTGGGCTCGAGTAATAGAGGAAAACCATCTGATATTCTAACGAGAATAAGCGTTTGCTGAAGTAGAATCTTGTTTATTTCATGATGGTAACTATGTATAAATTACACTGTTGTGATAAACATTGTTAGGGATACTATGAGGAAGAGCCAGATGGTAGGTCATACTCCTTCAAGATCTTAAGCTGAGTCCAACCAATCCACATAACAGTATCACAGTGAGTGCCCATAAGACACTCCTCCACATTAACCCTTTCCGACCTTCATGCAAAGTGCTCTTCTGTGGATTTATCCTGATGTCAGCTGTGACAGAACATAATCCCCTCGTTTACTGTGTGCCATAAGCCAGTACACCTGGGAAGATATAAACATCATCAAAATAAGATTGTCTTTTGGGGATGTTAAGACATGATTTGCTGAATTCTTCTTGTTCCTACATCAGAAAAAGGGCTCACATATTTTTTATTCTGTTTTACCAATTCCAACTTATAGTTGTCCAAGATTGGCCAAGTTTCCATTTCCAGAGTTCCTTGGAACTTTAGAACTGGACTTAAAAAAACCTTGAAATGGAACAGAAAATGAAATGACTTCTCGAATATACTCAACATGAGAGGCCAGAGGCAATCCGATCACAACATGATATGTACCTATCCGAGACTTGAATGATTTGGCTCTATCATTGAGATCACACAGTCAAACTATAAAGCTCCAAATTGCACTTAGAAGCTGTCAATTGCAGAATAGCTGGGTGTATACCCTCATTAATTGGAAATTCTAATCCCAACATCAATTAGTATGATACTCAGTCCCCAGTCCAACGATGTTAATTACTGGAATCATCCTCATTGAAACATCTTCAAACTATTCACAAACCCAGGAATATGAAGTAACCATCAAGAGTGGAAGGGGTTTAGGTCAGTCATTTCCATGAGTGTTTTTTGCACTTTAGCAAACATGGATTTAGAGACAGAGGCAGCAACTTACAAGGAAATTGCACCCAGGGTATATATTCCTCTGAGCAATCAAGTGGACATGTCCAGTTCAAAAATAAAGGTAGTGTGAATTGTGAGAATTTATTGACCTTGAAGGGAGCAGGGTATTAATGTTTGTAGGTTATTGGAGGATACTGATGTTTTTAAGTTATTGGTTATACAATAAACAGTTACAGGAATCTAAGGGATATTGAGTTGCAAGCCTAGACCATTAATATGAAGGTTGATGGAGTTGTGGATAGTGTGGAGGATTGTGGTAGGTTGCAACAGGATGTTGACAGGATACAGAACTACATAGGATCCCTACACTGTGGAAACAGGCCAACAGGCCTAACAGGTCATCAGTGACCCTCCGAAGAGACCCATTTCCCTGCCCTATCTCTCCACATTTTCCCTGAAGAACGCACCTAACCTACACATCCCTAAACACTATGGGCAACTTAGCTTGGTCAAATCACCTAATTTGCACATCTTTGGACTGTGGGAGGAAACCCACGCAGAGATGGGGAGAATGTGTAAACTCCAGACAGACATCCCTCATGGCTGGAATCAAATCTGGGTCCCTGGTGCTGTGAGGCAGCAGTGCGAACCACTGAACCATCTTGCCACCCAATTGGACCCAGAACTGGGCTGAGAAGTAGCAGATGGAACTCAACCTGGAAAAATGTGAAGTCATTCACTTTGAAAGATTTAATTTGAATGCAGAATACAGAGTTAAAGGCAATTCTTGACAGTGTAGAGGAACAGAGAGATCTTGGGATCCACGTCCAGACATTCCTCAAAGTTGCCACCCAAATTGACATGGTTGTTAAGAAGGCATATGGTGTGTTAGCTTTCATTAGGAGGGGGATAGAGTTTAAGAGCCACGAAGTTATGTTGCAGTTCTATAGAGCCCTGGTTAGACCACACTTGGAATATTGTGTTCAGTTCTAGTCACCTCATTATAGGAAGGATGTGGAAGCTTTAGAGAGGGCGCAGAGGAGATTTACTGGATGTTTTCTGGACTGGAGGGCATGTTTTATGAAGAAAGTTTGAGGGAGCTAGGGCTTTTCTCATTGGAGCGAAGAAGGATGAGAGGTGGCTTGATCAAGGTGTATAACATGTTCAGAGGCATAAATAGAGTGGATACCCAGAGACTTTTTCCCAGGGCGGAAATGTCTATCATGAGGGGCATAACTTTAAGGTGACAGGAGGAAGGTTAAGGGGATATGTCAGAGGTCAGAGTGATGGGTGTATGGAATGTACAACCTACAGTGGTAGTAGAGTCAGATACATTAGGGACATTTAAGCGACTCTTGGATGGGCACATGAAAGGTAGTACAATGAAGGGTATGTAGGTTAGTTTGATCTTGGAGTAGGATAAAAGGCCGGCACAACATTGAGGGCCAAATGGCCAGTACTATGCTGCACTTTTCTATTATGGGCGGCACGGTGGCACAGTGGTTAGCACTGCTGCCTCACAGCGCCAGAGACCCGGGTTCATTTCCTGCCTCAGGCGACTGACTGTGTGGAGTTTGCACATTCTCCCCGTGTCTGCGTGGGCTTTCTCCGGGTGCTCCGGTTTCCTCCCACAGTCCAAAGGTGTGCAGGTCAGGTGAATTGGCCATGCTAAATTGCCCGTAGTGTTAGGTGTAGGGGTATGGGTGGGTTGCGCTTCGGCGGGTCGGTGTGGACTTGTTGGGCCGAAGGGCCTGTTTCCACACTAGGTAATCTAATCTAATCTAATCTATTTTGCCAACTTGGCTGATTCAGGTCAGATTTTAGAGTTAAGAAGATAAGAAGGTTGGTGCCAGTTCACCTTGCTACACCAATGAAACCTGACAAGGGTGAAAATAGATGTTTAGAGAAACTGTTCCCAAGTAATTCAAATTCTGAGACATATCTTGAAGAATTATGAATATATGAGAAATATATTTCTGTGATCGAAACTGACCTCTTGCAAATTCTACTTATATTCTTTGTATGTATTGGTTTCAAGTTAGAGAATTTTATAATACTTCATAGGTTAAATGTCACACAGTGCTGTCAAAAAGTTTGTTAAAATAATTTTGAGCTAGAAGCATCAGTCATGAGATACAATTTCTATCTTTGGAAATTGAGAAAGTATTGTTGACACTCGGCATGTTATGTAGTGTACAGACAATGAGGAAAATCTGATGGAATTTGTTGATGTCAAGAGTAGCTAATTATGAAAGATTATTACTGTGTTTATTATAAATAGATTCAATAAACAATTGGACATCTCGAAAGAAAGAGATTGAGGAAGATGATAAGTAGCTAATCAAGTTGGACTTGGCAGATCGAGAAAAAGCAAATTTGCATAGGGATCACACGATTTTATTCGAGGCATTTTTAATCAATCTGTTCAGTTGTGTTATGAAACACCTCTAAAATAGGTGGGACTTGAACCCAGGACTTCTGACCTAGGGATAGATACTCAGTCACAGAACTCGCACACTATTTTGTCTGTGCTGCCTTTAAAACCCTTGATTGCCAATCACTAGACTTATTGGGGATAATTTTAGCTTTCATCACCTAGTGAAGGGCCACTGAAAACAAATCAAAGCCCATTTTACACTTTGGATGATTCTCTTTTTCACTGAATTCAGGCAAAACCAGTGAGGTGTAAAACAGGCTGGCAATTTACTATCATTTGCTCATCACCTGACAAGAAATGACAAAAGTCTTGCCATTTCCAATGAAATAGCAGAGCAAATAATGTTCCTAGAAAATACTTAGGATTAAAAAATCTGATAACATTTTTGCAGGGAGGTGATATTCTCTAAGACATGGTTTCACTTTTGTTTTGCTAAACATTAATGGCAATACTCTTCAACAATCATTTTTTGATAAATTGTCAAGTGTGTTGCACATAACAGTTTCAGACACAGAAATAAACATTTTAGTCAATTTTCTTAATAAATGGATATGCGAAGGGGAGTTTGGTCTTGAATACCTGAATGCAATGTCCAGAGAAACAGATGAATGACTATTCCACTTATTCACTCAGTGAGCAAAATGGAGATTTGCAATAGGAATCCAGGCAATGACAAACGGAAGAATTATCTGGGATTTTCTGACAGTCAGACAGCTGTTACTCCAGTATTGAAAAGAGTTGCATATGGGTACCCCGCACAATCCCCATCAGAGTATGTCTGCTGGCAATTCCTATCTGCCTGAAACCCCTGAAAGTTCCTTTTTAAAACAGAAAGTTGAGGACTCTTGCCTCAATGGGTGCAGCTCCAACAACACTCAAGAAGCTTAGCAGTATCCGCTTGATTGGCACTACATCCACAAAGGGAATGCAGATTTCTCCAGCTTCCTCATTTCCCCTCCCCCCACCTTATCTCAGTCCCAACCCTAGGACTCAGCACCGCCTTCTTGACCTGAAATCTTCTTCCCGACCTGTCCGCCCCCAACCGCTCTCCGGCCTATCACCCTTACCTTAACCTCCTTCCACCTATCGCATTCCCAATGCCCCTCCCCCAAGTCCCTCCTTCCTACCTTTTTATCTTAGCCTGCTTGGCACACCTTCCTCATTCCTGAAGAAGGGCTTATGCCCGAAACATCGATTCTCCTGCTCCTTGGATGCTGCCTGACCTGCTGTGCTTTTCTAGCAACCCATTTTTCAGCACTACATCTACAAACATCGACTCTCTCCAACACCAACAGTCAGAAGCAGTGGTGTGCACTATCTACAAGAAGCCCTGAGGAAATTCACAAAAGATTCCCAGACACCACCTTCTAAACCTATATCCACATTGATCTAGAAGGACAAGGGTAGCAGGTATAGGTTAACATCACCACCTGTAAATTCCCCTCCAAACCAGTCACCATCTGGACTTGGAATTCTATTGCCATTCCTTCACTGTCTCTGGGTCCAAATCCTGAAATTCCCTCCCTAACAGCATTGTGGATCTACCTACAGCACATGGATTGCAGCAGTTCAAGACATCAGCTCACCACCACCTTCCCAAGGGTAATTGGGAACAAACAATAAATGCTGGCCAGTCAGCAATGCACACATCCCATCAATGTCATAGAGTCATAGAGGTGTAACCCATCCATGCTGACCAGATATCCCAACCCAATCTAGTTCCACCTGCCAGCACCCGGCCCATATCCCTCCAAACCCTTCCTATTCATATACCCATCTAAATGCTTCTTAAATGTCGCAATTGCACCAGCCTCCACCACTTCCTCTGGTAGCTCATTCCATACACGTACCACCCTCTGCGTGAAAAAGTTGCCCCTTAGGTCTCTTTTATATCTTTCCCCTCTCACCCTAAAACTATGCCCTCTAGTTCTGGACTCCCCGATCCCAGGGAAAAGACTTGGACTATTTATCCTATCCATGCCCCTCATAATTTTGTAAACCTCTATAAGGTCACCCCTCAGCCTCCGACGCTCCAGGGAAAACAGCCCTAGCCTGTCCAGCCTCTCCCTATAGCTCAAATCCACCAACCCTGGCAACATCCTTGTAAGTCTTTTCTGAACCCTTTCCGATATCTTTCCAATATGAAGGAGACCAGAATTGCACACAATATTCCAACAGTGGCCTGACCAATGTCCTGTACAGCCGCAACATGACCTCCCAACTCCTTTACTCAATACTATAACCAATAAAGGAAAGCATATCAAATGCCTTCTTCACTATCCTATCTACCTGCGACTCCACTTTCAGGGAGCTATGAACCTGCACTCCAAGGTCTCTTTGTTCAGCAACACTCTCTAGGACCTTACCATTAAATGTATAAGTCCTGCTAAGATTTGCTTTCCCAAAATGCAGCACCTCACATTTATCTGAATTAAACTCCATCTGCCACTTCTCAGCCCATTGGCCCATCTGGTCCAGATCCTGTTGTAATCTGACGTAATCCTCTTTGCTGTCCACTACACCTCCAATTTTGGTGTCATCTGCAAACTTACTAACTGTACCTCTTATGCCCGCATCCAAATCATTTATGTAAATAACAAAAAGTAGAGGACCCAGCACCGATCCTTGTGGCACTCCACTGGTCACAGGCCTCCAGTCTGAAAAACAACCCTCCACCATTACCCTCTGTCTTCTACCTTTGAACCAGTGCTGTATCCAAATGGCTAGTTATCCCTGTATTCCATGAGATCTAACCTTGCTAATCAGTCTCCCATGGGGAACCTTGTCAGACACCTTACTGAAGTCCATATAGATCTCATCTACTGCTCTGCCCTCATCAATCTTCTTTGTTACTTTTCAAAAAACTCAATCAAGTTTGTGAGACATGTATTAAAAAAATCCAATTAATTTAACTAAAATAGCTACTCAGAGAAAGTTAGACTACTAAATATCTAAATTAACTCCTGAGAAACTATTCAACAGACCACATACTTGCATCACACACCCTAAACGACACACCCTGGCAACCACTTACACTCACATACCCTGACCCAACACTCTTTGGCACCTGGCCCCCTTGTTATGAAGGTGTTGGTGTGTACTGTAACTTTAAGAGAGGATGGAAGCTAACACGGACTTAAAGAGGCACACAGTGTGCTGAAAGAATTTAAAACGTAACATTTGACTGTGAAACTAATAGTGCGGAGGAGTTGCCATGATACAAAAACAAATTTGAATTCAGTATTTTGACAACATCAAACCAAAGAGCAATCAGATTGGAATTACAGCTCCATATTTCTGTGGGAGTCTGAAGCAAAACAGTTCTCCCTAAAATGGGATGCTCCTTCTTTCATCAAAAATAAGGGCTGAAGTTGCAATCTACATAGGAAAATCTGGCTCATTGATTGGCCAAGTAATCAATTTCATAAACAGACGAATGTGTTTTCCTTATATGGCTAATATGAATTTGTTGCTGTAACATATTATCAATGAAAATATCCGTATTCCGAGTTGTCTCCTATCCAATATGCATCAGTTCATTTGGAATCTACCTGATCTATCTCAGAGACTGACATTTTATTTTTTTTTAACACTCATTTCTTATTAAAAAGGTAACATGACTTTATGGCATGATTCCAGCATCATCATCTCAAGAATAAAGTGCAATAAAAACATTAAAACACAAAGATATCAATAAATATATTCAGTTTGTTTATAGAAATGTAGAGTCATTGAATCACACAGCATAGAAACAGATCCTTCAGCCCAACTCGCCCATATCGACCCTAAGTTTCTAAAACTGACCTATTCCCATTTACCTGCATTTGGCCTATATCCCTCCATGCCTTTTCTATCCATGTACCTGTCCAAATATCTTTTAAATGTTGCAATTGTACTCACCTCTACCACTTCCTCTGGCAGCTCTTTTTCCATATATGCACCGCCTTTTGTGTGAAAAGTTGCCCCTCAGGGCCTTTTAAATCTTTTCCCTTTCTCCTTAAATCTTTGCCCTCTGGTTTTAGACTCCTCTATCCTGGGGAAAAAAACATTGGCTATTCACCTTCTCTGTGCTCATCATGCAATGGCTTCTTTGTAAACGCTCTCGGTAATTTATTAACAATTACTGAAGACCCTGAATGTATTCTGTTTTCCGAAAATCATTGTATATGCAGTTATTTTGATGTTTGGCATGTGTAGCTGATGGGTTAGCCTTGGAAAATTGAAAATTTTGATTATATTGGCAAGTGATCCAAACCCAAGGTGGAGCGTTTCTCATTTCTGTTTTTCCCCTTTCATATGAATTGTAAAACTGTTTTAAGCTGTGTGCAGTTCAGAGCCTCCAGCACTGACACTGATCCATGACAGAATGGAATAAAGACATCATGATGGGTTTTCTGCTTCAGAGACTTGGCTGCCTGCCATGAGATGTTGTCAGCTCCACATAATGGGACTCTTAAAATGTAGAACATGGGGACCCTTCAGTAAAATCTCTCTACATTGTTCTTTGTTTTCAGAAGGGGAAAGAAACTGCTCGGAGCAAAATTGTGACCTTTATTTAAAAATGAACCCATTCCAGTAGAATGAACACGATAAGAATGTGTTTGGAAAATGTTGTCACATCAGTAATTTCCTTAATCCATTTAAAATGGCTATCTGTAGTATAAGTATTCATAGGTTAGCGACTTCTCATGTGTTAACTGCTGCACGGTAAATAAACAGACTCCTTTGACTTGGTGTGGTCCATTTTCCATGGGATAATATATCTATTCCAAGATGCTATTTCATACAAAAATGTGGAAAACAATGAGGTCAGAGCAAAGCTCAGATGTCATTCACATTGGGTAAAATTTATTCACTGTTCTTCTATTTGCATAATTTATTCATGTATCTGGGTTAGCATTGATTTGTTACTGTGCTCAGTCTCTGAAATTCGCTCCAAACATTTTGCATTTGATTAATTCCTTTCATTGTTACACTCATTTTGTACATACTTGATATACTGGCGCTGAAAATATGTTTAGAACTAAAATGCTCGGCATAAATTAGGGCACTGAAGGTATTCACTTCCTGGTCATTGACAGTAAGTGATGACACATATCTGGTGGTCTCCAGATTGTCAGAGACTGCGTATACACTTATTAAGACCCTGCGGACATTCTGAAGTGCAGATAGTAAGGAGTTGATCTCAACCAAGTGTTGCGGACTGGTTCCAAGGTCCAAGGACTCTGTGCTGAGGGAACACAGTGAAGCTTGTGGAGCTGTCACCAAGGCACAGTAGGGAAAGATCATTGTCTAAGGTCTTTCTGCCAAAGTTAGATGGGTGTCCATTCAGTAATTGGACCCTCCCGATGCCTCAAATGTATAATATATAATCTTGTACAAGTAGGACATGCCTTTGGTTTGTTTGCTGGATACAGTCAAAGCAGACATATGTGAAATTTAAACTGATTCCCTGATGTATGGGACCTTTGACAAATGTGTCCAACCTTGAACTAGAGTGGAGACTTGTGCTAGATGGACTGCACTTACCTTGATAGCTAACAAGGAAGTGATCCTTTCATCACATTAATTGCTCAATTCAGTACCTCTCCCAGGCCAAGCTAATGGTACAGGAAGAATAACTGGGAGGAGGCTACTTTCCCTGAGTCTAAGTGGGAAAAGTGCCATCCCCAAGCCCTCATCTGATTGTCTGCATAAGTAGAGGAGGAATTCATTGATTTAAAAAAACAGTAGGACATTTTATATCACTATCCACTACACAATGGTTTCAAGGAACTTTATCAGTAGGGAACTCACCCATGCTGAGCCCCTTTTCAATGACCAAGTACATCACTCCCACTCAGCCTGCAGGGAAAAGGCAGCATTTCCAGACATTTTTTGAGGTTGCTACAATGGCAGAGGGGACTACTTTCTCCTACTTTCATCACACAGTCTCAATGCTCATATTGACGTGCACCAAGACCTTCACCCGCAGCTGTTTCTGATAGGCCTAAAAGGTAACAGGGCCACTGGAGCAAGGAAGCAGCCAGCCCTGTATTTATGTAGCTAGGTTCCGCAACCAGTGATTGTGATGTTGGGATTGCCATGGGCTCCAGAGTGATATCCTCTCTTTTTAATAATAATATTAATGAAGGTGGTTGTTTGGGGGCAATTAAAGATGGTGAATTACTTCCCACCTCACAATTCTTTTTGATTTTGGACAGAGAAAAACGAGACAAAGATAAGACAAAGAGCAAGGAAATGAGGGCAGTCTCAAGTGAAATAGGTATTTTTTTTTATTTGTTCACTGGAAACCAGTATCTCTGGCTAGGCTAGCATTTACTGCCTGTCCCTATTGCCAAAGGGTAGTTAAGAGTCAACAACATTGCTGCGGGTCTGGAGTCACATGTAGGACAGACCAGGTAAGAATGGCAGTTTCCCTTCCAAAAGAATGTTAGATAGGTTTTCCCTGACAATCAATATTGGATTCATGGTCATCATTAGATTCTTAATACCAGACTTTTATTGAATTTAAATTCCACTATCTACCCTGGCAGGATTTAAACCCAGGTTCCCAGAATATTGCCTATGTCTCTGGATTAATAGCCGAGTGATAATACCACGAGGTCATCGCCTTCCCATTTCTTTTTGGCATTTACAACAGGTGGCAGTCAATAGATGGAGTTGCAGAGGTGATATCTTCTCTGGGGTAGCTAGATATAATCGGCAGCCTCTATTCAGTTCTGTCCTTACCCTCTCCTTTTCTTACCCACCCCAAAATGCAGCTATGAGGTGGAAGTAGATCTCCTCTCCCTTTTTCTAAAACACAGTAAGGTCCTTATGTTGATTATGGTTGCTGGGGTGCTTCGTTCTCTTCTCAAAATGTTGATTTATTTTCTTTATTTTCTTGTGTGGTAGCAGAGCTCACAAAATCTCTTCCTCTCCGTAGCCAGCAGTAATAGCAGCAAGCAATCCACTCTTGTGATTTGTTTTATGTTTCTCCTGGTCTCTCAGCAGTTTAGTAGAAAACAGCTGCTGGAGATATTCATTCACCCGATTGGGCCTTGGCTTGTAGATTCTGCTGTTTTCAAAGAGAATATTTCTCCAGTCTCCTTTTCTAGCCCCCCAAAACTATTCCTCAGCTCTGAGTAACCAACATCTGTTGGTTTGGAGTTGAGGGAACTCTTCTTTGTCCATGAATATGGTTATAATTGAACATGAAACAAAATTGTACTTTCTTTTCATATCAATTAGGTATTAGGTTTTTTTGTTGTGACAACACAACAGATTCATTCCTTCCAACTTGAAAAATCTGTTAAAAGGGATGAAAGCTAAATGTTATGATTATGACCAACCCCGATAATGTATTCTTAACAATACGAGAAAAAGGCCCAACCTCTCCAATCTGAGGCAACACTTCATGCATTATTGTGATGATTTCCCTCTGCGAAAAGGTAAATGGTTCTGAAAGCATTAATGTTGAAGCCGCATTAAGTTCTATCCAATCTGATGAGGTTATTAGTCTTTGTCTGGAGGATTGAACAGTCTAGGAGGAGGTTCTGATGAACCTCAACCCATCCACCATTAATTTGATCAATTATCTTTCACACCTAGAGCCACTACAGTGGCTCAGTGGTTAGCACTGCCGCCGCACAGCACCAGGATCCTGGGTTCAATTCCTGCCTCAGGCGACTATCTGTGTGGAGTTTGCACATTCTCCCCGCGTCTGCGTGGGTTTCCTCCGAGTGCTCCAGTTTCCTCCCATAATCCAAAGATGTGTGTGTCAGGTGAATTGGCCATGCTAAATTGCCTATAGTGTTAGGTGCATTAGTCAGGAGTAAATATAGGGTAGGGATATGGGTCTGGGTGGATTACTCTTTGGAGGGTCAGTAATGGACTTGTTGGGTCGAAGGGCCTGTTTCCATACTGTAGGGAATCTAATCTAATCGAGAGCACTTTGTCACATCAATCAGCCAATTCATCAATACTGGATTTACCCCCATTACCCTTCCCCTGAGCAGAGACAATAGCAGGGCAAACTCCTTGTCCTGTTGCAGGCAAATAGGGATAAAAGCTACAGGAACCATGTCTAGGAGCAATAGGTTTTGCCAGGTCTCCAGGAATAGAATATCAATCTCCAGCTATGTGCAATCCTAAAGGAAAATCATTGTGTTACTAATACATATTGTTTTTTGTTATTTTCTGTGAAAATTTTTCTTTACGAGATATGTGAATATTGAAAATTGGAAATATATGGCTTTCAGCTGATGGTCAAGCATCATCCAATTGTTTTAGTTATTGTATGAAGACAGTGCATAACAAGGATACATGTGATAGTTAATTAATAGTTAGAGTATGTTGGACATGAAAGGGTTAATACTGTGGAGTGCCATAAGCACCAACACTACGATGATGTTCATATGGATTTTGGGGAGCAGAAAAACTTAGGATCTTGGAAGAAATGTAACCAAACATCGGTCCTCCTCAAAGCCACTGTAACAACCTCTAATCATACCAATGTAAACTATAACTAGTTGGTTTCATTCAATAAATTATCTTGCTAACAACAAGAAACTCTTCTAGCAACACAAGGAAGTAGCTTTCCTCTATAACACTTGACCAAACGGACCCTGTAGTTTCCTACACTCAAAGAGGATGATTTCAGCAATCTTTACAATGAACAGCAGCTTATACAGTATAGTGAGCTGGCACATTGAATGGGGGGACAAGCCAAGAGTTAAAGAATATATTTAATTAGAATTGGTAATCTTTGAGACCAAGTGGTTTGGGCAGTAACATTTAAGTCAGAACTAAGTCACCTGTCATGTTTTATAAAATTCAGTAAGTTTAAACAACTCTGGAAACAATCAGACATTTATGTAGTCCCAGTAAGAATCAATAAAAATCAATCAGCAATTAGTCTGAAAGTAGTTGGTGATTGTTGTAACTGGGATTGATGTTTTCAGCTGGATATATTCAAGAGATGACATTAGCTTGAGAGATGAGCTGTAACATTCGGTGCTAGTGTCAATTCAGCATTGCTTGAGAATTGACATCACACTCTTCCAATTTTGCATTCTTCTAGTGACCCATCCAGTGCATGCATTCATCCAAATGACAGCCAGAGAAGAGTGTACTTGTGTGCCAGAAACACATTTCAAAGTCAAAATAGTTCTCACTGTGCTGGAAAAGCTGTGTCCTACAGAGCTAAATCTTACAGCCCTGTTCTCCTGAAGCACATTCTCAAAATGTGAGCAAACATATTTCAGAATAGATTGTTCCCAAATTCAAGTATTATTTTTACTTTGCTACATTTAAAGACACCCAGAGAAAAAAAAAATGCACAAATACATGTAAATGTTTCAACCTTCAGAGCCAAGTAAGAAATTTTTAGATACATACCAATCCACCTTTTCAAGAGAGCTTCATGATATTCCAAGTATAATTATGCTTGCATTTCATTGACTAATACATTGTAGTGTTACATATTTTGAAATGCATCTGGCCATTGCTATTCATATGTTTGCTGTTTGTATGATCATCTGAGTAAAACCAACTGATATAGTAGTCATGATTTGGAGGTGTCAGTGTTGGACTTCAGTGTAGAAAGTTAAAAATCACATGACACCAGGCCATAGCCAACAGGTTTATTTGGAAGCACTAGCTTTCGGAGCACTGGTCCTTCATCAGGTGGTTATGGAGTATAAGATTGTAGGACACAGAATTTATTGCAAAAGTTTACAGTGTGATGTAACTGAAATTATATATTAAAAAAGACCTGGATTGTTTGTTAAGTCTCTTATCTTTTCGGCTGAGCATATTGGCTTCTGGTCTTTCACATGTAAATTCCAGAACTTTTTAAAGTTACATTCTCAAGTGAACTTTAACAATAGGTGCCATGTTGACCCAAATAATGCATTGAAGATGTGAGGTGCCCTGTGTGAGGCTGTCTGTGCCCCAATGTTCATACTGATTCTAATCTAAAAAAGGGATTTACAGAATCTTACATGGATTCATGCAGTTTTTGAGCAAAATAAAATGTAATTCTGCAAGTACAAATTCACCCCACAAACTTCTATGTGTGTGAATGCATGTGGGTGTGTGTGCACAGGGATGGGGGGTTATGAGTGTCTGTGAAAGAGTTTGTGTATATGTGTGTGTGAGTATAAAGGGGTATAACTCTCTGAGTGGTTGGTAGGTGCATATATGAGTGTGGAAGTGTATGTGTGAGCGTATGAGAGACAGCTTGTGTATGAGAGATGGTCTGCTTGAGTGAATGGATCTGTAGGGTATGTGTGTGTGGGAGAGGGGGGGGGGGTACAATGGAGTCACCTGTAGTGTGACATGAGCCCAAGGTTCCAGTTGAGGCCATCCCTATGGGTACGGAATTTAGCTATCAGCCTCTGCTCGGCCACTTTGCGTTGTTGCCTGTACTGAAGTCTGCCTTGAACGATGGTCACCCAAAGGTCCGAGGTCGAATGTCCCGGATCACTGAGGTGTTCTCCAACTGGGAGGGAGCACTCCTGTCTGTTGATTGTTGTGCAGTGTCTATTCATCCATTACCATTACACGCGGGGACACCACCCTCCTTGTATATGGCAGGTACTCTTGTGACTCAGCCAACATTGTCTATCTCATACGTTGCAGGCAAGGATGCCCTGAGGTATGGTACATTGGTGAGACCGAGCAGAGACTATGGCAACGGATGAATGGACACTGCACAACAATCAACAGACAGGAGTGCTCCCTCCCAGCTGGAGAACACCTCAGCGGTCCGGGACATTTGACCTCAGACCTTCAGGTAACCGTCCTCCGAGGCAGACTTCGGTATAGGCAACAACGCAAAGTGGCCGAGCAGAGGCTGATAGCCAGGTTTGGTACCCATGGGGATAGCTTCAACCGGAACCTTGGGTTCATGTCACACTATAGGTGACCACTATGGTTTGTATACACACACACACACACTCTCTCATATACAGGCTCTCTGGCATATGCTCACTAATACATTTCCACACTCACACACGCACCCCTTTACACTCACACTCACAGACACTTATAACCCCACCCCCGCACACGCGCACACACACACACATATACGTAGAAGTTTGTGGGGTGAATTTGTACTTGCAGAATTACATTTTATTTTGCTCAAAAACTGCAAGCATCCATGTAAGTTTCTGTAAATCCCTTTTTTAGATTAGAATCAGTCTGAACATTGGGGCACAGACAGCCTCACACAGGGCACCTCACATCTTCAATGCATTATTTGGGTCAACATGGCACCTATTGTTAAAGTTCACTTGAGAATGTAACTTTAAGAAAGTTCTGGAATTTACATGTGAAAGAACTGAAGCCAATATGCTCAACCGAAAAGATAAGAGACTTAACAAACAATCCAGGTCTTTTTCAATATATAATTTCAGTTACATCACACTGTAAACGTTTGCTATAAATTCTGTGTCCTACAATCTTGTATTCCACAACCACCCGTTGAAGGAGTAGCGCTCCAAAAGCTAGTGCTTCCAAATAAACCTGTTGGACTATAACCTGGTGAACTGTGATTTTCAACTGATATGGGATTGCCAAAATCCCCACCAATCAAGAAAACTTCAGCAAGCTGCTTCAACCAAAAAATAAATTACATGAAATTCATGTGGCTATCAGTATGACAAAATAAAACTGAGTTGTACAACTAACTATCACATTTCACCACCTCTGGGCAATCAGAAGTGTTTTCACTTCTAAGTAAATACATTTGAAGGATTGTCACTGTCATAATGTAAGGAACTATGACAGTCAATTTTCACATGCCAATCTCCCACAACGTGCAATCCTATGATGACCAGACATTCTGTATTAGTGTTGCTGGTTAATGGTCAGGACACCCGAAAGAGAGCAAGAGAATTGACTTACTTTTCATCAAAAATTAATTGGGGCTAGCTTATTTCAACCTGAGAGGCTTTACGTGTGAAAGACGATTCTTCCAACATGCAGCATCCCTTTAGTACTGCTCTGGAATGTCAGCTCAGATTTTAAACGCACAACATTCTGACTCTGCGAGAGAGTTACCAACTCAAGTAGACCTGGCAGAAAGAGTTTATTTAACATTTATTTTTTTAAAGTTAGGAAAATTATGGTCTAAATCTTGGCTTCAGTCAAACATAGTTCTGTGAGGAACACATTCATTGACAGCACAGTAATTTATACTTATTACAGAGAGTACAACCTCTCTAATACCATGTCTCCAGTGGTGAATAAAGAACTAAATGGGCTATATTCACCTGTTTCATTATGTTTGGTCAGGAACTAATTAAATATAATGCTGCATAAGTGCTAGCATGTGCTGTGCAATATGGGGAATAGATGCATTGTATTTCGCTAATTGTTGAACCATGAAGGGAAATGATAAACTTTCAAGTATTAGCACTTTGTCTCACAAGGTGTGTGTTCTATCAAAGTCTGTTTGTTTGCCTACATGCAGAAAATTGTGAAAACATCCCACGTATGAAATATAGTTAATGCTGCTCAGCTTTAATCCTGGAAAACTCATTGGATGAAAAGGATTGATTACACATAACAAACCCAGAACTGGTGTTGAAAGAACAGGTGTGATATAGTATAATTCACATATTTGGTTTGCAAATTTGAGGAAATGTAGGTCCAAGTGATTTATACCCATAATTTATTGATCTTTTCTGCTGATTCCTCAACACCTCCATTAAAATGCTCTCCTAACCATTGACATAGTTCTGGTTGCACAAAAATGCAATTCAGCCTGAAGCTCTTCTGAAGCCTAAAATTCTTGACAATGTATTTTTACCTGTTCTATACCAAAGTTTTAATTTTTTTCAATATTCTCCATCACTGAGATCTACAACATGCTTTCAGTCCCATGACTAATTTAAGGAAGCAGATTTCTTAAAATATTGCATCTCTTTTAAATTCGAAGGAATGATAGGAGCCACGTTAGGTACATTCAGCAATCTGGATAAAATTGACACAAAATTACATCAACTTTCCCAAATGGTTCAAACTCATTCACATAAACAACTCCAGACTCCTTCCATAGCTCTTTGAAACATGAGAGATCAACTACTTAACGTGACAAGGGCAGCAGGTACAGGGGAACAACACCACATGCATATTCTCTTCCTTAAAGCCACTGACTTGGAACTGTACCACAGTTCCTGCACTGTCATTGGGTCAACTCCCTCCCTAACATATCTGTGGGTGTATATGGACCAACCAGACAGCTACAGTTCAAGAAGGCAGCTCACCATCACCTTCTCAATGACAATTAGAGATGGAAAACAAAAGCTGGCCTAGCCAGTAGCACCCACATCATGGGAAAGATGTTTTCAAAATTCTGAAATTAAAATCTACAAGCGAATGTGAAAGTTTAGGAGTAACTTTCTCTTCGATTCAAAAACAAGTCCTTGATGTTTATAAGTACGGCAAGCTGGTGCATTTTGTCATTGCAGCTGAAATTTGGGGTGCCATTAAAAACATAACATTTCAACATGCACGTCCAGTTGACCACCAATGAGCACCCAGATTTTAAACGACTGAAAATTATGATTTTAATATTTACAGAATTTTCTGGTTTCTCTGGTATACATTGGTCAGTTTCTTAGTAAATGTAATCACGTTTAAAAGTCTATTAAAAACAGGTTTTTTTAAATTAAAAACTCACAATTCAAAACAACCCCTTGATAGCCAGCAAATGGGTGCAACTTCAGAAACACACTATGCTCATTAATTTGACTTGTGGTCCTGATCAGTTTTGTGGCACATTGATTTCTGGCACTTTTCAACCAGAGCAATGGATGATTGAACGTCAATTTGCACTGCAGGTAATTGCATTTAAAATTCCTCAATAGTTTACCCTGCTTTGACTGATCTTGTATATCAGTACAACCTATCGAGAACTGTAACTCTCTCCTATTGTGCATACATACTGACTTGATGGCTTCTCACTTTTACATTTTATGCATAATGAATGAGTTAACAAAGGAATATCATGTAAGTTTGGTGCTTTCTTTAGACTAATTGCTTCTGACTTGTTTGTAGCCTGCTTTTTATGTTCCAGTGTGTTTTAATGAGATTTCCAGGGAATCTTAAGATAAATTGAAATAGGTAGATCGGCATAGCTTTGGAGTAATTTGCCAGTTACAGTGTTTCAAGAAATTTAATGCCATCATCTGATCCCCCACCAAGAGACAAACTTGACTGTTCCACCCTTGAGGTGTCATTTATGTAATAATTGCAAATTTATAATGGTTTAGTATCACTATCGCTTAGCTTCCTGTATGCTTATTAACCTGTAAATAAATCACACCAAGTAATTGCAGACTATATGCACTGGTTGGTCAGATCAGTATATTCTACCTTCATCGAAAACAGAGGAAAACATAGCAAACCCCCTCCATCTTAAGCGATATATTGTAATGAGGTTTTCATGGTAAATCTAAGCAAGCTATCCCACATATAACAATTCAGGTTCTATTTTCTGGAGACTTCCATCTGCATGTAGTCATGCCCCAAAATATTAATAACTTTCGTAGTTCAAATCTTTATTTACAAATGGCATACATCTATCACTGACAGGGAGAAAGACAAAACTACATTGATTAACTACTGAAACCCAATCATTTACATTTAACATCCTGCTTTCCCAATGAGTACATTGCTCCCAGGGGACAACAGAGAATGAGCATCTGTTTGCACTGTTGCATGAGGTGCATGTGAGAGTCCAGGATAATGATCATCCTGCAAGGTGGTCTGCATTGAACTTGAGAGAAGTCAGAGGTCTTATCAGATTTAAGTGGACCAAACTAATTGAATACAATTTTGTATAAAGTGCTCTATTTGCCTCAAGTGCAGAAAGCTGACACCTGTGCACTCAAGTCTTTGTGCCACCTTGGTAGCTGCAGCTGAGCTTGTCATGTTGCCTTAGATGATTTTGGCATTAGTCCTCTGTCAGGGTCTAGCCTGCTGAGAGTTTCCTGCTTGATCTGATGGAGGCATTTGAGTGGCTGGTAGAGGGACGGTGGTGCAGCAGGGCACATCTGACACATTTTGAGATGGCAATCCCTGGGTGCAAGACTGTTGCCCCTACTCCTTGTCTGCATGCAGTCGGAGGATGAGGCACTCGGAGAGAGGAAATGTCCCTTTGTTCGCTCTGGCCGAGTGAGTAATTGAAAGCATCCACATTCTGACCAATGGACTGGAAGTACAAGCACATATCCAGTAGCTACTGTTGTCTGCACTTTTGTATGTAACGGTATTGTCTAATGTACAAATGTCATTGTCACTGTCTTGTCATATGTGGAACTGGGATTTGAGGTTTGTCCTCCTCTCCCTGTAAAATGGTTGAACGGTAGGGTTCGGGGCCTAGCTTTGCTGCTCCTCTCCCTTGTAAAATTGCTGTCTTTTGTGTACAGCTGTCAATGTTTTTTTGTAAATTGTTTTGTAATTTGTTTAAAAAATATAATCCAGTAGCTACTGGCTGTTCTGATGGCCCAAGGTCTTCACAGTGGCTGCCATCTAGATAGCTATGCACTCCCATGACAGAGCCCCAATTTCAGACGGAATGTGGGTCAGTTCTTTTGCCCTTTGCTCCAGCCTGTACATGATTGCTGACCCTTCTACCACACATGCCCCTGCTTGTCTACACATTTCCATAGTCTCGTTAATGGTCAAACTCAGAGGCTGTTCATTTGGGTTCATTGGAGGCCTGCACCCCAGGAATTCTCTGGGTTATCAGGCCATTTCCTTCTCCTCTGGGCCTGAGTCAGTGCTATGCTCACCAGGATATGCTTTCCAGCCTTCGAGAAAAATCACCCACTAATGTCTCTAGCCTGGTGGAGGGTGAGGAGGAAGGCTTTGACAGTATTGTCCCTAATGGTCTTAACTGTCCCTCAGGCGTGCTGTGATGGAGCTGTTAGAGAGGGACCTATGGGCTGGACTCATCTGCTTCTCTCTGTTCAAGCTGTGGAGGGAGATTTGAAGGCTGCAGAGAAATACTTCAGCATATCTTAATGTCATGAGCTACCAGCATTAGCCATGGTATTATTCAGATATTGCTACAAGATTTTGCAGCTTTGGGTAGCAGTTTAGAGGCCTGCTTACCAAGTGGCTATGGATATCCAATCTCCTGTCAGTATGAATACTTTTCCTTTGCTCCCCTGTCAGCCTGAAGGCCCCTTCATTGATGGGGGACGGGGGCCTTAAAACAGTTACCCCCCCGCCCCCACCACCCATCCCCTAATGTGTGCCTGATACTCCTGTGAGGTGTTCATCCCAAGAACATGTTTGGTGTTTGTGACTTTGTTACATAGAAGCTCTCAGACATGTGCTTGTGACGAAAGGTCAGTGAGCTGGTGGGTACATGAGTTGCTGGGTGTTGTAGCTCCTTTTCGGTTCGGACAGATGTACAAGTAACAGTAGCGCTATGGTACATTCGGTGTTGCATTGTAGGTGCAACATAGTGACAGACATTGACTGCACTTGAATCATGTTAGAGAGGCCTGGCACCTGATCTTATGTGTGACTGTCCTGTTCAGCAGGTAACCAATGTTCACAGGAGCGTGAGGTATTGAGTAGGCACAGTGCTGACCTTGAAGGTGTGCAAGAGGCTATCCATTGATTTGAAATGCTGGTCCAATCTCTCGTGGTGCTCCCTTGAGTATTGACATCTACAGCCAACTCTGCTTTGGTCATTTGGAATGGCTTTTGGTTCCCATCCATCAGAAACAGTACATATCTGATACATCCCAACAACATAATGTTGCCTTTTGGTGGGTCCATGTCATTTTAGGTGTGGGTAGGCTGATGTACAAAGAAAAAAGAGAACAAAGAACCTTACAACACAGGAACAGGCTCTTCAGCCCTCCAAGCCTGCGCCAATCCCGATCCTCTTTCTAAACCTGCTGCCTATTTTCTAAGGATCTGTATCCCTCTGTTCCCTGCCCATTCATGTATCTGTCTCGATGCATCTTAAATGACACTATCGTTCCTGCCCCAACCACCACGACTGGCAGCGCATTCCAGGCACCCACCACCCTCTGTGTGAAGAACTTTCCATGCATGTCTCCCCTAAACATTTCCCCTTTCACTTTGAACTCATGACCCCTCGTAACTGAGTCCTCCACTCTGGGAAAAAGTTTCTTGCTATCCATCCTGTCTGTAGCTTTCATGATTTTGTAGGCCTCAATCAGGCCCCCCCTCAACCTCCATCTTTCCAATGAAAATAATTCTAATCTACTCAACCTCACTTCATAGCTAGCACCCTCCATACAACATCCTGGTGAACCTCCTCTGCACCTTCTACAAAGCATCCACCTCCTTTTGGTAATGTGGTGACCAGAACTGTACACAGTATTCCAAATATGGCTGAACCAAAGTCCCATACAACTGTACCATGACCTGCCAACTCTTATACTCAACACCCCGTCCGATGTGCCGTGTGCCTTCTTGACCACTCTGTCAACCTGCGTTGCCACCTTCAGGGAACAATGGATCTGAACACCCAGATCTCTCTGTATGTCATTTTCCCCCAGGATCTTTCCATTTACTGTATATTTTGCTCTGGAATTGGATCTTCCAAAATGCAACACCTCGCATTTGTCCGGACTGAACTCCACCTGCCATTTCTCTGCCCAACTCTCTAATATATCTATATTCTGCTGTATTCTCTGACAGTTCCTTTCACTACCTGCTACTCCACCAATCTTAGTGTCATCTGCAAACTTGCTAATGAGGCAACCTACACTTCCCTCTAAATTATTTAAGTATATCACAATCAGAAGCGGCCCCAGCACAAATCCCTGCGGAACACCAGTGGTCACCAGTTTCCATTTTGAGAAGCTCCCTTCCACTACTACTCTCTGTCTCCTGTTGCCCACCAGTTCTCTATCCATCTAACTAGAGCACCCTGGACGCCATGCGAGTTCACCTACTTCATCGGCCTACAATGGGGAACATTATCAAACACGTTACTAAAGTCCATATGTATGACATGTACATTCCTTCCCTCATCAATCAACTTTCTCATCTTTTCATAGAATTCTATTAGGCTTGTAAGACATGACCTTTCCTGCACAAAATCATGCTGCCCTCACTGATAAGCGCATTTCCTTCCAAATGGGTATATATCCTATCCCTTCGTAACTTCTCCAGTAGCTTCCCTACCACTGATGTCAGGCCCACAGGTTTGTAATTACCTGGAGTATCCCTGCTACCCTTCTTAAACAAGGGGACAAATTAGCAATTCTCCAGTCCTCTGGGACCTCACCCATGTTCAAGGATGCTGCAAAGATATCAGTTAAAGCTCCAGCTATTTCCTCTCTCACTTCCCTCAGTAACCTGGAATAGATTCAATGCGGTCCTGGGGACTTGTCCACCTTAATGTCTTTTAGAATACACAGCACTTCCTCCATCCTTATACCGACTTGACCTAGAGTAATTAAAGATCTATCCCTAACCTCAACATCCGCCATGTCCCTCTCCTCGGTGAATACCAATGCAAAATACTCATTAAGAATCTCACTCATTTTTTCTGACTCCACGCATATCTTTCTTCCTTTGTCCTTGAGTGGGCCAAGCCTTTCTCTAGTTACCCTCTTGCTCCTTATATATGAATAAAAGGCTTTGGAATTTTCTATAACTCTGCTTGCTAAGGATATCTCATGACCTCTTTTAGCCCTCTTAATTCCTCGTTTCAGATCGGTCCTACATTCCCAACATTCTTCAGAGGCTTCATCTATCTTCAGTCATCTAGCCCTTATGTACGCATCCTTTTTCCTCTTAGCTAGTCTCACAATTTTACCTGTCATCCATGGTTCCCTAATCTTTCCATTTATATCACTCATTTTCACAGGACCATATCTCTCCGGCACTCTAATCAACCTCTCTTTCAAAGCCTCCCACATATCGAATATGGATTTCCCTTCAAACAGCTGCTCCCAATCTACATTCCCCAGCTCCTGCTGAATTTTGGTATACTTGGGCCTTCCCCCAAATTAGCACTCTTCCTTTAGGACCACTCTCGTCTTTGTCTATGAGTATTCTAAACTTAGGGAATTGTGATCACTATCCCCAAAATAATCCCCTACTGAAACTTCAATCACCTGGCTGGGCTCATTCCCCAACACCAGGTCCAGTATGGCCCCTTCTCCAGTTGGACCAATTACATACTGCTCTAGAAAGCCCTCCTGGATGCTCCTTACAAATTCTGCTCCAATCAAACCTCTAACACCAACGGAATCCCAGTCCATGTTGGGAAAGTTAAAGTCTCCTATCACCACCATCCTGTTGGTTCTACGCCTTTTTATGATCTCTCTACATATTTGTACCTCTATCTCACACTCGCTGTAGGGAGGCCTGTAGTACAGCCCCAGCATTGTTACTGCTCCCTTCCTATTTCTGAGCTCTGCCCATATTGCCTCAATGCTCCAGTGTCTCCATAGTGCCCTCCTTCAGCACAGCTGTGATACCTTCTTATCTCTCCACACTGGAGGCTCCCTGCCTCTATTCCTGATGAAGGGCTTTTGCCTGAAATGTTGATTTTCCTGCTCCTTGGATGCTGCCTGATCTGCTGTGCTTTTCCAGCACCACTCTGATCTAAACTGTGATACCTTCTTTGACCAGTAATGCAACTCTGCCACCCCTTTCACCTCCCTCTCTATCCTGCCTGAAGCATCGATATCCTGGGATATTTAGTTGTCAATCATGCCCTTCCCTCAACCAAGTCTCAGTAATAGCAATGACATACTCCCAGGTACTAATCCAAGCCCTAACATCATCTGCCTTACCAACTGTACTTCTTACATTAAAACAAATGCACCTCAGACCACCAGTCCCTCTGCATTCATCCACCGCTTCCTACCTATTCTTCCCCTTACTCACACTGACTACATTATCTAGTTCCCCTTACAGACTTTAGTTACTACCTCCTTCCTGTGCACTAACCTCCTCATTTGATTCTCATCCTCCTACAACATTAGTTTAAACCCTCCCCAACAGCGTTAGCAAAAGCACCCCAAGGACATGGTCTACATCTGGGCCAGACTGGAAACAATCTGATTTGTAATAGTTCCACCTTCCCCAGAAGCAGTTCCAATGTCCCAAAAAGTTGAATCCTTCCCTTCTACACCATCTCTAAAGCCACGCATTCATCCTGCTTGTTTTATCATTCCCATTCTGACTCGCACATGGAACAGTAGCAATCCTGAGATTACTACCTCTGAGGTCCTACTTTTTAACTTGTTTCCTAATTCTCTAAATTCTTCTTGTCGGACCTCATCCTGTTTTTTTTTAACCTATATCATTGTTGCCTACATGCACCACGACAGCTGACTGTTCACCCTCCCCCTTGAGAATTTTCTGCGGTTGATCTGAGACATCCCTGATCCGTGCATCTGGGAGGTAACATACCATTCAGGAGTCTTGTTTTTGACCACAGAACTACCTACTTACTCCTCTTACAACTGAACCCCCTATGACCATAGCCCTTCCACTCTTTTTCCCATCCTTCTGTACAGCAGAACCAGCCATGGTGCCATGAACTTGGCTACTGCTGCCTACTCCTGGTGAACCATCTCCCCTAGCAGTATCCAAAACCGTAAACCTGTTTTAGAGGGAGATGACAGCAGGGGACACCTGCACAGCCTTCCTGCTCTTTCGGCCACCCATTCCCTTTCTCCCTCAGTGATCCTAATCTGTGGTGTGAAGAAGGTAAGCAACAGATGTCTGTCACTTCAGGGTAATGATTCTATTGTTTCAGACATCAATTCCTAAGCTCTTGACAACATGATTTGGAGATGTTGGTGTTGCACTGGGATGTACAAAGTTAAAAACCACACAACACCAGGTTATATTGGAAGCACTAGCTTTCGGAGCGCCACTCCTTCATCACCTGATTGTGTGGTTTGTAACTCTTTACAACATGGAACTGTTTAAACTGAGTGGGGCTTGGCAACTGTGCAAAGAGGCCCCAGTGAGGCTTGAACTCATAACCGCTGCTTTACAAGACCAATGTGCTAACCCCTGAGTTATGGAGCCTGTGGATTAAATGTGTTGGAGAGGTTGGCTGATGGGTTGCAGTGGGAAAAGTAGATAAACAGGAGACTGGAAGAACACAGCAAGCCAGGCAGCATCAGGAGGTGTAGAAGTCAACGTTTTGGGTATAACCCATCTTCAGAACTGAACCTGCACTCCTATAAGTAATGACGTGAGAACAATGTAGTCCTGTGTGAAAATCAACCTGCCTCCCAAACAGATGTCCCTTCTGCTTTTGCACCCACCTCCACATTTAGTGTTAAAATGAAAATGTCATGTCTATATTTTTAACTTTGTGAGAATAAATAACTTACTTTGTTTTAGACTCACAAAAGTTTTCTGGTGATTTTGATTTAACTTGAGATCCACCTTCCAAGGGCAAGGAAAGCAAATTTATTACAAAGAAAATGTCCTGATCACAGGCAGTAAAGACAAGACATAAAATTTGTCTGTGACAATGTGAAACAAGTCTACAGCATGAAAGCTTTGGGACAAAGTTGAAACTGGTGCTCCTGGCATGAACCAGTGACATGCATTATTACTGCACTGCTTCACTGCACAACAGGTATGAAAAGAGACATTAGAAATCTAAATCCTTAAAGAGAGAGAGACAAAGGAAAGTTACTTGAATGATGTAATCATAGTTATTAAATAACATGCCGTTGCTATATCTGTAACTTAGGTAGCATTTTACATGACATGGACACAGTAGTAAATGAATGTTGATGATTGGGAGCATAAAAGCCATTAGGGACATAATTCTCTGTGGAAGTCTCACTCTGTGCACCATATACAGAAATAGTTTTTTATATATACGTAGGAGCAGGGGAAAGTTGAGCTCTGCTGGCGTGTGACCAGTGCCAACTTCCTGAACCCTTTATGCCAATCAGAAGCAACTCCACGATATTGTCTCCATTCCCCAAACCCCCCAGGGTCTGACTCAGAGCTCTAGCAAGACTTCTAAAGAGGGTTACTGGACCTAAAATGTTAACTCTGCTTTCTCTCCACAGATGCTGGCAGATCTATTGAATTTTTCCAGCAATTCCTGATTTTGTTTCTGATATCTGGGATCTGCATTTCTTTTTCTCTGGCTTTACTCTCTGACTTAAACCAAAAGACCAGAAGAAATAGGAACAGGAGTAGGCCCTCCTGCCCCTTGAGCCTGCTCCAACATTTAATAGGATCAGGGCAGACCAGATACTACTCATGTCCACTTTCCTGCTCTTTCCCCGTAACCCTTCTGGTGGAGAGCTGATGCTCATGAGTTTGTCTTCACTCTGTCCTGTAAATACATGGGCAGTGCCATCTTTGTAGCAGTCAACTGCCTTTCCGTCACCTTGAGTAACATAACACTGTAACCTTGCATTTCTGTGCACGTATAGTTGCCGAGCCACCTGCCAGTGATGGCCTCGATAAACATAATTGTCTTGGAAATGGTTAGAAAGCTTTGAAGACTGTGACAGTTTCAAAACTGAGCCAGTTGCAAAGACTGGAAGGGATTTTGGACTGTTAGCATTCTGTAGTGGCTGGTTGTCCAATCTGCTTGGTGACAAACAAGGAAGAGTGTGTGCAACAACATGTGACAAAATGGCACCATATTCAGAGACAATTTTCAGTAATCCATACATTATTAAGGTGTCTTACAGCTTTTGTAAATAAAAGTTGTTTGTCAGTTTCAAAGGTTGCCTGTAAAGCATTTAGAGAAATTATGCAAAATAACAATTTTCCAGTTTTGCAAATATTATGGAAATGACTTCTACTGTAATTGATATTGTGAGGGCACACTTAGCAAAATGTATCTGATATGTGACACTTCTGCATTTTTGTACAATATGGGTAATTTCAGATAATCATCACATAAACATATATCATTATTTAAGTTGAAGTATTGATCATATAAAGTATTTGAATGAAAGAAACTATTGAAAAAGAAAAAAAAATTAAAATGAGAGTAGATTTAAATACAGAAAGTGAAAGGTGCTTCCTGAGAAATGCTGTCATTGTTTGTCTCATCTAATGTTGAATTATGCACCAAGTTTCTTTGTTGCTATGGTGATGCTTTCTAGAACCACTGAAGTTGCAATTAACAGTGTGATTGGGAATAATTTTAAGATATGTCTATAGCATACTTTCTGGTTACCTTTTTTACTTCTTGAAATCACAGTGGTGAAATCAGAGAGGCACATTTGGACCAAACAATAATAGCTAGAATTAACCAGCCAGAATAGCAGAAGGTCAAGCACGATCCTGGTTAATGTGTAGCTACTAGCCTTGCTTCTACAGATACACTTTTGGACATTGGATGGTTTACGATGCTTTGTTCAAGGTAGAAATGACTGAAAGTAATGAACATAGAACGTGCTGCAGTAAGGAGGAACTTAATAGATTTGCATTACATTAAAAAGGAAACAAAGTTTTGGAGACACAAAAGGCCTGTTATGACTTCAGGACGGATCAGTGTTTTACAGCCAATGGAGAACTTTTAAAGAGTAATACATCTCAGCACTATTGCAGAGTTACAACACGTTAGCCTCAAAATTACACTGTTGGACTATTACTTTCTGAACATATCCTTATAAATTTCCTTTCTTTGCTACGTTCATTTTCGCATTTGGGAATTTCATAAGCCACGTGTTAAATTCTTTGTACCCTTTGTTCTGGGCATAATTCCCACCAGTTTTCCCTTGATTCCAATTGACTTCAATTTTACTACATGTTCCATCAAATGTTGCCTTGATGTCAAGGCCAGTCATTACCACATCACCATTGGAATTCAGCTTTGTGCATGCTTGGTTTAAGGTTGTGTTGGCATCTGCAGGCTAGGGGTCCTTATGGAACTCAAACTGAACGTCAATGAGTAAGTTGTTGCAGACTAAGTATCGCATTGCAGTACTGTTGACACCAATTTCTATCAGTTTGCTGATGAGTGAGAGGAGATATCTTGCTTTCTGTGGAGAGGACAAGGTCCACATTATCGAGTAGATGCAATTGTTGCATTTGTACTGAAACAGCTTAGCTAGGGGTGCAGTCAGCTTTGGATCGCAAGTATTCAGCACAATAGCCAGGCTGTTGCGGGGGCCCAAAGTCTTTACAGTATCCAATACCTTTCAATGTTTCTTGATATCACATTGAGAGAATTTGATCGGATGAAATCTGGCATCTCTGATGCTTGGGATCTCAAGAGGAGTCTGAAGTGGAAGATTGTAGGATTGTAGGAATTGGGTCCGTACCACTTCCCAAAAAAGAAACAAAGGGAGTCACATTCTCCAGCCCCATCTCTGTAGCCCTTGAAATTAATCACTGTCAAATACATACCCAGCTCTCTTTTGAAACCTGCTATGGAAATCACCTCCCCCACTCTGCCAGGCAGTGATTCCAAAACCTAACAACTCTCTGAATATGAGAACTCTCTGAGCATACGTTATAAAAACATCGATTTTGTTCAAAAATTACTTAGTAGATAAAAAAAACAATAATAATATAGAACATAGAACAATACAGTGCAGAACAGGCCCTTCGGTCCTTGATATTGCACCGACCAGTGAACTATTCTCAGCTCGTCCCCCTACACTATCCCATCATCATCCATATGCTCATCCAAGGATTGTTTAAATCTCCCTAATGTGGCTGAGTTAACTACATTAGCAGGTAGGACATTCCACGCCCTTACCACTCTCTGCGTAAAGAACCTGCCTCTGATATTTGTCTTAAATCTATCACCCCTCAATTTGTAGTTATGTCCCCTCATACAAGCTGACGTCATCATCCTAGGAAAAAGACTTTCACTATCTACCCTATCTAATCCTCTGATAATATTGTAGAGTCATAGAGATGTACAGCATGGAAACAGACCCTTTGGTCCAACCCGTCCATGCCGACCAGATATCCCAACCCAATCTAGTCCTACCTGCCAGCACCCGGTCCATATCCCTCCAAACCCTTCCTATTCCTATACCCATCCAAATGCCTCTTAAATGTTGCAATTGTACCAGCCTCCACCACATCCTCTGGCAGCTCATTCCATACACATACCACCCTCTGCGTGAAAACATTGCCCCTTAGGTCTCTTTTATATCTTTCCCTTCTCACCCTAAACCTATGCCCTCTAGTTCTGGACTCCCCGACCCCAGAGAAAAGACTTGGCCTATTTATCCTATCCATGCCCCTCATAATTTTGCAAACCTCTATAAGGTCACCCCACAGCCTCCGATGCTCCAGGGTTAACAGCCCCAGCCTGTTCAGCCTCTCCCTATAGCTCAAATCCTCCAACCCTGGCAACATCCTTGTAGATATTTTCTGAACCCATTCAAGTTCCACAACATCTTTCCGATAGGGAGGAGACCAGAATTGCACGCAATATTCCAACAGTGGCCTGACCAATGTCCTGTACAGCCGCAACATGACCTCCCAACTCCTGTACTCAATACTCTGACCAATAAAGGAAAGCATATCAAACACCTTCTTCATTATCCTATCTACCTGCAACTCCACTTTCAAGGAGCTATGAATCTGCACTCCAAGGTCTCTTTGTTCAGCAACACTCCCAAGCACCTTACCATTAAGTGTATACGTTCTGCTAAGATTTGCTTTCCCAAAATGCAGCACCTCGCATTTATCTGAATTAAACTCCATCTGCCACTTCTCAGCCCATTGGCCCATCTGGTCCAGATCCTGTTGTAATCTGAGGTAACCGTCTTTGCTGTCCACTACACCTCCAATTTTGGTGTCATCTGCAAACTTACTAACTGTACCTCTTATGCTCACATCCAAATCATTTATGTAAATAACAAAAAAGTAGAGGGCCCAGCACCGATCTTCTACCTTTGAGCCAGTTCTGTATCCAAGTGGCTAGTTCTCCATGTATTCCATGAGATCTAATCTTGCTAATCAGTCTCCCATGGGGAACCTTGTCGAACGCCTTACTGAAGTCCATATAAATCACATCTACTGTTCTGCCCTCATCAATCGTCTTTGTTACTTCATCAAAAATCTCAATCAAGTTTGTGAGACATGATTTCCCACGCACAAAGCCATGTTGACTATCCTGAATTAGTCCTTGCCATTCCAAATACATGTACATCCTGTCTCTCAGGATTCCCTCCAACAACTTTCCCACCACGGAGGTCAGGCTCACTGGTCTATAGTTCCCTAGCTTGTCTGAGGTAACCACCCTTCTTAAACAGTGGCACCGCGTTAGCCAACCTCCAGTCTTCTGGCACCTCATCTGTGACTATCGATGATACAAATATCTCAGCAAGAGGCCCAGCAATCACTTCTCTAGCTTCCCACAGAGTTCTCGGATACACCTGATCAGGTCCTGGGGATTTATCCACCTTTAACCGTTTCAAGACATCCAGCACTTCCTCCTCTGTAATCTGGACATTTTGCAAGATGTCACCATCTATTTCCCTACAGTCTATATCTTCCATATCCTTTTCCACAGTAAATACTGATGCAAAATATTCATTTCGTATCTCCCCCATTTTCTGTGGCTCCACACAAAGGCCGCCTTGCTGATCTTTGAGGGGCCCTATTCTCTCCCTCGTTACCCTTTTGTCCTTAATATATTTGTAAAAACCCTTTCGATTCTCCTTAATTCTGTTTGCCAAAGCTATCACATGTCCCCATTTTGCCCTCCTGATTTCCCTCTTAAGTATACTCTTACTTTCTTTATACTCTTCTAAGGATTCACTCGATCTATCCTGTCTATACCTTACATATGCTTTCTTCTTTTTCTTAACCAAACCCTCAATTTCTTTGAGGAGAAAGTGAGGACTGCAGATGCTGGAGATCAGAGCTGAATATGTGTTGCTGGAAAAGCACAGCAGGTCAGGCAGCATCCAAGGAACAGGAAAATCAACGTTTCGTGCATAAGCCTTCTTCAGGAATGAGGAAAGTGTGCCCAGCAGGCTAAGATAAAAGGTAGGGTGGAGGGACTTGGGGGAGGGGCGTTGGAAATGTGATAGGTGGAAGGAGGTCAAGGTGAGGGTGATAGGCCGGAGTGGGGTGGGGGCGGAGAGGTCAGGAAGAAGATTGCAGGTTAGGAAGGCGGTGCTGAGTTCGAGGGATTTGACTGAGACAAGGTGGGGGGAGGGGAAATGAGGAAACTGGAGAAATCTGAGTTCATCCCTTGTGGTTGGAGGTTTCCTAGGCGGAAGATGAGGCGCTCTTCCTCCAACCATCGTGTTGCTATGGTCTGGCGATGGAGGAGTCCAAGGACCTGCATGAAGAGCGCCCACGACGGTTGGAGGAAGAGCGCCTCAACACTTCAACACTTCAACTCCCCCTCCCACTCCACCAAGGACATGCAGGTCCTTGGACTCCTCCATCGCCAGACCATAGCAACCCGACGGTTGGAGGAAGAGCGCCTCATCTTCCGCCTAGGATCCCTCCAACCACAAGGGATGAACTCAGATTTCTCCAGTTTCCTCATTTCCCCTCCCCCCACCTTGTCTCAGCACTGCCTTCCTAACCTGCAATCTTCTTCCTGACCTCTCCGCCCCCACCCCACTCCGGCCTATCACCCTCACCTTGACCTCCTTCCACCTATCGCATTTCCAACACCCCTCCCCCAAGTCCCTCCTCCCTACCTTTTATCTTAGCCTGCTGGGCACACTTTCCTCATTGCTGAAGAAGGGCTTATGCCCGAAACATTGATTCTCCTGTTACTTGGATGCTGCCTGACCTGCTGCGCTTTTCCAGCAACACATTTTCACCTCAATTTCTTTAGTCATCCAGCATTCCCTATACCTACCAGCCTTCCCTTTCACCCTGACAGGAATATACTTTCTCTGGATTCTTGCTATCTCATTTCTGAAGGCTTCCCATTTTCCAGCCATCCCTTTACCTGCGAACATCTGCCTCCAATCAGCTTTTGAAAGTTCTTGCCTAATACCGTCAAAATTGGCCTTTCTCCAATTTAGAACTTCAACTTTTTAGATCTGGTCTATCCTTTTCGATCACTATTTTAAAACGAATAGAAGTATGGTCGTTGGCCCCAAAGTGCTCCCCCATTGACACCTTAGTCACCTGCCCTGCCTTATTTCCCAAGAGTAGGTCAAGTTTTGTACCTTCTCTAGTAGGTACATCCACATACTGAATCAGAAAACTGTCTTGTACACACTTAAGAAATTCCTCTCCATCTGAACCTTTAACACTATGGCAGTCCCAGTTGATGTTTGGAAAGTTAAAATCCCCTACCATAACCACCCTATTATTTGTACAGATAGCTGAGCTCTCCTTAAAAGTTGATTTCTCAATTTCCCTCTGACTATTGGGTGGTCTATAATACCATCCCAATAAGGTGATCATCCCTTTCTTATTTCTCAGTTCCACCCAAATAACTTCCCTGGATGTATTTCCGGGAATATCCTCCCTCAGCACAGCTGTAATGCTATCCCTTATCAAAAATGCCACTCCCACTCCTCTGTTGCCTCCCTTTCTATCCTTCCTGTAGTATTTGTATCCTGAAACAGTCAGCTGCCAGTCCTGCCCATCCCTGAGCCATGTTTCCGTAATTGCTATGATATCCCAGTCCCATGTTCCTAACCATGCCCTGAGTTCATCTGCCTTCCCTGTTAGGCCCCTTGTATTGAAATAAATGCAGTTTAATTTATTAGTCCTACCTTATCCCTGCCTGCCTTGACTGTTTGACTCACTTCTGTTCTCAGCTGTACCCATCTCAGATCGAACTCTTTCCTCACTATCTCCCTGGGTCCCACCTTACTAGTTTAAATCCTCCCAAGCAATTCCAGCAAATTTCCCTGCCAGTATATTAGTCCACTTCCAATTTAGGTGCAATCCGTCCTTCTTGTACAAGTCACTTCTACCCCAAAAGAGATTCCAATGATCCAAAAATGTGAATCCTTCTCCCATACACCAGCTCCTCAGCCATGTATTCATCTGCTCTATCCTCCTATTCCTGGCCTCACTAGCTCGTAGCACTGAGAGTAATCCAGATATTACTACCCTTGAGGACCTCCTTTTTAAATTTCTACCTAACTCTCTGTAATCTCCCTTCAGAGTCTCAACCTTTTCCCTTCCAATGTCGTTGGTTCCAATGTGGACAATGACCACCTGCTGGCCCCTCTCCCCCATGAGAACTTTCTGCACCCTCTCTGAGACATCCTTGATCCTGGCACTAGGGATACAACACACCATTCTGTGCTGGCCACAGAAACATCTGTCTGTACCTCGGACTACAGAACCCCTAACACAACTGATCTCTTGGAAGCCGACGTACCCCTCGTTGCATTAGAGCCAGTCTTAATACCAGAAACGTTTGTGCTACGTTCCCCTGAGAATCCATCACCCCCTACATTTTCCAAAACAGCATACCTGTTTGAAATGGGTATATCCACAAAAGACTCCTGCTCTAGTTGCCTACCTGTCTTACCCTTCCTGGAGTTAACCCATCTATGTGATTGAATCGGAGACTTTCCCCTCTTTCTATAACTGCTATCCATCACATACTGTTGCTGTTGCAAATTCCTCATCGCTTCTATCTGTCCCTCCAACCGATCCACTTGATCTGATAAGATTCACATCCAGCAGCATTTATGGCAGATATAATCTGCAGTAACCCTTAAACTCTCTTTAAACTCCCACATCTGACAAGAAGTACATCTCAATGTAAAGGCCATTTTTCCTCCTTCACAATCTACAGACCCAGAAAATAACACCGTCTTATTCCTCTACAAACACTGCCCCAGGTTAAATTAATAGCTATGGCTTATATTTTAAGTTTAATCAAGAGACTTATCTCCAAAAACATATAATCAAGAAAGAATCCACTGTACCCACTACTGCAGCCTTTCTCTTGGACAGACTTAAAACAACAATTAACTTATCTGATTCTGTGTTGTGAACTTCACCCAATATTCCTCCAAGATTAGTTGTGAGTTTCACTGTTTGTTAATTTTCCCAGATGCACTCCGATGTCCAGCGATACTCGAATTCAAACAGCAAAGGCAGTAACTGTGCAGGTTCTCTCGTTCTCTCGTTCTCTCGTTCTCTCGTTCTCTCTCTCTCTCTCTCTCTCTCTCTCTCTCTCTCTCTCTCTCTCTCTCTCTCTCTCTCTCTCTCTCTCTCTCTCTCTCTCTCTCCCCTGCACTGTCCTCACCATGTGCTTCCTTTGTCTGATCTTCTCCCTTTTAAACTGCTGTTGTTTTGACTTTTTTTTTCCAAAGTTCCAAAACAATGCAACAGCATATAAAACAGTGGTTGCTGCTCCTGGAATTCGAGGAAATCACCTCCCACACCTAAAATACCTCAAAAAAAAGGAGCAGCTCTTACAGCCATAAATTTTTCCCGTCCTCCATCTTGGATTACCCAGAATCCACTCTGTCTCTATCAAATCCCCCTCTTCGCCTTCTACTTTCCAATAACAACAGATCTAAATCTCTCAGCCTTTCCTCATAAGACCTTTCCTCCAGACCAGGCAACATTCCTCATAAATCTCCTCTGCACCGTTTCCAATGCTTCCACATCCTTCCTGAAATATGGCAACCAGAACTGTACATAATCTTCCAAGTGTGGCCGCACCAGCATTTTGTATAGTTGCAGCATGATATTGCGGCTCCGGAACTCAATCTCTCTACAAATGAAACCTAACACACTGTATGCCTTCTTAACAGCACTATCCACCTGGGTGGCAACTTTCAGGGATCTAGCTACATGGACTCCAAGATCCCTCTGCATATCCACACTACCAAAATCATTCCATTGACCCAGTATTCTGCCTTCCTGTTATTCTTCCCAAAGTGCATCACCTCACATTTAGCTGCATTGAACTCCATTTGCCACTTCTCAACCGAATCCTGCAGTTTATCTAAGTTCCCCTACAATCTGTAACATTCTTCCACGCTGTCCACAACTCCACCGACTTTAGTGTCACCTACAAATTTACTAACCCATCCACCCATGCCTGCATCTAAGTCATTTTTTTAAAATGACAAACAGCAGTGGTCCCAAAACGATCCTTGTGCCACACCACTAGTAACCGGACTTCGTGCTGAATATTTTTCATCAAGCACCACTCGCTGCCTTCTTTCAGAAAGCCAGTTTCTAATCCAAACCCTCAATTCCATGCTTCTGCATTTTTTACAACAGCCTACCATGTGGAACCTTATCAAAAGCTTTACTGAAGTCCATGTACACCATGTCAACTTACCTACCTTCATCTACATTCTTGGTCACCTGCTCAAAAAAACTCAATGAGATTTGTGAGACACAACTGACCCTTGATGAAACCATGTTGACTATCTGAAATCAAATTGTTGCTTGCTAGATGATTATAAATCTTATCTCTTATAATCCTTTCCAAAACTTTTCCTACAACAGAAGTAAGGCTCACTGGTCTATAATTACCTGGGTCATCTCTACTGCCCTTCTTGAACAAGGGCACAACATTTGCAATCCTCCAGTCCTGTGGTACTAAACCTGTAGACAATGACGACTCAAATATCAAAGCCAAAGACTCTGCTATCACCTCCCTAGCTTCCCAGAGAATCCTCAGATAGATTCCATCCGGTCCAGGGGACTTGTCTACTTTCACTCCTTCTGGAATTGATAACTAGTGTAAGGCAGAAGAATCTGAATCCTTCTGCTACATGGATCTATGTTTCTCTGTTTGTTTCATGGCCTTATATTCTATAGATTTGAACACAGTAACCCCCCAATTCTGAACTTTAATCATGGAACTCTGAACTTTTTTGAAATGCAGAAGTGGCTTGTGTTGTTGCTTTAACTTTGTAAATATCTCATTCCAGTTTGCCTCAGTGTATGAAATAATTAGAAAAAAGAATTTGTAAATGAATAAACTAGAATCTCAAATTCCTCATATTGAAAGATCTTATACCAGTTAATTGATTTTTTAATTTTGTAATATAAAGCTTTTCTCCCAGATAATGTTTGGGTGAGCCTAAGGAAATTTTCAAATCCTAATAATGTCACTGAGAGATCATTTTGATGAGATTGATTATGTTTTTCTGGAGCAGAATGAGTGATTGTCTTCAAGAGACTAAAAATACAGAGTTAATAGCATATAATAATCATAAGGAAATGACAAATTTGCTTTTGACTTTATTAAAAATAATACAAACATATTTTAATAATACCTATAAAGCAGAATGTGAAAGAGAGAGAGAAATTTAGTGAAATGACAATCACAAAGAAGTGGCATTAAACGAACTGTTGGGAGCTGCAGTCTGACAAGTCCTTGGGTCCAAAGGGACTTTATCCTTGAGTCTGAAACAAGGCGGTTTATGAGGTAACAGATGCACTGGTGCTAATATTTCAAGATTTCTTCGATTCAGGAAAGAAGCCATTAGAATGGATAATAGCAAATATTCATGAAGGGAGGGAGGCAGAGACAGGTAACTATGAGCCAATCGATTTGATGGTTGTCTCAAGGATAGTGTTAGAATTGCTCATTAAAGAGATTATAGCTGGGCCCTTCAAAAAATTCAAGGTAATCATCCTATCTCTTACATACTCTCTTTTACTCCCACTCTCCCACTCACTCACACTCAATTTCTCAGTCACACTTACACATTCTTTCTCACTCAAACTCTCACTCACTCACTTCAACACACTCATACTCACATATATGTATACTCTCACTCCCTCATACACACTATTTTACCCCTCTCACATTCAAATGCACTCTTTCATTCTTTCATATTCAAACACACTCACTCACACAGACCCATTACTCTCACACACTCATTCATTTACGTACTCTCTCATTCACACTACCTCGCTCACTCCCTCATTTGCTCCCATGTATGCACTTTGACTCACTTACTCATACTTCTTTACAGGCTGTCTAACTTGCTCACTCTCTCACATACAGACTATGTGGCCAAATGATCTACTCCTGCTTATATTATTATGAAACTATGTCATATGATCATACTCACTATGCGTGTGTACATTGTCACACACTCATGCACTCACTTCCTCATTCAATCACTATGCACTCACGTCACTAACTCACACATATTCTCTTTCATTCAGTCACATGTACATCTCTCTCACTCATTTGTACACTGTTGCACTCACATGTTCACTCTTCACTGACACACAGTCTCTTGCTTACTCACACACAATCTCTCACTCCCATACACACTTCCTTACACATTTCTCTCATTCACACATTTTCATGAGTTCACTCACTCACTTATACACTGTCATTCATACAGTCTCTCATTCACACCCAGACTCTTCCTCTCACTCCCCCACTCATTCTATTACTCACTTCCTCTCATATATTCAATTTATCACATACTCACACAATCTCTCACTCTCATGCAAACTCCCCTACACATTCTCTCACTCTTTCATTACACTCTTGCCAACTTACTCATGACGCATTCACTCACATACACTCTCACCCTCCCTAATAGTCTCTCACTAAAACTCTTATGCATTCACCCAGTGTCTCATTCACATAGTATCAACTTCCTACTTGCTCACACTCTCTCCCATTCACACATTCAGTCACATTCTCACTCATACACTCTCTCACTCACTCATAAACTTTCTCAATCGCTTCAACGCACTCTCAAATATGCTCATACACACTCAGCAACATGCAGAACATGAACAGTGTTAGTTGTAAGAGTTGAGTAATATAAAATGCCAATGTGCAACACGATGTTAGGATTGTGACATGTTGAAGAAAATCAGTGAAAATCTCCATTCAATAAAGACACCATGCAAGGAGGTAAAGGAGTCATGTGAAATGAGGTAGCCCTGTCCTTCATTTACTAAACACCACAATGAAAGCTGATTGCAGAGCCGAAAAAATAAAGGACAAGCAGTAAAAGAGAGAAAATATCTGTCAGAACAACAGCACCTTATATAATCATGAAAAGTAACAATGATTTAAGGACAAGGAGAAGACAATGATACCAAGTATATTGAGACTGGAACAAGAAAAAGATGCCAAATGTGTGTTCAAATGCTCATAAAATGATGTCAGCGAGCAAATCAAAAGTTGACTGAGCAGAATTAGTGAACGCAGACATTAGGTCTGCAATATCTTGAACAATAACCTGAAGTCAAACTGGAGCTTGCCAAGAGAACTCAGTCTGACCTGCAACAGTGAGTGTCCTGCCCTTTGTCTTAGCAACAGATAATTAGCAAAAATGAGAAACACTTTCATGCTACTCAACTGGCTAAAATCTGTCGTAACCTTGGTAAGTTTTATAGATGTTTCTACGTTGGGGTGACAAGAATTTCCAAACAGCGTGATCGCAATGGATGATATCCCAGAAGGGTGTCAACTATCAAGTGTCAATGATCGTGGTGACTGTAGTCAGAAAAGCTGGGACTGTAACTCTGATCCTGGTCTCACTGAGCTAACGCAAGAACAAATTCCACTGAAAGTTGAGAAAATAGTTGAAGAGAATGTGTGAACCAAGGCACAGAATGTCTCGCGGACATTGAGGAATATCATCCTACTTGATGAAAACTGAAAAGGACTGGTAAAGGAATGGCTCCTCTATATCGTCAGATTCATAGAATGGAAAAGGAATGGGTTTCTTTAGATCATCACCAGGCACTTGAAAACCTGCACTGGCAGGTTTAAGGTTGTGCATCATGATATTTAGTCATGAAACTAGTTCATCCTCCCTTGAAGCTAATTTAATTTCCAGTTATCTTTCCAAAATTGTATTGTTGAACTTGACTTGTTTTGGTTGAATGATAGAATCGTGTTACAATACAAGTTGCTGAGGCTGAGGAATAGCAAAAGGATGCAGTTGATGAGATAGCGTCGAGTATCAATGGGATTTGTGGAAATGACATCTCCAAGAATCAAAGGCAGAAGTTGCTGGTGAATTCCTCAACTTGACAAGCTGCTCTCACTTGTGACTTGGGACTAAGTCACGAAGACCCTGGGGAAGTTAACTAACACAAAGCCAGTCGTGATCTGTGAATCGATGTATTTTGATGGACATTCTTTTAGATTCTCTTTCACCGGGTCTAATCACTGAATCAGTTCCTCGACCTGATTAGCTGCCTGTTCTGCTCCAGTGATCACAATAACTGTGGCAGATCCTTCCCGAGGGCATCATGCAGACAGATTCTTTAGTTTGGGAGGCTGCAAGACTATTGCTCTTGAAGTGTACTGAATCAGTGGTGTGTCTGGGAACATGAATGGCCTGATAATTACATTTCTCTGCCTGTAAACAAAGAATGGCTTCCTTTATGTTTAGTGGGTTTACCTTTATGATTGGTGAAGCCTGACTACTTCCAAAATACTAAAACCTGGTTGCAATCTCATCTCCAATAGTTTCTATACAAATTAGCATGGAGCTGCTTTATCATCTCGGAAAATTGCCTTTGAACATATAGTGCCATGCATTGGCCTAAGAATGTGGATAGTTATTCAGAAAGGGTAGGAGTCTCTATAAGTTCCCATTATTATCCCCAACCCATGGGAGGATTTTTATTGGTATAATCACTGTTACATCACAGTAAATTGTTTGATACCCTGTTTGCATTTTAAAAGGCACTTGGTTAATCCCTTTCTCAAAATCATCATCTTCCATAGTTATGCTCAGATAACGTTGAAAGAAAAACATTTAAAAGCGACTGTGGGATCATTCAGAAAAGAATGTCATGGTCATATCAAATTTGAGTTGCTCTCATTCTATCAGAAGTCATTCGCAAAACTGAAATAAATCTGTCTGGCACATTAGTGCAAATGGTGATGGTGTATAGCCCTCACAGGAGTTGAGTTTTAATGAGACACTGAACTAGCATGGTTATTACCCATCTTCTTATTGCATTTGATTTCACATAGCGAAAAATAGAACAATGAAACAAAATTGGCACAATGTAGCTATCATTGTAAAATACACAACTGCTGCTTTTGCTGATATTTAGCATGTATGTTGATAGGAACATGCAAATTTCACTGTGCCATGTCTATAGCCTTAGAATACCCCACTGCACAGCTACTGCAGTTTCAAGTAAACATCAGGAGAAAAGGTGAACTGATCTATTGCAGCTGCACCCACCTCCTTGCTCTTGTACACTATGTCCCTATTAATAAAACCGACAACACTGTATGCTCTCCCCAAATGTTCTGCCATCTTCATTGATCTGTGCAACATATAAATCATCTGCACCTGCGCACCCTTTAGAATTGTACTCTTTCTTTGATGCTGTCAGTCCCACTTCTCTATAATATTAAACTTTGTCTGCATCTCACTTCTCTATATTAAACTTTGTCTGTCAACTATCCATCTACTTCAAAAACTTGTCTCTGTCCTTTTGGAGTTCCATACTGTCCCACAGTTTATAATGCTTCCAAGTTTCATAGCATCTGCAAACTTTGAAATTGTCCCCGTACTTTAAGATCTCCATCATTAATATAGAAATCAGAAAAAGCAACAAACTAAAACCAACCCCTGGGGAACTCCAGTAAAACTTGCTTCCAGAGCCAAAAATAACTATTGACCATTATTCCTGTTTCCTAACCTGCAAACAATTTCAGATCCACATTGCTACATATCCTTTTATTCCATGAGCTATAACATTTCACACAAGTCTGTTGTGGAGGTCCAAGTACACATCAATAATATTAAAAATCACACAACACCAGGTTATAGTCGAACATGTTTAATTGGAAGCACACTAGCTTTCGGAACGCTGCTCCTTTATCAAGATCCACAACCACCTGCTAAGGAGCGTCGCTCCGAAAGTTAGTGTGCTTCCAATTAAACGTGTTGGACTATAACCTGGTGTTGTGTGATTTTTAACATTGTACACCCCAGTCCAACACCGGCCTCTCCAAATCATCAATAATATTACCTTCTTTAATTTTTTCTCTTACTCCCGTAAAAAAGCCCCAGCAAGTAAATTGAACACAATTACCTCTTTAAAAATCCTGATTGGGTCTTCCCAGACAATCCCCTCTTTTCCATGTACCTATTAATTCTATCCCAAATAATTGTTTCTGAAAGCTTCCCTAGCAGTGAAGTTAGGCTGGCTGGTCTGCAGTTGTTGGGCTTATCTTTACAAGCTTATTTGAGCAGGCTGTGATGTTTGCAACTGACTTTTTTTATTGTTGCACAGGTATCCCATGAGCCAAAGTCAAAGTTCATGAGCAGCCTGAAAATGGTTTTGGAAGTATGATATGAAAGATAAATGTCACCAACATAAGAGTTAACATTGGGTAGGTCTTTTAAAAGATCAATGACATGAGCTGAGAAAATTATTTATACCCTCATAATAGTTGTGTCCATCAATGATTGCAGCCATTTTGCACGGTCATCGTCATGTTTGGCCACTCAGACACTCAGTGCACGTGAGAGCGTCGGTGGATTTCAATTTTTCCTATTTAAGACTGGAGAGCAGGACAGTCACATTCTACTGTTGAGTAGTGTGTGGCATGGCCACCTTATTGAGGGAGGTATAGTCAGCAACTTGCCATCAGTTTGAGGTACAAGTAGAGATGAATTATAGAGTCATAGAGTCATAGAGATGTACAGCTTGGAAACAGACCCTTCGGTCCAACCCGTCCATACCGACCAGATATCCCAACCCAATCTAGTTCCACCTGCCAGCACCCGGCCCATATCCCTCCAAATCCTTCCTGTTCATATACCCATCCAAATGCCTCTTAAATGTTGCAATTGTACCAGCCTCCACCATTTCCTCTGGCAGCTCATTCCATACACGTATCATCCTCTGTGTGAAAACGTTGCCCTGTAGGTCGCTTTTATATCTTTCCCCTCTCACCCTAAACCTATGCCCTCTAGTTCTGAACTCCCTAACCCCAGGGAAAAGACCTGGCCTATTTACCCTATCCATGCCCCTCATAATTTTGTAAACCTCTATAAGGTCACCCCTCAGCCTCCAATGCTCCAGGGAAAACAGCCCCAGCCTGTTCAGCCTCTCCCTGTAGCTCAAATCCTCCAACCCTGGCAACATCCTTGTAAATCTTTTCTGAACCCTTTCAAGTTTTGCAACATCTTTCCGATAGGGAGGAGACCAGAATTGCACGCAATAGTCCAACAGTGACCTAACCAATGTCCTGTACAGCCGCAACATGACCTCCCAACTCATGTACTCAGTACTCTGACCAATAAAGGAAAGCATACCAAACGCCTTCTTCACTATCCTATCTAATTGCAACTCCACTTTCAAGGAGCTATGAACCTGCACTCCAAGGTGTCTTTGTTCAGCAACACTCCCTAGCACCTTACCATTAAGTGTATAAGTCCTGCTAAGATTTGCTTTCCCAAAATGCAGCACCTCACATTTATCTGAATTAAACTCCATCTACCACTTCTCAGCCCATTGGCCCATCTGGTCCAGATTCTGTTGTAATCTGAGGTAATCCTGTTTGCTGTCCACTACACCTCCAATTTTGGTGTCATCTGCAAACTTACTAACTGTACCTCTTGTGCTCGCATCCAAATCATTTATGTAAATGATGAAAAGTAGAGGGCCCAGCACCGATCCTTGTGGCACTCCACTGGTCACAGGCCTCCAGTCTGAAAAACAACCCTCCACCATTACCCTCTGTCTTCTACCTTTGAGCCAGTGCTGTATCCAAATGGCTAGTTCTCCCTGTATTCCGTGAGATCTAACCTTGCTAATCAGTCTCCCATGAGGAACCTTGTTGAATGCCTTACTGAAGTCCATATAGATCACATCTACCGCTCTGCCCTCATCAATCTTCTTTGTTACTTCATCAAAAAAACTCAATCAAGTTTGTGAGACAATTAATTCAGGAAGGCATTTTAATATGAATACTTTGTTCCTCCAAATTCCAAATAATCATCAGTAGCTCAAGTTTCCTTTTTTCATCACAGTTTCTGGGTGTGAGCTGATAGCATTTAAAGGAAATATCTGCATTAAGAGGTTGAGGTTCTGTGTGCACCTTGCCATATTGATTTGAATGACACTGCAGATGAAGGTAATATTTGTTCAGAAGAAGCTCCAGGAGAGCCTATTTTTCCCCTCTAGGCAGATACAACTTAACTGTACTGAACATAAGCCTTTTTGTCATCTTGTTCTGTGTACACCACCAATGGCTTGGATGTGACCTTAAAGAAATGGTGTATGTCAGGCTTTCATATAATAACGGGGGTTAACTAAATCTAGGACTAAACTGATAGTGACGGTGGCTGTAATGCTGTAAATAGAGCAAAGTGATAGAAATCAGTTGTCCATTCACCGAACCTATCCGTATTCATCTGAGAATGTCTTATTTCTTCATTGTAACTTACTTCCCCACCTCATATAGTGTTACCTGCAAATTTGACTACAATACAACTTTCGCTGCATTAGCTGTTAATATAATTGTTAATACTTGGGTGTTCTCCCCAACAAAAATTGAAATATATAGCTCCCCAAATCTGTCCACTTCAGAGCATAAGAACACAAGGAATAGAAGCAGAAAGTATGTCATTTGGCTTCTCAAGATTAGAATTTTAAAAGTTTAAACTCCCTTCCTCCGAAAGGCCTGGATTTTTTCATATTCTTGGGATTTTTTTGTGTTTCTCACCATGAGGACAGACACAGATATATGTTTCATTTTCTTGTTTCCCATTATTAATTTTCTAGTATCACCCTCTAAGGAAACAATATTTATTAAAGCCACTCTTTTATAATCGCAGAAGCTCTTAATGTCTCCCTTATACTTGGGTGGTGATGGCAAATGGTGGAATTTTAATTCAATAAAATCTGGATTAAAAGTCTAATGATGACGAGGAACCCATTATTGATTGTTGTAAAAACCTACTGTGATCACTACTGCTCTGAGGGAAGGAAATCTGCTAATCTTACCTGCTCTGGCCTACATGTAGCCTTTGAAATCGCCTTGTAAGCCATTTGGTTGTGTCAACTGCTAAAAATCTCAAAAATGAATGAAACTGGAATGACCAGCCCATCAGCATAAACACCAAAGGCAACAAAATGGCATTGAGCCTGCAAAATCCTGCTTACCAACATGGACTGGTGCTGAAATTAGGACTCCTGTCTCATAAGCTAGTCAAGCAAAAGCTTGACATGGACATAATGGCAGAATCATACTTTGCAGACAAGATCCCAGAAAACACCACTCCTTGGACAGACTCAGCAGATTTGCAAACAATGAGGCACGGTTAGAAGTCGTCCTGGGAGCACTTGACAGTTGCTTCAATTCTCCTTTTACCAATTAAGTAACTTTTCTTCCTCAACATGCAAATTAGCCTTCTAAGCATTGACTCCATCTATACTTCCCACTGCCTTAGGAAAGCAGTCAACATAATTAAAGATTCCATTATATGCTCTTCCACCCTCTTCCATCCGTTGAAGATACAAACGTTTGAATACATGTAGGAACAGATTCAAGAACAGATTTTGAGTGTTATCAGACTTTTGAATGGACCTCTCAGATGTTTATTCAGACCTCTCTCTAATTGCAGCTTCTTTGCAGATTCTGCATTCTGCACTGTATTCTGCATTCTGATCTGTGGCCTTGATGCACTTTGTATAGTACAATCTGCCTAGATAGCATGCAAAACAATACTTTTCACTGTATCTTGGTACATGTGACAATAATCAATCAATCAATCAATGCAAAGGTAACTGAAAATACTGATAGTTTTGAAATATGAATGTTTATTTACCTTAGCTACCTATACAGTTTGTTCCCCAGTATTGTGGAGGCTTCATCTGACCATGGCTTCTTTCTCGGCATGTTAGAGCTGTCTGCACAGGGGTTGAGTCACATCACTCTGAGTGAGCTGGAGAGTGCAGGAACAAGCCAAACGTGCAAGGGGCAAAGTGAGAAATGTAGGCCACGGCTAAACAAGGACTAGGGCTGGAAGCATGTGGTTCTCGGGATGAAGGTTGGGAAGGGGTTTGCAGAGCAAAGGAATCAGGGGGTGGAGGGAAGGGGTTGGTGAGTGACTTCCCTGACACAGAGAGCAGTGCCAGCAGTTGGGGCAGAACAGGGCCAATGTTGCAGAATGGGATATGACTGAGCAGTTCCAGAGGAGCCACGGTGCAGAATTGATCCGACATTTTTGCCGATTTTGCTGCATTACTGAAGAAGACTTTACACCTGCTAGAAGAAGCTCAAAACCAATCAAGGTGAGTAACCATGCACATACTGTCCAAGTTTACAACAGGTCATCATTGTGGGAACTATCTCTGATTAATTACAAGCTCACGAGAACCTGTCATACCATCATAGAATCCTTACAGTGTGGAAGCAGACCATTCAGCCCATTGAGTCCACACCACCTTTCTGAAGAGCATCCCATCCAGACCCATCCCCCCTACCCTACTCTATCCCTGTATCTCCTGCATTTTCCATGGTTAATCCAGCTAGCCTTTGAACTGTGGGTGAAAATTGGAGCACCAGAGGAAACCCATGTTGAGATGGGGAGATTATGCAAAACTCCACATTGACAGTAACCCGAGGTGGGGGATCAAACCTGGGTTCTGGCACTGTGAGGCAGCAGTGTTAAGTATTGAGCCACCGCGCCACCTCATTATCATCTTCAGTAACAGTGAAGCTCTCAGTGTGAACTTCCCAGCTTCCACTATGTTATGTTATATACCTGAACTTACTTCACGTTGTTTTCATGTTATTTTCCACACATTTATATTACTACTTTAAGACCAGTGTTTGTGCAAAAGCAATATCTATGAAACAATAATATTTATGGTTGATGAATCCAAAGCAGGCAGCCATATTACACTTTCAATTTCAAATAATCTCATAAGAATTACCTTATGAATTCCTAAGTCTTCAAAAGACTCCATCTTATATAGAAATGGTCAGAATATTGACAATTACTGGATTTGACATAATCAGCGCAGTGTCCGTGTGAAGATTAATTTTGATCAGAATTGACAAAAACACCTCTCACTTTGTGACTCCATAACCTGAAGGTGAGGGCAGCATGTTAGTCATTTTCTTCGTTCTGTGTGATATGGAACCAAGCAGGACAATATACAGAACTGTATTTGCTGGAATACTGCTCACTTTACTACACTCTACTCAGGAGTGATTAGTGCTGCTACTGAAGCTTAACAGATTCATGTTGAAGGGAGTTCATAAAGCTTAAGCTAAGCTGTGATGGGAGCGTGGCTTTCATGAAAGATGGCTGTTATCAGAGTTGCCTTGTTTTTGAACAGAGATTGATAAATCAGGAATTATAGCTTTTTTTTTACAGGTTCAGGTCAAGCTGACTAAATGTCTAGCCACATTTATTACTTTAGACATATTACTCCCCTCTAATCATGTTGTGAGTTTGCAAAGAATTAGATCATGCAAGCACAAAGGAAGATGCAAAGGAGCCAATGTAATCCCATGATTAATTACAAATCAATGTATTAATTTATTGTATTATTTTATGCCAAATTAAAACAAGCGACAAACAGGGAAGCAGATTTAAATAGCTCACATGGAGAGTCAGTATGGAACATTGGGCTGAATGGCCAGCTTCCACACTGTAGGGATTCTATGAAAAAGGCATTTCAAGCATGGGGTCACATATCAAAAGTCTTCTTCACTGACAATATTTTGTTTTAGAAAATATTTTGTACTGCAGTGAAGGAGCTGGTCATTGATTTCAGGAAGTGGAGTGGAGGTCATGCTCCTGTCTGTATCAATGGTGCTGAGTTGGAGGTGGTCGATAGCATCAAGTTCTGAGGAGTAAGTAAGTAATGATCTATTCTAGTCCATCATGTCGATGCTACAGTAAAGAAAGCACATCAATGCTCCAATTCCCACAAGGCTAAGGAAATTTGGCGTGCCCACAATAACTCTTGCCAATGTTGATAGATGCAACATAGAAAGAGCTGGATGCATCACAGCTTGGTTTGGCAAGTGCTCTGCCCAAGACCGCAAGGAATTACAGAGCAGTGAATGCAGCTCAGTCCATCACAAAAACAACCTCCCTTACATTGACTTTGTCAATACTTCCCACTGCATTAGCAACACAGCCAACATCACCAAAGACGCCTTCCACCCTGGCTATACTCTCTTCCACATTCTTCCATCCAACAGAAGATACAAAGGTTTGAAAACATGCACCAACAGGTTTAAGAACAGCTTCTTCCCTGCTGTTATCAGACTTATGAATGGTCCTCTCATATATTTCTCTGCACATTCTCTGTAGCTATAACACCATATTCTGCATTCTGTTCTATTACCCTGATATATTTATTTAAGGTATGATTTGTCTGGTTAGCATGCAAAACAATACTTTTCACAGTATGTTGGTACATTTGGTACATTTTAGTATTCCTAAAAATTTAGAATCTACTCAGGGTCATAGATTGCTAACATAATAAATACAAGTTCAACCTCGGCCAAACAAGGCAAATGTTCAGGGCCAGTTTTGTGAACGCATGTAACTTACCAGAGATGTGATTGTACCAACCATCAGATTCTCTTCCTTTACAAGAATTCCATATTGTTTTTAGTCTAGGTTATAAGGTTTTGTTTCATAATGCAACATTGTTATTTTAATTTGCATGTGAAGCTAATAGTGTACGCTGTTAAAGGATTTGGCAATAGGCTCTATTTTGTACTCAAATTAATTCAGCATTTTATTAAATATTCAAGCCAATTAGTTTCTTGTGTATGAACAGCATATTACAATTCTCCCAACTCTATAAACTGAAGTGCAGTCATTTACAGATGATTGAATTAGCATCAAATTTAATAAACATTTTATTGAGTATTCGATTTCTGGTATGAAATAATAATAGGTGGAGATGGAAATGCAAGGGAAAATGGTAGGATGACTTGTTTTCAGTTCAATATGTAGGTATATCTGTTGCATATTTTATCCTGAAGGGCTTTTGGGTAGAATACCTAATGTGACACTATCTGATTATAAACAGCCATTGTGGAGTGTATGAAAGAATGTGCAGTTATGTCTCAGGTTGAGCTGTTATTACTGTTCAATACGAAGGCCATTTTTGTTTAGTTTTTAATTATTTACTTTTGAAACGTATGCAAACAAAATTGATAAAGGAGAGCCAATGGACATAGTCATGTCACTAATTAACCTTCTCAAGATATGTCTAGGATAGGTGGGACTTGAATGCAGACCATCTAGCCCAAAGGTAAGGACTTTGCAACTGCACTACAAGATTAACATTTATCTAACAGACAGAAACAGAGAATAGGAATAAATCAGATTTGGATGCATCACAGCTTGGTTTGGCAAGTGCTCTGCCCAAGACCGCAAGAAATTACAGAGCAGTGAATGCAGCTCAGTCCATCACAAAAACAACCTCCCTTCCATTGACTTTGTCAATACTTCCCACTGCATTAGCAACACAGCCAACATTGGCAGGATGTGACTAGTGGATTATTGCAAAGATCTGTACTTGGGCCTCAGCAGTTCAGTAAAATAGTTTGCCATCACAGGTACCCAACAGAGTTGCAGAGTAACAAATTTCAACGAACGCCACATGTATATATCTACCGCATGTGAGTTCAAAACCTCAGCTGGGAGTTCTACTGAAAATTCATTAAGTATCTGCAGTTCCTATTATTCCTGTTGGTGGCGTTGGAGTAGTTGTTTTCATGGTGTTACACTAGCTCAAATTTCAGAGCGTATCACTCTGGGAGTGCATAATCTGTTCCTCAGATTCTTGCAAATTGGTTCAAGAGCTTGTACGATCTTTTTTCACTGCCACTTTGTTTCAGCAACTGAAATGTCTTAAATTTAAAGTGAACATTTAATCCAAATTTTAAAAAAAAACTGAAAATGTTGCATTTTACATAATTTTGTGATTAGTCTTGTCATTTGAATTGTATTTTTTTAATATCTCTATTAAAGATTCAATAAAATGGAATGAAGTGGGAGAAGTGAAAGGATAAGTAATAGAAATGAGAAGGGCAAGTGGAGAGGATGGGGTAGTCTGAAGGCCATTCGTTTGTCCCAAACATAGCTTTGCTACCGTACCACCTACACTACTAAGACTGGAACAAAAATGTGAAACAAAAGACTTAGGAGTGAGGGGAAAAATGAAACAAAAAACAGAAGGCATTAGACAGAAAGAAAAATAGCAACAAGTAACAGATGCGTAAGAGAGACACACTTAACCATTAACCATCTGAAATGCTGTAGGAAATGAATGGGTTACAAGCCACATTTAGTTGGAAGAAAATGCATATCATTGATTTCTGATATATTTGAGTTAAAGTTTTATCTTCTTCTGAATCTTCACTGAGCAAGTTTATTTCCTGAGCTAAAAGCAAGATACTGTGGATTCTGATGTTGCGAAAAATGACCAATCTTGAGTCTGTGTGGTTCAAGAGGGCAAAGATGTTATTCAAGCTTTTTACACGACGCAACTCAATTCAGTTAACCAAAGAATGTCTCAAAAATATGGAGTCTATTATAAAGGAGGGGATAAATAGATGCCTGGTTGACACCAATCTGATTGGACATAGATTTGAGAATGGGATATTGTTTTTGACAAATTTATTTGAGTTTTTTTTGAAGATCTTATGTACAAAATTGATAAGGGGGAGCCAACAGTTACTGTAACATCACAAGTCAGCCTACTCAACATATGTCTAGGATAGGTGGGACTTGAAACAAGACCTTCTAGCCCAGAGGGACATTGCAACTGTACCACAAGATTAATGTTTGCCTAACAGAATACAGGTTTAGGAATAAATGAGTCATCTCACATTAGCAGGATGTGACTAGTGGGTTTTTGCAAGGATCTGTACTTGGGCCTCACTTGTTCATAATACATATCGATAATTTAGAGTTGGGAACTAATTCTAATATTTCCAAATTTGTTCATCATACAATGCAGCGTGAGAATGTCTGCACTGAGGAAGATGCTCTTGAAGTGGTATGGTGGCTCAGTGGTTAGCACTGCTACCTCACAGTACTCGGCACCCAGGTTCGATTCCACCCTAAGGTGACTGTCTGTGTGAAGTTTGCATAGGTTTCCTCCCACAGTCTAAAGATGTGCAGGGTAGGTAGATCAGCCAGGGGAAATGCAAGGTTATGGGATACTTTGTGAGAGTGGGTCTGCATGGGGTGATCTTCAGAGGACTAACGTAGACTTGATGGGCTGAATGACCTGGTTCCACATTGTAGGATTCTATGATTTCTATGTAAGGCAGCTTGAGGATTTTGACAGCTAAGTAAATGGGCAAGATCATGGCAAATGGAATGTAATGTGGGAAAATTTGAGACGATACACTTTGATAGGAGATGTGCAGAGTTTTTTTTTAAATGCTTAAGAGATTGGAAAGTGTACACATACGCAGTGACCTAGATATTCTTTTTCATAAGTCACGGAAGGCTAACATGCAGGCACATCAGGCCATTAGGAACGTTAATGGAATTTGGTGTAAGATGATTTGCACACAGGAATAGTGATGTCTAGCTTCAATTGGAAGGAAGCTGAGTTAAACCTCGCTGCAGCTCTGGTATCCGAATATCAGGAAGGATATTATTGCCATGAAGGAAAAGTAACAGAGTTTCACCAGAATTGTTCCCAGTATGGCGGGACTGTCCTATGAACAGAGATTGGGTAAACTGAGACCATTTTTTCGAGAGTTTCTCAGCTTGAGGGGTGATCTCATTGAAAACTACAAAGTACTTGAAGGGATAGACAGGTTAGATGAAGGGAAGATGTTTCTCCTGACTGAGGAGTTTAATACCAGGGGGTACAATTTAAAAATCAACGAGGTAAAAACAATGACTGCAGATGCTGGAAACCAGATTCTGGATTAGTGGTGCTGGAAGAGTGCAGCAGTTCAGGCAGCATCCAAGGAGTTTCGAAATCGACGTTTCTGGCAAAAGCCTTTCATCAGGAATAAAGGCAGAGAGCCTGAAGCATGGAGAGATAAGCTAGGGGAGGGTGGGGATGGGGAGAGAGTAGCATAGAGTACAATAGGTGAGTGGGGGAGGGGATGAAGGTGATAGGTCAGGGAGGAGAGGGTGGAGTGGATAGGTGGAAAAGGAGATAGGCAGGTAGGACAAGTCCGGACAAGTCATGGGGACAGTGCTGAGCTGGAAGTTTAGAACTTAGGGTGAGGTGGGGGAAGGGGAAATGAGGAAACTGTTGAAGTCCACATTGATGCTCTGGGGTTGAAGTGTTCCGAGGCGGAAGATGAGGCGTTCTTCCTCCAGGCGTCTGGTGGTGAGGGAGCGGCGGTGAAGGAGGCCCAGGACCTCCATGTCCTCGGCAGAGTGGGAGGGGGAGTTGAAATGTAGGGCCACGGGGCGGTGTGGTTGATTGGTGCGGGTGTCTCGGAGATGTTCCCTAAAGTGCTCTGCTAGGAGGCGCCCAGTCTCCCCAATGTAGAGGAGACTGCATCGGGAGCAACGGATACAATGAATGATATTAGTGGATGTGCAGGTAAAACTTTGATGGATGTGGAAGGCTCCTTTAGGGCCTTGGATAGAGGTGAGGGAGGAGGTGTGGGCGCAGGTTTTACAGTTCCTGCGGTGGCAGGGGAAAGTGCCAGGATGGGAGGGTGGGTTGTAGGGGGGCGTGGACCTGACCAGGTAGTCACAGAGGGAACGGTCTTTGCGGAAAGGGGTGGGGAGGGAAATATATCCCTGGTGGTGGGGTCTGTTTGGAGGTGGCGGAAATGTCGGCGGATGATTTGGTTTATGCGGAGGTTGGTAGGGTGGAAGGTGAGCACCTGGGGCTTTCTGTCCTTGTTACGGTTGGAGGGGTGGGGTCTGAGGGCGGAGGTGCGGGATGTGGACGAGATGCGTTGGAGGGCATCTTTAACCACGTGGGAAGGGAAATTGTGGTCTCTAAAGAAGGAGGCCATCTGGTGTGTTCTGTGGTGGAACTGGTCCTCCTGAGAGCAGATCCGGCGAAGGTGGAGGAATTGGGAATACGGGATGGCATATTTGCAAGAGGTAGGGTGGGAAAGGTGTAATCCAGGTAGCTTTGGGAGTCGGTGGGTTTGTAAAAAATGTCAGTGTCAAGTCGGTCGTCATTAATGGAGATGGAGAGGTCCAGGAATGGGAGGGAAGTGTCAGAGATGGTCCAGGTAAATTTAAGGTCAGGGTGGAATGTGTTGGTTAAGTTGATGAATTGCTCAACCTCCTCGCGGGAGCACGAGGTGGCGCCAATGCAGTCATCAATGTAGCGGAGGAAGAGGTGGGGAGTGGTGCCGGTGTAATTACGGAAGATCAACTGCTCTACGTAGCCAACAAAGAGACAGGCATAGCTGGGGCCCATACGTGTGACAATGGCTACCCCTTTGGTCTGGAGGAAGTGGGAGGATTCAAAGGAGAAATTGTTAAGGGTGAGGACCAGTTCGGCCAAACGAATGAGAGTGTCGGTGGAAGGGTACTGTTGGGGACGTCTGGAGAGGAAAAAACGGAGGGCTTGGAGGCCCTGGTCATGGCGGATGGAGGTGTAGAGGGATTGGATATCCATGGTGAAGATGAAGCATTGGGGGATGGGGAAACTGAAGTCTTGGAGGAGGTGGAGGGCGTGGGTGGTGTCTCGAACGTATGTGGGGAGTTCCTGGACTAGGGGGGATAGGACAGTGTCGAGGTAGGTAGAGATGAGTTCAGTGGGGCAGGAGTATGCTGAGACAATGGGTCGGCCAGGATGGTCAGGCTTGTGGATCTTGGGAAGGAGGTAGAACCGGGCAGTGCGGGGTTCCCGGACTATGAGGTTGGAAGCTGTGGGTGGGAGATCTCCTGAGGTGATGAGGTTCTGTATGGTTTGGGAGATGATGGTTTGGTGATGGGGGGTGGGGTCATGGTCGAGGGGGCAGTAGGAAGAGGTGTCCTCGAGTTGACGTTTGGCTTCAGCGGTGTAGAGGTCAGTGCGCCAGACTACCATTGCGCCCCCTTTATCGGGGGCTTGATGGTGAGGTTGGGATTGGAGCAGAGGGATTGGAGGGCTGCACGTTGTGAGAGTGAGAGGTTGGAGTGGGGGAGGGGTGTAGACAGGTTGAGGTGGTTAATGTCCCGGCGGCAGTTGGAAATGATGAGGTCGAGGGCAGGTATTAGGCCACCGCGGGGTGTCCAGGTGGATGCAGTGTTTTGGAGGTGGGCGAAGGGGTCCTCAGAAGGTGGGCGGGAGTCCTGATTGTGAAAGTAAGCTCGGAGGCGGAGGCGACGGAAGAATTGTTCGACGTCACGGCATGTATTAAATTCATTGATGCGTGGGCGGAGGGGGACGAAGGTGAGTCCTTTGCTGAGGACTGATCATTCGTCCTCAGTGAGGGGAAGGTCTGGAGGGATGGTGAAAACTCGGCAGGGCTGGGAGCTGGGATCTGGTGTGGGTGTAGAGCTGGGAGTGGAGGCGGAACCTGTAACTGGAGTGGGTGTGGTGGTGGGGGGAATGGGGGTGGAGTCATGAGCAGGGGTAGTGTTCCCCTCGGGGTTCTAGGGGGTGGGAATAGTGACAGTGGGGTCTGCGGGGGGCATGTCAGCAGAATGCAGGTGTGTGGCGTTGGTGGGGGTGGAAGTGGTGGTGACAACGGCAATAGGGGTGGCGGAAGTCACTGAGCAGGTGGCATCAGCGATGACGTGAGGAGTGGAAGTGATGTCACGTGTGATGCATGAGGAATTGTGAGGGGTGGAAGTGGTTGTGGGATTGGCCATGATGGGGGTGGAAGTGACATCATCAATCAGCGTGGGGGTGGCAGTGCATCAGCCTCATGGCTAATGGCGGAATAGGTTCCGAGGCCAGGAGAATCTTCTGGAATGTTTGAGGAGCGCTGGTTATGGAGGTGGGTAGATCAAAGTTTGTTGTACTTACAGTTTTTGATGTTTGAGATGGAATTGAAATACTGTTCGTTAAGAGTATGAATTCTCCTGACAATGTTGTACAGAGTGGATCCTTTGCAATTCTGAGAGAGTGTGGCCCTCAGCTGAGGCAGGGCTGACTGTAGAGAGGTTAGGTGCCGGTGCATTGCTGCAAGTAGGCAATGCCACTTCAGTCAGGGATAAGGAGATTTGTTTTTAACTCAGCAATTTGTGAACCTTTGGAATTCTCTGTTTGTGAGGTGTGGAAGCTCAGTTGTTCAGCATGCTGAAGGTAGAGTTTGACAGATTTCTGATTACCAGTCATGTGTAGGGTTATGGGAATAGTGTAAGTTTGTGTCAGAGGACTGCTGGACGCCTCATGCATTCATACATATGAAAAGCAAAATAACTCAAGTCCAGGGAACTTTCAACCAATTAACGAAATACAACAGTGGGACTAATAATGTATGAGAAAATGGCAATAAATTTGCTTTTTGGAAATGTGAAAATGTAATTTTAAAAAGCTAGGTACTCAAAATGTAATAAAAATAGTCAATATGGATTTCAAAAAGTTGTCACGTTTCTTCAAATTTATCAAAAAAGTTGAAGAAATAACAGAAAAAGTACACAAGGATAATGTACTGGATATATTTTTTTACAGATTAACTGTGGTACACATTCACAGCGGATTTAAAATAGGGATACAGTTTATACAGTCATAAAATAAAGCAAACTGAAATTAGATTCCACTTAAAGGGGAATTAAGTTGAAAAGCAGGGAGCTTATGTTAAAGTTGCACTGAATATTGATTGGGCCACATAAGGAAGATTGAAAAGTCCTGCTCCCCCTGTAAGATAATGAATACGGGGGCATTAGAAAATATTGCACAAAGATTCACAGGATGATAAATGAAGAGGATATACTTGTCATGAAATACTGAACAGGCTTGATTCTTTTCTCTAAAGTAGCGAAGGCCAAGGTCTATCAGGTTATCAGGTCATCAGGAGGTCTATCGAAACTCTATAAGATTATGGAAGGGTCTCATAAAGTAGATATAAGAAAAAAGTCCCATTTAAGGATAGTTCAAACTTAGAGACCATAATTACAAAATGGGCCTAATGAATTCAGTAGGATGGCAGCAGAGTAATACACATCAGTTGGAGTCCCTCAGTTCACCAGTTCCTCTTCTATTCTTTTCCCTCTTTGCTGCAGTTTTTCTTCCACCACTCCACCCAACATTGAACTTCTTAAACAACCCTAGCTGGAGAATGGAGGGGAGTCAGAAACCAGACAGGCATGGGAGACGCGTCACGGCCGGAGCGGGAACAGCGTTTGCTCAGGCCAAGCCATGAACTGAGTCATTGGCCAGAACCCGGAATGGAGCAGTATGAACACTGGCAGAACTGGGCGTCGAGTCACGGGACAGAGCAGCAGGAGCACAGGCCGAACTGGGAATCATGTTATGGGCCAGAATCTAGAGTGGGAGCAGAGTGAGCGCAGGCCGAGCTGGGAGCTAGAGCATGGAGTGACAGCAAAGTGAGCACAGGTCGAGCTGGGAGCTAGAGGACGGAGTGGGAGCAGAGTGAGCACAGGCCAAACTGGGATCTAGAGCATGGAGTGACAGCAGAGTGAGCACAGGCCGAACTGGGAAACGGAGCACGGACTGACAGCAGAGTGAGCACAGGCAGAGTTGGGAGCAAGAGCACAGAGTGGGATCAGAGTGAGCACAGGCCGAGCTGGGAGCTAGAGCATGGAGTGGGAGCAGAGTGAGCACAGGCCAAATTGGGAGCAAGAGCAAAGAGTGACAGCAGAGTGAGCACAGGCCAAACTGGGAGCTAGGGCACGGAGTGGGAGCAGAGTGAGCACAGCCCGAACTAGGAGCTAGGGCACGGAGTGGGAGCAGAGTGAGCACAGGCCAAACTGGGAGCTGGAACACGGAGTGACAGCAGAGTGAGCACAGACCGAGCTGGGAGCTAGAGCACGGAGTAGGAGCAGAGTGAGCACAGTCCGAGCTGGGAGCCGGAGCACGGAGTGACAGCAGAGTGAGCACAGGCCAAGCTGGGACCTAGAGCACGGAGTGGGAGCAGAGAGAGCATAGGCTGAACTGGGAGCTCGGGCACGGTGTGGGAACAGAGTGAGCACAAGCTGAGCTGGGAGTGAGAGCATGGAGTGGGAGCAGAGTGAGCACAGGCCGAGATGGGAGCTTGAGCATGGAGTGACAGCAGAGTGAGCAGAGGCCGAGCCGGGAGCTAGGGCACGGAATGACAGCAGAGTGAGCACAGGCCGAGCTGGGAGCGAGACCACGGAGTGGGAGCAAAGTGAGCACAGTCCGAGCTGGGAGCTAGAGCACGGGCCAAACTGGGAGCTAGGGCACGGAGTGGGAGCAGTGTGAGCACAGGCTGAGCTGGGAGCTGGAGCACAGAGTGGGGGCAGAGTGATCACAGATCGAGCTGGGAGCCGGAGCACCGAGTGACAGCAGTCTGAGCACAGGCCGAGCTGGGATCGAGAGCATGGAGTGAAAGCAGAGTGAGCACAGGCTGAGCTGGGAGCGAGGGCACGGAGTGGGAGCAGAGTGAGCACAGGCCGTGCTGGGAGCCAGAGCACAGAGTGGGAGCAGAGTGAGCCCAGGCCGTGCTGGGAGCCAGAGCACAGAGTGGGAGCAGAGTGAGCACAGGCCGAGCTGGGAGCTAGAGCATGGAGTGGGAGCAGAGTGAGCGCAGGCCGAACTGGGAAACGGAGCATGGAGTGACAGGAGATTGAGCACAGGCAGAGTTGGGAGCAAGAGCACAGAGTGGGAGCCGAGTGAGCACGGGCCGAGCTATGAGCGAGAGCACGGAGTGGGAGCAGAGTGAGCACAGCCCAAACTGGGAGCTGGAACACGGACTGACAGCAGAGTGAGCACAGGCTGAGTTGGGAGCTAGAGCACGAAGTGGGAGCAGAGTGAGCACCGGCTGAGCTGGGAGCTAGAGCACGGTGTAGGAGCAGAGTGAGTACTGTCTGAGCTGGGAGCCGAAGCACGGAGTGGGAGCAGAATAAGCACAGGCTGAACTGGGAGCTTGGGCACTGTATGGGAGCAGAGTGAGCACAGGCCGAGCTGGGAGCTTGAGCATGGAGTGACAGCCGAGTAAGCACAGGTCGAGCTGGGAGTTAGACCACGGAGTGGGAGCAGAGTGAGCAAGGGCCGAGCTGGGAAAGAGAGGATGGAGTGGGAGCAGAGAGAGCACAGGCAGAGCTGTGATCGAGAGCATGGAGTGGGAGCAGAGTGAGCACAGGCCGAGCTGGGAGCTTGAGCATGCAGTGACAGGAGAGTGAGCACAGGCCGAGCTGGGAGCTAGAGCATAGAGTGACAGCAGAGTGAGCACAGGCCAAACTGGGAGCAAGAGCAAAGAGTGACAGCAGAGTGAGTACAGGCCGAGCTGGGAGCTGGAGCACGGAGTAGGAGCGGAGTGAGCACAGTCCGAGCTGGGAGCCGGAGCACGGAGTGGGAGCAGAGTGAGCACAGGCTGAACTGGGAGCTAGAGCATGGAGTGACAGTAGAGTGAGCACAGGCAAAGTTGGGAGCCAGAGCACAGAGTGGGAGCAGAGTGATCACAGACCGAGCTGCGAGCTAGGGCACGGAGTGACAGCAGAGTGAGCACAGGCAGAGTTGGGAGCAAGAGCACAGAGTGGGAGCAGAGTGAGCATCGGCCGAGCTATGAGCGAGAGCATGGAGTGGGAGCGGAGCGAGCACAGGCCGAGCTGGGAGCGAGAGCACGGAATGGGAGCAGAGCGAGCACAGTCTGAACTGGGAGCTAGGGCACGGAACGGGAGCAGAGTGAGCACAGGCCGAGTTGGGAGCGAGAGCATGGAGTGACAGCAGAGTGAGCACAGGCCGAGCTGGGAGCTGGAGCAGGGAGTGGGAGCAGAGTGAGCACAGACCGAGCTGTGAGCTAGGGCACTGAGTGACAGCAGAGTGAGCACAGGCCAAACTGGGAGCTAGAGCAGGGAGTGGGAGCAGAGTGAGCACAGGCCAAACTGGGAGCTGGAGCAGGGAGTGGGAGCAGAGTGAGCACAGACCGAGCTGTGAGCTAGGGCACTGAGTGACAGCAGAGTGATCACAGACCGAGCTGGGAGCTGGAACACGGAGTGACAGCAGAGTGAGCACAGGTCAAACTGGGAGCTAGAGCACGGAGTGGGAGCAGAGTGAGCACAGGCCAAACTTGGAGCTGGAACACGGAGTGACAGCAGAGTGAGCACAGGCCGAGCTGTGAGCTAGAGCACGGAGTAGGAGCAGAGTGAGCACAGTCCGAGCTGGGAGCCGGAGCACGGAGCGACAGCAGAGTGAGCACAGGCCAAGCTGGGAGCGAGAGCATGGAGTAGGAGCAGAGTGAGCGCAGGCCGAGCTGGGAGCTTGAGCATGGAGTGACAGCAGAGTGAGCACAGGCCGAGCTGGGAGCTTGAGCATGGAGTGACAGCCGAGTGAGCACAGGCCGAGCCGGGAGCTAGGGCACGGAGTGACAGCAGAGTGAGCACAGGCCGAGCTGGGAGCTAGACCACGGAGTGGGAGCAAAGTGAGCACAGTACGAGCTGGGAGCTAGAGCACGGGGTGACACCAGAGTGAGCACAGGCCAAACTGGGAGCTAGGGCACGGAGTGGGAGCAGTGTGAGCACAGGCTGAGCTGGGAGCTGGAGCACGGAGTGGGGGCAGAGTGATCACAGACCGAGCTGGGAGCCAGAGCACCGAGTGACAGCAGTCTAAGCACTGGCTGAGTTGGGAGCTAGGGCATGGAGTGGGAGCAGAGTGAGCACAGGCCGAGCTGGGAGCTAGGGCACGGAGTGGGAGCAGAGTGAGCACAGGCTGAGTTGGGAGCGAGGGCACGGAGTGGGAGCAGAGTGAGCACAGGCCGAACTGAGAGCTAGGGCACGGAGAGGGAGCAGAGTGAGCGCAGGCCGAGCTGGGTTCGAGGGCATGGAGTGAAAGCAGAGTGAGCACAGGCCGAGCTGGGATCGAGAGAATGGAGTGGGAGCAGAGTGAGCACAGGCTAAGGTAGGAGGCAAGAGCACGGAGAGGGAGCAGAGTGAGCACAGGCCGAGCTGGGAGCTAGAGCATGGAGTGACAGTAGAGTGAGCCCAGGCCGTGCTGGGAGCCAGAGCACAGAGTGGGAGCGGAGTGGGAGCAGAGTGAGCACAAGCCAAGCTGGGAGCTGGAGTACGGTGTGGGAGCAGAGCGAGCACAGGCCGTGCTGGGAGCTGGAGCACGGAGTGGGAGCAGAGTGAGCACAGGCTGAACTGGGAGCTAGGGCACGGAGAGGGAGCAAAGTGAGCACAGGCCGAACTGGGAGCGAGAGCATGGAGTGACAGCAGAGTGAGCACAGGCCGAGCTGGGAGCTAGAGCACGGAGTGACAGCAGAGTAAGCACAGGCCGAGCTGGGAGCTAGAGCACGGAGTGGGAGCAAAGTGAGCACAGGCTGAGCTGGGAGCTAGGGCACGGAGTGGGAGCAAAGTGAGCACAGGCTGAGCTGGGAGCGAGGGCATGGAGTGACAGCAGAGTGAGCACAGTCCAAGCTGGGAGCTGGAGCACGGAGTGGGGGCAGAATGATCACAGACCGAGCTGGGAGCTAGAGCACAGAGTGGGAGCAGAGTGAGCACAGGCCAAACTGGGAGCTAGAGCACGGTGTGCGAGCAGAGAGAGCACAGGCTGAGCTGGGAGCTAGGGCACGGAGTGGGAGCAGTTTGAGCACAGGCTGAGCTGGGAGCTGGAGCACGGAGTGGGGGAAGAGTGATCACAGACCGAGCTGGGAGCCGGAGCACCGAGTGACAGCAGTCTGAGCACAGGCCGAGCTAGGATCGAGAGCATGGAGTGAAAGCAGAATGAGCACAGGCTGAGTTGGGAGCGAGGGCATGGAGTGGGAGCAGAGTGAGCACAGGCCGAGCTGGGACCTAGAGAATGGAGTGGGAGCAGTGTGAGCACAGGCCGAACTGGGAGCTAGGGCATGGAGTGGGAGCAGAGTGAGCACAGCCCAAAATGGGAGCTGGAACACGGACTGACAGCAGAGTGAGTACTGTCCGAGCTGGGAGCCTTAGGACGGCGTGGGAGCAGAGTGAACACACGCTGAACTGGGAGCTCGGGCACGGTGTGGGAGCAGAGTGAGCACAGGCCGAGCTGGGAGCTTGAGCATGGAGTGACAGCTGAGTGAGCACAGGCCGAGCTGACAACTAGAGCACGGAGTGGGAGCAGAGAGAGCATAGGCTGAACTGGGAGCTCGGGCACGGTGTGGGAGCAGAGTGAGCGCAGGCTGAGCTGGGAGCTAGAGCATGGAGTGACAGTAGAGTGAGCCCACGCCATGCTGGGAGCTTGAGCACAGAGTGGGAGCAGAGTGAGCCCAGGCCGAGCTGGGAGCTGGAGCACGGAGTGACAGCAGTCTGTGCACAGGCTGAGTTGGGAGCGAGGGCACGGAGTGGGAGCAGAGTGAGCACAGGCCAAGCTGGGAGCTAGGGCACGGAGTGACAGCAGTCTGTGCACAGGCTGAGTTGGGAGCTAGGGCACGGAGTGACAGCAGAGTAAGCACAGGCCGAGCTGGGAGCAGGAGCACCGAGTGACAGCAGAGTGAGCGCAGGCCGAGCTGGGATCGAGAGAATGGAGTGGGAGCAGAGTGAGCACAGGCTAAGGTAGGAGGCAAGAGCACGGAGAGGGAGCAGAGTGAGCACAGGCTGAGCTGGGATCGAGAGCATGGAGTGACAGTAGAGTGAGCGCAGGCCGTGCTGGGAGCCAGAGCACAGAGTGGGAGCAGAGTGAGCACAGGCTGAGCTGGGAGCTAGAGCACGGAGTGGGAGCGGAGTGGGAGCAGAGTGAGCACAAGCCAAGCTGGGAGCTGGAGTACGGTGTGGGAGCAGAGCGAGCACAGGCCGTGCTGGGAGCTGGAGCACGGAGTGGGAGCAGAGTGAGCACAGGCCGAACTGGGAGCTCGGGCATGGAGTGGGAGCAGAGTGAGCACACGCTGAGCTGGGAGCTACAGCATGGAGTGACAGCAGAGTGAGCAGAGGCCGAGCTGGGAGCTAGAGCACGGAATGGGAGCAGAGTGAGCACAGGCTCAACTGGGAGCTAGGGCACGGAGCGGGAGCCGAGTGAGCGCAGGCCGAGCTTGAAGCGAGAGCACGGAGTGACAGCAGAGTGAGCACAGGCCGAGCTGGGAGCTGGAGCATGGAGTGGGAGCAGAGTGAGCACAGGATAAGTTAGGAAGCAAGAGCACAGAGAGGGAGCAGAGTGAGCACAGGCCGAGCTGGGAGCTAGAGTATGGAGTGACAATAGAGTGAGCTCTGGCCATGCTGGGAGCTAGAGCACGGAGCGGCAGCAGAGCAAGCACAGGCCGAGCTGGAAGCTAGAGCACGGAGTGGGAGCAGAGTGAGCACACGCTGAGCTGGGAGCTAGGGCACGGAGTGACAGCAGAGTGAGCACAGGCTGAACTGGGAGCTAGAGCACTGAGTGACAATAGAGTGAGAACAGGCCGAGCTGGGAGTGTGAGCACAGAGTGGGAGCAGAGTGAGCACAGCCCGAGCTGGGAGCTAGAGCATGGAGTGGGAGCAGAGAGAGGACAGGCCAAGCTGGGAGCTAGGGCATGGAGTGGGGGCAGAGAGAGGACAGGCCGAGCTGGGAGCTGGAGCATGGAGTGGGAGCAGAGTGAGCACAGGCTGAACTGGGAGCTAGGGCACGGAGTGACAGCAGAGTGAGCACAGGCCGAGCTGGGAGCTAGGGCACGGAGTGACAGCAGAGTGAGCACAGGCTGAGCTGGGAGTTAGGGCACGAAGTAGGAGCAGAGTGAGCACAGGCTGAACTGGGAGCTAGAGCACGGAGTGGGGGAAGAGTGATCACAGACCGAGCTGGGAGCCGGAGCACCGAGTGACAGCAGTCTGAGCACAGGCCGAGCTAGGATCGAGAGCATGGAGTGAAAGCAGAATGAGCACAGGCTGAGTTGGGAGCGAGGGCATGGAGTGGGAGCAGAGTGAGCACAGGCCGAGCTGGGACCTAGAGAATGGAGTGGGAGCAGTGTGAGCACAGGCCGAACTGGGAGCTAGGGCATGGAGTGGGAGCAGAGTGAGCACAGCCCAAAATGGGAGCTGGAACACGGACTGACAGCAGAGTGAGTACTGTCCGAGCTGGGAGCCTTAGGACGGCGTGGGAGCAGAGTGAACACACGCTGAACTGGGAGCTCGGGCACGGTGTGGGAGCAGAGTGAGCACAGGCCGAGCTGGGAGCTTGAGCATGGAGTGACAGCTGAGTGAGCACAGGCCGAGCTGACAACTAGAGCACGGAGTGGGAGCAGAGAGAGCATAGGCTGAACTGGGAGCTCGGGCACGGTGTGGGAGCAGAGTGAGCGCAGGCTGAGCTGGGAGCTAGAGCATGGAGTGACAGTAGAGTGAGCCCACGCCATGCTGGGAGCTTGAGCACAGAGTGGGAGCAGAGTGAGCCCAGGCCGAGCTGGGAGCTGGAGCACGGAGTGACAGCAGTCTGTGCACAGGCTGAGTTGGGAGCTAGGGCACGGAGTGACAGCAGAGTAAGCACAGGCCGAGCTGGGAGCAGGAGCACCGAGTGACAGCAGAGTGAGCGCAGGCCGAGCTGGGATCGAGAGAATGGAGTGGGAGCAGAGTGAGCACAGGCTAAGGTAGGAGGCAAGAGCACGGAGAGGGAGCAGAGTGAGCACAGGCTGAGCTGGGATCGAGAGCATGGAGTGACAGTAGAGTGAGCGCAGGCCGTGCTGGGAGCCAGAGCACAGAGTGGGAGCAGAGTGAGCACAGGCTGAGCTGGGAGCTAGAGCACGGAGTGGGAGCGGAGTGGGAGCAGAGTGAGCACAAGCCAAGCTGGGAGCTGGAGTACGGTGTGGGAGCAGAGCGAGCACAGGCCGTGCTGGGAGCTGGAGCACGGAGTGGGAGCAGAGTGAGCACAGGCCGAACTGGGAGCTCGGGCATGGAGTGGGAGCAGAGTGAGCACACGCTGAGCTGGGAGCTACAGCATGGAGTGACAGCAGAGTGAGCAGAGGCCGAGCTGGGAGCTAGAGCACGGAATGGGAGCAGAGTGAGCACAGGCTCAACTGGGAGCTAGGGCACGGAGCGGGAGCCGAGTGAGCGCAGGCCGAGCTTGAAGCGAGAGCACGGAGTGACAGCAGAGTGAGCACAGGCCGAGCTGGGAGCTGGAGCATGGAGTGGGAGCAGAGTGAGCACAGGATAAGTTAGGAAGCAAGAGCACAGAGAGGGAGCAGAGTGAGCACAGGCCGAGCTGGGAGCTAGAGTATGGAGTGACAATAGAGTGAGCTCTGGCCATGCTGGGAGCTAGAGCACGGAGCGGCAGCAGAGCAAGCACAGGCCGAGCTGGAAGCTAGAGCACGGAGTGGGAGCAGAGTGAGCACACGCTGAGCTGGGAGCTAGGGCACGGAGTGACAGCAGAGTGAGCACAGGCTGAACTGGGAGCTAGAGCACTGAGTGACAATAGAGTGAGAACAGGCCGAGCTGGGAGTGTGAGCACAGAGTGGGAGCAGAGTGAGCACAGCCCGAGCTGGGAGCTAGAGCATGGAGTGGGAGCAGAGAGAGGACAGGCCAAGCTGGGAGCTAGGGCATGGAGTGGGGGCAGAGAGAGGACAGGCCGAGCTGGGAGCTGGAGCATGGAGTGGGAGCAGAGTGAGCACAGGCTGAACTGGGAGCTAGGGCACGGAGTGACAGCAGAGTGAGCACAGGCCGAGCTGGGAGCTAGGGCACGGAGTGACAGCAGAGTGAGCACAGGCTGAGCTGGGAGTTAGGGCACGAAGTAGGAGCAGAGTGAGCACAGGCTGAACTGGGAGCTAGAGCACGGAGTGACAATAGAGTGAGCACAGGCCGAGCTGGGTGTGTGAGCACAGAGTGGGAGCAGAGTGAGCACAGCCCGAGCTGGGAGCTAGAGCATGGAGCGGGAGCAGAGGGAGCACAGGCCGAGCTGGGAGCTAGGGCATGGAGTGGGGGCAGAGAGAGGACAGGCCAAGCTAGGAGGTAGAGCACGGAGCGGGAGCAGAGTGAGCCCAGGCCGTGCTGGGAGCCAGAGCACAGAGTGGGAGCAGAGTGAGCACAGGCTGAGCTGGGAGCTGGAGCAAGGAGTGGGGGCAGAGTGATCACAGACCGAGCTGGGAGCTAGAGCATGGAGTGGGAGCAGAAGGAGCGCAGGCCGAACTGGGAAATGGAGCACGGAGTGAAAGCAGAGTGAGCACAGGCAGAGTTGGGAGCAAGAGCACAGCGGGAGCAGAGTGAGCACAGGCCGAGCTGGGAGCTAGAGCATGGAGTGGGAGCAGAGTGAGCACAGGCTAAGGTAGGAAGCAAGAGCACAGAGAGGGAGCAGAGTGAGCTCAGGCCGTGCTGGGAGCTAGAGCACGGAGCGGGAGCAGAGCAAGCACAGGCTGAGCTGGAAGCTCGAGCACGGAGTGGGAAAAGAGCGAGCACAGGCCAACCTGGGAGCTGGAGCACGCAGTGGGAGCAGAGTGAGCACAGGCTGAGCTGGGAGCTACAGCATGGAGTGACAGCAGAGTGAGCACAGGCCGAGCTGGGAGTTAGGGCACGGAGTGACAGCAGAGTGAGCACAGGCTGAGCTCGGAGTTAGGGCACGAAGTCGGAGCAGAGTGAGCACAGGCTGAACTGGGAGCTAGAGCACGGAGTGACAATAGAGTGAGCACAGGCCGAGCTGGGAGCTAGAGCATGGAGCGGGAGCTGAGTGAGCACAGGCCGAGCTGGGAGCTAGGGCATGGAGTGGGGGCAGAGAGAGGACTGGCCAAGCTAGGAGGTAGAGCACGGAGCGGGAGCAGAGTGAGCACAGGCTGAACTGGGAGCTAGGGCACGGAGTGGGAGCAGAGTGAGAACAGGCTGAGCTGGGAGCAAGAGCATGGAGTGGGAGCAGAGTGAGCACAGGCCGAACTGGGAGCTTGAGCACGGAGTGGGAGCAGAGTGAGCACAAGCTGAGCTGGGAGCAAGAGCATGGAGTGGGAGCAGAGTGAGCACAGGCCGAACTGGGAGCAAGAGCATGGAGTGGGAGCAGAGTGAGCACAGGCCGAACTGGGAGCAAGAGCATGGAGTGGGAGCAGAGTGAGCACAGGCCGAACTGGGAGCAAGAGCATGGAGTGGGAGCAGAGTGAGCACAGGCCGAGCTGGGAGCTAGGGCACGGAGTGACAGCAGAGTGAGCACAGGCCGAGCTGGGAGCTATACCACGGAGTGGGAGCAAAGTGAGCACAGTCCGAGCTGGGAGCTAGAGCACGGGGTGACACCAGAGTGAGCACAGGCCAAACTGAGAGCTAGGGCACGGAGTGGGAGCAGTGTGAGCACAGGCTGAGCTGAGGTCTGGAGCACGGAGTGAGGGCATGGAGTGATCACAGACCGAGCTGGGAGCCAGAGCATGGAGTGGGAGCAGAGTGAGCACAGGCCGAGCTGGGAGCTAGAGAATGGAGTGGGAGCAGAGTGAGCACAGGCTAAGGTAGGAGGCAAGAGCACGGAGAGGGAGCAGAGTGAGCACAGGCTGAGCTGGATGCGAGAGCATGGAGTGACAGTAGAGTGAGCCCAGGCCGTGCTGGGAGCCAGAGCACAGAGTGGGAGCAGAGTGAGCCCAGGCCGTGCTGGGAGCCAGAGCACGGTGTGGGAGCAGAGTGAGCACAGGCTGAGCTGGAAGCTAGAGCATGGAGTGACAGCAGTGTGAGCACAGGCCGAACTGGGAGCTAGGGCATGGAGTGGGAGCAGAGTGAGCACAGCCCAAAATGGGAGCTGGAACACGGACTGACAGCAGAGTGAGTACTGTCCGAGCTGGGAGCCTTAGGACGGCGTGGGAGCAGAGTGAACACACGCTGAACTGGGAGCTCGGGCACGGTGTGGGAGCAGAGTGAGCACAGGCCGAGCTGGGAGCTTGAGCATGGAGTGACAGCTGAGTGAGCACAGGCCGAGCTGACAACTAGAGCACGGAGTGGGAGCAGAGAGAGCATAGGCTGAACTGGGAGCTCGGGCACGGTGTGGGAGCAGAGTGAGCACAGGCTGAGCTGGGAGCTTGAGCATGGAGTGACAGCAGAGTGAGCACAGGCCAAGCTGGGAGCTAGAGCACAGAGTGGGAGCAGAGTGAGCACAGTCCGAGCTGGGAGCTTGAGCATGGAGTGACAGCAGAGTGAGCACAGGCCAAGCTGGGAGCTAGAGCACAGAGTGGGAGCAGAGTGAGCACAGTCCGAGCTGGGAGCTAGGGCAGGGAGTGACAGCAGTGTGAGCACAGGCCGAGCTGGGAGCTTGAGCATGGAGTGACAGCAGTGTGAGCACAGGCCGAGCTGGGAGCTAGAGCACAGAGTGGGAGCAGAGTGAGCACAGTCCGAGCTGGGAGCTAGGGCAGGGAGTGACAGCAGTGTGAGCACAGGCCGAGCTGGGAGCTAGAGCACAGAGTGGGAGCAGAGTGAGCACAGTCCGAGCTGGGAGCTAGGGCAGGGAGTGACAGCAGTGTGAGCACAGGCCGAGCTGGGAGCTAGACCACGGAGTGGGAGCAGAGTGAGCACAGTCCAAGCTGGAAGCTAGAGCATGGGGTGACACCAGAGTGAGCACAGGCCAAACTGGGAGCTAGGGCATGGAGTGGGAGCAGTGTGAGCACAGACCGAGCTGGGAGCCGGAGCAACGAGTGACAGCAGTCTGAGCACAGGCTGAGTTGGGACCTAGGGCACGGAGTGGGAGCAGAGTGAGCACAGGCCGAGCTGGGATCGAGAGAATGGAGTGGGAATAGAGTGAGCACAGGCTAAGGTAGGAGGCAAGAGCATGGAGTGACAGTAGAGTGAGCCCAGGCCATGCTGGGAGCCAGAGCACAGAGTGGGAGCAGAGTGAGCACAGGCCAAACTTGGAGCTGGAACACGGAGTGACAGCAGAGTGAGCACAGGCCAAGCTGGGAGCTGGAGCACGGAGTGGGAGCAGAGAGAGCATAGGCTGAACTGGGAGCTCGGGCACGGTGTGGGAGCAGAGTGAGCACAAGCTGTGCTGGGAGCTAGAGCATGGAGTGAGAGCAGAGTGAGCACAGGCTGAGCTGGGAGTTGGAGCACAGAGTGGGAGCAGAGTGATCGCAGTCCGGGCTGGGAACTGGAGCACACAGTGACAGCAGAGTGAGCACAGGCTGAACTGGGAGCTAGGGCACGGAGTGGGAGCAGAGTGAGCACAGGCTGAGCTGGGAGTTGGAGCACAGAGTGGGAGCAGAGTGAGCACAGCCCGAGCCGGGATCTAGTGCACGGGGTGGGAGCAGAGTGGGAGCAGAGTGAGCACAGGCCAAGCTGGGAGCTGGACCACGGAGTGGGAGCATAGTGAGCACAGGCTGAGCTGGGAGTTAGGGCACGGAGTGGGAGCAGAGTGAGCACAGACCGAGCTGGGTGCAGGAGCCGCAAGTGACAGCAGGCTGAGTTGGGAGCTAGGGCACGGAGTGGAAGCAGAGTGAGCACACGCTGAGCTGGGAGCTACAGCATGGAGTGACAGCAGAGTGAGTACAGGCCGAGTTGGGAGCTAGAGCACCGAGTGGAAGCAGAGTGAGCACACGCTGAGCTGGGAGCTACAGCATGGAGTGGGAGCAGAGTGAGCACAGGCCGAGCTGGAAGCTAGAGCATGGAGTGGGAGCAGAGTGAGCACAGGCTGAGCTGGGAGCTAGAGCACGGAGTGGGAGCAGAGTGAGCACAAGCCAAGCTGGGAGCTGGAGTACGGTGTGGGAGCAGAGCGAGCACAGGCCAAGCTGGGAGCTGGAGTACGGTGTGGGAGCAGAGCAAGCACAGGCCAAGCTGGGAGCTGGAGCACGGAGTGGGAGCAGAGTGAGCACACGCTGAGCTGGGAGCTACAGCATGGAGTGACAGCAGAGTGAGTACAGGCCGAGCTGGGAGCTGGAGCATGGAGTGGGAGCAGAGTGAGCACAGGCCGAGCTGGGAGCTGGAGCATGGAGTGGGAGCAGTGAGCACAGGCCGAGCTGGGAGCTGGAGCACATAGTGACAGCAGAGTGAGCACAGGCTGAACTGGGAGCTCGGGCACGGAGTGGGAGCAGAGTGAATACAGTCCGAGCTGGGAGTCGGAGCACGGAGTGGAAGCAGAGTGAGCACAGGCCGAGCTGGAGCACGGAGTGGGAGCAGAGAGAGCACAGGCCGAGCTAGGAGCTGGAGCACGGAGTGACAGCAGAGTGAGCACAGGCCGAGCTAGGAGCTAGGGCACGGAGAGACAGCAGAGTGAGCACAGGCTGAGCTGGGAGCCGGAGCACGGAGTGGGGGCAGAGTGATCACAGACCGAGCTGGGAGCAGGAGCAACGATTGACAGCAGTCTGAGCACAGGTTGAGTTGGGAGCGAGGGCACGGAGTGGGAGCAGAGTGAGCACAGGCCGAGCTGGGAGCTAGGGCACAGAGTGACAGCAGAGTGAGCACAGGCCGAGCTGGGAGCAAGAGCACCGAGTGACAGCAGTCTGTGCACAGGCTGAGTTGGGAGGTAGGGCACGGAGTGACAGCAGAGTAAGCACAGGCCGAGCTGGGAGCAGGAGCACCGAGTGACAGCAGAGTGAGCACAGGCCGACCTGGGAGCTGGAGCACAGAGTGGGAGCAGAGTGAGCGCAGGCCGAGCTGGGTTCGAGAGCATGGAGTGAAAGCAGAGTGAGCACAGGCCGAGCTGGGATCGAGAGAATGGAGTGGGAGCAGAGTGAGCACAGGCTAAGGTAGGAGGCAAGAGCACGGAGAGGGAGCAGAGTGAGCGCAGGCCGAGCTGGAAGCGAGAGCATGGAGTGGGAGCAGAGTGAGCACAGGCTGAGCTGGGAGCTAGAGCACGGAGTGGGAGCGGAGTGGGAGCAGAGTGAGCACAAGCCAAGCTGGGAGCTGGAGTACGGTGTGGGAGCAGAGTGAGCACAGGCCGAACTAGGAGCTCGGGCACGGAGTGGGAGCAGAGTGAGCACAGGCCGAGCTGGGAGCTGGAGCACGGAGTGGAAGCAGAGTGAGCAGAGGCCGAGCTGGGAGCTAGAGCACGGAGTGGGAGCAGAGTGAGCACAGGCTGAACTGGGAGCTAGGGCACGGAGCGGGAGCAGAGTGAGCGCAGGCCGAGCTGGAAGCGAGAGCATGGAGTGACAGCAGAGTGAGCACAGGCCGAGCTGGGAGCTGGAGCATGGAGTGGGAGCAGAGTGAGCAGAGGCTAAGATAGGAGGCAAGAGCACGGAGAGGGAGCAGAGTGAGCACAGGCTGAGCTGGGAGCTGGAGCATGCAGTGGGAGCAGAGTGAGCACAGGCTGTGGGAGCAGAGTGAGCGCAGGCCGAGCTGGGTTCGAGAGCATGGAGTGAAAGCAGAGTGAGCACAGGCCGAGCTGGGATCGAGAGCATGGAGTGGGAGCAGAGTGAGCACAGGCCGAGCTGGGAGCTAGAGCATGGAGTGACAGTAGAGTGAGCTCAGGCCGTGCTGGGAGCTAGAGCACGGAGTGGGAACAGAGTGAGCCCAGACCGAGCTGGGAGCTAGAGCATGGAGTGACAGTAGAGTGAGCTCAGGCCGTGCTGGGAGCTAGAGCACGGAGTGGGAACAGAGTGAGCCCAGACCGAGCTGGGAGCTGGAGCACGCAGTGGGAGCAGAGTGAGCACAGGCTGAACTGGGAGCTAGGGCACGGAGTGGGAGCAGAGTGAGCACAGGCTGAACTGGGAGCTAGGGCATGGAACGGGAGCAGAGTGAGCGCAGGCCGAGCTGGGTTCGAGAGCATGGAGTGAAAGCAGAGTGAGCACAGGCCGAGCTGGGATCGAGAGAATGGAGTGGGAGCAGAGTGAGCACAGGCTAAGGTAGGAGGCAAGAGCACGGAGAGGGAGCAGAGTGAGTACAGGCCGAGCTGGGAGCTAGAGCATGGAGTGACAGTAGAGTGAGCTCAGGCCGTGCTGGGAGCTAGAGCACGGAGTGGGAACAGAGCGAGCACAGGCCAACCTGAGACCTGGAGCACGCAGTGGGAGCAGAGTGAGCACAGGCTGAACTGGGAGCTAGGGCACGGAGTGGGAGCAGAGTGAGCACAGGCTGAGCTGGGAGCTGGAGCACGCAGTGGGAGCAGAGTGAGCACAGGCTGAACTGGGAGCTAGGGCACGGAGTGGGAGCAGAATGAGCACAGGCTGAACTGGGAGCTAGGGCATGGAACGGGAGCAGAGTGAGCGCAGGCCGAGCTGGAAGCGAGAGCATGGAGTGACAGCAGAGTGAGCAGAGGCCGAGCTGGGAGCTAGAGCACGGAGTGGGAGCAGAATGAGCACAGGCTGAACTGGGAGCTAGGGCACGGAGCGGGAGCAGAGTGAGCGCAGGCCGAGCTGGAAGCGAGAGCATGGAGTGACAGCAGAGTGAGCACAGGCCGAGCTGGGAGCTGGAGCATGGAGTGGGAGCAGAGTGAGCACAGGCCGAGCTGGGATCTAGAGCATGGAGTGAAAGCAGAGTGAGCACAGGCCGAGCTGGGAGCTAGAGCATGGTGTGGGAGCAGAGTGAGCACAGGCCAAGCTGGGAGCTAGAGCACAGAGTGGGAGCAGAGTGAGCACAGTCCGAGCTGGGAGCTAGGGCAGGGAGTGACAGCAGTGTGAGCACAGGCCGAGCTGGGAGCTAGACCACGGAGTGGGAGCAGAGTGAGCACAGTCCAAGCTGGAAGCTAGAGCATGGGGTGACACCAGAGTGAGCACAGGCCAAACCGGGAGCTAGGGCATGGAGTGGGAGCAGTGTGAGCACAGACCGAGCTGGGAGCCGGAGCAACGAGTGACAGCAGTCTGAGCACAGGCTGAGTTGGGACCTAGGGCACGGAGTGGGAGCAGAGTGAGCACAGGCCGAGCTGGGATCGAGAGAATGGAGTGGGAGCAGAGTGAGCACAGGCTAAGGTAGGAGGCAAGAGCACGGAGTGGGAGCAGAGTGAGCTCAGGCCGTGCTGGGAGCTAGAGCATGGAGCGGGAGCAGAGCGAGCACAGGCCAACCTGGGAGCTGGAGCACGCAGTGGGAGCAGAGTGAGCACAGGCTGAGCTGGGAGCTAGGGCACGGAGTGGGAGCAGAGTGAGCACAGGCCGAACTGGAAGCGAGAGCATGGAGTGACAGCAGAGTGAGCACTGGCCGAGCTGGGAGCTGGAGCACGGAGTGGGAGCAGAGTGAGCACAGGCTGAACTGGGAGCTAGGGCACGGAACGGGAGCAGAGTGAGCGCAGGCCGAACTGGAAGCGAGAGCATGGAGTGACAGCAGAGTGAGCACAGGCCGAGCTGGGAGCTGGAGCATGGAGTGGGAGCAGAGTGAGCACTGGCCGAGCTGGGAGCTAGAGCATGGAGTGGGAGCAGTGAGCACAGGCCGAGCTGGGAGCTAGAGCACACAGTGACAGCAGAGTGAGCACAGTCTGAACTGGGAGCTCAGGCACGGAGTGGGAGCAGAGTGAGTACAGTCCGAGCTGGGAGCCGGAGCACGGAGTGGGGGCAGAGAGAGCACTAGCCAAGCTGGGAGCTAGAGCACGGAGTGACAGCAGAGTGAGCACAGGCTGAGCTGGGAGCTAGAGCACGGAGTGACAGCAGAGTGAGCACAGGCCGAGCTGGGATTGAGAGAATGGAGTGGGAGCAGAGTGAGCACAGGCTAAGGAAGGAGGCAAGAGCACGGAGAGGGAGCAGAGTGAGCACAGGCTGAGCTGGGTGCGAGAGCATGGAGTGACAGTAGAGTGAGCCCAGGCCGTGCTGGGAGCCAGAGCATGGAGTGGGAGCAGAGTGAGCACAGGCTGAACTGAGAGCTAGGGCACGGAGTGGGAGCAGAGTGAGCACAGGCTGAACTGGGAGCTAGGGCACGGAGTGGGAGCAGAGTGAGCACAGCCCGAGCTGGGAGCTAGAGCATGGAGCGGGAGCAGAGTGAGCACAGGTCAAGCTGGGAGCTAGGGCATGGAGTGGGGGCAGAGAGAGGACAGGTCAAGCTAGGAGGTAGAGCACGGAGCGGGAGCAGAGTGAGCACAGGCCGAGCTGGGAGCTAGGGCATGGAGTGGGGGCAGAGAGAGGACAGGCCGAGCTGGGAGCTGGAGCATGGAGTGAGAGCAGAGTGAGCACAGGCCGAGCTGGGAGCTAGGGCACGGTGTGGGGGCAGAGAGAGGACAGGGCGAGCTGTGAGCTAGGGCACGGAGCGGGAGCAGAGTGAGCACAGGCCGAACTGGGAGGGAGAGCACGGAGCGGGAGCAGAGTGAGCACAGGCCGAACTGGGAGGGAGAGCATGGAGTGGGAGCAGAGTGAACACAGAGTTCACTTTGTGAGTGAACTAGGGCACGGAGTGGGGGCAGAGAGAGGACAGGCCGAGCTGGGAGCTGGAGCACGGAGTGGGAGCAGAGTGAGGACAGGCTGAGCTGGGAGCCATGTAGCGGGCTGGAGCCTAGGGTTGGAGCAGAGTGAGCACTGGTTGGCTCGGGCGACAGGCCCTGAAGGCGAGTCCATGTCAGAGGCCAGTGTGTGGAGGTAGGAGGCCTCGGGTTCTGAAGCCTGGCAGGTTGGACTCAGTGGAAAAGTACTATAATCTGAGTACATTAAAGACATGCTTTATTCTCACTTTGGACTTTTAAACTCTGTATTCCCCTGCAAGTCTAATTTTTTTTACTATTTCTGTTCTGTAACAATATTTAAAGTATCTGTACCTTGGTACCCTGTACCTAAGATAGTGCCAAGAGGCAACGTTACAAACTTTTCACTGCACTTATTCGAGTGCATGTGATAATAAAGGCTATTCTATTCTAAATTTAGGTGAAACCTTGGTGCACAAGGAGAGATTGGAGTATGGAAACCTCTTACCTCAGTACTTAGCTGTGGTGAATAGCATAGGTGCATTCAAAGGGAAGTTGTAAAAGGCCATGAGCAACAAAGGAATAGAAGGATTTGTGGATGCAATTACTTGAGAACAGGTGAGGTGAGGTTTATGTGAAGCATAAATGCGAGTTGGCCCTGTGTCCTGTAGGTTCTACATTAATTGGTGCTGCAGGAACTGTAACATGTATCACCTATATCATTGCCCTGTCTTTTTCTGATATATTTCTGCCTATCCTTGACTATTGACTCAAAGAAAATACCAGCTGAAAGGATAAGGAAAGAGAAATGAGAGCAAAGGAAGTATCTAGTAAAAAAATCTATCAATAAAATATAGAGAGATGTTATAAAAACACTAATCACAAATGACTAATCATGGTCCATCCGAAATTCGACAACCGTTGGGACGGCACGGTTGCACAGCAGTTAGCACTGCTGCCTCACAGCGCCAGAGACCTCGGTTCAACTTCCGCCTCGGGCGACTGACTGTATGGAGTTTGCACATTCTCCCCGTGTCTGCGTGGGTTTCCTCCGGGTGCTCCAGTTTCCTCCCATAGTCCAAAGATGTGCAGGTCAGGTGAATTGGCCATGCTAAATTGTCCGTAGTGTTAGGTAAGGGGTAAATGTAGGGGTATGGGTGGTTTGTGCTTCGGTGGGTCAGCGTGGACTTGTTGGGCCGAAGGGCCTGTTTCCACACTGTAAAGTAATCTAATCTAATTAGTAAAATAAAACTGAAATAATTGCTAATACATTGAATGGAGAAATTGTTGTGATCCCAGCTGATGGTAATGTTGAGCACAATCAGATACCAGAGTAAAACCTGACTCGATAGACCATATGTTATGTTTTTGCAGTTTGGCTACTGTGGTGGTCAGTCACTGAACATATTCGCATGAGTCTGACAGTGTTCTTTTAACTATAGAATATATGTTTAATAGACAGTGGAAAAAAAATTGTGTGTAAGGCAATTTAGAAAGATCTTAACATAAAACTCAAAAAGAATCAACTCTTTTCCTAGAAATATCCTCAACACCAATAAAATACTCAGATTTAGACTTCATACTTACGTTTTATTGTCACGTGTACTCAAGTACGGGGTATGAGACTACAGTAAAAATTGTACATTGCTATCACACAGGGCACCATCTTCGGTACAAAGTGCCTCAATACAAAATCTTAGTTACAGAAATAGAAAGATAAACAAATAAGTTAAAATGTTCAGCATTACCGTCTTCTTAACATGTAAGCAGAAAAACAAAGAAATAAAGTTAAAATACCAAACATTACAATTCTTTTTTGAGCCATCGGCCTATAGTTGCTCCAAACTGGGTTTTCCCAAGAGGGCTCACTCTCACCTGCGTTAAGCATGCTTTCACCCACTGGGCTAGGCTGTGACCAGGCATCGCTGCCACTTGCAAGCTTTGGCCCTGACTGCTGCAGACTGCCACTGCCTTGCTGCCGGCCATCGCTGCCCGCGTCTTTCACTGCCAATCGCCATCTCACTGCTGCCACCATCCAGGCTCATTCTGGGCCTCAGCCACTGCCAGGATCTATCGCCACCGCTGTCTCCATGGCCTCCAAAAGGTAAGAAAGTAAAAAAAAGCTGAGAGATGAAGAATAAAGAAGGAAAGAGAAAAGGAAAGTGGGCAGAATGGATGAGGTTCAAGCTCAGAGCCTAAACACTGCCTGCCCCACTGCTGCCCCCTTGTACACTGGCTTTATAATATCAATATCAAATATTAAATATCATTCCTTCCTGAACTTTAAGATATCTTACTCAAATAAATCTTTCCAGTTCTGATGTGCGGGAGACTCCTCCCCACCTCTGAAGCCTCGGAACCCATTCTGAAAGCCTGGCATCTCTTTGGTTCTCACAAACTGAGGCTTCTACCACGTTCTTATTACCTGGAGAGTTATACCAACTAAAATCTCTCAGTCTGGAGGATTTCAACAAACTAACTTGCTCTTCTATTGAAATGAAACTGGCCTGTTTCACAGAAATTTGATTCTGGCCTTTATCCATGTAGGTCAAAAATCACACGACACCAGGTTATAATCCAATAGGTTTATTTCAAAACACAAGCTTTCAGAGCCTTGTTCCTTCTTCAGGTGCTAGTGAGAGAGGGAGACCTTAGACACAGAATTTATAAGTAAAAGATCAAAGGGTCATACAACTGATGTGAACGAATTGAACACACCTAAGTCGGATGTTAAATCTTTAATCAGTTAGAATGGAGGTACAGGTTTCGATTGATTAATATGCAAATTCCAGAATTTCTTTCAAATCACTGCCCTGAGATAACATCAGGTTTTATCAGTATAAATGAGGTGACATCTCAGGTCAAACAATGTATTTTAGGTATGAGGTCTTGTTTAGAGTCTGTCTGTGTCTTAAACTAGAGTCAGACTGGTTTCATTTCCAAAATAGAATTTATAAAATTCTGGACTGACTGTCTACACATTGTGAGCTTTTTGAACAAAATGGAAGGTATGTGCAAATACAAATCGGCAAATGCAAATTCATCCCATAGATTTATACACACATAGATAAAATTCCAAATGATGATAATATATTATAAACCTTTGTGACAAAGGGAGAAGTTAATTTACTCAGAGAGTGATTAGAATATGTAACTCTTTACTGGTTTTTGAGGCAAATACCATTGGTACTTGCGTGAGGAATTCAGATGAGTGCAAGTGAGAAAATTGAATGGAAGGCTGGATATGCCTCAGCGTTCGGATGAAATAATTGGAATGGCAACAGCGTAAGTCGACTGGCCTCTTTCTGTGTTGCTTAAAGTTAAAAATCATACAACACCAGGTTATAGTCCAACAGCAGCACTAGCTTTCAGAGTGCTGCTCCTTCATCAGCTAGCTGTGGGACACGATCATAAAACACAGAATTTATAGCAAAAGATTATAGTGTCATGCAACTGAAACAATATACTGAACAAACCTAGATTGCTGTTAAGTCTTTCATCTTTTAGAATGGGTTGCAGGTTTCGACTCATTAACATGCAAATCCCAAAACCGTTTTCAATTCACATTCTTGAGATAATTTAACGTTTTATAAAAAAAGATGACATCTCAGCTCAGACAATGCATTTAAGGTGTGAGGTCTGTCTATATTCCAGTCATGAGCCAGACCGGTTCTATTTCCAAAATAGGGTGTTTATAAAATGTTACACGGACTGACTGCCTGCAGACTGTGTGCTTTTTGAACAAAATAGAATGTATCTGCAATTACAATTCTACAAATGCAAATTCACCCCATAGACTTATATGTATCTTCATATTTGTTAATTTAAACACTTTAGTCTCTAATAAAAGCCAACCCCAACTCCAAACCAGTTCTGTCAAACTCTGGACAATGTTCCAGGGCCAAGAATGAATGTGGCCATTCAAATACTGTTAAAGTTCAATGTGGTAAGTTTACCAAAAGGGGAGCGTTGGGTATATGATAAAGTATAGAGCTATTGAATTTGTAGGAAATGGGAAGATTAATGGACTGAGTAAGGGTAAATGAAGGAGAATAAAAGAAGAGAAGAGACAAAGGCAGTTAAGGTGAGGGATTGGGCAGGAAAAGTGGGGCATGAGATAATAGGATTAAGAATGGTGATAAGGACACAAATATGGAGAGGGAAAGGTATTGGTATAGACAAAGCTTGAAGGGTCTTATACAATGAAGACTAATGATTCTCCTTATCCTTAGATCCTTCTCGCCCTACCCCTCAATCTTTGATCTGCTCTGCCTGGAGCACAAAAAACTACAGAAGGTGTTGTGCAAGCCCAGATCATCATGGAAGCCAATCTCCCATCCATGGATTCCATTTACATGGCTCACTGCTGCAGAAAGGCTGCTAACATAATCAATGATCTATTGCACCCTGGTAATGATCTTCTCCCACCTCTTCCATCAGGCAGAAGATACAGAAGCCTAAAAACACACCAGCAGGTTCAGGAACAGCTTCTTCCCAGCCTGATGAATGGGCTCCCCAGCCTCAAGTAATGCTGACTTTGGTATTGTTGATCTCACCTAGTGCTAGCGCTGTGCAGTGTAACCTTTATGCTTGTCTAAGTCTTTTTGATCTGTACACCTTGCTTCCTATGATCTGCCTGTACTGCTCGTAAACAAAGCTTTTCACTGTATTTTGGTGCACATGACAATAAATAAACTAATCAATGTTCCTTACTGATCTGAAACTGTCAGATCTACTTCTCAGCAGCTGGTCATTTCTCTCCCATTTTCCCTGCGTCAGTGACCCACCATCCCCGACCTTGCTTATAACCTCTATGCTGACTTTAAAATGACACTGCTTCCTCTTTATCTGCTGCTTGTCGGTTAGTTAGGACCAGTAAGAGGCGGAAAAGGGTTAAGATGAGATCAGAAGTTTGGAAGGAAGGCTGCAAGTGGGTTAGAATATCTTGAATAAGAAAATATTTCAGGCCTGAAATTGCCAGGTGAATCCGTGGAGACCATGAGTGAGACAGTGATTTTTTTGCTTGACCTTCAAAATCTCAGGAGTTCATCCAATACTAAAATCATCAGCTGAATTAAAGATTGGGATTTGCTCATCAGTCACCCCATTTCCAAGGAAGCCCATAACTCTAAATCTTCACTCATGCCCTAAATAAAATAGCCATAGTCCTACCAGACCACACAGCTGCTCTCCCATTGGAGGGAGACACAACTAGACATGGAACGTAGAACTTTATAGCGCAGTACAGGCCCTTTGGCCCTCCTGTGAAATTAATCTGATGCCCATCTAACCGACACCATTCCTGTATTATCCATATGTATGTCCAATGCCTGTTTAAATGCCCTTAACATCGGCAAGTCTACCACTGTTGCAGGCAGGCCGTTCCACACCCATACTACTCTCTGAGTCAAGAAACTGCCCCTAACATCTTTCCTAAATCTATCAACCCTCAATTTAAAGCTACATCCCCTCGTGTTATCCTTTACCAACAGAGGAAAAAGGCTCTCACTGTCCACCCTATCTAACCCTCTGATTATCTTATATGCTTCAATTAAGTCACATCTCAACCTTCTTCTCTCCAATGAAAGCAGCTTTAGTTCCCTCAGCGTTTCCTGGTAAAACCTTCCTTCCATACCAGGCACCATCCTACTAAATCTCCTCTGAACTCTTTCTAAAGTTTCCATATCCTTCCTTACTGTGGTGACCAGAACTGCATGCAATATTCCAGGTGCGGCCTTACCAGTGTCTTATACAACTGAAGCATGACCTCATGGATCCGAAACTCAATCCTCCTACCAATAAATGCCAACATACCATATGCCTTCTTAACAACCCTACCTACCTTGGTGGCAACTTTCAGGGACAACTGGTGGTGGGTTAACCTGTGGGTCACTACATCTCATGCAAGGGAAGAGATTGAGAAGAGGAGTTTTTCATGGTAACCTTAGCTGGTGCAGAAATTGAAGCCGTGCTGTTGGCATCACCTCTACATTACCATCTAGCTAACTGACTCTCAGTGGCTACCAAGCTAAAGGATTCCTACATCAGTGCTGGCAAATCCCATGAACACTCCTTTAATGATGCCAAGGTGTTGGTCTATGAGGGCTGCACTCACAGTGCATTGCCAACTAACTTCACCCATCCTATAAATGCTTACGCTATTAAGCTGTCGTGTTGCAAATGCCCAGAGATACTAACAATCTCTTCACCTTTCTAGCACCAACCCTTACCTTTCATTGTCCCCCAACCCTCTAGTGGACATGACCTCCTAAGTTTCATTGGCTAAGTACCAAAGTCCAACTTGCTGATGAATTTCAGAAATGTAAGTGAGATAAAAATCATACAATAGTGAAATAAGTAATACATCATTGAGTTCATCTTTTCGTTCATTGTTCTATGCTATACCAGCACCCAATTCCAGATTATACGTTACCCAACATTATCTTGCTTACTCCTATTGTATCTCCTCACCTCTCAATGCTCCCTGTCTTTCAAATTAAATTCCTAGTTAACTACCAATTCATCATCAATCTCACGGGGCTTTTTTCAAACAGGTGGCAGACATAATTGGCAGACTTCTACCAGCCTCGGGGTAACAGCCCAGTAGTGTGAGGGTCTGTAAAAGATTGAGGGACTGTTTGTGATGGCTGCTTGATACAGTCACTCAACAGAGTACTTTCCTAGAAGTGGAACCAAATCTAAGTGGCAGCGTACTTCAACGAGGTGGGCAGACAATTGGTATAATTAAATGCCCCATTCAGAGCTAATTTCAGGGTTGCCTCATTAGTCAAGAGTGGAACAACCTACATGAGAAATCCACCAGTTTAATGAAGGTGCCCTTGCTCCAGCAACCCAAGGGGACATTGAAGTTAGACAGTCAATGTCTTTAAAATGCACTGCAGTGAGACCCTACAATCCCAGTGATCTGCCCAGAAAGGCTTCCCCTCCAATTCCCTTTTATCCCCCGATTTTGTTTTTAAATTATTTGTCCAAACTGCTGAGGTCTCTTGCAGGTTTTACTGATGCCGAGCTCTTGGTGGTACTGCTGAGGCTGCAGGGATACCTACCTCCTGATCGGACAGGTAGAGGGAGTCCGGTTGCCATCCTTGATTACTTCCCATGGTCCCACTGTAAACAAGTGGGGGATCAGGAGCTCAAGTGACCCCTACATCAGATTCCCAATGCGTGTATTGAACTTCCAGAGGAATTTCCTTTCCACGCCTCTTGTTCATGGGAATGAACCATCTCTTCAAGGTGGCGGCTGAGTAGCAGAACTGCTTATTCGCCCCTCCATGCCTTTGTCTTGCTCTTTTTTCTCTTTTTTTAATTTCTGCTCTTTCTCTTTCACATTTTTCATTCATTTATCTGCTCTTTGTGGCGAATCAGCGTGGCAGCTACAGCAGGTTGCGTGCGGAATGGCGGCTCCTCCCGGAGGTGGGGTGACAGTAGCGGTGACATTCTCCCAGCATTTGGGCCGGCAAGCAGCGACAAAGCTCCTCCAGCAATCGGAGGTGGTAACAGTGGATTTTTCAAGATGGCGACGCCAGCAGGGTGACATCTTGGACGAGGGCGACCAGACTGGGACTCTTGATGAGATGGCAGCGGCGGCCTGGTTTTGGCAGTGGAGCAAGGGACTCCTGGTTGCAGTAGGCCCAAAGCCGAGACTCCTGGCATCATTGAGGCAGCAGCCGGTGACTTCCGGTTGTGAGGAGAGTGTGGGTTCAGCATGGGACCCAGCATCAGAATTGCATCGGCGTCATTAGCAGCGTTGGTGAGGTGGATCCAGAGATGGCACCTAAAGAGTGGGAACTCTTATGTTGGTGGGTCTGGCATAGGTGGCACCAAGGCAATGGGGGTGGGGGTTGACATTGCATGTGTCATTGGTGAGCCAACTCAGGACTCAGGACTCTCTTTCAGTTACATCTTTTATCCTTCTTATTCTTAAAGTATTCAAACTGGTGCCGGATGCTGAAGCTTTTTCCCTATTTAAAGTGAATTTAAATAAACCATTCACCATTCATTCAATCATTTTTCAGTTGCACCGCACAAAAATATTTCAGCTTTTATTTTTTCACAGGAAAGCCTGACTCTGAAGCTTGTTTTGAGTTTTTTTTTGACAACCCTATTATGCAACGTTGAAATATTGGGTTGGGAAAGTCTGGCTGTACTGCTGATTCTCCCTACAGTTGAAAAAAAATTGTGTAAATAGGGGGAGTTCTGAAATTGCTCGTTAAGTTCCATAAGGTAACAAACAATAGGCCAGCAAATACATAAATTAGTGTTGAAACTGTCTCAGTTGTTATAACACTCGCAATCAATTTAGAGCACAATGTTATGTGAACAAAATACAATCTGAATAGACCAAGAGTTGCCTGGAACATATTGTACCATTACAAAGTCTACTTTCTTGTTTCTATAGCAACACAGAGACATATAAATGTAGCGTTCTGAAATAGTTCTCTTCAAATGATATTCAAATCTTCAATAATGCAAAATTCAGAATAAAACGACAGAAGAATAAAATATATCCCAAATACTATTTCGCTTTGTTTAGATTTTGGAATGACAGCAATTAAAAAGGAATCACTTGTAAAATATTTGCATCCTTTAATGGTGAAAAATACTAGCAGCCTATAATTCTAAAACCCGCAGGTAAGTATGAAAAATTATTCAAAATGGAGTTAGGGATTCTACTTATTATTATAAATGAAGACAGTTCTGAAATATTGAAAAGATGTGTCAGAATTATCAATCATAGCTTGCTGTGCATTGTCTTGTTATTCATACACTTACAAACTGCCCTTGTCAAATGCAACAGGAATTCATTGTAAACGCTCTCATTTCAGCTAGTTTTTAAGTGTTCATGCTTTTAAAGATGACTTTGCAAATAGCTGTTTATTACTTTGAACCTGAAATAGCTGCAGGTACAAATTGAACTAACCATCTGTACGCACCTCATATGATAATGTAGCAAGGGTTCTTTATCTATAATACAGCTAAAGTGGATTACAAAATCATAGTGAATCACTGAACCAATGACGAACTGTCTGAAATTCACTTTGCTCAAATTTATTTATGCAATTACTCAGTATATGTAGGGAAAATGCACTTTTACTGCAGTAAAAGGCAGAAATAATCTTGCACAGTCAAATTGATTTAGTTAAGCAGTTGTCAATGGAAACTGTACACTGCATAAGATGAAAAAAAACCTCCTGTGTCATATGAAGTGGGTTCAGAATTATTTAAAAATAAGTAAAATTGGAACAGTTATTTGAGGATATGTGTCATTAAAGAATATATGTGAAGGATAATATTAAAGTTTTATGGAACAATGAGATTTATGCCTGCTCTCTGTCCCTATCAGGATAGCAATGAAAGATAATAACATTCTGAGGGGGTTATATATATATATTCCAAAACATGCACTGGGATCACAATATGAGGTAAATATAGGTCCATTACTTTTTATGGAAACTGAAAGTTGACTTTGACTGCTTTCAATTCCAAATGACTTTAGCATTCAGCCAGTGCTCACCTACAGTGCACAGAAAGCCATGTGAGGCTATAGCCTGCACTATTGAAAGCATTTTCCTTAAAAGGGGAGCTGCATTGTGGCCACAGCAAGTACAAAATCATTTCTTAACCTACTCTGACAAGGGAAACATTGAAGAATACCTTAGCATGAGAGAGAGCTAGCTCCACAATTTTCTGACACTATGCTGGAAGCCTTGATCAAAGGGGGGATGAGAAGTACCATTGGTCAAACTCTCAAGGCCAAAGGAACAAAGCTGTGACTGTCAGTGCTCAAAGACAAACCATGAAGGTCTGCACGGGGTGCTGAAAAAGTGCAATAATATCATATGAATAGTCCATTGGACTTGGTGCTACTGCCATGGTGTAACTTCCAACTCTCCAGCAGCTACTCAAATACCCTGCTGTAAGAATAAAAAAGTGAACAATATCAGCTTTTTTAGCTGGCCGTAATAACATTGTTTAATAAAACTGTGTGGACAGACTCAACACTTTCATCAACAAGAGACTCCAAAGAGGCAATCTGGACTCTCACGTGGATGAAGACAGTCATACATTACACAATCTGTGTCAATATTTTCATAACAATAAAAAATTAAGTTACATTCTTTAAGCTTGGCAAAATGTTTGTATGCTATCAACACTTATTCAACTGACGGATGGACAGGTCGGAGGAGCAGTCTTTCTGACTGCTTATCAAGTTTGCATGCCTACTTTAGGCGACTCTTCGAAATCAATTAATTCAAGGACACTTTAAGTAATGTATAATGGGCTTCAATTCCCTATGAGCACTCACTGAAATGTAATTGGCCCATGTATATTTGTCCATTAATATTTTTTCTGGACTGTTTGATGTGTGACTTAGCTGCATTGTCTGACAGAAGCTCACTAAGTTCAACGTGGGAATTGCAATCCTGATGCAATTTCCCTGAGCCCAGTGTAAGAAACTCAAGGAACTTGACAGCAGGAAAATGAACTGATGTTGCAGTGTTTTATTCAGTTGCATAACTAATCCCATCCTCTGCGAAATTTCTGGAACAAAAGGCAGCACAATAATTTGTTCAGGAGTATGATATTATTGAAATAAAAGTTTTCAAGCACATTATTTTCTTTACTTTTAAAGACAATATCCCTTTCTGACTAAAATGAGACCAGAACTTCAGGAGGCAAAGATTGATGTGCTGAAATCTTCCCCTTGATAATGAGGCCCTCAGTCTTTTGCTGAAGGAGTTACAATAAAGGTGTTGTTAAGGTCTTTCAGTTAGTATATACACAGTAGATAAGTTCAAATTCATTTACCTTCATTTTAAAAGCTTCAGCCGTGAGCTTCGCCTGAGTGGCTGTTGCTTTCTGGTGGTCTTTCTCAATGTGTTGGTCTCAGCCTGCGGTGGGGTCTCTATTGGAGCGGTTGTCCCATTTGTAATCTTGACGGCTGTCCAACTTAAATTTAAATCTTCATTGAGAGCTTCTGCCTTGGCTTTGTGATGTCTCACCATTTTGATTTATCCATGGGTAGCAGCCCAGCGATCCAATGGCCCAGCATTTTTTTTAACTGGTGTTCTTGGCGGCGGTATTTCTTCACGGGCTCTCGACCCAACGGTATGACGTTCTAACGTTTCAGTTTTTGTCCAATCATGTCGTTCTCATCGTGGATATGCTTTCCTCAAGACCAGGAGCTTTTAAATGGACTTTGTTGAACTTTGTCTTAACTTTACTTAATTTTACATAGGCACCATGGTAGGACGATTTATAACACTTCTCATTGTGTTTTATTGTAAAAATACGTATGACAATAAATTCTAATTCTAATTCTTGTTCTAATTGCAAGACAAGTTATGCTTCCTGCTTCATTGACAGTGAAATGGTGGACCTGATAGATGGGGATCATCTTTCCACAGGACCTCCAGAGGAGATTACACTTCCAGACCCTGCCAACCTGGTCCCAAGTTGCCAGCCAGGACAATGAGGTAGCAGAGAGGAGATAATGGCACTGAGTCTTGCAGAGCACAGAAGGTCAATGACTTCTTACGACATTGCTCGGCATTTCTCTGGAGCGTGGAAGCAGCACTAAGCCAGATGGCTATCTCAGAAAGTGTATGGTGATGGGGCATCCTCTTCCATTCCTGAGGGAAGAGGACAATCCTCCTCTACACGTCCCCGTCTACCAGGGCCTTAAGATCCCAGTTGGCAAAGCAGGGTGCCAACTTCCCTTGTCCTCTATCTTTGGGCAATTCACACAAGCTGAGCAGGGTAGCTCCAGGCTGACAGCACTTGACTTGGTACACAACTGCATTGAAAACATGACACCAGTGCCTGGTTCTCCAGGGGCTCCCAGCAGTGGTGAATATTTCTTTCTCTGGTGAGAGGGAAGATAAGGCAAGCAGCACTCAATAGAGGTGCGGTGCATAAGTAATGAGGCATGTTTCAGAAAACAGCATGAGAATTCCTCATCCTTACAAAGAGAATCCCTGTATGAAACCTGACAAAATTAATGTTTAGCTATTTCTGGTAAAGTGCAGGTCTTGTATTTCCTGAACTGTAGAAGATCAAAATGAAGTGCTTTAAGGTGACTAAATGATTTGATGGGAGTAACGAGAAAAATTAGGTCTTCATTAAGGCCTAACCAGAAGATCACAACATATATATCATGGTCACAAATCTGTAAAATTAATCTACACTCAAATTCCTACATACCTCTCCAAGTCCTCAGTCATACCAATTATGAGAGCTGATCTATAACAAATTATACATAACTCAGTAACCCAACAATGTTACTAATGCATCTTGCAATGAAACAAATGTCTGTTTCCTGAATTTCCAAAATGGGACCAAGCTAGAATCCTGAAATAATTCCTCGAGTCAACCGAGAAAATGGGACAAAACCTGCTGCTATGAGGAATGTGGTAATGATTTTTGATAGCTGATCCCCAGAGACTGGAGGATAATTGGGAGAGTTCCTGGGCCTCCTTTGCATTTTTGCCTTTGTAAAGATTTCGACAGCTGTCTCAGGCTTTAGTCTTGCCAAGGCTTCAGGAAATGGCCACATCTACATGATTCTGATGAAGTAGTCCCCAAAAGGATCAATTACATGCAACAAAATTATGTTAACTTCTGAATAGCCCATGTGTCCTTTTCTGATAGGCCTTTCCAGGATCTCCTTTGCTTCATCAGAGTAACATGATGCCATTCTGATATTTTAACCAGCTCATCAGACCAACCACTACTGGAAGAGTCAACAGCCTTACCTATTTGGCACAGCCAATATTGTATCCCAAACCCTCCATCATATTCACTTACCATTCTATCAATCCACTGTATATGTATATATATTGCAGTATGTCAGTACACACTGGGAGATTCTGCCATTTTTCTGATGATAATATGGTCAAATGGAATTTCAGAACCCTGGTTTTTGAATGTACTGAAAGTCAAATTATCATTTTGAACCTTAAACAAGGCAGCCTGTAATTATATCTGTTGTGTACATGTAAAACCGAGCTTCGTTTAGCATACCAGCCTTTTCTGATGTTGCTCACCATGCAAGCTACATTCTAATACAATACCCGAGAAGCAGAAATGGTCAAATGATAAACGAGCCAGTATGTCGGGTGAGGGTGTGCAAATTCTTTCCTTGATCTAACAGTGATTAATTGTGATTTGGCAGGCTGTGGTACACCTCCTCCCAGAAGTCGTTAAAAAGATTTTCTCTGAGCTTTCTGTGCTAGTGATGAACTCTTTCCCATGTGGAACTCCAGACAGCACCTGTCATAGAGGTCAGCTGCTGATCTCGAGCGCACATTCCATTTTACCCAATTACATATTTAGTTTGAGCTCTTACACTAACCAACTGGGTATATTATCGGTTGATCTCAGTAAATCCCAGCAGGACAGTCATTTATTCAGCAAAATATCATACTCTTCCTCTACAATGATGAAGTAGGCATAGTTGATTTGGATTAATTTTCATTTACTCCCACCAAGCAGATACAGGACAATGCCAGAATGAAATTAGAAACTTTGCAATTACCATCCCATTCCCAGTGAGCAGCAGGAAATCATCATTTCCATTGGTCCATAAAATGGGTGATCCAGGAACATTCCAGAAATGGTATGGATATCCATTAGCCATTACAATAGGGTCTTATGATATTAATAGGACCCTGATGTAATTTTGAGATGCTAATAGGTGAAGCATGAACCATGAATGCTTCACTCCTTCTTTTGTGTTCTCTACCCAGCCTCATAGTGTCTGCTGTAGGCCATTGAAAAGATTTATATAACATGTTTTAATAATGCTGCCAGAGAAATAGTCCTCCTCTACCGGACACTTTGCAATCTTCTTCTGAGGCTAAAATGCCCCCTTCCTCATCAACTTGCCTGGATCTTGTGTTTAAAGGTAATAGCAAAAAGAAATGTGATGCAATTAGATTAGTTTTGCATGGAAAGCTAATACATGCTGGGTTATGTCTGCTTCTGAATGTCTGATCATCCACTATCTGTATTTCAAAGGGAAGGCATTCACAGAGTTCAACTGAAGTCCATTATTAACCTTGCACCACATCAATCTAACACCTCTCTGAGCTAAAAGTGAAACATTTTTAGGTCCTAGGAACGATGAAAGGAGAATTGCATTGTTAGGATAGATCTATACCCTGAAACATTCAGTGACATGGTCTGAAGTTAGCATTCACTCAGTTATTACAGTATTGCCCAAATGTCTGTGAAGCATTTTTGGAAAATTAATTAACCCTGCTGAGAACGCTTAAAGGATGGCCAAACCAAGTCTGCTTTTGAATGAGTTCTCTTCAATATATTAATATAACATCTCCCACAGGAAGCCCAACTTGGAAACAACCAAAAGCACCAGCATTGAGACCATCCTCCTGCAAGGCCAATTTTACTGTGTTGACTATGTTGTAACTGTCCGAGTTTATTTAGCAAAGAAATGTCTCGTTGTGACGCTCCATGCATCCTCTGTTGCTTCTCAGCTGACACCTCAACTTGTTCCTTATTTTTTCTACTGTATAGTTCATTTGTCACTCCCTATTAACTGTTTCTGCTTCTAAGGAGGGAGATGGATTGAAACTGATGTCCATATTATTGAAACTACATGTCAACACAGATTGGATGGCCCGGCCAGCTACTGGTTTCAGATGGCAGGAACATTTTGAGAAGCCCTACACAAATAGAGATGGCACCTATATTAGAACATGCATGCCTAAAATATGTTAAGCATAGAGGGCCAATGATTGTATACTAATTCTAGAAGCTGCTGCTATGCAGATGTGTGTTAACTTGAAGATAAAACAATTTTAAAAAAGTTTGTGAGCACTTCTGTTATTCTCTTGGCATTCCTTCACAAAGATTTGAGAAACGTTGTTTTCATCAGTTGCAGGCCAGCTGGAGGCTACTCAGGTCTATGTATTAACAACTGCTTCTTCCAAGGACGGTGTGAGTGAAGGTGTAGGCACTGCTGGGGCATTTAAACTTTTGTTTTTCACTTTTATTCTGGTTCTTTGCTCAGTCTCAAAAGATTCTGTATCACATCCAACGTAGCATCGCCCAGTACCATGACCTGTAATTTCTAGCGATGGTCTATGTAGCACACAGGATGGGACTTCTTCAAAATGTCTTTGAAACATACGTATGGGACAGCTTCCTGTTCAACATGATCTTGGGCAGGCAACTGTCACCCATCCAAGCCACATAACCAACACAACCCAATTGACTTTGCACGGGAATGGTCTTGACGCTGGTGATTTTGGCTGATTCCAAGACTTAAATGTTTATGATGCAGTTGTTCCAGTGAATCCTGAGAATGCTGTGCAGGAAGGGCTGATGGAACTGCTGTAGAAGGTGTACGTCACTGCACCATACAGAGGGGTGGTGAGGTCTACCACTTTATATGTTTTTGAGTCTGGTCTATGCTCTGAGGCTGTGATTGCTCCACACTTGCTAATAGCGAGCCTGCTAAAAGTGCCATTTGCCTTTGAAAGTCTATTGTCCACTTCCTTGTCTGTGGTGACACCAAACAAGATAACGCACTCCAAACAAAAAATTTACGAATTTCAAGTCATTCATAAATGACTTGACAAAACTCAGCTCAGTATGCTCAATGACCAAGCTTGGTGACTTGTATACATCTTGGGCAATAAAATGAAGCAGGACTTAAGTTTTATTGAAACTGATTTTGACTCCAAGGAGTTGTGCTGCCTTGGAAAAATGCATTGTTATGAGTTGCAAGTCTGACTGGCTGTGGGTCACAAGAGCAGAGTTATCAACAAAAATAAGTTCATGGACGAGCTTTTCGTGTCTCTTTGTGATGGCCTGGGATGCCTTGAGGTTGAAAAGATATTTATCCAGTTCATTTTAAAGAATATCAGTCAACTAAACCTTAGGCTGCCCCAGGCATGGAAAACAACTATTCCAGGTTTCAATGAAGACAACTCATTGGCACTTGTTGTTATATGAACATCCGTAGCTATAGCAACTACCTATCATCAAAGATATGTTGACTTATTGTAAAACAAATCAATTCAGCATGCAGCACTGAGTGAGCTGTTAAAGACATGGGAACTATGTGGCTCGCAATATTTTCACCAATATTTCAGTCATCATTGAATTCCCGAGTCTCAATTTCAAATGGTGAACCTACATGAGATTACAGGGGGATTAAAAATTACAAGGGGACCTGAGTAAAAGAATAAGTAGTCTTAGGACAATTTATAGGGTTTTTGTGAGACCGCATGTGGAATACTGTGTGCAGTTTTAGTCATGGAAACAGACCCTTCGGTCCAACTCATCCGTGCTAACCAGATATCCCAAACTAATCTACTCCTGTCTGCCAGCACCTGGCCCATATCCCTCCAAAGCCTTCCTATTCATATACCCATCCAGATGCCTTTTAAGTATTGCAATTGTACTAGCATCCATCACTTCCTCTGGCAGCTCATTCCATACACGTACCACCCTCTGACTGAAAAAGTTGCCCCTTAGGTCTCTTTTATATCTTTCCCATCTCACCCTAAACCTATGCCCTCTAGTGCTAGACTCCCCCAACTCAGGGAAAAGGTTTTGTCTATCTATCCTATCCATGCCCCTCATGATTTTATAAAAAACTATAAGGTCACCCCTCAGCCTCTGATGCTTCAGGGCAAACAGTCCCAACCTGTTCAGCCTCGCCTCATAGCTCAAATCCTCCAACCCTGGCAACATCCTTGTAAATGTTTTGTGAACTCTTTCACATTTTACAACATCCTTCCGATAGGAAGAAGAAGACCAGAATTGCACACAATATTCCAACAGTGGCTTAACCAATGTCCTGTACAGCTGCAACATTACCTCCCAACTCCTGTACTCAATACTCTGATCAATAAAGGAAAGCATACTAAACACCTTCTTCACTATCTCATCTACCTGCGACTCCACTTTCAAGGAGCTATGAACCTACACTCCAAAGTCTCTTTGTTCAGCAACACTTCCTAGGACCTTACCATTGGGTGTATAAGTCCTGCTAAGATTTGCTTTCCCAAAGTGCAGCACTTCACATTTATCTGAATTAAACTCCATCTGCCACTTCTCAGCCCATTGGCCCATCTGATCAAGATCCCGTTGTAATCTGAGGTAACCTTCTTTGCTGTCCACTACACCTCCAATTTTAGTGTCATCTGCAAACTTACTAACTATACCTCGTACACTCAAATCCAAATCATTTATATAAATGACGAAAAGTAGTGGACCCAGCACCAATCCTTGTGGCACTCCACTGGTCACAGGCCTCCAGTCTGAAAAACAACCCTCCACCACCACCCTCTGTCTTCTACCTGTGAGCCAGTTTTGTGTCCAACTGGCTAGTTCTCCCTGTATTCCATGAGATCTAACTTTGCTAATTAGTCTCCTATGGGGAACCTTGTCGAATGCCTTACTGAAGTCCATATAGATCACATCTACTGCTCTGCCCTCATTAATCCTCTTTGTTACTTCTTCAAAAAACTTAATCAAGTTTGTGAGCCACATTGACATTCCCTAATCAGTCCTTGCCTTTCCAAATACATGTACATGCTGTCCCTCAGGATTTCCTCCAACAACTTGCCCACTACCGATGTCAGGCTCACTGGTCAGCCTTCAGTCTCCCGGCACCTCACCTGTGACTATCAATGATATAAATATCTCATCAAGGGGCCCAGCAATCACTTTGCTAGCTTCCCACAGAGTTCTAGGGTACACCTGATCAGGTCCTGAGGATTTATCCACTTTTATGCATTTGAAGACATCCTGCACTTCCTCCTCTGTAATATGGGCATTTTTCAAGATATTACCAGCTATTTCCCTACATTCTATACCTTCCATGGTGTTTTCCACAGTAAACACTTATGCAAATACTCATTTAGTATGTACCCATCTCCTGCGGCTCCACACAAAGGCCGCCTTGCTGATGTTTGAGGGGCGCTATTCTCTCCCTAGTTACCTTTTTGTCCTTAATGTATTTGTAAAAGCCCTTTGGATTCCCCTTAACTCTATTTGCCAAAGCTATCTCATGTCCCCTTTTTGCCCTCCTGATTTCCCTCTTAAGTACACTCCTACTGCCTTTATACTCTCCTAAGGATTCACTCGATCTATCCTGTCTATACCTGACATATACTTCCTTCTTTTTCTTTACCAAATCCTCAATTTCTCTAGACATCCAGCATTCCCTATACCTACCAGCCTTTCCTTTCACCCTAACAGGAATATCCTGTCTCTATACTCTCGTTGTCTCATTTCTGAAGGCTTCCCAGTTTCCAGCCGCTCCTTTACCTGCGATCATCTGCCTCCAATCAGCTTTCGAAAGTTCTTGCACAATACCGTCAAAATTAGCCTTTCTCCAATTTAGAATTTCATCTTTTAGATCTGGTCTATCCTTTACCATCACTATTTTAAAACGAATAGAATTATGGCCGCTGGCCCCAAAGCGCTCCCCCACTGACACCTCAGTCACCTGCCCTGCTTTATTTCCCAAGAGTAGGTCAGGTTTTGCAACTTCTGTAGTAGGTATGTCCACATACTGAATCAGAAAATTTTCTTGTACACACTTAACAAATTCCTCTCCATCTAATCCCAAAACATTATGGCTGTCCCAGTCTAGGTTTGGAAAGTTAAAATCCCCTACCATAAACACCTTATTATTTTTACAGATAACTGAGATCTCCTTACAAATTTGTTTCTCAATTTTCCACTGACTATTAGGGGGTCTACAATACAATCCCATTAAGGTGATCATCCCTTTCTTTTTTCTGAGCTCCACCCAAATAACTTCCCTGGATGTATTTCCGGGAATATCCTCCCTAAGTACAGCTGTGATGCTATCCCTTATCAAAAATGCCACTCCCCCTCCTCTCTTGCCTCCCTTTCTATCCTTCCTGTAGCATTTGTATCCTGGAACATTAAGCTGCCAGTCCTGCCAATCCCTGAGCCATGTTTCTGTAATTGCTATGATATCCCAGTTCCATGTTCCTAACCATGCCCTGGGTTCCCTGTTAGCCCGTCTGCATTGAAATAAATTCAGATTAATTTATCAGTCCTACCTTGTTCTCTGCTTTGTCCCTGCCTGCCCTGACTGTTTGACTCGATTCTTTTCTCAACTGTACCGGTCTCACAGTGATCTCTTTCCTCAGTATCTCCCTGGGACCCACCCACCTCACTAGTTTACATCCTCCTGAGCAGCTCTAGCAAATCTCCGCCAGTATATTTGACCTCTTCCAATTTAGGTGCAATACGTCCTTCTTGTACAGGTCACTTCTACCCCAGAAGAGGTTCCAATGATCCAAAAATGTGAATCCTTCTCCCATACATCAGCTCCTCAGCTATGCATTCATCTGCTTTATCCTTCTTTTCCTACCCTCACTAGCTCGTAGCATCGGGAGTAATCCAGATATTACCCTTCTCGAGGACCTCCTTTTTAAATTTCTGCCTCTCTATATTCTCCCTTCAGAATCTCATCCTTTTCCCTTCCTATGTCCTTGGTTCTAATGTGTACAATGACCTCTTGCTGTGCCCTCTCCCCCTTGAGAACATTCTGCACTCTCTCTGAGACATCCTTGATCCTGGCACCAGGGAAACAACACACCATTCTGATTTTTCGCGGCTGGCCACAGAAAAGTCTGTCTCTGCCTTGGACTACAGAGTCCCCTATCACAATCAATCTCTTGAAACCCAAAGTACCCCTCATTGCATTAGAGCCAGTCTCAAAACCCAAAAACTTGGCTGTTCGTGCTACATTCCCCTGAGAATCCATCACCCCCTACATTTTTGAAAACAGCATACCTGTTTGAAATGGGGATAGCCACAGAAGACTCCCACACTACCTGCCTACCTCTCCTACCTTTCCTGGAGTTAACTCATCTATGTGACTGTATCTGCAACTTTTTTCCCTTCCTATAACTGCCATTCATCACATCCCTTTGCTCTTGTAAATTCCTCATTGCCTCTAACTGTCTCTCCAACCGATCCATTCAATCTGATAGGATTCGCAACCAACGGCATTTATTGCAGATATAATCCTCAATAACACGTAAACTCTCTCTCAACTCCCACATCCGACAAGAAGAGCATATCCCTCTACTAAAGGTCATCTTTGCTTCTTCCAATCTGCAGATGCAGACAATAGCACCATTTTTTTCCTTTACAAAACACTGCTCCAGGTTAATGAAAGGTTGAGTAAATTGGCCATTTATTCTGGTCATTTAGAATCAGAAGAGAAATTATTTATTCAAAGTATTATGAAATTTTGAGCATTCCCTACACCCGAAACTTATGGCTGTTCTATCATTGAATAAACTTGAAGCTGGAATAGGGAGATATTATCACTTGGAGAATCAAAGGGCATGAGGAGGAGGTGAGTACATTGAATTGAAGCCCAAAATCAGCTATGATCATATTGAACTGCAGAGCAAGCTTGAAGGTCCCTTATCTATCTTTGCTCATATTTCTTGTGTTCTTGTCTATTTGTGTTAATTTGCATTTTCTTTCAATAAAGTGTTATGTTTTGGGTTGCACTGATGAATGATAAGAGAGGCAGGGATTTCCAGCATCCTTTAATATTAAATATACATAAAAAGCTAATGAACATTCTAGATAATGCAAATGAGTTATTCTAATACAATTTCAATAATTAATAACTTGCAGAGCATTCCTTACGCAACAACTGTTAGTTGTGGATAGACTATATCAGGATCCACAGTACATGGAGTGGGTATTAACTCTGTGAGTTTACTGTGGTTGATATTTTAATCAGGAACCCTGAAAACATTCTAGATACTGAAATTGACATGTTCTAAAACAATTTCAATAATTAACGACATGTATATCTTTCCTTACGCAAAGACCAATCTTTGTGGATATTCTGTATAAAAATCCATAGTAAATGCAGGAGGGTATTCGTTCTGTGAGATTTACTGTGGTTGATATTTCAATTCAGAATCCTGATCAACCTCTTGTTTCTGACTCAGCTTCATCATTGCTAAAAGTTCAAAGAGTAAATGTGATGTAGTCCCCTCTTGTATCACTTACCTGTAACCCACACCGCACATTCCCTCAACATTTTTTCTTTTCATTTGTTTGAATAATGAAAGCGTTTACTATGGTAACCACAGAAAATTAATTAGTTCCAAAGCTCCTGGCCTAGGTTTTCTGCAGACAGACATCCATTGCAGCTCCATTTCATATACTGTTGATAATAGAAAGTTGACAGGCATTTCATTCCAAACAAGAGAAAGTGAGGGCTCTTGCCCAAAACATCGATTCTCCTGCTTCTCGGATGCTGCCTGACCTGCTGTGCTTTTCCAACCCTCCACTCTCGATTTCATTCCAAACAGTCCATTTTGCACTTTGGATATCATTCATTAAGAATGAGATGACCAATGCAGAGTTGTTGTCTCAAATGCTTCTTGTAACTATGCACTTCAGGAAGGGATATTCCACATGTTGTTTTTCTCATCGTCATGGCATAATTGCCATCATTATTTTAAAAACATGGGAAAATAGCCTTTCATCAGTGAGAAATCCTTAATATTAGCACTTCAATCATATTAGGACAACTTGGATTGGCTCCTAGACTGTTGAGACTGTTTACATCAACTGTTTGCTGAGAAATCCCACCACCACTAGCAGTACCATTAGATTTATAAATGTACGAGTCAATAGATGGCTAGATGCAACAGAGCTATGTCATCTACTGCAAGAACGTAAGCAGTTTCTGAGAAGCAATGGGCAATGGATCATAAAGTTCAGCGAAAGTGCAGGAAAAAAACTCAGCAGGCCAGGCAGAATCGATGGAAAGCAGCAGAGTCAATGTTTCAAGTCGATTATTTTTCAACCGAACTTTGAAAAAATTTTCAAAAAAACTTTCAGAACATTATTCCTCCTATTCTAATATAGTCTGTTAATTCTACCTTGTAACTTTCTTTTCACATCATTGCTCCTTCTGTCTGTTCAAACCTGAATCTGTGCAAATGAGTCAACCTTGGAAAATTAATGCAAATTCCACTTGAGTTGGTCTAAAGCGTGCAGTTAGCAAATCGTAATATCGCAACGCCATCATTGTGTCACAGAATCACTAAATTGTTATGGTACAGAAGGAGACTGGTCATCCCATTGCGTCTACATTGGCTCTCTGTACATTTTGACTCATTACCCATCCCCTGCCTTTTCCCTGCAACCTTGCCATATTAATGAGGCCTGGAATACTGCATGCTTTATTAGGAACTCTGTCTACCTGACCTGCTACCTCTAATAGCTTGTCTAAATGTATACCAAGGCCTCTCTGTACTCCTTCTAGAACAGTACACATTACTGTATACTGTCTCTCCATATTCTCTGTACCGATTACATTCTAAGAACCCAACATGTTCAATCAATCTATTTATTTTATGCAAAATTCTTCTTGCTGCTGGGCAGAACGCTGCACAATAAGTACCTGATTAATAACTCTGACATAAATTAAGATTTTCCTCAACGTCTTTACCCGTTTAACAGTGGTGCTACAGTAGCTGAGGGGCAGAAACAAAACCAACATAATTCTTTTCACCCATTAGATTTTCCAGCAGTGGCTAAGTCAGCAAACAGATAAACTCACCTTAATACAGGTTGACATATTTAATCGAGGCAATAATGTCACGGTGATATACTAGCTCATTTGTTTCATTTATAACACTAGATGCAATTAATGAAACAGCCGAGCAAGGGTTTAGAAAAAATAGAGAGGGACTTTAAGGTCAACAATGGCAAATTCCCAAACAAAGGCAGAAACACAAAAGAGATGCTCACCCAAATTGAGCTAAATATGGGAAGGCAGTAAGGTTGTGGTAATAATTGGACAAGTAATCCAGAACCCTAAGCTCATTTTCTGAAGACACGCGTTCAAATCAGACCACAACAGGTGGTAAAACCTGAATCCAATTAAAATGTAAAAAGGAAGTTGGCCTAATGTCAATGGCACAATCATTGAGGTAAAAACCCTTATGGTTCATTAATAATCTTTAGGCAAAGAAATCCGACATCCTGAGCTGGTCTGGCCTGCATAGTGGCAGCAATGCAGTTGGATCTTAACTGTGTTCTGAGCCATTTGAGATCAGTAATAAATTCTGGTTGGTTAGCAACACCCACATCTCCTGTACAAATTTTCTTAAAGAAGCAGAACATCAATGGGGTCTGCACAGAAAATTCATTGCTTCCTGGAGCAGTTCTGCTGGTGAAAACAGATGAACCGCTTGTATATCAGGGCTTTAATTTTTATTCTGATAACAGTTTCATTTCAGATTTGTAAGAATCAAACATAAATTCCAGTCGGCAATTACAGGAGTAATGATAATCTCAATAGAACGTACAGTGGAGGAAGTTGTGAAAAGTGCACCTTCAAAATATCCCTAGATGGTTACAAATTATTTAGCATACAGAAAGTCTTTTCACCAAATGTACTTAATCACATGCTAGAGGCAGGCTAGTAAAAGTGGAGGATCAAAGGAAAGGAAGACCCAAACCTTTCACATCAGCGCCTGATTCCAAATATTGAGCCAGCAAAACAGAAGGAGTCCTTTAAAGGTTCAGAGCATTGGAAGTGTCTTTGATGCTGTGCAGTCTGTTGTGCTTTGACATTACATCCTTGCATCACAGCATGCTGGTTGGCCTGTCACAGCTGGTTGAACAGACTGCATCTCTTCGTCAATCTGCTGCTTGCACCAGCCTGCCAGAACTGAAATCTCCTTCCTCAGATATCTGCCAATTGCAATTCAAGATCATGAAATTTGCTGATGCATGTTATTCCACTCACCCCTTGATGTCTCGGTCCAGAATAGTAGCTCTCCAGGGATCTGAAGCATTTCAGTGTGTCACACAAAGTAATCCAGTAAGTGACTTTTATGATGCCTTAATCTGATGGCAGAAATCCTTCACACTGAAACCACTCTTTGCTGGATATTTAGCTTTTTTATTATATCGCTGCCCAACCAAGGGCCAGAAACAATAGCAGGCCATCACATTACAGAAATTTGAGTCAGGAATCCTGCTTTATCTAAAGAACACAGTGGAACAACAAAACAAGAGAGACTGGGAACAATCTTCTTTTGTGTTTTGTTATGACCAAAATGATAATTAGCTGGGGATTTGTTCAACGAATGAATCCAGTCAAGGGAAAACAGCTGATTCTCTAAACTGTGACTGAAACAAGGCATAGCGCGCAGTTCCTAGTCTATTTTTTCCTGCAGATTTGGATTTGTTTCATCTGCTGCCAGCACCAAGTGTTGCTATTAATTCTGCAGTTTCCAATCCTCTGGCCATGTTTTGTTGCCTGGAGTTGGCTCTCCCACAGCCACTGCAGTACTGCAACATAAATATTGTCGAGTGGAACATACGAAGTCACAGAAGCAGAAGGTCAGGCATTTATTCTTCACAGTACGTTAGTCTAGTATGCATTTTCTTGGAAATCACATCAGTGCATTTAATTAACTTGATTTTGTCTTGTGTTGTAACATATATGTCTGAAGGTGAAAAATGAATGTTACTGCTGCCAAATGTAACTTGATTTAAATATGATTCTAATTCGCTTGTATTGGAAATTTGAAATTGTACTCATGCCCCAAGAAGCTAAGGAATTATTCCTCCTTCAGTTGGAAAACCTTGTGTATAATATTATGCAAAGGATGTTGGGTGAGAAATTAGTTTTATGCCAAGACTGTCATAACCAGGCAGCCATAGCAATCCTGCACTGCCATTAGTTGGCGGAATGAGAAAATAACGTACAGTTTAAACATCACACGCTAGAGTAATGATCCTACTCAGAAGTGGTTTCGCTACAATCGCAATATTAAATCTATGGCCCCAAGGAATGAGATTCGAAATCATTTATTAATACGGTGTTACATCCAACATCAAGATGAAATGGTTCTCTCATTAAGCTGGGATTTAACCTAAAATGCACAAAAAAGATAATATTATAATCTATTGTTTTTGTAAATCGCCAATGAAGATATCATAATGAAAACAAATGGAACCAGTGAGCTAGCTAAGATTGAGGTTACAGTAGCTCCACTACTGCATTTATTTCTCGACACTATCGAGAATGCATACCCATAAGGATTCCCATTTAGAAGCAGGCTTCAGCATTGTAAGCATAACCAAACTCCCTACCTCCATAGCAAGTACCCTGGAACTGGCAGCATTAGATTTGTGTGGACAATAGGGTGGGTTGTGTGGGAGGGTGGGGGCGGGGGGGGGGGGGGGGGGGGGGGGGGTGGTGGCGGAGGTGGGGTCAGTGCACAGTCAAGGAGATGGGTTTTCTCCACCTCTGAAAAAAATGCTAGTTGGCATCTTGGTTAATCAGTGCTGATTGCAATTGCAATCATCTTGAAGTTGTTTTTTCTCTTTTTATCTCCCCTTAACACATGTTCTGGCATTTGTACAAAGTCGAAACTCACTGAGGCAAAGGATTTGGGGATATGTACCATTTTAAAAAATCCTCACCTCCTGTCGCAATAGCCATTGTGCATGGCCAGTTGAAGTTTCCAATTCCTACTGAAAGTTCCTGCTGGAAAATCAAAGTAAAGGTCAGTACAAATGCACATCATCAGTCTTCTTCAAGTGTTCCAGGAATAATTGCCTTGAGCTTTCTTGTTAATTAGTAGATAGAGTTCAGTGTAGCGTGGGCCTTTCAATGCATTTTCACAAGGTATGACTGTCACCTGTTGTACTGGTGACCCTGGAGAGGTCAATGTTGTCTTCATCATTGAGGAGTGACCTGGGGATTGTGGAAGATTACCAAGCCAGGCTGCTTCCACTGAAGCTGAAGCAGCATCATCATGGAGCCATATCCACTGAGCCATAAAGCTGGACTCTCCTCTGTTACAGTTCAGCAAAAGTCATCTCAACAGAAGGCAGAGTACAAAATTCTCTGAGAAATTCTAAGGGTAGAAAGACCCTCTTGGAACTACCCCCAAACAGTAGTATGGATGTAGGGTGTAAGTTGAATCAGGAGCTGAAATTGGCCTGTCGCAAAGATGTTACTACAGTTGTTATGGGGGATTTCAACATGCAGGTAGACTGGGAGAATCAGGATGATAATGGACCTCAAGAGAGAGACTTTGTGGAGTGCCTCCAAGATGGATTCTTAGAACAGCTGGTGCTGGAGCCGATCAGGGAGAAGGCAATTCTGGATCTGGTATTGTGCAACGAACCAGAATTGATAAGGGACCTCAAAGTGAAACAGCCATTAGGAGGTATAATACAATAAGCTTCAATCTGCAATTCGAAAGGAAGAGGGTACAATCGGTAGTGACAATATTTCAGTTGAATAAAGGGAACTATGGAGCCATGAGGGAGGAGCTGGCCAAAGTTCAATGGTGCAATACCTTAGCAGGGATGACAGTGGAGGAACAATGGCAGATATTTCTGTGTATAATGCAGAAGATGCAGGATCAGTTCATTCCAAAAAGGAAGAAAGACCCTAGGAGGAGGCATGGGTGGCCGTGGCTGATGAGGGAAGTTAAGAAACATATAAAGTCAAAAGAGAAAAAGTATACCATAGCAAAGGTGAGTGGGAAAACAGAGGACTGGGAAGCTTTTAAAGAACAACAGAGGATTACTAAGAAGGAAATACGCAGAGAAAAAATAAGGTACGAAGGTAAACTGGCAAAAAATATAAAGGAGGATAGTAAAAGCTTTTTTAGGTATGTGAAAGGCAAAAAAAATGGTTAAGACTAAAATTGGGCCCTTGAAGACAGAAACAGGGGAATATATTACGGGGAACAAAGAAATGGCAGAAGAGTTGAATTGGTACTTCAGATCTGTGTTCTCCGGGGAAGACACAAGCAATCTCCCAGAGGTAACAGTGGCTGAAGGACCTCAACTGAAGGGCATTTATATTTGCCAGGAATTGGTGTTGGAGAGACTGTTAGGTCTGAAGGCTGATAAGTCCCCGGGGCCTGATGGTCTACATCCCAGGGTACTGAAGGAGGTGGCTCAAGAAATCGTGGATGTGTTGGTGATTATTTTCCAGAGTTCGATAGATTCGGGATCAGTTCCTGCAGATTGGAGGGTGGCTAATGTTGTACCACTTTTTAAGAAAGGAGCGAGAGAGAAAGCAGGAAATTATAGACCAGTTAGTCTGACCTCAGTGGTGAGAAAGATGCTGGAGTCTATTATAAAGGATGAAATTACAACACAGCTGGATAGCAGTAACAGGATAGGTCAGAGTCAGCATGGGTTTATGAAGGGGAAATCATGCTTGACTAATCTTCTGGAATCTTTTGAGGATGTAACTCTGAAGATGGACAAGGGAGATCCAGTGGATATAGTGTACCTGGACTTTCAGAAAGCCTTTGATAAAGTCCCACATAGGAGGTTAGTGAGCAAAGTTAGGGTGCATGGTATTGGGGGCAAAGTACTGACTTGGATTGAAAGTTGGTTGGCTGACAGGAAACAAAGAGTAGTGATAAACGGCTCCCTTTTGGAATGGCAGGCGGCGACCAGTGGGGTACCGGAGGGATCAGTGCTGGGACCGCAGCTTTTTACAATATGTATTAATGATATAGAAGATGGTATTAATAGTAACATTAGCAAATTTGCTGATGATACAGGGTGGCAGGGTGAAATGTGAGGAGGATGTTAGGAGATTACAGGGTGACCTAGACAGGTTAGGTGAGTGGACAGATGCATGGCAGATGCAGTTTAAGGTGGATAAATGTATGGTTATCCACTTTGGTGGCAAGAACAGGAAGGCAGATTACTACCTAATGGAATCAATTTCGGTAAAGGGGCAGTACAGAGAGATCTGGGTGCTCTTGTACACCAGTCAATGAAGGTAAGCATGCAGGTACAGCAGGTAGTGAAGAAGGCTAATAGCATGCTGGTCTTCATAACAAGAGGGATTGAGTATAGAAGCTAAGAGGTTCTTCTGCGGCTGTACAGAGCCTTGGTGAGACCACACCTGGAATATTTTAAGGAAAGAGGCTATTGAGGGAGTGCAGCACAGGTTCACGAGGTCAATTCCTGGAATGGCGGGACTATCTTATGTTGAAAGATTGGAGCAACTGGGCTTGTATACCCTTGAGTTTAGAAGACTGAGAGGGGATCTGACTGAGACACATAAGATTATTAAAAGATTGGACACTCTGGAGGCAGGACACATGTTTCCGCTGATGGGTGAGTGCCGAACCAGAGGACACAGCTTAAAAATAAGGGGTAGGCCATTTAGGACAGAGATGAGGACAAACTTCTTCACCCAGAGAGTGGTGGCTGTGTGGAATGCTCTGCCGCAGTAGGCAGTGGAGGCCCAGTCTCTGGATTTATTGAAGAAAGAGTTGGATAGAGCTCTCAAGGATAGTGAAATCAAGGGTTATGGAGATAAGACAGGAACAGGATACTGATTGAGGATGATCAGCCATGATCATAATGAATGATGGTGCAGGCTCGAAGGGCAGAATGGCCAACACCTGCACCTATTGTCTATTATAAAAGACGTTGGCTAACGTGGTGCCACTAGTTAAGGACAATGGTAAGGACAAGCCAGGGAACAATAGGCTGGTGAGCCTGACATCAGTGGTGGGCAAGTTGTCGGAGGGAATCTTGAGGGACAGGATTTACATTTATTTGGAAAGGCGAGGACTAATTAGGGATAGTCAACATGGCCTTGTCAGTGGGAAATCATGTCTCACTAAATTGATTTGTTTAAAGAAGTAATGAAGAAGATTGATAAAAGTAGAGCGGTGGACGTGATCTATATGGACTTCGGTAAGGTGTTCGACAAGGTTCCCCATGGTACACTGGTCAGAAAAGTTAGATCACATGGAATACAGGGAAAACTAGCCATTTGGATACAAAACTACCTCAAAAGTAAAAGACAGAATAGAATATCCTTTACTGACCCGTGTACTCTATTGTAGAAGTTCAGTGAAAAGCTTTTACTATGTCTGCTTCTTATGGTGCCATCATTGATACAAGTACCTTGATACAAATAGAACCATAGAGTCATAGAGATGTACAGCACGGAAACAGACCCTTCGGTCCAACTCAACTATGCCAACCAGATATCCAAAAAAAATCTAGTCTCACTTGCCAGCACCCAGCCCATATATCTCCAAATCCTTCCTATTCATAAAACCATCCAAACGCCCTTTAAATGTTGTAATTGTACCAGCTTCCTCTGACACTGCTCCAGAGATCCCTGTTCCTGGTCTCGCTGAGCGCACGCTGCTCCAGGATTTGCTGTGCGCTGCTCCGGGACTCATTGCACACTGCTCACTGACTCCCTGCACGCTGCTCCGGGACACACTGTACGCTGCTCCGGGACTCACTGCACGCTGCTCCGGGACTCGATGCACACTGCTCCGGGACGCACTGCACACTGCTCAGGGAGTCGCTGCACACTGCTCCGGGACGCGCTGTCGGTGCACTATTCCTGGACACGCTGTCAGTGCAGTGCTCCGGTACACACTGTCAGTGCAATATTCCGGGACACGCTGTCTGTTCCCTGCTCCAGAACACACTGTCAGTGCACTGCTCCGGGACTCACTGTCAGTGCACTGCTCCGGGACTCACTGTCAGTGCACTGCTCTGGGACACGCTGTCAGTGCACTGCTCCAGGACGCAGTCAGTGCACTGCTCTGGGACACGCTGTCAGTGCACTGCCCGAGGACACACTGTCAGTGTGCTGCTCCGGGACACGCTGTCAGTGCACTGCCCGAGGACACGCTGTCAGTGCGCTGCTCCGGGACATGCTGTCAGTGCACTGCTCTGGTACACGCTGTCAGTGCGCTGTTCCAGGACACAGTCAGTGCACTGCTCTGGGACACGCTGTCAGTGCACTGCCCGAGGACACACTGTCAGTGTGCTGCTCCGGGACACGCTGTCAATGCACTGCTCCAGACACATTGTCAGTGCACTGCTCCTGGACACTCTGTCAGTGCACTGCTCAGGGACACGCTGTCAATATGCTGCTCTGGGACACACTGTCAGTGAGCTGCTCTGGGACACTCTGTCAGTGCGCTGCTCCAGGACACTGTAAGTTCCCTGCTCCGGGACACACTGTCAGTTCCCTGCTCCGGGACACGCTGTCATTGCACTGCTCCGGGACACGCAGTCAATGCACTGCTCCGGGACACGCTGTCAAAGCACTGCTCCGGGACACACTGTCAGTGAACTGCACTGGGACACGCTGTCAGTGCACTGCTCGGGGACACGCTGTCAGTGCGCTGCACGGGACTCACTGTCAGTGCACTGCTCGGGAACACACTGTCAATGCACTGCTCCGGGACACGCTGTCAGTGCACTGCTCTCCGACACACAGTCCGTGCACTGCCCGAGGACACACTGTCAGTGCGCTGCTCCGGGACACGCTGTCAGTGCACTGCCCGAGGACACGCTGTCAGTGTGCTGCTCCGGGACACGCTGACAGAGCGCTGCTCCAGGACACGCTGTCAGTGCGCTGTTCTGGGACACGCTGTCGGTGCACTATTCCGGGACACGCTGTCAGAGCACTGCACCGGGACACGCTGTCAATTCACTGCTCCGGGACACGCTGTCAATGCGCTGCTCCAGGACACGCTGTCAGTGCACTATTCCGGGACACACTGTCAGTGCACTGCTTTAGAACACGCTGTCAGTGCACTGCTCCAGGACACACTGTCAGTGCGCTGCTCTGGGGCACGCTGTCAGTCCACTGCTCGGGGACACGCTGTCAGTGCGCTGCTCCAGGACACATTGTCAGTGCACTGCTCCAGGACACGCTGTCAATGCACTGCTCCAGAACACAATGTCAGTACACTGCTCCAGAACACGCTGTCAGTGCACTGTTCCGGGACACGCTGTTAGTGCACTGCTCCTGGACACGCTGTCAGTACAATGCTCCAGGACTCACAGTAAGTGCATTGGTCTGGGACACACGGTCTGTTCCCTGCTCCAGAACATACTGTCAGTGCACTGCTCCGGGACACACAGTCAGTGCGCTGCTTTAGAACACGCTGTCAGTGCGCTGCTCCGGGACACACTGTCAGTGCGCTGCTTTAGAACACGCTGTCAATGCGCTGCTCCGGGACACGTTGTCGGTGCACTATTCCGGTACACGCTGTCAGTGCAATATTCCGGGATACGCTGTCAGTGCGCTGCTCCGGGACACGCGGTCAGTTCCCGGCTCCAGGACTCACTGTCAGCGCACTGCTCCGGGACACGCTGTCAGTGCGCTGTTCCGGGACACACTGTCAGTGCAATGTTCCGGAACAGCTGTCAGTGAACTGCTCCGGGTCACGCTGTCAATGCACTGCTCTGGGACACGCTGTCAGTGCACTGCACCAGAACACAATGTCAGTGCACTGCTCCGGGACATGCTGTCAGTGCAATGCTCCAGGACTCACTGTCAGCGCACTGCTCCGGGACACGCTGTCAGTGCGCTGCTCCGGGACACACTGTCTGTTCCCTGCTCCAGAACATACTGTCAGGGTACTGCTCCGGGACACGCTGTCAGTGCGCTGCTCCGGGACACGCTGTCAGTGCGCTGCATCGGGACACGCTGTCAATGCGCTGCTCCAGGACATTCTGTCGGTGCACTATTCCGGGACACACTGTCAGTGCACTGCTTTAGAACACGCTGTCAGTGCGCTGCTCTGGGACACGCTGTCAGTGCGCTGCTCCAGGACACACTGTCAGTACACTGCTCCAGAACACGCTGTCAGTGCATTGTTCCAGGACACGCTTTCAGTGCACTGCTCCTGGACACGCTGTCAGTGCATTTCTCCAGGACTCACTGTAAGTGCACTGGTCTGGGACACGCTGTCAGTGCGCTGCTCCAGGACACGCTGTCCGTGCGCTGCTCCGGGACACACTGTATGTTCCCTGCTCCAGAACATACTGTCAGTGCACTGCTCCGGGACACGCTGTCAGTGCGCTGCTCCGGGACACACTGTCAGTGCACTGCTTTAGGACACGCTGTCAATGCGCTGTTCCGGGATACGCTGTCGGTGCACTATTCCGGGACACACTGTCAGTGCACTGCTCGGGTACACGCTGTCAGTGCACTGCTCCTTTACACGCTGTCAGTGCAATATTCCGGGATACGCTGTCAGTGCGCTGCTCCGGGACACGCTGTCAGTGCACTGCTGCGGGACACACTGTTAAAGCGCTGCTCCGGGACACGCTGTCAATGCACTGCTCCAGGACACTGTCAGTGCACTGCTCCAGGACACGCTGTCAGTGCACTGCCCGAGGACACACTGTCAGTGCGCTGCTCCGGGACACGCTGTCAGTGCACTGCCCGAGGACACCCTGTCAGTGCGCTGCTCCGGGACACTCTGTCAGTGCACTGCTCCGGTACACGCTGTCAGTGCGCTGTTCCGGGACACAGTGTCAATGCACTGCTCCAGACACGTTGTCAGTGCACTGCTCCAGGACACGCTGCCAGTCCACTGCTCCGGGACACGCTGTGATTGCACTGCTCCGGGACACGCTGTGATTGCACTGCTCTGGGACACGCTGTCAATGCACTGCTCCGGGACACGCTGTCAGTGCGCTGCTCCGGGACACGCATTACAGAGCGCTGCTCCAGGACACATTGTCAGTGCATTGCTCCAGGACACGCTGTCAATGCACTGCTCCAGAACACAATGTCAGTACACTGCTCCAGAACACGCTGTCAGTGCACTGTTCCGGGACACGCTGTTAGTGCACTGCTCCTGGACACGCTGTCAGTACAATGCTCCAGGACTCACTGTAAGTGCATTGGTCTGGGACACACTGTCTGTTCCCTGCTCCAGAACATACTGTCAGTGCGCTGCTCCGGGACACACTGTCAGTGCGCTGCTTTAGAACACGCTGTCAATGCACTGCTCTGGGACACGCTGTCAGTGCACTGCTCCGGGACATGCTGTCAGTGCACTGCCCGAGGACACACTGTCAGTGCACTGCTCCGGTACACGCTGTCAGTGCACTGCTCCGGTACACGCTGTCAGTGCAATATTCCGGGATACGCTGTCAGTGCGCTGCTCCGGGACACGCTGTCAGTGCAATGTTCCGGGACACGCAGTCAGTGAACTGCTCCGGGTCACGCTGTCAATGCACTGCTCCGGGAAACGCTGTCAGTGCACTGCATGGGACACGCGGTCAGTTCCCGGCTCCAGGACTCACTGTCAGTGCACTGCTCCAGGACACGCTGTCAGTGCAATGTTCCGGAACACGCTGTCAGTGCAATGTTCCGGAACACGCTGTCAGTGAACTGCTCCGGGTCACGCTGTCAATGCACTGCTACGGGACACGCTGTCAGTTCCCTGCTCCAGGACTCACTGTCAGCGCATTGCTCCGGGACATGCTGTCAGTGCGCTGCTCCGGGACACACTGTCTGTTCCCTGCTCCAGAACATACTGTCAGGGTACTGCTCCGGGACACACTGTCAGTGCGCTGCTTTAGAACATGCTGTCAGTGCGCTGCTTCGGGACACGCTGTCAATGCGCTGCTCCAGGACATGCTGTCGGTGCACTATTCCGGGACACACTGTCAGTGCACTGCTTTAGAACACGCTGTCAGTGTGCTGCTCCAGGACACACTGTCAGTGCGCTGCTCCAGGACACACTGTCAGTACACTGCTCCAGAACACGCTGTCAGTGCACTGTTCCGGGACACGCTTTCAGTGCACTGCTCCGGGACATGCTGTCAGTTCTCTGCTCCAGAACTGACTGTCAGTGCACTGCTCCGGGACACGCTGTCAGTGCGCTGCTCCGGGACACGCTGTCAGTGCGCTGCTCCGGGACACACTGTATGTTCCCTGCTCCAGAACATATTGTCAGTGCACTGCTCTGGGACACACTGCCAGTGCGCTGCTTTAGAACACGCTGTCAGTGCGCTGCTTCGGGACATGCTGTCAATGCGCTGCTCCGGGACACGCTGTCAATGCGCTGCTCCGGAACACGCTGTCAGTGCACTATTCCTGGACACGCTGTCAGTGCACTGCTCCGGTACACACTGTCAGTGCAATATTCCGGGACACGCTGTCTGTTCCCTGCTCCAGAACACACTGTCAGTGCACTGCTCCGGGACTCACTGTCAGTGCACTGCTCCGGGACTCACTGTCAGTGCACTGCTCTGGGACACGCTGTCAGTGCACTGCTCCAGGACACAGTCAGTGCACTGCTCTGGGACACGCTGTCAGTGCACTGCCCGAGGACACACTGTCAGTGTGCTGCTCCGGGACACGCTGTCAGTGCACTGCCCGAGGACACACTGTCAGTGTGCTGCTCCGGGACACGCTGTCAGTGCACTGCCCGAGGACACGCTGTCAGTGCGCTGCTCTGGTACACGCTGTCAGTGCGCTGCTCTGGTACACGCTGTCAGTGCGCTGTTCCAGGACACAGTGTCAATGCACTGCTCCAGACACATTGTCAGTGCGCTGCTCCAGGACACGCTGCCAGTCCACTGCTCCGGGACACGCTGTGATTGCACTGCTCCGGGACACGCTGTTATCGCACTGCTCTGGGACACGCTGTCAATGCACTGCTCTGGGACACGCTGTCAGTGCGCTGCTCCGGTACACGCTCTCAGTGCACTGCTCCGGTACACGCTGTCAGTGCAATATTCCGGGATACGCTGTCAGTGCGCTGTTCCGGGACACGCTGTCAGTGCAATGTTCCGGGACATGCTGTCAGTGAACTGCTCCGGGTCACGCTGTCAATGCACTGCTCCGGGACACGCTGTCAGTGCACTGCACTGGGACACGCGGTCAGTTCCCGGCTCCAGAACATACTGTCAGGGTACTGCTCTGGGACACACTGTCAGTGCGCTGCTTTAGAACATGCTGTCAGTGCGCTGCTTCGGGACACGCTGTCAATGCACTGCTCCAGCACACGCTGTCGGTGCACTATTCCGGGACACACTGTCAGTGCACTGCTTTAGAACACGCTGTCAGTGCACTGCTCCGGGACTCACTGTCAGTGCACTGCTCCGGGATTCGCTGTCAATGCACTGCTCCAGGACACACTGTCAGTGCACTGCTCCGGGACACGCTGTCAGTGCACTGCCCGAGGACACACTGTCAGTGCACTGCTCCTGGACACACTGTCAGTGAACTGCTGCGGGACACACTGTTAATGCGCTGCTCCGGGACACGCTGTCAATGCACAGCTCCAGGACACACTGTCAGTGCACTGTTCCAGAACACGCTGTCCGTGCGCTGCTCCGGGACACGCTGTCAATGCAATGCTCCAGAACACACTGTCAGTGCACTGCTCCGGGATACGCTGTCAGTGCACTGTCCGAGGACACACTGTCAGTGCGCTGCTCCGGGACACGCGCCTGTGCACTGCCCGATTACACGCTGTCAGTGCACTGCCTGAGGACACACTGTCAGTGCGCTGCTCCGGTACACGCTCTCAGTGCACTGCTCCGGTACACGCTGTCAGTGCAATATTCCGGGATACGCTGTCAGTGCGCTGCTCCGGGACACGCTGTCAGTGCAATGTTCCGGGACACGCAGTCAGTGAACTGCTCCGGGTCACGCTGTCAATGCACTGCTCCGGGACACGCTGTCAGTGCACTGCACTGGGACACGCGGTCAGTTCCCGGCTCCAGAACATACTGTCAGGGTACTGCTCTGGGACACACTGTCAGTGCGCTGCTTTAGAACATGCTGTCAGTGCGCTGCTTCGGGACACGCTGTCAATGCGCTGCTCCAGCACACGCTGACGGTGCACTATTCCGGGACACACTGTCAGTGCACTGCTTTAGAACACGCTGTCAGTGCACTGCTCTGGGACTCACTGTCAGTGCACTGCTCCGGGACTCACTGTGAGTGCGCTGCTCCGGGACACGCTGTCAATGCACTGCTCCAGGACACACTGTCAGTGCACTGCTCCGGGACACGCTGTCAGTGCACTGCCCGAGGACACACTGTCAGTGCACTGCTCCTGGACACACTGTCAGTGAACTGCTGCGGGACACACTGTTAATGCGCTGCTCCGGGACACGCTGTCAATGCACAGCTCCAGGACACACTGTCAGTGCACTGCTCCAGAACACGCTGTCCGTGCGCTGCTCCGGGACACGCTGTCAATGCAATGCTCCAGAACACACTGTCAGTGCACTGCTCCGGGATACACTGTCAGTGCACTGTCCGAGGACACACTGTCAGTGCGCTGCTCCGGGACACGCGCCTGTGCACTGCCCGAGGACACACTGTCAGTGCACTGCTCCGGTACACACTGTCAGTGCACTGCTCCGGTACACGCTCTCAGTGCGCTGCTCCGGGACATGCTGTCAGTGCACTGCCCGAGGACACACTGTCAGTGCACTGCTCCGGTGCACGCTGTCAGTGCACTGCTCCGGGACACGCTGTCAGTGCACTGCTCCGGGACTCACTGTCAGTGCACTGCTCTGGGACACGCTGTCAGTGCACTGCTCCGAGACACACTGTCAGTGTACTGCTCCAGAACACGCTGTCCGTGCACTGCTCCAGGACACGCTGTCAGTTCCCTGATCCAGGACTCACTGTCAGTGCACTGGTCTGGGACTCACTGTCAGTGCGCTACTCCAGGAAACGCTGTCAGTGCGCTGCTCCGGGACACGCTGTCGTTGCACTATTTTGGGACACGCTGTCAATGCACTGCCCCAGGACATGCTGTCAGTGCACTGCTCCAGGACACACTGACAGTGTACTGCTCCCGGACACGCTGTCAGTGCACTGTTCCGGGACAGGCTGTCAGTGCACTGCTCCAGGACACGCTGTCAATGCACTGCCCCAGGACATGCTGTCGGTGCACTGCTCCAGGACATACTGACAGTGCACTGCCCGAGGACACACTGTCAGTGCACTGCCCGAGGACACGCTGTCAGTGCGCTGCTGCAGGACACACTGTTAATGCGCTGCTCTGGGACAAGCTGTTAATGCACTGCTCCAGGACACACTGTCAATGCACTGCTCCGGGACACGCTGTCAGTGCACTGCTCCGGGACACGCTGTCAGTGCACTGCCCGAGGACACACTGTCAGTGCGCTGCTCCGGGACACGCGCCTGTGCACTGCCCGAGGACACACTGTCAGTGCACTGCTCCGGTAAACACTTTCAGTGCGCTGCTCCAGGACACGCTGTCAGTGCACTGCCCGAGGACACGCACTCAGTGCGCTGCTCCGGGACACACTGTCAGTGCACTGCTCCGGTACACGCTGTCAGTGCAATATTCCGGGACACGCTGTCTGTTCCCTGCTCCAGAACACACTGTCAGTGCGCTGCTCCGGGACTCACTGTCAGTGCGGTGCTCCGGGACACGCTGTCAATGCACTGCTCCGGGTCACGCTGTCAGTGCACTGCTCCAGGACACACTGTCAGTGCACTGCTCCGGGACACGCTGTCAATGCAATGCTCCAGGACTCACTGTCAGTGCACTGCTCCGGGACACGCTGTCAGTTCCCTGATCCAGGACTCACTGTCAGTGCACTGCTCCGGGACAAACTGTCAGTGCGCTACTCCAGGAAACGCTGTCAGTGCGCTGCTCCGGGACACGCTGTCAGTGCACTGCTCCGGGACACTCTGTCAATGCACTGCCCCAGGACATGCTGTCAGTGCACTGCTCCAGGACACACTGACAGTGTACTGCTCCCGGACATGCTGTCAGTGCACTACTCCAGGACACGCTGTCAATGCACTGCCCCAGGACATGCTGTTGGTGCACTGCTCCAGGACATACTGACAGTGCACTGCCCGAGGACACACTGTCAGTGCACTGCCCGAGGATATGCTGTCAGTGCGCTGCTGCAGGACACACTGTTAATGCGCTGCTCTGGGACAAGCTGTTAATGCACTGCTCCAGGACACACTGTCAGTGCAATGCTCCGGGACACGCTGTCAGTGCACTGCCCGAGGACACACTGTCAGTGCGCTGCTCCGGGACACGCGCCTGTGCACTGCCCGAGGAGACACTGTCAGTGCACTGCTCCGATAAACACACTCAGTGCGCTGCTCCGGGACACGCGCCTGTGCCCTGCTCCGGTACACGCTCTCAGTGCGCTGCTCCGGGACATGCTGTCAGTGCACTGCCCGAGGACACACTGTCAGTGCACTGCTCCGGTACACGCTGTCAGTGCACTGCTCCGGTACACGCTGTCAGAGCACTGCTCCAGGACACACTGTCAGTGCACTGCTCCGGGACACGCTGTCAGTGCACTGCTCCGGTACACGCTGTCAGAGCACTGCTCCGGGACACGCTGTCAGTGCACTGCTCCGGGACACGCTGTCAATGCACTGCTCCAGGACTCACTGTCAGTGCACTTCTCCGGGACACGCTGTCAGTTCCCTGATCCAGGACTCACTGTCAGTGCACTGCTCCGGGACAAACTGCCAGTGCGCTACTCCAGGAAACGCTGTCAGTGCGCTGCTCCGGGACACGCTGTCACTGCACTGCTCCAGGACACGCTGTCAATGCACTGCCCCAGGACATGCTGTCAGTGCACTGCTCCAGGACACACTGACAGTGTACTGCTCCCGGACATGCTGTCAGTGCACTACTCCAGGACACGCTGTCAATGCACTGCCCCAGGACATGCTGTCGGTGCTCTGCTCCAGGACATACTGACAGTGCACTGCCCGAGGACACACTGTCAGTGCACTGCCCGAGGACACACTGTCAGTGCGCTGCTGCAGGACACACTGTTAATGCGCTGCTCTGGGACAAGCTGTTAATGCACTGCTCCAGGACACACTGTCAGTGCGCTGCTCCCGGACACGTTGTCAGTGCGCTGCTCCAGGACACGCTGATAGAGCACTGCTCCAGGACACACTGTCAGTGCGCTGCTCTTTGACACGCTGTCGGTGCGCTATTCCGGGCGACGTTGTCAGTGCACTGCTCCAGGACACGCTGTCAGTGCACTGCTCCAGGACACACTGTCAGTGCACTGCTCCAGGACACGCTGTCAGTGCACTGCTCCAGGACACGCTGACAGTGCACTGCTCCAGGACACCCTGACAGTGCACTGCACCTGGACACGCTGTCAGTGCACTGCACCGGGACACGTTGTCAGTGCCCTGCTCCAGGACATGCTTTCTGTGCGCTGCTCCGGGACACGCTGTCAGTGCACTGTTCCGGGACATGCTGTCAGTGCGCTGCTGCGGGACACGCTGTCAGTGCGCTGTTCCGGGACACGCTGTCAGTACGCTGTTCTGGGACACTCTGTCAGTGCGCTGCTCCGAGACACGCTGTCAGTGCGCTGTTCTGGGACACGCTGTCAGTGCGCTGTTCTGGGACACGCTGTCAGTGCGCTGTTCCGGGACACGCTGTCAATGCGCTGCTGCAGGACACACCGTTAATGCGCTGCTCTGGGACAAGCTGTTAATGCACTGCTCCGGGACACGCTGTCAGTGCACTGCTCCGGGACACGCTGTCAATGCACTGCCCGAGGACACACTGTCGGTGCGCTGCTCCGGGACACGCGCCTATGCACTGCCCGAGGACACACTGTCAGTGCACTGCTCCGGTAAACACTCTCAGTGTGCTGTTCCGGGACACGCTGTCAGTGCACTGCCCGAGGACACACTGTCAGTGCACTGCTCCGGGACACGCGCCTGTGCCCTGCTCCGGGATACGCTGTCAGTGCACTGCTCCGGTACACGCTCTCGGTGCGCTGCTCCGGGACATGCTGTCAGTGCACTGCCCGAGGACACACTGTCATTGCACTGCTCCGGTACACGCTGTCAGTGCACTGCTCCGTTACACGCTGTCAGTGCAATATTCCGGGACACGCTGTCTGTTCCCTGCTCCAGAACACACTGTCAGTGCACTGCTCCGGGACCCACTGTCAGTGCACTGCTCCGGGACTCACTGTCTGTGCACTGCTCTGGGACACGCTGTCAGTGCACTGCTCCGAGACACACTGTCAGTGTACTGCTCCGGGACACGCCGTCAGTGCACTGCTCCGGGACATGCTGTCAGTGCATTGCTCCGGGACACGCTGTCAGTGCACTGCTCCGGGACACGCTGTCAGTGCACTGCTCCGGGACACGCTGTCAGTGCACTGCTCTGGGACACGCTGTCAGTGCAATGCTCCAGGACACGCTGTCAGTGCGCTGCTCCGGGACACGCTGTCAGTGCGCTGCTCCGGGACACACTGTCTGTTCCCTGCTCCAGGACTCACTGTCAGCACACAGCTCCAGTACAAACTGTCTGTTCCCTGCTCCAGAACACACTGTCAGTGCACTGCTCGTGGACACACTGTCTGTTCACTGATCCAGAACACACTGTCAGTGCACTGCTCCCGGACACACTGTCAGTGCGCTGCTCCAGGACACGCTGTCAGTGCGCTGTTCTGGACACACAGTCTGTTCCCTGCTCCAGAACACACTGTCAGTGCACTGCTCCAGGACACGCTGTCAATGCGCTGCTCCGGGACATGCTGACAGAATATGCTCCATACACACTGTCAGTGCGCTGCTCTGGGACACGCTGTCCGTGCGCTGTTCCAGGACACACTGACAGTGCACTGCACCTGGACACGCTGTCAGTGCACTGCACCGGGACACGTTGTCAGTGCCCTGCTCCAGGACATGCTTTCTGTGCGCTGCTCCGGGACACGCTGTCAGTGCACTGTTCCGGGACATGCTGTCAGTGCGCTGCTGCGGGACACGCTGTCAGTGCGCTGTTCCTGGACACGCTGTCAGTACGCTGTTCTGGGACACTCTGTCAGTGCGCTGCTCCGAGACACGCTGTCAGTGCGCTGTTCTGGGACACGCTGTCAGTGCGCTGTTCTGGGACACGCTGTCAGTGCGCTGTTCCGGGACACGCTGTCAATGCGCTGCTGCAGGACACACCGTTAATGCGCTGCTCTGGGACAAGCTGTTAATGCACTGCTCCGGGACACGCTGTCAGTGCACTGCTCCGGGACACGCTGTCAATGCACTGCCCGAGGACACACTGTCGGTGCGCTGCTCCGGGACACGCGCCTATGCACTGCCCGAGGACACACTGTCAGTGCACTGCTCCGGTAAACACTCTCAGTGTGCTGTTCCGGGACACGCTGTCAGTGCACTGCCCGAGGACACACTGTCAGTGCACTGCTCCGGGACACGCGCCTGTGCCCTGCTCCGGGATACGCTGTCAGTGCACTGCTCCGGTACACGCTCTCGGTGCGCTGCTCCGGGACATGCTGTCAGTGCACTGCCCGAGGACACACTGTCATTGCACTGCTCCGGTACACGCTGTCAGTGCACTGCTCCGTTACACGCTGTCAGTGCAATATTCCGGGACACGCTGTCTGTTCCCTGCTCCAGAACACACTGTCAGTGCACTGCTCCGGGACCCACTGTCAGTGCACTGCTCCGGGACTCACTGTCTGTGCACTGCTCTGGGACACGCTGTCAGTGCACTGCTCCGAGACACACTGTCAGTGTACTGCTCCGGGACACGCCGTCAGTGCACTGCTCCGGGACATGCTGTCAGTGCATTGCTCCGGGACACGCTGTCAGTGCACTGCTCCGGGACACGCTGTCAGTGCACTGCTCCGGGACACGCTGTCAGTGCACTGCACCGGGACACGCTGTCAGTCCCCTGCTCCAGGACTCACTGTCAGCGCACTGCTCCGGGACACGCTGTCAGTGCGCTTCTCCGGGACACGCTGTCAGTGCAATGCTCCAGGACACGCTGTCAGTGCGCTGCTCCGGGACACGCTGTCAGTGCGCTGCTCCGGGACACACTGTCTGTTCCCTGCTCCAGGACTCACTGTCAGTGCACTGCTCCCGGACACGTTGTCAGTGCACTGCTCCAGGACACACTGACAGTATACTGCTCCAGGACACGCTGTCAGTGCACTGCTGCGGGACACGCTGTCAGTGCACTGCTCCAGGACACACTGACAGTATACTGCTCCCGGACAGGCTGTCAGTGCCCTGCTCCAGGACACACTGACAGTATACTGCTCCCGGACACGCTGTCAGTGCACTGCTCCAGGACACACTGACAGTATACTGCTCCCGGACACGCTGTCAGTGCACTGCTCCAGGACACACTGACAGTATACTGCTCCAGGACACACTGTCAGTGCACTGCTCCAGGACACACTGACAGTATACTGCTCCCGGACACGCTGTCAGTGCATTGCTCCAGGACACACTGACAGTGCATTGCTCCAGGACACACTGACAGTATACTGCTCCCGGACATGCTGTCAGTGCACTGCTCCAGGACACACTGACAGTGCATTGCTCCAGGACACACTGACAGTATACTGCTCCCGGACATGCTGTCAGTGCACTGCTCCAGGACACGCTGTCAGTGCATTGCTCCAGGACACACTGACAGTATACTGCTCCCGGACACGCTATCAGTGCAGTGCTCCAGGACACGCTGTCAGTGCACTGCTCCAGGACACACTGACAGTATACTGCTCCCGGACACGCTGTCAGTGCACTGCTCCAGGACACACTGACAGTATACTGCTCCCAGACACGCTGTCAGTGCACTGCTCCAGGACACACTGACAGTATACTGCTCCCGGACACGCTGTCAGTGCACTGCTCCAGGACACGCTGTCAGTGCACTGCTCCAGGACACACTGACAGTATACTGCTCCAGGACACGCTGTCAGTGCACTGCTCCAGGACACCCTGACCGTATACTGCTCCCGGACACGCTGTCAGTGCACTGTTCCGGGACACGCTGTCAGTGCACGAATCTGGGACACGCTGTCAGTGCACTGTTCCGGGACACCCTGTCAGTGCACTGTTCCGGGACTCGCTGTCAATGCACTGCTCCGGGACACGCTGTCAGTGCGCTATTCTGGGACACTCTGTCAGTGCACTGTTCTGGGACACTCTGTCAGTGCGCTGCTCCGAGACACGCTGTCAGTGCACGATTCTGGGACACGCTGTCAGTGCACTGTTCCGGGACACGCTGTCAGTGCGCTGTTCCAGGACACGCTGTCAGTGCACTGCTGCGGGACACGCTGTCAGTGCACTGCTCCAGGACACACTGACAGTATACTGCTCCAGGACACGCTGTCAGTGCACTGCTCCAGGACACACTGACAGTATACTGCTCCCGGACATGCTGTCAGTGCACTGCTCCAGGACACACTGACAGTGCACTGCTCCAGGACACACTGACAGTATACTGCTCCAGGACACGCTGTCAGTGCACTGCTCCAGGACACACTGACAGTATACTGCTCCCGGACACGCTGTCAGTGCACTGCTCCAGGACACGCTGTCAGTGCACTGCTCCAGGACACGCTGTCAGTGCACTGCTCCAGGACACACTGACAGTATACTGCTCCAGGACACGCTGTCAGTGCCCTGCTCCAGGACACCCTGACCGTATACTGCTCCCGGACACGCTGTCAGTGCACTGCTCCAGGACACACTGACAGTATACTGCTCCCAGACACGCTGTCAGTGCACTGCTCCAGGACACACTGACAGTATACTGCTCCCGGACACGCTGTCAGTGCACTGCTCCAGGACACGCTGTCAGTGCACTGCTCCAGGACACACTGACAGTATACTGCTCCAGGACACGCTGTCAGTGCCCTGCTCCAGGACACCCTGACCGTATACTGCTCCCGGACACGCTGTCAGTGCACTGTTCCGGGACTCGCTGTCAATGCACTGCTCCGGGACACGCTGTCAGTGCGCTATTCTGGGACACTCTGTCAGTGCACTGTTCTGGGACACTCTGTCAGTGCGCTGCTCCGAGACACGCTGTCAGTGCACGATTCTGGGACACGCTGTCAGTGCGCTGTTCCGGGACACGCTGTCAGTGCGCTGTTCCAGGACACGCTGTCAGTGCACTGCTGCGGGACACGCTGTCAGTGCACTGCTGCGGGACACGCTGTCAGTGCACTGCTCCAGGACACACTGACAGTATACTGCTCCAGGACACGCTGTCAGTGCACTGCTCCAGGACACACTGACAGTATACTGCTCCCGGACATGCTGTCAGTGCACTGCTCCAGGACACACTGACAGTGCACTGCTCCAGGACACACTGACAGTATACTGCTCCAGGACACGCTGTCAGTGCACTGCTCCAGGACACACTGACAGTAGACTGCTCCCGGACACGCTGTCAGTGCACTGCACCAGGACACACTGACAGTATACTGCTCCCGGACACGCTGTCAGTGCACTGCTCCAGGACACGCTGTCAGTGCACTGCTCCAGGACACGCTGTCAGTGCACTGCTCCAGGACACACTGACAGTATACTGCTCCAGGACACGCTGTCAGTGCCCTGCTCCAGGACACCCTGACAGTATACTGCTCCCGGACACGCTGTCAGTGCACTGTTCCGGGACACGCTGTCAGTGCACGAATCTGGGACACGCTGTCAGTGCACTGTTCCGGGACACGCTGTCAGGGCACTGTTCCGGGACTCGCTGTCAATGCACTGCTCCGGGACACGCTGTCAGTGCGCTATTCTGGGACACTCTGTCAGTGCGCTGCTCCGAGACACGCTGTCAGTGCACGATTCTGGGACACGCTGTCAGTGCGCTGTTCCGGGATACGCTGTCAGTGCGCTGTTCCAGGACACGCTGTCAGTGCATTGCTGCGGGATACGCTTTCAGTGCGCTGTTCCGGGACACGCACTCAGTGCGCTGCTGCGGGACACTCTGTCAGTGTGCTGCCCCGGGACACGCTGTCACTGCGCTGCTCCGGGACCCGCTGTCAGTGCACTGCACTGGGACACGCGGTCAGTTCCTGGCTCCAGGACTCACTGTCATCGCACTGCTCCGGGACACGCTGTCAGCGCACTGTTCCGGGACACACTGTCAGCGCATTGCTCCGGGACATACTGTCAGTGCGCTGTTCCGGGACATGCTGTCAGTGCAATGTTCCGGAACACGCTGCAGTGAACAGCTCCGGGTCACGCTGTCAATGCACTGCTCTGGGACTCGCTGTCAGTGCACTGCTCCAGAACACAATGTCAGTACACTGCTCCAGAACCCGCTGCCAGTGCACTGCTCCAGGACACGCTGTCAGTTCCCTGCTCCAGGACTCACTGTCAGTGCACTGCTCCGGGACACGCTGTCAGTGCGCTGCTCCGGGACACACTGTCTGTTCCCTGCTCCAGAACATACTGTCAGGGTACTGCTCCGGGACACACTGTCCGTGCGCTGCTTTAGAACATGCTGTCAGTGCGCTGCTTCGGGACACGCTGTCAATGTGCTGCTCCAGGACACGCTGTCGGTGCACTATTCCGGGATACACTGTCAGTGCGCTGCTCCAGGACACACTGTCAGTGCACTGCTCCAGGACACGCTGTCAATGCACTGCTCCAGAACACAATGTCAGTACACTGCTCCAGAACACGCTGTCAGTGCACTGTTCCGGGACACGCTTTCAGTGCACTGCTCCTGGACACGCTGTCAGTGCATTGCTCCAGGACTCACAGTAAGTGCACTGGTCTGGGACATGCTGTCAGTTCTCTGCTCCAGGACTCACTGTCAGCGCCCTGCTCCGGGACACGCTGTCAGTGCGCTGCTCCGGCACACGCTGTCAGTGCACTGCTCCGGGACACGCTGTCAGTGCGCTGCTTTAGAACACGCTGTCAGGGCGCTGCTCCGGCACACGCTGTCAGTGCACTGCTCTGGGACACACTGTATGTTCCCTGCTCCAGAACATACTGTCTGTGCACTGCTCCGGGACACACTGTCAGTGCGCTGCTTTAGAACACGCTGTCAGTGCACTGCTCCGGGACACGCTGTCAATGCGCTGCTTCGGGACACGCTGTCATTGCGCTACTCCGGGACATGCAGTCAATGCGCTGCTCCGGGACCCGCTGTCGGTGCACTATTCCGGGACACACTGTCAGTGCACTGTTCCGGGACACGCTGTCAATGCACTGCTCCAGGACACACTGTCAGTGCACTATTCCGGGACACGCTGTCAATGCGCTGCCCCAGGACACACTGTCAGTGCAATGCTCCGGTACACGCTGTCAGTGTGCTGCTCCGGGACACGCTGTCAGTGCACTGCTCCAGGACACACTGTCAGTGCACTGCTCCGGGACACGCTGTCAGTGCACTGCCCGAGGACACACTGTCAGTGCGCTGCTCCGGGACACGCTGTCAGTGCACTGCTCCGGGACACGCTGTCAGTGCGCTGTTCCGGGACACAGTGTCAATGTACTGCTCCAGACACGCTGTCAGTGCGCTGCTCCAGGACACGCTGCCAGTCCACTGCTCCGGGACACGCTATGATTGCACTGCTCTGGGACACGCTGTCAATGCACTGCTCCGGGACACGCTGTCAGTGCGCTGCTTCGGGACACGCTGACAGAGCCCTGCTCCAGGACACACTGTCAGTGCGCTGTTCTGGGACACGCTGTCGGTGCACTATTCCGGGATTCGCTGTCAGTGCACTGCTACGGGACACGCTGTCAATTAACTGCTCCGGGACACGCTGTCAATGCGCTGCTCCGGGACACGCTGACAGAGCGCTGCTCCAGGACACACTGACAGTGTACTGCTCTGGGACACGCTGTCAGTGCACTGTTCCGGGACACGCTGTCAGTGCACTGCTCCAGGACACGCTGTCAGAGCGCTGCTCCGGGACATGCTGTCATGCACTGCTCCAGGACACACTGACAGTGCACTGCTCTGGGACACACTGTCAGTGCGCTGCTTTAGAACACGCTGTCAGTGCGCTGCTCCGGGACATGCTGTCATGCACTGCTCCAGGACACACTGACAGTGCACTGCTCTGGGACACACTGTCAGTGCGCTGCTTTAGAACATGCTGTCAATGCACTGCCCCAGGACATGCTGTCAGTGCACTGCTCCAGGACACACTGACAGTGTACTGCTCCCGGACACGCTGTCAGTGCACTGTTCCGGGACAGGCTGTCAGTGCACTGCTCCAGGACACACTGACAGTGTACTGCTCCCGGACACGCTGTCAGTGCACTGTTCCGGGACAGGCTGTCAGTGCACTACTCCAGGACACGCTGTCAATGCACTGCCCCAGGACATGCTGTCGGTGCTCTGCTCCAGGACATACTGACAGTGCACTGCCCGAGGACACACTGTCAGTGCACTGCCCGAGGACACGCTGTCAGTGCGCTGCTGCAGGACACACTGTCAGTGCGCTGCTGCGGGACACACTGTTAATGCGCTGCTCCAGGACACACTGTCAGTGCGCTGCTCCGGGACACGCTGTCAGTGCACTGCCTGAGGACACACTGTCAGTGCGTTGCTCCGGTACACGCTCTCAGTGCCCTGCTCCGGTACACGCGGTCAGTGCAATATTCCGGGATACGCTGTCAGTGTGCTGCTCCGGGACACGCTGTCAGTGCACTACCCGAGGACACACTGTCAGTGCACTGCTCCGGTCCACGCTGTGAGTGCACTGTTCCGGTACACGCTGTCAGTGCAATGTTCCGGGACACGCTGTCAATGCACTGCTCCGGGACACGCTGTCAATGCACTGCTCTGGGACACGCTGTCAGTGCACTGCACTGGGACACGGGGTCAGTTTCCAGCTCCAGGATTTGCTGTCAGCGCACTGCTCCGGGACACGCTGTCAGTGCACTGCTCCGGGACATGCTATCAGTGCAATGTTCCGGAACACGCTGTCAGTGCACTGCTCCGGGTCATGCTGTCAGTGCAATGTTCTGGAACACGCTGTCAATGCACTGCTCTGGGACACGCTGTCAGTGCACTGCTCCAGAACACAATGTCAGTACACTGCTCCAGGACTCACTGTCAGTGCACTGGTCCGGGACACGCTGTCAGTTCCCTGCTCCAGGACTCACTGTCAGCGCACTGCTCCGAGACACGCTGTCAGTGCGCTGCTCCGGGACACACTATCTGTTCCCTGCTCCAGAACATACTGTCAGGGTACTGCTCCGGGACACAGTGTCAGTGCGCTGCTTTAGAACATGCTGTCAGTGCGCTGCTTCGGGACACACTGACAATGCGGTGCTCCAGGACACGCTGTCGGTGCACTATTCCGGGACACACTGTCAGTGCACTGCTTTAGAACACGCTGTCAGTGCACTGCTCCGGGACACGCTGTCAGAGCGCTGCTCCGGGACACGCTGTCAGAGCGCTGCTCCGGGACATGCTGTCAGCGCGCTGCTCCGGGACACGCTGTCAGTGCACTGCTCCGGGACACAATGTCAATGCGCTGCTCCGGGACACGCTGTCAATGTCCGGCTCCAGGACACGCTGTCAATGCACTGCTCCGGGACACGCTGTCAGTTCCTTGCTCCAGGACACACTGTTAGTGCACTGCTCCGGGACACACTGTCAGAGCGCTGCTCCGGGACACGCTGTCTGAGCGCTGCTCCGGGACACGCTGTCAATGCACTGCCCCAGGACATGCTGTCGGTGCTCTGCTCCAGGACATACTGACAGTGCACTGCCCGAGGACACACTGTCAGTGCACTGACCAAGGACACGCTGTCAGTGCGCTGCTGCAGGACACACTGTTAATGCGCTGCTCTGGGACAAGCTGTTAATGCACTGCTCCAGGACACACTGTCAGTGCGCTGCTCCGGGACACGCTGTCAGTGCACTGCCTGAGGACACACTGTCAGTGCACTGTTCCGGTCCACGCTGTGAGTGCACTGTTCCGGTACACGCTCTCAGTGCCCTGCTCCGGTACACGCGGTCAGTGCAATATTCCGGGATACGCTGTCAGTGTGCTGCTCCGGGACACACTGTCAGTGCACTACCCGAGGACACACTGTCAGTGCACTGTTCCGGTCCACGCTGTGAGTGCACTGTTCCGGTACACGCTGTCAGTGCAATGTTCCGGGACACGCTGTCAATGCACTGCTCTGGGACACGCTGTCAGTGCACTGCACTGGGACACGGGGTCAGTTTCCAGCTCCAGGATTTGCTGTCAGCGCACTGCTCCGGGACACGCTGTCAGCGCACTGCTCCGGGACATGCTGTCAGTGCAATGTTCCGGAACACGCTGTCAGTGCACTGCTCCGGGTCATGCTGTCAGTGCAATGTTCTGGAACACGCTGTCAATGCACTGCTCTGGGACACGCTGTCAGTGCACTGCTCCAGAACACTGTAGGGGGTGGTGTAATTTTTAAATCATTAACTGCTGTAGTAAGCACATAGTAAGTACAAAGCCACCATTTTAGTCTTCTCTACCTTGTAGTAAGCACGAGCAGACACTCCCCCAGATTTTCATGAATGGAACAATGGAAACAGCTTTCCTCGTGGCTGAGGGACCGCCCACAACCACGGCTGTACGTCATCATCCATATAAGTGAGAAGCGGGGACCTCGAACACTGATTGGCTGGGTGAATAACCAAATAATCTCATCCATCAGGAGGACAGTGGGGAACTTTAACACTCATTGGCTGAGACAGTAGAAGGCCCCGCCCACTCCTACATGTATATAATGTGCGGGGATTACAATCTGTGTGTGTGCCTCGTGGGAAGCCATTGAGGTAACACCCGGTTCTGCAGAATTGAATAAATAGTTTTGGACGAACTCCTCCGTGTCTTTGTTCTTGGGAAGGGAAGCAGAGTGCCTGATGGGGGGTCGCAGAGTCCCCTATCCTGCACAATTGGGGGCTCTTCCCGGGATGCAATAATTATTGCCGGGGCTCTCTTCGGCTCGTGGATCAAGTCTGATACAAAAAGACGCGTCTGGTATATATTTATACTGCTCACTGGATCGGCTTGGTCCGTCAGCCGTCGGCCAAGAGAGTGACCCGGCTCATTAAAATAATTTTGGATCCCGAGAAAAGGAACACACGGACGAGTGCTGGGACGACCGGTTAGTGACTATACACGGGGGTACACACATTTAAAAAGGCCAGACAACTCCGTGCACGGATCAAGGTAAGAGATTCTTTTGTTCTTCCTTGTTGGCCGCGTGGTTTTGACGGTCATCTGTGAAAACGCTTTAAGCGTTTAAGACCAGGACCGAAGATAGACCATGGGAAATTGTGGTTTTGACGGTTATCTGTGAAAATGCTTTAGGCGTTTAAGACCAGGACCGAAGATAGACCATGGGAAATCAGACTTTTAGGTCCACTAAGGACAAGTCAGGGAGGACTGTAAATGGAAAAGACATACCCCCCGATAGTCCACTAGGTCGGAAATTGAGTTTATGGACGGAAAGCAGTAGGACAAAGGACTTAAAGAAAGAGACTATGATAAAATATTGTTGTTTTATATGGACCAAAGAACCTATCCGCGCCCCCTCGGTAGTTTGGCCCGAGTAGGGGTCTGATGAAGACTGGGTGTGTCAACTCCTAAATATATATGTTAACAGAAAACAACCGTTTGACCCAGAAGAGAGCAAATACGCCGCCGCCTGGTTGGCGAGTGACTGCGGGGACCCCACGAGTCTCTATCCTCTGATTCCCCAAACAGACCCGAGAAAGCCCCAGAAGTCTTGGGACGTCCTCACCGACGGTTTGCCCCCTTCTGCCCCGCCCCCGTATGTACAACCTGCGCACGGCCAGGCGTCCAGCGCGGACCTCCCTCCTGCGTCGGATAATCCCGGTTCCCGGCAGGTCATGCTCAGTGAGGGAGTGCTTGCTGGGGGGGACACAGGAAGGGAAGAAGAGCCCACCCCAGGCATTAGGAGATCAGCCCGAATTGAGATGCGGAGAGATCAAGAAGAGAGATTGGGTGCTGAGAGGGTTAACAATGTTGAACAGATGAACCCTTTACGAGAGGTGCCGTTTGGGAACGAACGGACCAGATTCGTAGTACAACCTTTAAATTCTGGGGATATCCGACAACTCCGTAATGAACTACCCCGTCTACTGGACGACCCTGTCAGTGTGGAAACCCAATTAGATCAATTTCTGGGGCCCAGTATATACACATGGGCCGAATTGCAGGCCATGATGAGAATACTATTTAATTACGATGAAATTGTCATGATCCGGAATAGTGCAATGGCCATTTGGGATAGGGAGCATCAGGACGGCCCTCAGCGTGGAGAGCAGAAGTACCCCTTAGAGGACCCCCGGTGGGATCATAATGACGAGGGGGGACGGGCTAATATGACAGACCTCAGAAACCTTATAATCAGGGGAATCAAAACCTGCGTGCCCAAACAGCGGAATTTAGCGAAAGCATTCGAAGTTGGACAGAAAAAGGATGAATCCCCGAGTGAGTTTTTAGACCGTTTGCGGGAGTCCATACGAAAGTATTCAGGTTTAGACCCCGATGGGAAAATAGGCAAGGGCATGCTTAAGGTGCACTTTGTGACTAAGTCATGGCCTGACATTCAGAAGAAATTACAGAAAGTGGAGGCAGGGCCTGAAGACAGTTACCCCACATACGTTCGAGACACCACCCACGCCCTCCACCTCCTCCAAGACTTCAGTTTCCCCGGCCCCCAACGCCTCATCTTCACCATGGATATCCAATCCCTCTACACCTCCATCCGCCATGACCAGGGCCTCCAAGCCCTCCGTTTTTTCCTCTCCAGACGTTCCCAACAGTACCCCTCCACCGACACTCTCATTCGTTTGGCCGAACTGGTCCTCACCCTTAACAATTTCTCCTTTGAATCCTCCCACTTCCTCCAGACCAAAGGGGTAGCCATGGGCACACGTATGGGCCCCAGCTATGCCTGTCTCTTTGTTGGCTACGTAGAGCAGTTGATCTTCCGTAATTACACCGGCACCACTCCCCACCTCTTCCTCCGCTACATTGATGACTGCATTGGCGCCACCTCGTGCTCCCGCGAGGAGGTTGAGCAATTCATCAACTTCACCAACACATTCCACCCTGACCTTAAATTTACCTGGACCATCTCTGACACCTCCCTCCCCTTCCTGGACCTCTCCATCTCCATCAGTGACGACCGACTTGACACTGACATTTTCTACAAACCCACCGATTCCCACAGCTACCTGGATTACACCTCTTCCCACCCTACCTCTTGCAAAAATGCCATCCCGTATTCCCAATTCCTCCGCCTCCGCCGTATCTGCTCCCAGGAGGAGCGGTTCCACCACAGAACACACCAGATGGCCTCCTTCTTTAGAGACCGCAATTTCCCTTCCCATGTGGTTAAAGATGCCCTCCAACGCATCTCATCGACATCCCGCACCTCCGCCCTCAGACCCAACCCCTCCAACCGCAACAAGGACAGAACGCCCCTGGTGCTCACCTTCCACCCTACCAACCTTCGCATAAACCAAATCATCCGCCGACATTTCCGCCACCTCCAAACAGACCCCACCACCAGGGATATATTTCCCTCCCCACCCCTCTCCGCCTTCCGCAAAGACCGTTCCCTCCGTGACTACCTGGTCAGGTCCACGCCCCCCTACGACCCACCCTCCCATCCTGGCACTTTCCCCTGCCACCGCAGGAACTGTAAAACCTGTGCCCACACCTCCTCCCTCACCTCCATCCAAGGCCCTAAAGGAGCCTTCCACATCCATCAAAGTTTTACCTGCACATCCACTAATATCATCTATTGTATCCGTTGCTCCCGATGCGGTCTCCTCTACATTGGGGAGACTGGACGCCTCCTAGCAGAGCGCTTTAGGGAACATCTCTGAGACACCCGCATCAATCAACCAAATCGCCCAGTGGCTCAACATTTCAACTCCCCCTCCCACTCTGCCGAGGATATGGAGGTGCTGGGCCTCCTCCACCGCCGCTCCCTCACCACCAGACGCCTGGAGGAAGAACGCCTCATCTTCCGCCTCGGAACACTTCAACCCCAGGGCATCAATGTGGATTTCAACAGTTTCCTCATTTCCCCTTCCCCCACCTCATCCTAGTTTCTAACCTCCAGTAACTCGACCCGTCCGGACTTGTCCGACCTGCCCAGCTCCTTTTCCACCTATCCACTCCACCCTCTCTTCCCTGACCTATCACTTTCATCTCCTTCCCCACCTACCTATTGTACTCTATGCTACTCTCTCCCCACCCCCACCCTCCTCTAGCTTATCTCTCCATGCTTCAGACTCTCTGCCTTTATTCCTGATGAAGGGCTTTTGCCCGAAACGTCGATTTTGCCTGTCCTCGGATGCTGCCTGAATTGCTGTGCTCTTCCAGCACCACGAATCCAGAATCTGGTTTCCAGCATCTGCAGTCATTGTTTTTACCTCGACAGTTACCAAATGCCTACCCCTCGCCCTGTTGCAAATTCGCACCCAGCCAAGACGGGATTTGGGCGTCTCCCCTTACGAAATGCTGTTTGGCCTCCCGTTCCATGGGCCGAAGGGAGAACCTCCCTTATTCGAGTCTCGGGACATGTTTGTGCAAAAATATGTGGTGGCTCTGGGGTCTGCTCTATCTCGTTTACGCCAACAGGGACTTTTGGCACAGACGCCGCCCCTCGAGTTCGCGGTGCACACCATCAAGCCGGGTCAGTGGGTCCTAATTAAAAACTGGAAGCAACGCACCCTCGAACCAACTTGGGACGGTCCCTTCCTAGTACTTTTGACGACCGAAACGGCTGTCCGCACAGCCGAAAAGGGCTGGACACATTATACTCGGATCAAGGGACCGGTGCCACAACCGACGGAGGACGAACAAACCTCTCTGACAGAGGCATCTAAGGAACAGAGACCCTGAGAACAGACTAATTGGACTTTGGCGAGTTTAAAGGACTGTGTCCTCCGGCCGGACACGAGTGTTGCAACAAAATGCAGTCAATCGTATTGTTAACTTGCTTTGCCATTATCCTTCGGCTGGGTCATAGTGTGCGTGTTACCCAATTCGGCCTCTGGGGAAAAAAACAGGCAGAGGACCGTCAGTGGCTCTCCATCTCCGTTCCTGCCAACAAGCCAACACAGACACTTAGTTTAGACCTATGTGGGTTGGTGCCCTGTGCGACTAAAAGTGAACTGAATCAGACTAAGCGTAACCTAGAGAGAGAAAGGGGATTCCAGGGTCAGATGTTAGTATTACAGTTGCATGGCAAAGAAGGCATCAATAGGCCTCCGGCCCCCGGGGTCCAGGCTATGGTATCAATTGTCCGTGATCCCATCACCCCTGGGCGGAATTGTGAGCAGAATCAGTGCAATCCACTCTATCTGACCATAAAGACCTTGGGGAACAACGGGACGAGCCTTAATGGAACGATCCTGGGTATTAGGGTTGGGGGCCAGGCAGGACAGAAGGGGTTGCAGCTGTGCTGCACAACCATCACGGTCATTGAAGCTGAGTCTGGGGCCTCATCCACCCCCGATGAGCAGGAAAAGGTTAGGATAATTGAGGTGATGGACTTGGAAAGGACCTTTGAAATAGAAACGGGATACGGGGAGGCGAATGCCTGGATGGAATGGGTCAAATATACGGTAAGGAGCATGAAAAAGAGTGATTGCTACGCGTGCACGGGTGCCCGTCCTAACCCTCAGGTGGTCCCATTCCCGCTGGGATGGGAGAAACATCCACAAGCCTTGGACTGCATGGTAAGGCTGTACCAGGACCGAAAGGCCTGGAACGACCCCACTTGTCGACCCTTAAGTTTGAAGTTTCCTCCCGTCAGGTCTAAAGGGGCGCCCCGCCCTCCGTCATTCACAGGGGTAACGGGTACGCACCAAGCCTGCGTCTCTCGGACGGGACCGCAATGGGACAATGATGTGGGGACATTTGACAAGTGCAGCGGATCAATTCGGCGGGTCAACGAAACTACCGGGGGCAGGAATTACTCCCACATTCATGTGCCTAGGGCAGACCTCTGATGGTACTGTGGTGGGAGGATTCTGCGACCGACCCTGCCCCAAAAATGGGCGGACACTTGTGCAATCGTTCAATTGGCCATCCCATTCACCCTGGCATTCGAAAAACAAGAGCAACCCCGTTCCAGTAGAAGAACTAAGAGGGCTTTGGAGACCTCTTTTGATGATAATATATATTTAGATGTCATAGGGGTCCCCAGGGGTGTTCCTGATGAATACAAGGCTAGGAACCAGATAGCGGCGGGTTTTGAGTCGTCACTGTTCTGGTGGGTTACCATCAATAAGAACGTGGATTGGATTAATTATATTTACTACAATCAGCAGAGGTTCATTAATTATACTCGGGATGCAGTGAAGGGAATAGCAGAACAACTAGACGCCACTAGCAGAATGGCGTGGGAAAATAGGTTGGCCCTGGACATGATGTTAGCAGAGAAGGGGGGTGTTTGTGTCATGATAGGCACTCAGTGCTGCACTTTCATCCCCAACAACACAGCCCCTGATGGGTCCATCACCCGTGCCCTGGATGGGCTCACCACATTGGCGGATGAACTCGCCGAAAACTCGGGCATCGATTCTGGCCTCACGGGTTGGTTGGAAGCTTGGTTCGGTAAATGGAAGGGGGTGGTCGTTTCCTTTCTCGTCTCATGTATAGTGGTGGCAGGGGTACTAACTGCCCTCGGGTGTTGCATCATTCCCTGCGCCAGGGGGTTAACTCAGCGACTGATCGAAACCGCCCTTACTAAGAGGGATGTTCCCTATGGGCAGGTCGAAAGGATGAACCTCGAGATAGAACAGTCTGAATCCCTCTTGGGCGGGGGTAGCATTAGAGACGGGCAGCTTGATAAACAAGCTCGGGAGCTATTGGATGCCCTGGAGAAGAAACTCCCAGTTTAAAAATTACAAACTGTAAGAAAAGACACGGGGGATTTGTAGGGGGTGGTGTAATTTTTAAATCATTAACTGCTGTAGTAAGCACATAGTAAGTACAAAGCCACCATTTTAGTCTTCTCTACCCTGTAGTAAGCAGAGCAGACACTCCCCCAGATTTTCATGAATGGAACAATGGAAACAGCTTTCCTCGTGGCTGAGGGACCGCCCACAACCACGGCTGTACGTCATCATCCATATAAGTGAGAAGCGGGGACCTCGAACACTGATTGGCTGGGTGAATAACCAAATAATCTCATACATCAGGAGGACAGTGGGGAACTTTAACACTCATTGGCTGAGACAGTAGAAGGCCCCGCCCACTCCTACATGTATATAACGTGCGGGGATTACAATCTGTGTGTGTGCCTCGTGGGAAGCCATTGAGGTAACACCCGGTTCTGCAGAATTGAATAAATAGTTTTGGACGAACTCCTCCGTGTCTTTGTTCTTGGGAAGGGAAGCAGAGTGCCTGATGGGGGGTCGCAGAGTCCCCTATCCTGCACAACACAATGTCAGTACACTGCTCCAGGACTCACTGTCAGTGCACTGGTCCGGGACACGCTGTCAGTTCCCTGCTCCAGGACTCACTGTCAGCGCATTGCTCCGGGACACGCTGTCAGTGCGCTGCTCCGGGACACACTGTCTGTTCCCTGCTCCAGAACATACTGTCAGGGTCCTGCTCCGGGACACAGTGTCAGTGCGCTGCTTTAGAACATGCTGTCAGTGCGCTGCTTCGGGACACACTGACAATGCGGTGCTGCAGGACACGCTGTCGGTGCACTATTCCGGGACACACTGTCAGTGCACTGCTTTAGAACACGCTGTCAGTGCACTGCTCCGGGACACGCTGTCAGAGCGCTGCTCCGGGACACGCTGTCAGAGCGCTGCTCCGGGACATGCTGTCAGAGCGCTGCTCCGGGACACGCTGTCAGTGCACTGCTCCGGGACACAATGTCAATGCGCTGCTCCGGGACACGCTGTCAATGTCCGGCTCCAGGACACGCTGTCAATGCACTGCTCCGGGACACGCTGTCAGTTCCTTGCTCCAGGACACACTGTTAGTGCACTGCTCCGGGACACACTGTCAGAGCGCTGCTCCGGGACACGCTGTCAGAGCGCTGCTCCGGGACACGCTGTCAGAGCGCTGCTCCGGGACATGCTGTCAGTGCACTGCTCCGGGACACAATGTCAATGCGCTGCTCCGGGACACGCTGTCAATGTCCTGCTCTAGGACACGCTGTCAATGCACTGCTCCGGGACACGCTGTCAGTTCCTTGCTCCGGGACACGCTGTCAGTGCACTGCTCCGGGACACAATGTCAATGCGCTGCTCCGGGACACGCTGTCAATGTCCGGCTCCAGGACACGCTGTCAATGCACTGCTCTGGGACACGCTGTCAGTTCCTTGCTCCAGGACACACTGTTAGTGCACTGCTCCGGGACACACTGTCAGAGCGCTGCTCCGGGACACGCTGTCAGAGCGCTGCTCCGGGACACGCTGTCAGAGCGCTGCTCCGGGACATGCTGTAAGTGTACTGCTCCGGGACACAATGTCCATGCGCTGTTCCGGGACACGCTGTCAGTGCACTGCTCCGGGATACTCTGTCAGTGCGCTGCTCCGGGACACGCTGTCAGTGCACTGCTCCGGGACAGGATGTCAGTGCACTTCTCAAGGAAACGCTGTCAGTGCCCTGCTGCGTGACTCAATGTCAATGCACTGCTCCGGGACACACTGTCAGTGCACTGCTCCAGAACACGCTGTCAGTGCACTGCTCCGGGACACGCTGTCAGTGCACTGCTCCGGGACACGCTGTCAGTGCACTGCTCCGGGATACTCTGTCAGTGCGCTGCTCCGGGACACGCTGTCAGTGCACTGCTCCGGGACACGCTGTCAGTGCACTGCTCCGGGACACGCTGTCAGTGCACTGCTCCGGGATACTCTGTCAGTGCGCTGCTCCGGGACACGCTGTCTGTGCACTGCTCCGGGACCTGCTGTCAATGCACTGCTCTGGGACACGCTGTCAGTGCGCTGCGTCGGGACACACTGTCAATGCGCTGCACCGGGACACACTGTCTGTGCACTGCTCCAGGACAGGATGTCAGTGCACTTCTCAAGGAAACGCTGTCAGTGCACTGCTCCGGGACACACTATCAGTGCACTGCTCCGGGACACGTTGTCAGAGCGCTGCGCTGGGACACGCTGTCAGTGCACAACGCCAGAACACACTGTCAATGCACTGCTCCGGGACTGAATGTCAGTGAACTACTCCGGGACTTCCTGTCAGTGCCCTGCTCCAGGACACTCTGTCAGTGCACTGTTCAGGGGCACGCTGTCAGATGGCTGCTCCGGGACACGCTGTCAGAGCGCTGCTCCGGGACACGCTGTCAGAGCGCTGCTCCGGGACACGCTGTCAGTGCACTGCTCCGGGACACAATGTCCATGCGCTGTTCCGGGACACGCTGTCAGTGCACTGCTCCGGGACACAATGTCCATGCGCTGTTCCGGGAAACGCTGTCAGTTCCTTGCTCCAGGACACACTGTTAGTGCACTGCTCCGGGACACACTGTCAGAGCGCTGCTCCGGGACACACTGTCAGTGCACTGCTCCGGGACATAATGTCCATGCGCTGTTCCGGGACACGCTGTCAGTTCCTTGCTCCAGGACACACTGTTAGTGCACTGCTCCGGGACACACTGTCAGAGCGCTGCTCCGGGACACGCTGTCAGAGCGCTGCTCCGGGACACGCTGTCAGAGTGCTGCTCCGGGACACGCTGTCAGTTCCTTGCTCCAGGACACACTGTTAGTGCACTGCTCCGGGACACACTGTCAGAGCGCTGCTCCGGGACACACTGTCAGTGCACTGCTCCGGGACACAATGTCCATGCGCTGTTCCGGGACACGCTGTCAGTTCCTTGCTCCAGGACACACTGTTAGTGCACTGCTCCGGGACACACTGTCAGAGCGCTGCTCCGGGACACGCTGTCAGAGCGCTGCTCCGGGACACGCTGTCAGAGTGCTGCTCCGGGACACGCTGTCAGTGCACTGCTCCGGGACACAATGTCGATGCGCTGCTCCGGGACACGCTGTCAATGTCCTGCTCCAGGACACGCTGTCAATGCACTGCTCCGGGACACGATGTCAGTTCCTTGCTCCAGGACACACTGTTAGTGCACTGCTCCGAGACACACTGTCAGAGCGCTGCTCCGGGACACGCTGTCAGTTCCTTGCTCCAGGACACACTGTTAGTGCACTGCTCCGGGACACACTGTCAGAGCGCTGCTCCGGGACATGCTGTAAATGCGCTGCTCCGGGACATGCTGTCTGTGCACTGCTCCGGGACCTGCTGTCAGTGCACTGCTCCGGGACACGCTGTCAGTGCACTGCTCCGGGACACAATGTCAATGCGCTGCTCCGGGACACGCTGTCAATGTCCTGCTCCAGGACACGCTGTCAATGCACTGCTCTGGGACACGCTGTCAGTTCCTTGCTCCAGGACACACTGTTAGTGCACTGCTCCGGGACACACTGTCAGAGCGCTGCTCCGGGACACGCTGTAAGTGCGCTGCTCCGGGACACACTGTCAGAGCGCTGCACCGTGGCACGCTGACAGTGCACTGCACCGCGGCACGCTGTCAATACGCTGCTCCGGGACACGCTGTCAGTGTACTGCACTGGGACCCGCTGTCAGTGCACTGATCCGGGACACGCTGTCAGTGCACTGCCCGAGGACACACTGTCAGTGCACTGCTCCAGGACACACTGTCAGTGCACTGCCCGAGGACACACTGTCAGTGCACTGCTCCGGGACACGCTGTCAGTGTACTGCTCCGGAACACACTGTCAATGCACTGCCCCAGGACATGCTGTCAGTGCACTGCTCCAGGACACACTGACAGTGTACTGCTCCCGGACACGCTGTCAGTGCACTGTTCCGGGACAGGCTGTCAGTGCACTACTCCAGGACGCGCTGTCAGTGCACTGCCCGAGGACACACTGTCAGTGCGCTGCTTTAGAACACGCTGTCAGTGCGCTGCTCCGGCACACGCTGTCAATGCACTGCCCCAGGACATGCTGTCAGTGCACTGCTCCAGGACACACTGACAGTGTACTGCTCCCGGACACGCTGTCAGTGCACTGTTCCGGGACAGGCTGTCAGTGCAATACTCCAGGACACGCTGTCAATGCACTGCCCCAGGACATGCTGTCGGTGCTCTGCTCCAGGACACACTGTCAGTGCACTGCCCGAGGACACACTGTCAGTGCACTGACCAAGGACACGCTGTCAGTGCGCTGCTGCAGGACACACTGTCAGTGCGCTGTTGCGGGACACACTGTTAATGCGCTGCTCCAGGACACACTGTCAGTGCGCTGCTCCGGGACACGCTGTCAGTGCACTGCCTGAGGACACACTGTCAGTGCGTTGCTCCGGTACACGCTCTCAGTGCCCTGCTCCGGTACACGCGGTCAGTGCAATATTCCGGGATACGCTGTCAGTGTGCTGCTCCGGGACACGCTGTCAGTGCACTACCCGAGGACACACTGTCAGTGCACTGCTCCGGTCCACGCTGTGAGTGCACTGTTCCGGTACACGCTGTCAGTGCAATGTTCCGGGACACGCTGTCAATGCACTGCTCCGGGACACGCTGTCAATGCACTGCTCTGGGACACGCTGTCAGTGCACTGCACTGGGACACGGGGTCAGTTTCCAGCTCCAGGATTTGCTGTCAGCGCACTGCTCCGGGACACGCTGTCAGTGCACTGCTCCGGGACATGCTGTCAGTGCAATGTTCCGGAACACGCTGTCAGTGCACTGCTCCGGGTCATGCTGTCAGTGCAATGTTCTGGAACACGCTGTCAATGCACTGCTCTGGGACACGCTGTCAGTGCACTGCTCCAGAACACAATGTCAGTACACTGCTCCAGGACTCACTGTCAGTGCACTGGTCCGGGACACACTGTCAGTTCCCTGCTCCAGGACTCACTGTCAGCGCACTGCTCCGGGACACGCTGTCAGTGCGCTGCTCCGGGACACACTGTCTGTTCCCTGCTCCAGAACATACTGTCAGGGTCCTGCTCCGGGACACAGTGTCAGTGCGCTGCTTTAGAACATGCTGTCAGTGCGCTGCTTCGGGACACACTGACAATGCGGTGCTCCAGGACACGCTGTCGGTGCACTATTCCGGGACACACTGTCAGTGCACTGCTTTAGAACACGCTGTCAGTGCCCTGCTCCGGGACACGCTGTCAGAGCGCTGCTCCGGGACACGCTGTCAGAGCGCTGCTCCGGGACATGCTGTCAGAGCGCTGCTCCGGGACATGCTGTCAGTGCACTGCTCCGGGACACAATGTCAATGCGCTGCTCCGGGACACGCTGTCAATGTCCTGCTCCAGGACACGCTGTCAATGCACTGCTCCGGGACACGCTGTCAGTTCCTTGCTCCAGGACACACTGTTAGTGCACTGCTCCGGGACACACTGTCAGAGCGCTGCTCCGGGACATGCTATAAGTGCGCTGCTCCAGGACATGCTGTCAGTGTACTGCTCTGGGACACGCTGTCAGTGCACTGCTCCGGGATACTCTGTCAGTGCGCTGCTCCGGGACACGCTGTCTGTGCACTGCTCCGGGATACTCTGTCAGTGCGCTGCTCCGGAACACACTGTTAATGCACTGCTCCAGGACACACTGTCAGTGCGCTGCTCCGGGACACGCTGTCAGTGCACTGCCTGAGGACACACTGTCAGTGCGTTGCTCCGGTACACGCTCTCAGTGCCCTGCTCCGGTACACGCGGTCAGTGCAATATTCCGGGATACGCTGTCAGTGTGCTGCTCCGGGACACGCTGTCAGTGCACTACCCGAGGACACACTGTCAGTGCACTGCTCCGGTCCACGCTGTGAGTGCACTGTTCCGGTACACGCTGTCAGTGCAATGTTCCGGTACACGCTGTCAATGCACTGCTCCGGGACACGCTGTCAATGCACTGCTCTGGGACACGCTGTCAGTGCACTGCACTGGGACACGGGGTCAGTTTCCAGCTCCAGGATTTGCTGTCAGCGCACTGCTCCGGGACACGCTGTCAGTGCACTGCTCCGGGACATGCTGTCAGTGCAATGTTCCGGAACACGCTGTCAGTGCACTGCTCCGGGTCATGCTGTCAGTGCAATGTTCTGGAACACGCTGTCAATGCACTGCTCTGGGACACGCTGTCAGTGCACTGCTCCAGAACACAATGTCAGTACACTGCTCCAGGACTCACTGTCAGTGCACTGGTCCGGGACACGCTGTCAGTTCCCTGCTCCAGGACTCACTGTCAGCGCACTGCTCCGGGACACGCTGTCAGTGCGCTGCTCCGGGACACACTGTCTGTTCCCTGCTCCAGAACATACTGTCAGGGTCCTGCTCCGGGACACAGTGTCAGTGCGCTGCTTTAGAACATGCTGTCAGTGCGCTGCTTCGGGACACACTGACAATGCGGTGCTCCAGGACACGCTGTCGGTGCACTATTCCGGGACACACTGTCAGTGCCCTGCTCCGGGACACGCTGTCAGAGCGCTGCTCCGGGACACGCTGTCAGAGCGCTGCTCCGGGACACGCTGTCAGAGCGCTGCTCCGGGACATGCTGTCAGAGCGCTGCTCCGGGACACGCTGTCAGTGCACTGCTCCGGGACACAATGTCAATGCGCTGTTCCGGGACACGCTGTCAATGTCTGGCTCCAGGACACGTTGTCAATGCACTGCTCCGGGACACGCTGTCAGTTCCTTGCTCCAGGACACACTGTTAGTGCACTGCTCCGGGACACACTGTCAGAGCGCTGCTCCGGGACACGCTGTCAATGCACTGCCCCAGGACATGCTGTCGGTGCTCTGCTCCAGGACATACTGACAGTGCACTGCCCGAGGACACACTGTCAGTGCACTGCCCGAGGACACGCTGTCAGTGCCCTGACCAAGGACACGCTGTCAGTGTGCTGCTGCAGGACACACTGTCAGTGCGCTGCTGCGGGACACACTGTTAATGCGCTGCTCCAGGACACACTGTCAGTGCGCTGCTCCGGGACACGCTGTCAGTGCACTGCCTGAGGACACACTGTCAGTGCGTTGCTCCGGTACACGCTCTCAGTGCCCTGCTCCGGTACACGCGGTCAGTGCAATATTTCGGGATACGCTGTCAGTGTGCTGCTCCGGGACACGCTGTCAGTGCACTACCCGAGGACACACTGTCAGTGCACTGCTCCGGTCCACACTGTGAGTGCACTGTTCCGGTACACGCTGTCAGTGCAATGTTCCGGGACACGCTGTCAATGCATTGCTCCGGGACACGCTGTCAATGCACTGCTCTGGGACACGCTGTCAGTGCACTGCACTGGGACACGGGGTCAGTTTCCGGCTCCAGGATTTGCTGTCAGCGCACTGCTCCGGGACACGCTGTCAGCGCACTGCTCCGGGACATGCTGTCAGTGCAATGTTCCGGAACACGCTGTCAGTGCACTGCTCCGGGTCATGCTGTCAGTGCAATGTTCCGGAACACGCTGTCAATGCACTGCTCTGGGACACGCTGTCAGTGCACTGCTCCAGAACACAATGTCAGTACACTGCTCCAGGACTCACTGTCAGTGCACTGGTCCGGGACACACTGTCAGTTCCCTGCTCCAGGACTCACTGTCAGCGCACTGCTCCGGGACACGCTGTCAGTGCGCTGCTCCGGGACACACTGTCTGTTCCCTGCTCCAGAACATACTGTCAGGGTCCTGCTCCGGGACACAGTGTCAGTGCGCTGCTTTAGAACATGCTGTCAGTGCGCTGCTTCGGGACACACTGACAATGCGGTGCTCCAGGACACGCTGTCGGTGCACTATTCCGGGACACACTGTCAGTGCACTGCTTTAGAACACGCTGTCAGTGCACTGCTCCGGGACACGCTGTCAGAGCGCTGCTCCAGGACACGCTGTCAGAGCGCTGCTCCGGGACATGCTGTCAGAGCGCTGCTCCGGGACACGCTGTCAGTGCACTGCTCCGGGACACAATGTCAATGCGCTGCTCCGGGACACGCTGTCAATGTCCGGCTCCAGGATACGCTGTCAATGCACTGCTCCGGGACACGCTGTCAGTTCCTTGCTCCAGGACACACTGTTAGTGCACTGCTCCGGGACACACTGTCAGAGCGCTGCTCCGGGACACGCTGTCAGAGCGCTGCTCCGGGACACGCTGTCAGAGCGCTGCTCCGGGACATGCTGTCAGTGCACTGCTCCGGGACACAATGTCAATGCGCTGCTCCGGGACACGCTGTCAATGTCCTGCTCCAGGACACACTGTCAATGCACTGCTCCGGGACACGCTGTCAGTTCCTTGCTCCAGGACACACTGTTAGTGCACTGCTCCGGGACACACTGTCAGAGCGCTGCTCCGGGACATGCTGTAAGTGCGCTGCTCCGGGACACACTGTCAGAGCGCTGCTCCGGAACACGCTGTCTGTGCACTGCTCTGGGATACTCTGTCAGTGCGCTGCTCCGGGACACGCTGTCTGTGCACTGCTCCGGGATACTCTGTCAGTGCGCTGCTCCGGAACACGCTGCCAGTGCACTGCTCCGGGATACTCTGTCAGTGTGCTGCTCCGGGACACGCTGTCTGTGCACTGCTCCGGGACCTGCTGTCAGTGCACTGCTCTGGGGCACGCTGTCAGTGCGCTGCTCCGAGACACACTGTCAATGCGCTGCTCCGGGACACACTGTCTGTGCACTGCTCCGGGAAAGGATGTCAGTGCACTTCTCAAGGAAACGCTGTCAGTGCCCTGCTCCGTGACTCAATGTCAGTGCACTGCTCCGGGACACACTGTCAGTGCACTGCTCCAGAACACGCTGTCAGTGCACTGCTCCGGGACACGCTGTCAGTGCACTGCTCCGGGACACGCTGTCAGTGCACTGCTCCGGGATACTCTGTCAGTGCGCTGCTCCGGGACACGCTGTCTGTGCACTGCTCCGGGACCTGCTGTCAGTGCAATGCTCTGGGACACGCTGTCAGTGCGCTGCGTCGGGACACACTGTCAATGCGCTGCACCGGGACACACTGTCTGTGCACTGCTCCAGTACAGGATGTCAGTGCACTTCTCAAGGAAACGCTGTCAGTGCACTGCTCTGGGGCACGCTGTCAGTGCCCTGCTCCGGGACACACTATCAGTGCACTGCTCCGGGACACGTTGTCAGAGCGCTGCGCTGGGACACGCTGTCAGTGCACAACGCCAGAACACACTGTCAATGCACTGCTCCGCGACTTCCAGTCAGTGCCCTGCTCCAGGACACTCTGTCAGTGCACTGCTCAGGGGCACGCTGTCAGATGGCTGCTCCGGGACACGCTGTCAGAGCGCTGCTCCGGGACACGCTGTCAGAGCGCTGCTCCGGGACACGCTGCCAGAGCGCTGATCCGGGACACGCTGTCAGAGCGCTGCTCCGGGACACGCTGTCAGTGCACTGCTCCGGGACACAATGTCCATGCGCTGTTCCGGGACACGCTGTCAGTTCCTTGCTCCAGGACACACTGTTAGTGCACTGCTCCGGGACACACTGTCAGAGCGCTGCTCCGGGACACGCTGTCAGAGCGCTGCTCCGGGACATGCTGTCAGAGTGCTGCTCCGGGACACGCTGTCAGTGCACTGCTCCGGGACACAATGTCAATGCGCTGCTCTGGGACACGCTGTCAATGTCCTGCTCCAGGACACGCTGTCAATGCACTGCTCTGGGACACGCTGTCAGTTCCTTACTCCAAGACACACTGTTAGAGCACTGCTCCGGGACACACTGTCAGAGCGCTGCTCCGGGACACGCTGTCAGTTCCTTGCTCCAGGACACACTGTTAGTGCACTGCTCCGGGACACACTGTCAGAGCGCTGCTCCGGGACATGCTGTAAGTGCGCTGCTCCGGGACATGCTGTCAGTATACTGCTCTGGGACACGCTGTCTGTGCACTGCTCCGGGACAGGATGTCAGTGCACTTCTCAAGGAAACGCTGTCAGTGCCCTGCTCCGTGACTCAATGTCAGTGCACTGCTCCGGGACACACTGTCAGTGCACTGCTCCAGAACACGCTGTCAGTGCACTGCTCCGGGACACGCTGTCAGTGCACTGCTCCGGGACACGCTGTCAGTGCACTGCGCCGGGATACTCTGTCAGTGCGCTGCTCCGGGACACGCTGTCTGTGCACTGCTCCGGGACCTGCTGTCAGTGCACTGCTCTGGGACACGCTGTCAGTGCGCTGCGTCGGGACACACTGTCAATGCGCTGCACCGGGACACACTGTCTGTGCACTGCTCCAGGACAGGATGTCAGTGCACTTCTCAAGGAAACGCTGTCAGTGCACTGCTCTGGGGCACGCTGTCAGTGCCCTGCTCCGGGACACACTATCAGTGCACTGCTCCGGGACACGTTTTCAGAGCGCTGCTCCGGGACACGCTGTCAGTGCACAACGCCAGAACACACTGTCAATGCACTGATCCGGGACTCAATGCCAGTGAACTACTCCGGGACTTACTGTCAGTGCCCTGCTCCAGGACACTCTGTCAGTGCACTGCTCAGGGGCACGCTGTCAGATGGCTGCTCCAGGACACGCTGTCAGAACGCTGCTCCGGGACACGCTGTCAGAGTGCTGCTCCGGGACACGCTGCCAGAGCGCTGATCCGGGACACGCTGTCAGAGCGCTGCTCCGGGACACGCTGTCAGTGCACTGCTCCGGGACACAATGTCCATGCGCTGTTCCGGGACACGCTGTCAGTTCCTTGCTCCAGGACACACTGTTAGTGCACTGCTCCGGGACACACTGTCAGAGCGCTGCTCCGGGACACGCTGTCAGAGCGCTGCTCCGGGACACGCTGTCAGAGTGCTGCTCCGGGACACGCTGTCAGTGCACTGCTCCGGGACACAATGTCAATGCGCTGCTCCGGGACACGCTGTCAATGTCCTGCTCCAGGACACGCTGTCAATGCACTGCTCCGGGACACGTTGTCAGTTCCTTGCTCCAGGACACACTGTTAGTGCACTGCTCCGGGACACACTGTCAGAGCGCTGCTCCGGGACATGCTGTAAGTGCGCTGCTCCGGGACATGCTGTCAGTATACTGCTCTGGGACACGCTGTCTGTGCACTGCTCCGGGACCTGCTGTCAGTGCACTGCTCTGGGACACGCTGTCAGTGCGCTGCTCCGGGACACACTGTCAATGCGCTGCTCCGGGACACACTGTCTGTGCACTGCTCCGGGACAGGATGTCAGTGCACTTCTCAAGGAAACGCTGTCAGTGCACTGCTCTGGGGCACGCTGTCAGTGCCCTGCTCCGGGACACACTATCAGTGCACTGCTCCGGGACACATTGTCAGGGCGCTGCTCCGGAACACGCTGTCAGTGCACAACGCCAGAACACACTGTCAATGCACTGCTCCGGGACTCAATGTCAGTGCACTACTCCAGGACTTACTGTCAGTGCACTGCTCCGGAACACACTGTCTGTGCACTGCTCTGGGGCACGCTGTCAGAGGGCTGCTCCGGGACACGCTGTCAGTGCGCTGCTCCGGGACACGCTGTCAGTGCATTGCTCCGGGACACAATGTCAATGCGCTGCTCCGGGACACGCTGTCAATGTCCTGCTCCAGGACACGCTGTCAATGCACTACTCCGGGACACGCTGTCAGTTCCTTGCTCCAGGACACACTGTTAGTGCACTGCTCCGGGACACACTGTCAGAGCGCTGCTCCGGGACATGCTGTAAGTGCGCTGCTCCGGGACACACTGTCAGAGTGCTGCACCGTGGCACGCTGACAGTGCACTGCACCGCGGCACGCTGTCAATACGCTGCTCCGGGACACGCTGTCAGTGTGCTGCTCTGGGACACGCTGTCAGTGCGCTGCACCGGGACATGCTGTCAGTTCACTGCCCGAGGACACACTGTCAGTGCACTGCTCCGGGATACGCTGTCAGTGCACTGCACGAGGACACACTCTCAGTGCACTGCTCCGGGACACGCTGTCAGTGTACTGCTCCGGGACACGCTGTCAGTGCAATACTCCAGGACACGCTGTCAGTGCGCTGCTCCAGGACACACTGTCAGTGTACTGCACTGGGACCCGCTGTCAGTGCACTGATCCGGGACACGCTGTCAGTGCACTGCTCCGGGACACGCTGTCAGTGTACTGCTCCGGAACACGCTGTCAGTGCAATGCTCCAGGACACGCTGTCAGTGCGATGCTCCAGGACCTGCTGTCAGTGCACTGCTCTGGGACACGCTGTCAGTGCACTGCTCCGGGACACACTGTCAATGCGCTGCTCCGGGACACACTGTCTGTGCACTGCTCCGGGACAGGATGTCAGTGCACTTCTCAAGGAAACGCTGTCAGTGCACTGCTCTGGGGCACGCTGTCAGTGCCCTGCTCCGGGACACACTATCAGTGCACTGCTCCGGGACACGTTGTCAGAGGGCTGCTCCGGGACATGCTGTCAGAGCGCTGCTCCGGGACACGCTGTCAGTGCACTGCTCTGGGGCACGCTGTCAGAGGGCTGCTCCGGGACATGCTGTCAGAGCGCTGCTCCGGGACACGCTGTCAGTGCACTGCTCCGGGACACAATGTCAATGCGCTGCTTCGGGACACGCTGTCAATGTCCTGCTCCAGGACACACTGTTAGTGCACTGCTCCGGGACACACTGTCAGAGCGCTGCTCCGGGACACGCTGTCAGAGCGCTGCTCCGGGACATGCTGTAAGTGCGCTGCTCCAGGACATGCTGTCAGTGCACTGCTCCGGGACACGCTGTCTGTGCACTGCTCCGGGATACTCTGTCAGTGCACTGCTCCGGGACCTGCTGTCAGTGCAATGCTCTGGGACACGCTGTCAGTGCGCTGCGTCGGGACACACTGTCAATGCGCTGCACCGGGACACACTGTCTGTGCACTGCTCCAGGACAGGATGTCAGTGCACTTCTCAAGGAAACGCTGTCAGTGCACTGCTCTGGGGCACGCTGTCAGTGCCCTGCTCCGGGACACACTATCAGTGCACTGCTCCGGGACACGTTGTCAGAGTGCTGCTCCGGGACACGCTGTCAGTGCACAACGCCAGAACACACTGTCAATGCACTGCTCCGGGACTCAATGTCAGTGAACTACTCCGGGACTTACTGTCAGTGCCCTGCTCCAGGACACTCTGTCAGTGCACTGCTCAGGGGCACGCTGTCAGATGGCTGCTCCGGGACACGCTGTCAGAGCGCTGCTCCGGGACACGCTGTCAGAGCGCTGCTCCCGGACACGCTGCCAGAGAGCTGATCCGGGACACGCTGTCAGAGCGCTGCTCCGGGACACGCTGTCAGTGCACTGCTCCGGGACACAATGTCCATGCGCTGTTCCGGGACACGCTGTCAGTTCCTTGCTCCAGGACACACTGTTAGTGCACTGCTCCGGGACACACTGTCAGAGCGCTGCTCCGGGACACGCTGTCAGAGCGCTGCTCCGGGACACGCTGTCAGAGTGCTGCTCCGGGACACGCTGTCAGAGTGCTGCTCCGGGACACGCTGTCAGTGCACTGCTCCGGGACACAATGTCAATGCGCTGCTCCGGGACACGCTGTCAATGTCCTGCTCTGGGACATGCTGTAAGTGCGCTGCTCCAGGACATGCTGTCAGTGCACTGCTCTGGGACACGCTGTCAGTGCACTGCTCTGGGATACTCTGTCAGTGCGCTGCTCCGGGACACGCTGTCTGTGCACTGCTCCGGGATACTCTGTCAGTACGCTGCTCCGGAACACGCTGCCAGTGCACTGCTCCGGGATACTCTGTCAGTGTGCTGCTCCGGGACACGCTGTCTGTGCACTGCTCCGGGACCTGCTGTCAGTGCACTGCTCTGGGGCATGCTGTCAGTGCGCTGCTCCGGGACATGCTGTCAATGCGCTGCTCCGGGACACACTGTCTGTGCACTGCTCCGGGACAGGATGTCAGTGCACTTCTCAAGGAAACGCTGTCAGTGCCCTGCTCCGTGACTCAATGTCAGTGCACTGCTCCGGGACACACTGTCAGTGCACTGCTCCAGAACACGCTGTCAGTGCACTGCTCCGGGACACGCTGTCAGTGCACTGCTCCGGGACACGCTGTCAGTGCACTGCTCCGGGATACTCTGTCAGTGCGCTGCTCCGGGACACGCTGTCTGTGCACTGCTCCGGGACCTGCTGTCAGTGCACTGCTCTGGGACACGCTGTCAGTGCGCTGCGTCGGGACACACTGTCAATGCGCTGCACCGGGACACACTGTCTGTGCACTGCTCCAGGACAGGATGTCAGTGCACTTCTCAAGGAAACGCTGTCAGTGCACTGCTCTGGGCACGCTGTCAGTGCCCTGCTCCGGGACACACTATCAGTGCACTGCTCCGGGACACGTTGTCAGAGTGCTGCTCCGGGACACGCTGTCAGTGCACAACGCCAGAACACACTGTCAATGCACTGCTCCGGGACTCAATGTCAGTGAACTACTCCGGGACTTACTGTCAGTGCCCTGCTCCAGGACACTCTGTCAGTGCACTGCTCAGGGGCACGCTGTCAGATGGCTGCTCCGGGACACGCTGTCAGAGCGCTGCTCCGGGACACGCTGTCAGAGCGCTGATCCGGGACACGCTGCCAGAGCGCTGATCCGGGACACGCTGTCAGAGCGCTGATCCGGGACACGCTGTCAGAGCGCTGCTCCGGGACACGCTGTCAGAGTGCTGCTCCGGGACACGCTGTCAGTGCACTGCTCCGGGACACAATGTCAATGCGCTGCTCCGGGACACGCTGTCAATGTCCTGCTCTGGGACACAATGTCCATGCGCTGTTCCGGGACACGCTGTCAGTTCCTTGCTCCAGGACACACTGTTAGTGCACTGCTCCGAGACACACTGTCAGAGCGCTGCTCCGGGACACGCTGTCAGAGCGCTGCTCCGGGACACGCTGTCAGAGTGCTGCTCCGGGACACGCTGTCAGAGTGCTGCTCCGGGACACGCTGTCAGTGCACTGCTCCGGGACACAATGTCAATGCGCTGCTCCGGGACACGCTGTCAATGTCCTGCTCTGGGACATGCTGTAAGTGCGCTGCTCCAGGACATGCTGTCAGTGCACTGCTCTGGGACACGCTGTCAGTGCACTGCTCCGGGATACTCTGTCAGTGCGCTGTTCCGGGACACGCTGTCAGTACACTGCTCCGGGATACTCTGTCAGTGCGCTGCTCTGGGACACGCTGTCAGTGCACTGCTCCGGGATACTCTGTCAGTGTGCTGCTCCGGGACACGCTGTCTGTGCACTGCTCCGGGACCTGCTGTCAGTGCACTGCTCTGGGGCATGCTGTCAGTGCGCTGCTCCGGGACACACTGTCAATGCGCTGCTCCGGGACACACTGTCTGTGCACTGCTCCGGGACAGGATGTCAGTGCACTTCTCAAGGAAACGCTGTCAGTGCCCTGCTCCGTGACTCAATGTCAGTGCACTGCTCCGGGACACACTGTCAGTGCACTGCTCCAGAACACGCTGTCAGTGCACTGCTCCGGGACACGCTGTCAGTGCACTGCTCCGGGACACGCTGTCAGTGCACTGCTCCGGGATACTCTGTCAGTGCGCTGCTCCGGGACACGCTGTCTGTGCACTGCTCCGGGACCTGCTGTCAGTGCAATGCTCTGGGACACGCTGTCAGTGCGCTGCGTCGGGACACACTGTCAATGCGCTGCACCGGGACACACTGTCTGTGCACTACTCCAGGACAGGATGTCAGTGCACTTCTCAAGGAAACGCTGTCAGTGCACTGCTCTGGGGCACGCTGTCAGTGCCCTGCTCCGGGACACACTATCAGTGCACTGCTCCGGGACACGTTGTCAGAGTGCTGCTCCGGGACACGCTGTCAGTGCACAACGCCAGAACACACTGTCAATGCACTGCTCCGGGACTCAATGTCAGTGAACTACTCCGGGACTTACTGTCAGTGCCCTGCTCCAGGACACTCTGTCAGTGCACTGCTCAGGGGCACGCTGTCAGATGGCTGCTCCGGGACACGCTGTCAGAGCGCTGCTCCGGGACACGCTGTCAGAGCGCTGCTCCCGGACACGCTGCCAGAGCGCTGATCCGGGACACGCTGTCAGAGCGCTGCTCCGGGACACGCTGTCAGTGCACTGCTCCGGGACACAATGTCCATGCGCTGTTCCGGGACACGCTGTCAGTTCCTTGCTCCAGGACACACTGTTAGTGCACTGCTCCGGGACACACTGTCAGAGCGCTGCTCCGGGACACGCTGTCAGAGCGCTGCTCCGGGACACGCTGTCAGAGTGCTGCTCCGGGACACGCTGTCAGAGTGCTGCTCCGGGACACGCTGTCAGTGCACTGCTCCGGGACCTGCTCTCAGTGCACTGCTCTGGGGCATGCTGTCAGTGCGCTGCTCCGGGACACACTGTCAATGCGCTGCTCCGGGACAGGATGTCAGTGCACTTCTCAAGGAAACGCTGTCAGTGCCCTGCTCCGTGACTCAATGTCAGTGCACTGCTCCGGGACACACTGTCAGTGCACTGCTCCAGAACACGCTGTCAGTGCACTGCTCCGGGACACGCTGTCAGTGCACTGCTCCGGGACACGCTGTCAGTGCACTGCTCCGGGATACTCTGTCAGTGCGCTGCTCCGGGACACGCTGTCTGTGCACTGCTCCGGGACCTGCTGTCAGTGCAATGCTCTGGGACACGCTGTCAGTGCGCTGCGTCGGGACACACTGTCAATGCGCTGCACCGGGACACACTGTCTGTGCACTGCTCCAGGACAGGATGTCAGTGCACTTCTCAAGGAAACGCTGTCAGTGCACTGCTCTGGGGCACGCTGTCAGTGCCCTGCTCCGGGACACACTATCAGTGCACTGCTCCGGGACACGTTGTCAGAGTGCTGCTCCGGGACACGCTGTCAGTGCACAACGCCAGAACACACTGTCAATGCACTGCTCCGGGATTCAATGTCAGTGAACTACTCCGGGACTTACTGTCAGTGCCCTGCTCCAGGACACTCTGTCAGTGCACTGCTCAGGGGCACGCTGTCAGATGGCTGCTCCGGGACACGCTGTCAGAGCGCTGCTCCGGGACACGCTGTCAGAGCGCTGCTCCCGGACACGCTGCCAGAGCGCTGATCCGGGACACGCTGTCAGAGCGCTGCTCCGGGACACGCTGTCAGTGCACTGCTCCGGGACACAATGTCCATGCGCTGTTCCGGGACACGCTGTCAGTTCCTTGCTCCAGGACACACTGTTAGTGCACTGCTCCGGGACACACTGTCAGAGCGCTGCTCCGGGACACGCTGTCAGAGCGCTGCTCCGGGACACGCTGTCAGAGTGCTGCTCCGGGACACGCTGTCAGAGTGCTGCTCCGGGACACGCTGTCAGTGCACTGCTCCGGGACACAATGTCAATGCGCTGCTCCGGGACACGCTGTCAATGTCCTGCTCCAGGACACGCTGTCAATGCACTGCTCCGGGACACGCTGTCAGTTCCTTGCTCCAGGACACACTGTTAGTGCACTGCTCCGGGACACACTGTCAGTTCCTTGCTCCAGGACACACTGTTAGTGCACTGCTCCGGGACACACTGTCAGAGCGCTGCTCCGGGACACGCTGTCAGTTCCTTGCTCCAGGACACACTGTTAGTGCACTGCTCCGGGACACACTGTCAGAGCGCTGCTCCGGGCCACGCTGTCAGAGCGCTGCTCCGGGACACGCTGTCAGAGTGCTGCTCCGGGACACGCTGTCAGTGCACTGCTCCGGGACACAATGTCAATGCGCTGCTCCGGGACACGCTGTCAATGTCCTGCTCCAGGACACGCTGTCAATGCACTGCTCCGGGACACGCTGTTAGTGCACTGCTCCGGGACACGCTGTCAGTTCCTTGCTCCAGGACACACTGTTAGTGCACTGCTCCGGGACACACTGTCAGAGCGCTGCTCCGGGACACGCTGTCAGTTCCTTGCTCCAGGACACACTGTCTGTGCACTGCTCCGGGACCTGCTGTCAGTGCACTGCCCTGGGGCATGCTGTCAGTGCCCTGCTCCGGGACACACTATCAGTGCACTGCTCCGGGACATGTTGTCAGAGTGCTGCTCCGGGACACGCTGTCAGTGCACAACGCCAGAACACACTGTCAATGCACTGCTCCGGGACTCAATGTCAGTGAACTACTCCGGGACTTACTGTCAGTGCCCTGCTCCAGGACACTCTGTCAGTGCACTGCTCAGGGGCACGCTGTCAGATGGCTGCTCCGGGACACGCTGTCAGAGCGCTGCTCCCGGACACGCTGCCAGAGCGCTGATCCGGGACACGCTGTCAGTGCACAACGCCAGAACACACTGTCAATGCACTGCTCCGGGATTCAATGTCAGTGAACTACTCCGGGACTTACTGTCAGTGCCCTGCTCCAGGACACTCTGTCAGTGCACTGCTCAGGGGCACGCTGTCAGATGGCTGCTCCGGGACACGCTGTCAGAGCGCTGCTCCGGGACACGCTGTCAGAGCGCTGCTCCCGGACACGCTGCCAGAGCGCTGATCCGGGACACGCTGTCAGAGCGCTGCTCCGGGACACGCTGTCAGTGCACTGCTCCGGGACACAATGTCCATGCGCTGTTCCGGGACACGCTGTCAGTTCATTGCTCCAGGACACACTGTTAGTGCACTGCTCCGGGACACACTGTCAGAGCGCTGCTCCGGGACACGCTGTCAGAGCGCTGCTCCGGGACACGCTGTCAGAGTGCTGCTCCGGGACACGCTGTCAGAGTGCTGCTCCGGGACACGCTGTCAGTGCACTGCTCCGGGACACAATGTCAATGCGCTGCTCCGGGACACGCTGTCAATGTCCTGCTCCAGGACACGCTGTCAATGCACTGCTCCGGGACACGCTGTCAGTTCCTTGCTCCAGGACACACTGTTAGTGCACTGCTCCGGGACACACTGTCAGTTCCTTGCTCCAGGACACACTGTTAGTGCACTGCTCCGGGACACACTGTCAGAGCGCTGCTCCGGGACACGCTGTCAGTTCCTTGCTCCAGGACACACTGTTAGTGCACTGCTCCGGGACACACTGTCAGAGCGCTGCTCCGGGCCACGCTGTCAGAGCGCTGCTCCGGGACACGCTGTCAGAGTGCTGCTCCGGGACACGCTGTCAGTGCACTGCTCCGGGACACAATGTCAATGCGCTGCTCCGGGACACGCTGTCAATGTCCTGCTCCAGGACACGCTGTCAATGCACTGCTCCGGGACACGCTGTTAGTGCACTGCTCCGGGACACGCTGTCAGTTCCTTGCTCCAGGACACACTGTTAGTGCACTGCTCCGGGACACACTGTCAGAGCGCTGCTCTGGGACACGCTGTCAGTTCCTTGCTCCAGGACACACTGTCTGTGCACTGCTCCGGGACCTGCTGTCAGTGCACTGCCCTGGGGCATGCTGTCAGTGCCCTGCTCCGGGACACACTGTCAATGCGCTGCTCCGGGACACACTGTCAGTGCACTGCTCCGGGACAGGATGTCAGTGCACTTCTCAAGGAAACGCTGTCAGTGCCCTGCTCCGTGACTCAATGTCAGTGCACTGCTCCGGGACACACTGTCAGTGCACTGCTCCAGAACACGCTGTCAGTGCACTGCTCCGGGACACGCTGTCAGTGCACTGCTCCAGGACACGCTGTCAGTGCACTGCTCAGGGATACTCTGTCAGTGCGCTGCTCCGGGACACACTGTCTGTGCACTGCTCCGGGACCTGCTGTCAGTGCACTGCTCTGGGACACGCTGTCAGTGCGCTGCGTCGGGACACACTGTCAATGCGCTGCACCGGGACACACTGTCTGTGCACTGCTCCAGGACAGGATGTCAGTGCACTTCTCAAGGAAACGCTGTCAGTGCACTGCTCTGGGGCACGCTGTCAGTGCCCTGCTCCGGGACACACTATCAGTGCACTGCTCCGGGACACGTTGTCAGAGTGCTGCTCCGGGACACGCTGTCAGTGCACAACGCCAGAACACACTGTCAATGCACTGCTCCGGGACTCAATGTCAGTGAACTACTCCGGGACTTACTGTCAGTGCCCTGCTCCAGGACACTCTGTCAGTGCACTGCTCTGGGGCACGCTGTCAGATGGCTGCTCCGGGACACGCTGTCAGAGCGCTGCTCCGGGACACGCTGTCAGAGCGCTGCTCCCGGACACGCTGCCAGAGCGCTGATCCGGGACACGCTGTCAGAGCGCTGCTCCGGGACACGCTGTCAGTGCACTGCTCCGGGACACAATGTCCATGCGCTGTTCCGGGACACGCTGTCAGTTCCTTGCTCCAGGACACACTGTTAGTGCACTGCTCCGGGACACGCTGTCAGAGCGCTGCTCCGGGACACGCTGTCAGAGTGCTGCTCCGGGACACGCTGTCAGAGTGCTGCTCCGGGACACGCTGTCAGTGCACTGCTCCGGGACACAATGTCAATGCGCTGCTCCGGGACACGCTGTCAATGTCCTGCTCCAGGACACGCTGTCAATGCACTGCTCCGGGACACGCTGTCAGTTCCTTGCTCCAGGACACACTGTTAGTGCACTGCTCCGGGACACGCTGTCAGTTCCTTGCTCCAGGACACACTGTTAGTGCACTGCTCCGGGACACACTGTCAGAGCGCTGCTCCGGGACACGCTGTCAGTTCCTTGCTCCAGGACACACTGTTATTGCACTGCTCCGAGACACACTGTCAGAGCGCTGCTCCGGGACATGCTGTAAGTGCGCTGCTCCGGGACATGCTGTCAGTATACTGCTCTGGGACACGCTGTCTGTGCACTGCTCTGGGACACGCTGTCAGTGCGCTGCTCCGGGACACACTGTCAATGCGCTGCTCCGGGACACACTGTCTGTGCACTGCTCCGGGACCTGCTGTCAGTGCACTGCTCTGGGACACACTGTCAGTGCGCTGCTCCGGGACACACTGTCAATGCGCTGCTCCGGGACACACTGTATGTGCACTGCTCCGGGACAGGATGTCAGTGCACTTCTCAAGGAAACGCTGTCAGGGCACTGCTCTGGGGCACGCTGTTAGTGCCCTGCTCCGGGACACACTATCAGTGCACTGCTCCGGGACACATTGTCAGGGCGCTGCTCCGGAACACGTTGTCAGTGCACAACGCCAGAACACACTGTCAATGCACTGCTCCGGGACTCAATGTCAGTGCACTACTCCGGGACTTACTGTCAGTGCACTGCTCCGGAACACACTGTCTGTGCACTGCTCTGGGGCACGCTGTCAGAGGGCTGCTCCGGGACACGCTGTCAGAGCACTGCTCCAGGACACGCTGTCAGTGCACTGCTCCGGGACACAATGTCAATGCGCTGCTCCGGGACACGCTGTCAATGTCCTGCTCCAGGACACGCTGTCAATGCACTGCTCCGGGACACGCTGTGAGTTCCTTGCTCCAGGACACACTGTTAGTGCACTGCTCCGGGACACACTGTCAGAGCGCTGCTCCGGGACATGCTGTAAGTGCGCTGCTCCGGGACACACTGTCAGAGCGCTGCACCGTGGCACGCTGACAGTGCACTGCACCGCGGCACGCTGTCAATACGCTGCTCCGGGACACGCTGTCAGTGCACTGATCCGGGACACGCTGTCAGTGCACTGCCCGAGGACACACTGTCAGTGCACTGCTCCGGGACACGCTGTCAGTGCACTGCCCGAGGACACACTGTCAGTGCACTGCTCCGGGACACGCTGTCAGTGTACTGCTCCGGAACACGCTGTCAGTGCAATGTTCCGGGACACGCTGTCAGTGCGCTGCTCCAGGACCTGCTGTCAGTTCACTGCCCAAGGACACACTGTCAGTGCACTGCTCTGGGACACGCTGTCAGTGCACTGCCCGAGGACACACTCTCAGTGCACTGCTCCGGGACACGCTGTCAGTGTACTGCTCTGGGACACGCTGTCAGGGTACTGCTCCGGAACACGCTGTCAGTGCACTGCTCTGGGACACGCTATCAGTGCACTGCTCTGGGACACGCTGTCAGTGCACTGCTCTGCGGCACGCTGTCAGTGCCCTGCTCCGGGACACACTGTCAGTGCACTGCCCAAGGACACACTGTCAGTGCAATGCTCCAGGACACATTGTCAGTGCACTGCCCGAGGACACACTGTCAGTGTACTGCTCCGGGACACGCTGTCAGGGTACTGCTCCGGAACACGCTGTCAGTGCAATGCTCCAGGACACATTGTCAGTGCACTGCCCGAGGACACACTGTCAGTGTACTGCTCCGGGACACGCTGTCAGGGTACTGCTCCGGAACACGCTGTCAGTGCACTGATCCGGGACACGCTGTCAGTGCACTGCTCCGGGACACGCTGTCAGTGCACTGCCCGAGGACACACTGTCAGTGCACTGCTCCGGGACACGCTGTCAGTGTACTGCTCCGGAACACGCTGTCAGTGCAATGCTCCGGGACACGCTGTCAGTGCGCTGCTCCAGGACACACTGTCAATGCGCTGCTCCGGGACACACTGTCTGTGCACTGCTCCGGGACAGGATGTCAGTGCACTTCTCAAGGAAACGCTGTCAGTGCACTGCTCTGGGGCATGCTGTCAGTGCCCTGCTCCGGGACACACTATCAGTGCACTGCTCCGGGACACATTGTCAGGGCGCTGCTCCGGAACACGCTGTCAGTGCACAACGCCAGAACACACTGTCAATGCACTGCTCCGGGACTCAATGTCAGTGCACTACTCCGGGACTTACTGTCAGTGCACTGCTCCGGAACACACTGTCTGTGCACTGCTCTGGGGCACGCTGTCAGAGGGCTGCTCCGGGACACGCTGTCAGAGCGCTGCTCCGGGACACGCTGTCAGTGCACTGCTCCGGGACACAATGTCAATTCGCTGCTCCGGGACACGCTGTCAATATCCTGCTCCAGGACACGCTGTCAATGCACTGCTCCGGGACACGCTGTGAGTTCCTTGCTCCAGGACACACTGTTAGTGCACTGCTCCGGGACACACTGTCAGAGCGCTGCTCCGGGACATGCTGTAAGTGCGCTGCTCCGGGACACACTGTCAGAGCGCTGCACCGTGGCACGCTGACAGTGCACTGCACCGCGGCACGCTGTCAATACGCTGCTCCGGGACACGCTGTCAGTGCCCTGCTCCGGGACATGCAGTCAGTGCGCTGCACCGGGACATGCTGTCAGTGCACTGCCCGAGGACACACTGTCAGTGCACTGCTCCGGGACACGCTGTCAGTGCACTGCCCGAGGACACACTCTCAGTGCACTGCTCCGGGACACGCTGTCAGTGTACTGCTCTGGGACACGCTGTCAGGGTACTGCTCTGGGACACGCTGTCAGGGTACTGCTCCGGAACACGCTGTCAGTGCACTGCTCTGGGACACGCTATCAGTGCACTGCTCCAGGACACACTGTCAGTGCACTGCTCCGGGACACGCTGTCAGTGCCCTGCTCTGGGACACGCTGTCAATGCACTGCCCAAGGACACACTGTCAGTGCAATGCTCCAGGACACATTGTCAGTGCACTGCCCGAGGACACACTGTCAGTGTACTGCTCTGGGACACGCTGTCAGGGTACTGCTCCGGAACACGCTGTCAGTGCACTGCTCTGGGACACGCTATCAGTGCACTGCTCTGGGACACGTTGTCAGTGCACTGCTCTGGGGCACGCTGTCAGTGCCCTGCTCCGGGACACACTGTCAGTGCACTGCTCCGGGACACACTGTCAGTGCCCTGCTCTGGGACACGCTGTCAATGCACTGCCCAAGGACACACTGTCAGTGCAATGCTCCAGGACACATTGTCAGTGCACTGCCCGAGGACTCACTGTCAGTGTACTGCTCCGGGACACGCTGTCAGGGTACTGCTCCGGAACACGCTGTCAGTGCACAGCATAAGGGCATGCTGTCAGTGCGCTGCTGCGGGACACGCTGTCAATGCGTTTCTCCAGGACACGCTGTCAATGCACTGCTGCGGGACACACAGTCAGTGCACTGCTCCGGGACACGCTGTCAATGCACTGCCCAAGGACACACTGTCAGTGCAATGCTCCAGGACACATTGTCAGTGCACTGCCCGAGGACTCACTGTCAGTGTACTGCTCCGGGACACGCTGTCAGGGTACTGCTCCGGAACACGCTGTCAGTGCAATGCTCCGGGACACGCTGTCAGTGCGCTGCTCCAGGACACACTGTCAGTGTACTGCACTGGGACCCGCTGTCAGTGCACTGATCCGGGACACGCTGTCAGTGCACTGCCCGAGGACACACTGTCAGTGCACTGCTCCAGGACACGCTGTCAGTGCACTGCCCGAGGACACACTGTCAGTGCACTGCTCCGGGACACGCTGTCAGTGTACTGCTCCGGAACACGCTGTCAGTGCAATGCTCCGGGACACGCTGTCAGTGCGCTGCTCCAGGACACACTGTCAGTGCACTGCTCCGGGACACGCTGTCAGTGTACTGCTCCAGTACACGCTCTCAGTGTGCTGCTCCGGGCCACGCTGTCAGTGCACTGCTCCGGACACGCTGTCAGTGCACAGCATAAGGGCATGCTGTCAGTGCGCTGCTGCGGGACACGCTGTCAATGCGTTTCTCCAGGACACGCTGTCAATGCACTGCTGCGGGACACACAGTCAGTGCACTGCTCCGGGACACGCTGTCAATGCACTGCTCCGGGACACACTGTCAGTGCACTGCCCCAGGACATGCTGTCAGTGCACTTCTCCGGGACACGCTATCAGTGAACTGCTCCGGGACACGTTGTCAGTGCACTGCTCTGGGGCACGCTGTCAGTGCCCTGCTCCGGGACACGCTGTCAGTGCACTGCCCGAGGACACACTGTCAGTGCAGTCCCGAGGACACGCTGTCAGTGTACTGCTCCGGGACACGCTGTCATGGCACTGCTCCGGGCCACGCTGTCATGGCACTGCTCCGGGACACGCTGTCAGTGCACTGCTGCGGGACACGCTGTTAATACGCTGCTCCGGGACACGCTGTCAATGCGCTGCTCCGGTACACGCTGTCAGTGTGCTGCTCTGGGGCACGCTGTCAGTGCCCTGCTCTGGGACATGATGTCAGTGCACTGCCCGAGGACACACTGTCAGTGCACTGCTCTGGGACACGCTGTCAGTGCACTGCCCGAGGACACACTCTCAGTGCACTGCTCCGGGACACGCTGTCAGTGTACTGCTCCGGGACACGCTGTCAGTGTACTGCACCGGAACACGCTGTCAGTGCACTGCTCTGGGACACGCTATCAGTCCACTGCTCTGGGACACGCTGTCAGTGCACTGCCCGAGGACACACTCTCAGTGGACTGCTCCGGGACACGCTGTCAGTGTGCTGCTCCGGGACACACTGTCAGTGCACTACCCGAGGACACACTGTCAGTGCACTGCTCCGGTCCACGCTGTGAGTGCACTGTTCCGGTACACGCTGTCAGTGCAATGTTCCGGGACACGCTGTCAATGCGCTGCTCCGGGACACACTGTCTGTGCACTGCTCCGGGACAGGATGTCAGTGCACTTCTCAAGGAAACGCTGTCAGTGCCCTGCTCCGTGACTCAATGTCAGTGCACTGCTCCGGGACACACTGTCAGTGCACTGCTCCAGAACACGCTGTCAGTGCACTGCTCCGGGACACGCTGTCAGTGCACTGCTCCGGGACACGCTGTCAGTGCACTGCTCCGGGATACTCTGTCAGTGCGCTGCTCCGGGACACGCTGTCTGTGCACTGCTCCGGGACCTGCTGTCAGTGCACTGCTCTGGGACACGCTGTCAGTGCGCTGCGTCGGGACACACTGTCAATGCGCTGCACCGGGACACACTGTCTGTGCACTGCTCCAGGACAGGATGTCAGTGCACTTCTCAAGGAAACACTGTCAGTGCACTGCTCTGGGGCACGCTGTCAGTGCCCTGCTCCGGGACACACTATCAGTGCACTGCTCCGGGACACGTTGTCAGAGTGCTGCTCCGGGACACGCTGTCAGTGCACAACGCCAGAACACACTGTCAATGCACTGCTCCGGGACTCAATGTCAGTGAACTACTCCGGGACTTACTGTCAGTGCCCTGCTCCAGGACACTCTGTCAGTGCACTGCTCAGGGGCACGCTGTCAGATGGCTGCTCCGGGACACGCTGTCAGAGCGCTGCTCCGGGACACGCTGTCAGAGCGCTGCTCCCGGACACGCTGCCAGAGCGCTGCTCCGGGACACGCTGTCAGAGTGCTGCTCCAGGACACACTGTTAGTGCACTGCTCCGGGACACACTGTCAGAGCGCTGCTCCGGGACACGCTGTCAGAGCGCTGCTCCGGGACACGCTGTCAGAGTGCTACTCCGGGACACGCTGTCAGTGCACTGCTCCGGGACACAATGTCAATGCGCTGCTCCGGGACACGCTGTCAATGTCCTGCTCCAGGACACGCTGTCAATGCACTGCTCCGGGACACGCTGTCAGTTCCTTGCTCCAGGACACACTGTTAGTGCACTGCTCCGGGACACACTGTCAGTTCCTTGCTCCAGGACACACTGTTAGTGCACTGCTCCGGGACACACTGTCAGAGCGTTGCTCCGGGACACGCTGTCAGTTCCTTGCTCCAGGACACACTGTTAGTGCACTGCTCCGGGACACACTGTCAGAGCGCTGCTCCGGGCCACGCTGTCAGAGCGCTGCTCCGGGACACGCTGTCAGAGTGCTGCTCTGGGACACGCTGTCAGTGCACTGCTCCGGGACACAATGTCAATGCGCTGCTCCGGGACACGCTGTCAATGTCCTGCTCCAGGACACGCTGTCAATGCACTGCTCCGGGACACGCTGTTAGTGCACTGCTCCGGGACACGCTGTCAGTTCCTTGCTCCAGGACACACTGTTAGTGCACTGCTCCGGGACACACTGTCAGAGCGCTGCTCCGGGACACGCTGTCAGTTCCTTGCTCCAGGACACACTGTCTGTGCACTGCTCCGGGACCTGCTGTCAGTGCACTGCCCTGGGGCATGCTGTCAGTGCCCTGCTCCGGGACACACTGTCAATGCGCTGCTCCGGGACACACTGTCAGTGCACTGCTCCGGGACAGGATGTCAGTGCACTTCTCAAGGAAACGCTGTCAGTGCCCTGCTCCGTGACTCAATGTCAGTGCACTGCTCCGGGACACACTGTCAGTGCACTGCTCCAGAACACGCTGTCAGTGCACTGCTCCGGGACACGCTGTCAGTGCACTGCTCCAGGACACGCTGTCAGTGCACTGCTCAGGGATACTCTGTCAGTGCGCTGCTCCGGGACACGCTGTCTGTGCACTGCTCCGGGACCTGCTGTCAGTGCACTGCTCTGGGACACGCTGTCAGTGCGCTGCGTCGGGACACACTGTCAATGCGCTGCACCGGGACACACTGTCTGTGCACTGCTCCAGGACAGGATGTCAGTGCACTTCTCAAGGAAACGCTGTCAGTGCACTGCTCTGGGGCACGCTGTCAGTGCCCTGCTCCGGGACACACTATCAGTGCACTGCTCCGGGACACGTTGTCAGAGTGCTGCTCCGGGACACGCTGTCAGTGCACAACGCCAGAACACACTGTCAATGCACTGCTCCGGGACTCAATGTCAGTGAACTACTCCGGGACTTACTGTCAGTGCCCTGCTCCAGGACACTCTGTCAGTGCACTGCTCTGGGGCACGCTGTCAGATGGCTGCTCCGGGACACGCTGTCAGAGCGCTGCTCCGGGACACGCTGTCAGAGCGCTGCTCCTGGACACGCTGCCAGAGCGCTGATCCGGGACACGCTGTCAGAGCGCTGCTCCGGGACACGCTGTCAGTGCACTGCTCCGGGACACAATGTCCATGCGCTGTTCCGGGACACGCTGTCAGTTCCTTGCTCCAGGACACACTGTTAGTGCACTGCTCCGGGACACGCTGTCAGAGCGCTGCTCCGGGACACGCTGTCAGAGTGCTGCTCCGGGACACACTGTCAGAGTGCTGCTCCGGGACACGCTGTCAGTGCACTGCTCCGGGACACAATGTCAATGCGCTGCTCCGGGACACGCTGTCAATGTCCTGCTCCAGGACACGCTGTCAATGCACTGCTCCGGGACACGCTGTCAGTTCCTTGCTCCAGGACACACTGTTAGTGCACTGCTCCGGGACACGCTGTCAGTTCCTTGCTCCAGGACACACTGTTAGTGCACTGCTCCGGGACACACTGTCAGAGCGCTGCTCCGGGACACGCTGTCAGTTCCTTGCTCCAGGACACACTGTTATTGCACTGCTCCGAGACACACTGTCAGAGCGCTGCTCCGGGACATGCTGTAAGTGCGCTGCTCCGGGACATGCTGTCAGTATACTGCTCTGGGACACGCTGTCTGTGCACTGCTCTGGGACACGCTGTCAGTGCGCTGCTCCGGGACACACTGTCAATGCGCTGCTCCGGGACACACTGTCTGTGCACTGCTCCGGGACCTGCTGTCAGTGCACTGCTCTGGGACACACTGTCAGTGCGCTGCTCCGGGACACACTGTCAATGCGCTGCTCCGGGACACACTGTATGTGCACTGCTCCGGGACAGGATGTCAGTGCACTTCTCAAGGAAACGCTGTCAGGGCACTGCTCTGGGGCACGCTGTTAGTGCCCTGCTCCGGGACACACTATCAGTGCACTGCTCCGGGACACATTGTCAGGGCGCTGCTCCGGAACACGCTGTCAGTGCACAACGCCAGAACACACTGTCAATGCATTGCTCCGGGACTCAATGTCAGTGCACTACTCCGGGACTTACTGTCAGTGCACTGCTCCGGAACACACTGTCTGTGCACTGCTCTGGGGCACGCTGTCAGAGGGCTGCTCCGGGACACGCTGTCAGAGCACTGCTCCAGGACACGCTGTCAGTGCACTGCTCCGGGACACACTGTCAGTTCCTTGCTCCAGGACACACTGTTAGTGCACTGCTCCGGGACACACTGTCAGAGCGCTGCTCCGGGACATGCTGTAAGTGCGCTGCTCCGGGACACACTGTCAGAGCGCTGCACCGTGGCACGCTGACAGTGCACTGCACCGCGGCTCGCTGTCAATACGCTGCTCCGGGACACGCTGTCAGTGCACTGATCCGGGACACGCTGTCAGTGCACTGCCCGAGGACACACTGTCAGTGCACTGCTCCGGGACACGCTGTCAGTGCACTGCCCGAGGACACACTGTCAGTGCACTGCTCCGGGACACGCTGTCAGTGTACTGCTCCGGAACACGCTGTCAGTGCAATGTTCCGGGACACGCTGTCAGTGCGCTGCTCCAGGACCTGCTGTCAGTTCACTGCCCAAGGACACACTGTCAGTGCACTGCTCTGGGACACGCTGTCAGTGCACTGCCCGAGGACACACTCTCAGTGCACTGCTCCGGGACACGCTGTCAGTGTACTGCTCTGGGACACGCTGTCAGGGTACTGCTCCGGAACACGCTGTCAGTGCACTGCTCTGGGACACGCTATCAGTGCACTGCTCTGGGACACGCTGTCAGTGCACTGCTCTGCGGCACGCTGTCAGTGCCCTGCTCCGGGACACACTGTCAGTGCACTGCCCAAGGACACACTGTCAGTGCAATGCTCCAGGACACATTGTCAGTGCACTGCCCGAGGACACACTGTCAGTGTACTGCTCCGGGACACGCTGTCAGGGTACTGCTCCGGAACACGCTGTCAGTGCAATGCTCCGGGACACGCTGTCAGTGCGCTGCTCCAGGACACACTGTCAGTGTACTGCACTGGGACCCGCTGTCAGTGCACTGCTCCAGAACACGCTGTCAGTGCACTGCCCGAGGACACACTGTCAGTGCACTGCTCCGGGACACGCTGTCAGTGCACTGCCCGAGGACACACTGTCAGTGCACTGCTCCGGGACACGCTGTCAGTGTACTGCTCCGGAACACGCTGTCAGTGCAATGCTCCGGGACACGCTGTCAGTGCGCTGCTCCAGGACACACTGTCAATGCGCTGCTCCGGGACACACTGTCTGTGCACTGCTCCGGGACAGGATGTCAGTGCACTTCTGAAGGAAACGCTGTCAGTGCACTGCTCTGGGGCACGCTGTCAGTGCCCTGCTCCGGGACACACTATCAGTGCACTGCTCCGGGACACATTGTCAGGGCGCTGCTCCGGAACACGCTGTCAGTGCACAACGCCAGAACACACTGTCAATGCACTGCTCCGGGACTCAATGTCAGTGCACTACTCCGGGACTTACTGTCAGTGCACTGCTCCGGAACACACTGTCTGTGCACTGCTCTGGGGCACGCTGTCAGAGGGCTGCTCCGGGACACGTTGTCAGAGCGCTGCTCCGGGACACGCTGTCAGTGCACTGCTCCGGGACACAATGTCAATGCGCTGCTCCGGGACACGCTGTCAATATCCTGCTCCAGGACACGCTGTCAATGCACTGCTCCGGGACACGCTGTGAGTTCCTTGCTCCAGGACACACTGTTAGTGCACTGCTCCGGGACACACTGTCAGAGCGCTGCTCCGGGACATGCTGTAAGTGCGCTGCTCCGGGACACACTGTCAGAGCGCTGCACCGTGGCACGCTGACAGTGCACTGCACCGCGGCACGCTGTCAATACGCTGCTCCGGGACACGCTGTCAGTGCCCTGCTCCGGGACATGCAGTCAGTGCGCTGCACCGGGACATGCTGTCAGTGCACTGCCCGAGGACACACTGTCAGTGCACTGCTCCGGGACACGCTGTCAGTGCACTGCCCGAGGACACACTCTCAGTGCACTGCTCCGGGACACGCTGTCAGTGTACTGCTCTGGGACACGCTGTCAGGGTACTGCTCTGGGACACGCTGTCAGGGTACTGCTCCGGAACACGCTGTCAGTGCACTGCTCTGGGACACGCTATCAGTGCACTGCTCCAGGACACACTGTCAGTGCACTGCTCCGGGACACGCTGTCAGTGCCCTGCTCTGGGACACGCTGTCAATGCACTGCCCAAGGACACACTGTCAGTGCAATGCTCCAGGACACATTGTCAGTGCACTGCCCGAGGACACACTGTCAGTGTACTGCTCTGGGACACGCTGTCAGGGTACTGCTCCGGAACACGCTGTCAGTGCACTGCTCTGGGACACACTATCAGTGCACTGCTCTGGGACACGTTGTCAGTGCACTGCTCTGGGGCACGCTGTCATTGCCCTGCTCCGGGACACACTGTCAGTGCACTGCTCCGGGACACGCTGTCAGTGCCCTGCTCTGGGACACGCTGTCAATGCACTGCTCCAGGACACACTGTCAGTGCAATGCTCCAGGACACATTGTCAGTGCACTGCCCGAGGACTCACTGTCAGTGTACTGCTCCGGGACACGCTGTCAGGGTACTGCTCCGGAACACGCTGTCAGTGCACAGCATAAGGGCATGCTGTCAGTGCGCTGCTGCGGGACACGCTGTCAATGCGTTTCTCCAGGACACGCTGTCAATGCACTGCTGCGGGACACACAGTCAGTGCACTGCTCCGGGACACGCTGTCAATGCACTGCCCAAGGACACACTGTCAGTGCAATGCTCCAGGACACATTGTCAGTGCACTGCCCGAGGACTCACTGTCAGTGTACTGCTCCGGGACACGCTGTCAGTGAACTGCTCCGGAACACGCTGTCAGTGCAATGCTCCGGGACACGCTGTCAGTGCGCTGCTCCAGGACACACTGTCAGTGTACTGCACTGGGACCCGCTGTCAGTGCACTGATCCGGGACACGCTGTCAGTGCACTGCCCGAGGACACACTGTCAGTGCACTGCTCCAGGACACGCTGTCAGTGCACTGCCCGAGGACACACTGTCAGTGCACTGCTCCGGGACACGCTGTCAGTGAACTGCTCCGGAACACGCTGTCAGTGCAATGCTCCGGGACACGCTGTCAGTGCGCTGCTCCAGGACACACTGTCAGTGCACTGCTCTGGGACACGCTGTCAGTGTACTGCTCCAGTACACGCTCTCAGTGTGCTGCTCCGGGCCACGCTGTCAGTGCACTGCTCCGGACACGCTGTCAGTGCACAGCATAAGGGCATGCTGTCAGTGCGCTGCTGCGGGACACGCTGTCAATGCGTTTCTCCAGGACACGCTGTCAATGCACTGCTGCGGGACACACAGTCAGTGCACTGCTCCGGGACACGCTGTCAATGCACTGCTCCGGGACACACTGTCAGTGCACTGCCCCAGGACATGCTGTCAGTGCACTTCTCCGGGACACGCTATCAGTGAACTGCTCCGGGACACGTTGTCAGTGCACTGCTCTGGGGTACGCTGTCAGTGCCCTGCTCCGGGACACGCTGTCAGTGCACTGCCCGAGGACACACTGTCAGTGCAGTCCCGAGGACACGCTGTCAGTGTACTGCTCCGGGACACGCTGTCATGGCACTGCTCCGGGCCACGCTGTCATGGCACTGCTCCGGGACACGCTGTCAGTGCACTGCTGCGGGACACGCTGTTAATACGCTGCTCCGGGACACGCTGTCAATGCGCTGCTCCGGTACACGCTGTCAGTGTGCTGCTCTGGGGCACGCTGTCAGTGCCCTGCTCTGGGACATGATGTCAGTGCACTGCCCGAGGACACACTGTCAGTGCACTGCTCTGGGACACGCTGTCAGTGCACTGCCCGAGGACACACTCTCAGTGCACTGCTCCGGGACACGCTGTCAGTGTACTGCTCCGGGACACGCTGTCAGTGTACTGCACCGGAACACGCTGTCAGTGCACTGCTCTGGGACACGCTATCAGTCCACTGCTCTGGGACACGCTGTCAGTGCACTGCCCGAGGACACACTCTCAGTGGACTGCTCCGGGACACGCTGTCAGTGTGCTGCTCCGGGACACACTGTCAGTGCACTACCCGAGGACACACTGTCAGTGCACTGCTCCGGTCCACGCTGTGAGTGCACTGTTCCGGTACACGCTGTCAGTGCAATGTTCCGGGACACGCTGTCAATGCACTGCTCCGTGACACGCTGTCAATGCACTGCTCTGGGACACGCTGTCAGTGCACTGCACTGGGACACGGGGTCAGTTTCCGGCTCCAGGATTTGCTGTCAGCGCACTGCTCCGGGACACGCTGTCAGCGCACTGCTCCGGGACATGCTGTCAGTGCAATGTTCCGGAACACGCTGTCAATGCACTGCTCTGGGACACGCTGTCAGTGCACTGCTCCAGAACACAATGTCAGTACACTGCTCCAGGACTCACTGTCAGTGCACTGGTCCGGGACACGCTGTCAGTTCCCTGCTCCAGGACTCACTGTCAGCGCACTGCTCCGGGACACGCTGTCAGTGCACGGCTCCGGGACACACTGTCTGTTCCCTGCTCCAGAACATACTGTCAGGGTCCTGCTCCGGGACACAGTGTCAGTGCGCTGCTTTAGAACATGCTGCCAGTGCGCTGCTTCGGGACACACTGACAATGCGGTGCTCCAGGACACGCTGTCGGTGCACTATTCCGGGACACACTGTCAATGCACTGCTCCGGGACACGCTGTCAGTGCACTGCTCTGGGACACGCTGTCAATGCACTGCCCAAGGACACACTGTCAGTGCAATGCTCCAGGACACATTGTCAGTGCACTGCCCGAGGACACACTGTCAGTGTACTGCTCCGGGACCCGCTGTCAGGGTACTGCTCCGGAACACGCTGTCAGTGCAATGCTCCAGGACACACTGTCAATGCGCTGCTCCGGGACACACTGTCTGTGCACTGCTCCGGGACAGGATGTCAGTGCACTTCTCAAGGAAACGCTGTCAGTGCACTGCTCTGGGGCACGCTGTCAGTGCCCTGCTCCGGGACACACTATCAGTGCACTGCTCCGGGACACATTGTCAGGGCGCTGCTCCGGAACACGCTGTCAGTGCACAACGCCAGAACACACTGTCAATGCACTGCTCCGGGACTCAATGTCAGTGCACTACTCCGGGACTTACTGTCAGTGCACTGCTCCGGAACACACTGTCTGTGCACTGCTCTGGGGCACGCTGTCAGAGCGCTGCTCCGGGACACGCTGTCAGTGCACTGCTCCGGGACACAATGTCAATGCGCTGCTCCGGGACACGCTGTCAATATCCTGCTCCAGGACACGCTGTCAATGCACTGCTCCGGGACACGCTGTCAGTTCCTTGCTCCAGGACACACTGTTAGTGCACTGCTCCGGGACACACTGTCAGAGCGCTGCTCCGGGACATGCTGTAAGTGCGCTGCTCCGGGACACACTGTCAGAGCGCTGCACCGTGGCACGCTGACAGTGCACTGCACCGCGGCACGCTGTCAATACGCTGCTCCGGGACACGCTGTCAGTGCCCTGCTCCGGGACATGCAGTCAGTGCGCTGCACCGGGACATGCTGTCAGTGCACTGCCCGAGGACACACTGTCAGTGCACTGCTCCGGGACACGCTGTCAGTGCACTGCCCGAGGACACACTCTCAGTGCACTGCTCCGGGACACGCTGTCAGTGTACTGCTCTGGGACACGCTGTCAGGGTACTGCTCTGGGACACGCTGTCAGGGTACTGCTCCGGAACACGCTGTCAGTGCACTGCTCTGGGACACGCTATCAGTGCACTACTCTGGGACACGTTGTCAGTGCACTGCTCTGGGGCACGCTGTCAGTGCCCTGTTCCGGGACACACTGTCAGTGCACTGCTCCGGGACACGCTGTCAGTGCCCTGCTCTGGGACACGCTGTCAATGCACTGCCCAAGGACACACTGTCAGTGCAATGCTCCAGGACACATTGTCAGTGCACTGCCCGAGGACACACTGTCAGTGTACTGCTCCGGGACACGCTGTCAGGGTACTGCTCCGGAACACGCTGTCAGTGCAATGCTCCGGGACACGCTGTCAGTGCGCTGCTCCAGGACACACTGTCAGTGTACTGCACTGGGACCCGCTGTCAGTGCACTGATCCGGGACACGCTGTCAATGCACTGCCCGAGGACACACTGTCAGTGCACTGCCCGAGGACACACTCTCAGTGCACTGCTCCGGGACACGCTGTCAGGGTACTGCTCCGGAACACGCTGTCAGTGCACTGCTCTGGGACACGCTATCAGTGCACTGCTCTGGGACACGTTGTCAGTGCACTGCTCTGGGGCACGCTGTCAGTGCCCTGCTCCGGGACACACTGTCAGTGCACTGCTCCGGGACACACTGTCAGTGCCCTGCTCTGGGACACGCTGTCAATGCACTGCCCAAGGACACACTGTCAGTGCAATGCTCCAGGACACATTGTCAGTGCACTGCCCGAGGACACACTGTCAGTGTACTGCTCCGGGACACGCTGTCAGGGTACTGCTCCGGAACACGCTGTCAGTGCAATGCTCCGGGACACGCTGTCAGTGCGCTGCTCCAGGACACACTGTCAGTGTACTGCACTGGGACTCGCTGTCAGTGCACTGATCCGGGACACGCTGTCAGTGCACTGCCCGAGGACACACTGTCAGTGCACTGCTCCAGGACACGCTGTCAGTGCACTGCCCGAGGACACACTGTCAGTGCACTGCTCCGGGACACGCTGTCAGTGTACTGCTCCGGAACACGCTCTCAGTGCAATGCTCTGGGACACGCTATCAGTGCACTGCTCTGGGACACGTTGTCAGTGCACTGCTCCAGTACACGCTCTCAGTGTGCTGCTCCGGGCCACGCTGTCAGTGCACTGCTCCGGGACACACTGTCAGTGCACTGCTCCGGGACACACTGTCAGTGCCCTGCTCTGGGACACGCTGTCAATGCACTGCCCAAGGACACACTGTCAGTGCAATGCTCCAGGACACATTGTCAGTGCACTGCCCGAGGACACACTGTCAGTGTACTGCTCCGGGACACGCTGTCAGGGTACTGCTCCGGAACACGCTGTCAGTGCAATGCTCTGGGACACGCTATCAGTGCACTGCTCTGGGACACGTTGTCAGTGCACTGCTCCAGTACACGCTCTCAGTGTGCTGCTCCGGGCCACGCTGTCAGTGCCCTGCTCCGGGACACACTGTCAGTGCACTGCTCCGGGACACACTGTCAGTGCCCTGCTCTGGGACACGCTGTCAATGCACTGCCCAAGGACACACTGTCAGTGCAATGCTCCAGGACACATTGTCAGTGCACTGCCCGAGGACACACTGTCAGTGTACTGCTCCGGGACACGCTGTCAGGGTACTGCTCCGGAACACGCTGTCAGTGCAATGCTCCGGGACACGCTGTCAGTGCGCTGCTCCAGGACACACTGTCAGTGTACTGCACTGGGACTCGCTGTCAGTGCACTGATCCGGGACACGCTGTCAGTGCACTGCCCGAGGACACACTGTCAGTGCACTGCTCCAGGACACGCTGTCAGTGCACAGCATAAGGGCATGCTGTCAGTGCGCTGCTGCGGGACACGCTGTCAATGCGTTTCTCCATGACACGCTGTCAATGCACTGCTGCGGGACACACAGTCAGTGCACTGCCCCAGGACATGCTGTCAGTGCACTTCTCCAGGACACGCTATCAGTGAACTGCTCCGGGACACGTTGTCAGTGCACTGCTCTGGGGCACGCTGTCAGTGCCCTGCTCCGGGACACGCTGTCAGTGCACTGCCCGAGGACACACTGTCAGTGCAGTCCCGAGGACACGCTGTCAGTGTACTGCTCCGGGACACGCTGTCATGGCACTGCTCCGGGCCACGCTGTCATGGCACTGCTCCGGGACACGCTGTCAGTGCACTGCTGCGGGACACGCTGTTAATACGCTGCTCCGGGACACGCTGTCAATGCGCTGCTCCGGTACACGCTGTCAGTGTGCTGCTCTGGGGCACGCTGTCAGTGCCCTGCTCCGGGACACGCTGTTAATACGCTGCTCCGGGACACGCTGTCAGTGTGCTGCTCCGGGACACACTGTCAGTGCACTACCCGAGGACACACTGTCAGTGCACTGCTCCGGTCCACACTGTGAGTGCACTGCTCCGGGCCACGCTGTCATGGCACTGCTCCGGGACACGCTGTCAATGCACTGCTCCGGGACACGCTGTCAATGCACTGCTCTGGGACACGCTGTCAGTGCACTGCACTGGGACACGGGGTCAGTTTCCGGCTCCAGGATTTGCTGTCAGCGCACTGCTCTGGGACACGCTGTCAGTGCACTGCTCCAGAACACAATGTCAGTACACTGCTCCAGGACTCACTGTCAGTGCACTGGTCCGGGACACGCTGTCAGTTCCCTGCTCCAGGACTCACTGTCAGCGCACTGCTCCGGGACACGCTGTCAGTGCGCTGCTCCAGGACACACTGTCTGTTCCCTGCTCCAGAACATACTGTCAGGGTCCTGCTCCGGGACACAGTGTCAGTGCGCTGCTTTAGAACATGCTGTCAGTGCGCTGCTTCGGGACACACTGACAATGCGGTGCTCCAGGACACGCTGTCGGTGCACTATTCCGGGACACACTGTCAGTGCACTGCTTTAGAACACGCTGTCAGTGCACTGCTCCGGGACCCGCTGTCAGAGCGCTGCTCCGGGACACGCTGTCAGAGCGCTGCTCCGGGACACACTGTCAGTCACTTCTCCGGGACACAAAGTCAATGCGCTGCTCCGGGACACGCTGTCAATGTCCGGCTCCAGGACACGCTGTCAATGCACTGCTCCGGGACACGCTGTCAGTGCACTGCTCTGGGACACGCTATCAGTGCACTGCTCTGGGACACGTTGTCAGTGCACTGCTCTGGGGCACGCTGTCAGTGCCCTGCTCCGGGACACACTGTCAGTGCACTGCTCCGGGACACGCTGTCAATGCACTGCCGAAGGACACACTGTCAGTGCAATGCTCCAGGACACATTGTCAGTGCACTGCCCGAGGACACACTGTCAGTGTACTGCTCCGGGACACGCTGTCAGGGTACTGCTCTGGAACACGCTGTCAGTGCAATGCTCCGGGACACGCTGTCAGTGCGCTGCTCCAGGACACACTGTCAGTGTACTGCACTGGGACCCGCTGTCAGTGCACTGATCCGGGACACGCTGTCAGTGCACTGCCCGAGGACACACTGTCAGTGCACTGCTCCGGGACACGCTGTCAGTGCACTGCCCGAGGACACACTGTCAGTGCACTGCTCCGGGACACGCTGTCAGTGTACTGCTCCGGAACACGCTGTCAGTGCAATGCTCCGGGACACGCTGTCAGTGTACTGCTCCAGTACACGCTCTCAGTGTGCTGCTCCGGGCCACGCTGTCAGTGCACTGCTCCGGACACGCTGTCAGTGCACAGCATAAGGGCATGCTGTCAGTGCACTGCTCCGGGACACGCTGTCAATGCACTTCTCCGGGACACACTGTCAGTGCACTGCCCCAGGACATGCTGTCAGTGCACTTCTCCGGGACACACTGTCAGTGTACTGCACTGGGACCCACTGTCAGTGCACTGCTCCGGGACACGCTGTCAGTGTACTGCACTGGGATCCGCTGTCAGTGCACTGATTCGGGACACGCTGTCAGTGCACTGCCCGAGGACACACTGTCAGTGCACTGCTCCGGGACACGCTGTCAGTGTACTGCTCCGGAACACGCTGTCAGTGCAATGCTCCGGGACACGCTGTCAGTGCGCTGCTCCAGGACACACTGTCAGTGAACTGCACTGAGACCCGCTGACAGTGCACTGATCCGGGACACACTGTCAGCGTACTACACTTGGACCCGCTGTCAGTGCACTGCTCCAGGATGCCATGTCATTGCACTGCTCCAGTACACGCTCTCAGTGTGCTGCTCTGGGCCACGCTGTTAGTGCACTGCTCCGGACACGCTGTCAGTGCACAGCACCAGGGCATGCTGTCAGTGCACTGCTGCGGGACACGCTGTCAATGCGTTTCTCCGGGACACGCTGTCAATGCGTTGCTCCAGGACACGCTGTCAATGCACTGCTGCGGGACACACAGTCAGTGCACTGCTCCGGGACACGCTGTCAATGCGTTGCTCCAGGACACGCTGTCAATGCGCTGCTCCAGGACACGCTGTCGGCGCACTGCTCCAGGGACACGCTGTCTGTGCACTATTCCGGGACACGCTGTCAGTGCTCTGCTCCGGGACACCTGTCAATGCACTGCCCAAGGTCACACTGTCAGTGCGCTGCTCCGGGACACACTGTCAGTGTACTGCACTGGGACCCACTGTCAGTGCACTGCTCCGGGACACGCTGTCAATGTACTGCTCCGGAACACGCTGTCAGTGCACTGCTCTTGGACACGCTGTCAGTGCGCTGCTCCGGGACACGCTGTCAATGCGCTGCTCCGGGACTCAATGTCAGTGCACTGCTCTGGGACACGCTGTCAGTGCACTGCTCTGGGACACGCTGTCAGTGCGCTGCTCCGGGACACGCTGTCAATGCGCTGCTCCGGGACACACTGTCTGTGCACTGCTCCTGGACACGCTGTCAGTGCACTGCACCGCGGCACGCTGTCAATACGCTGCTCCGGGACACGCTGTCAGTGTGCTGCTCTGGGGCACGCTGTCAGTGCCCTGCTCCTCGACATGCAGTCAGTGCGCTGCACCGGGACATGCTGTCAGTGCACTGCCCGAGGACACACTGTCAGTGCACTGCTCCGGGACACGCTGTCAGTGCACTGCCCGAGGACACACTCTCAGTGCACTGCTCCGGGACACGCTGTCAGTGTACTGCTCCGGGACACGCTGTCAGGGTACTGCTCCGGAACACGCTGTCAGTGCACTGCTCTGGGACACGCTATCAGTGCACTGCTCTGGGACACGTTGTCAGTGCACTGCTCTGGGGCACGCTGTCAGTGCCCTGCTCCGGGACACACTGTCAGTGCACTGCTCCGGGACACGCTGTCAGTGCCCTGCTCTGGGACACGCTGTCAATGCACTGCCCAAGGACACACTGTCAGTGCAATGCTCCAGGACACATTGTCAGTGCACTGCCCGAGGACACACTGTCAGTGTACTGCTCCAGGACCCGCTGTCAGGGTACTGCTCCGGAACACGCTGTCAGTGCACTGATGCGGGACACGCTGTCAGTGCACTGCCCGAGGACACACTGTCAGTGCACTGCTCCGGGACACGCTGTCAGTGCACTGCCCGAGGACACACTGTCAGTGCACTGCTCCGGGACACGCTGTCAGTGTACTGCTCCGGAACACGCTGTCAGTGCAATGCTCTGGGACACGCTGTCAGTGCGCTGCTCCAGGACACACTGTCAGTGCACTGCCCGAGGACACACTGTCAGTGTACTGCTCCAGTACACGCTCTCAGTGTGCTGCTCCGGGCCACGCTGTCAGTGCACTGCTCCGGACACGCTGTCAGTGCACAGCATAAGGGCATGCTGTCAGTGCGCTGTTGCGGGACACGCTGTCAATGCGTATCTCCAGGACACGCTGTCAATGCACTGCTGCGGGACACACTGTCAATGCACTGCTCCGGGACACGCTGTCAGCGCACTGCTCTGGGACACGCTATCAGTGCACTGCTCTGGGACACGTTGTCAGTGCACTGCTCTGGGGCACGCTGTCAGTGCCCTGCTCCGGGACACACTGTCAGTGCACTGCTCCGGGACACGCTGTCAATGCACTGCCCAAGGACACACTGTCAGTGCAATGCTCCAGGACACATTTTCAGTGCACTGCCCGAGGACACACTGTCAGTGTACTGCTCCGGGACACGCTGTCAGGGTACTGCTCCGGAACACGCTGTCAGTGCAATGCTCCGGGCCACGCTGTCAGTGCACTGCTCCGGACACGCTGTCAGTGCACAGCATAAGGGCATGCTGTCAGTGCGCTGCTGCGGGACACGCTGTCAATGCGTTTCTCCAGGACACGCTGTCAATGCACTGCTGCGGGACACACTGTCAGTGCACTGCTCCGGGACACGCTGTCAATGCACTGCTCCGGGACACGCTGTCAGTGCACTGCTCTGGGACACGCTATCAGTGCACTGCTCTGGGACACGTTGTCAGTGCACTGCTCTGGGGCACGCTGTCATTGCCCTGCTCCGGGACACACTGTCAGTGCACTGCTCCGGGACACGCTGTCAATGCACTGCCCAAGGACACACTGTCAGTGCAATGCTCCAGGACACATTGTCAGTGCACTGCCCGAGGACACACTGTCAGTGTACTGCTCCGGGACACGCTGTCAGGGTACTGCTCCGGAACACGCTGTCAGTGCAATGCTCCGGGACACGCTGTCAGTGCGCTGCTCCAGGACACACTGTCAGTGTACTGCACTGGGACCCGCTGTCAGTGCACTGATCCGGGACACGCTGTCAGTGCACTGCCCGAGGACACACTGTCAGTGCACTGCTCCGGGACACGCTGTCAGTGCACTGCCCGAGGACACACTGTCAGTGCACTGCTCCGGGACACGCTGTCAGTGCACTGCTCCGGGACATGCTGTCAGTGCGCTGCTCCAGGACACACTGTCAGTGCACTGCTCCGGGACACGCTGTCAGTGTACTGCTCCAGTACACGCTCTCAGTGTGCTGCTCCGGGCCACGCTGTCAGTGCACTGCTCCGGACACGCTGTCAGTGCACAGCATAAGGGCATGCTGTCAGTGCGCTGCTGCGGGACACGCTGTCAATGCGTTTCTCCAGGACACGCTGTCAATGCACTGCTGCGGGACACACAGTCAGTGCACTGCTCCGGGACACGCTGTCAATGCACTGCTCCGGGACACACTGTCAGTGCACTGCCCCAGGACATGCTGTCAGTGCACTTCTCCGGGACACGCTATCAGTGAACTGCTCCGGGACACGTTGTCAGTGCACTGCTCTGGGGCACGCTGTCAGTGCCCTGCTCCGGGACACGCTGTCAGTGCACTGCCCGAGGACACACTGTCAGTGCAGTCCCGAGGACACGCTGTCAGTGTACTGCTCCGGGACACGCTGTCATGGCACTGCTCCGGGCCACGCTGTCATGGCACTGCTCTGGGACACGCTGTCAGTGCACTGCTGCGGGACACGCTGTTAATGCGCTGCTCCGGTACACGCTGTCAGTGTGCTGCTCTGGGGCACGCTGTCAGTGCCCTGCTCCGGGACACGCTGTCAGTGCACTGCCCGAGGACACACTCTCAGTGCACTGCTCCGGGACACGCTGTCAGTGTACTGCTCCGGGACACGCTGTCAGTGTACTGCACCGGAACACGCTGTCAGTGCACTGCTCTGGGACACGCTATCAGTGCACTGCTCTGGGACACGTTGTCAGTGCACTGCTCTGGGGCACGCTGTCAGTGCCCTGCTCCGGGACACACTGTCAGTGCACTGTTACGGGACACGCTGTCAGTGCCCTGCTCTGGGACACGCTGTCAATGCACTGCCCAAGGACACACTGTCAGTGCAATGCTCCGGGACACGCTGTCAGTGCATTGTTCCGGGACACGCTGTCAGTGCACTGCCCAAGGTCACACTGTCAGTGCGCTGCTCCGGGACACACTGTCAGTGTACTGCACTGGGACCCACTGTCAGTGCACTGCTCCGGGACACGCTGTCAGTGTACTGCACTGGGACCCGCTGTCAGTGCACTGATTCGGGACACGCTGTCAGTGCACTGCCCGAGGACACACTGTCAGTGCGCTGCTCCGGGACACACTGTCAGTGTACTGCACTGGGACCCACTGTCAGTGCACTGCTCCGGGACACGCTGTCAGTGTACTGCACTGGGACCCGCTGTCAGTGCACTGATTCGGGACACGCTGTCAGTGCACTGCCCGAGGACACACTGTCAGTGCACTGCTCCGGGACACGCTGTCAGTGTACTGCTCCGGAACACGCTGTCAGTGCAATGCTCCGGGACACGCTGTCAGTGCGCTGCTCCAGGACACACTGTCAGCGTACTACACTTGGACCCGCTGTCAGTGCACTGCTCCAGGATGCCATGTCATTGCACTGCTCCAGTACACGCTCTCAGTGTGCTGCTCTGGGCCACGCTGTTAGTGCACTGCTCCGGACACGCTGTCAGTGCACAGCACCAGGGCATGCTGTCAGTGCACTGCTGCGGGACACGCTGTCAATGCGTTTCTCCGGGACACGCTGTCAATGCGTTGCTCCAGGACACGCTGTCAATGCACTGCTGCGGGACACACAGTCAGTGCACTGCTCCGGGACACGCTGTCAATGCACTGCTCCGGGACACACTGTCAGTGCACTGCTCCGGGACACGCTGTCAATGCGTTGCTCCAGGACACGCTGTCAATGCGCTGCTCCAGGACACGCTGTCGGCGCACTGCTCCAGGGACACGCTGTCTGTGCACTATTCCGGGACACGCTGTCAGTGCTCTGCTCCGGGACACCTGTCAATGCACTGCCCAAGGTCACACTGTCAGTGCGCTGCTCCGGGACACACTGTCAGTGTACTGCACTGGGACCCACTGTCAGTGCACTGCTCCGGGACACGCTGTCAATGTACTGCTCCGGAACACGCTGTCAGTGCACTGCTCTGGGACACGCTGTCAGTGCGCTGCTCCGGGACACGCTGTCAATGCGCTGCTCCGGGACTCAATGTCAGTGCACTGCTCCGGGACACGCTGTCAGTGCACTGCTCTGGGACACGCTGTCAGTGCGCTGCTCCGGGACACGCTGTCAATGCGCTGCTCCGGGACACACTGTCTGTGCACTGCTCCCGGACACGCTGTCAGTGCACTGCACCGCGGCACGCTGTCAATACGCTGCTCCGGGACACGCTGTCAGTGTGCTGCTCTGGGGCACGCTGTCAGTGCCCTGCTCCGGGACATGCAGTCAGTGCGCTGCACCGGGACATGCTGTCAGTGCACTGCCCGAGGACACACTGTCAGTGCACTGCTCCGGGACACGCTGTCAGTGCACTGCCCGAGGACACACTCTCAGTGCACTGCTCCGGGACACGCTGTCAGTGCGCTGCTCCAGGACACACTGTCAGTGCACTGCTCCGGACACGCTGTCAGTGCACAGCATAAGGGCATGCTGTCAGTGCGCTGCTGCGGGACACGCTGTCAATGCGTTTCTCAAGGACACGCTGTCAATGCACTGCTGCGGGACACACTGTCAGTGCACTGCTCCGGGACACGCTGTCAATGCACTGCTTCGGGACACACTGTCAGTGCACTGCCCCAGGACATGCTGTCAGTGCACTTCTCCGGGACACGCTATCAGTGAACTGCTCCGGGACACGTTGTCAGTGCACTGCTCTGGGGCACGCTGTCAGTGCCCTGCTCCGGGACACGCTGTCAGTGCACTGCCCGAGGACACACTGTCAGTGCAGTCCCGAGGACACGCTGTCAGTGTACTGCTCCGGGACACGCTGTCATGGCACTGCTCCGGGCCACGCTGTCATGGCACTGCTCCGGGACACGCTGTCAGTGCACTGCTGCGGGACACGCTGTTAATACGCTGCTCCGGGACACGCTGTCAATGCGCTGCTCCGGTACACGCTGTCAGTGTGCTGCTCTGGGGCACGCTGTCAGTGCCCTGGTCCGGGACATGCTGTCAGTGCACTGCCCGAGGACACACTGTCATTGCACTGCTCCGGGACACGCTGTCAGTGCACTGCCCGAGGACACACTCTCAGTGCACTGCTCCGGGACACGCTGTCAGTGTACTGCTCCGGGACACGCTGTCAGTGTACTGCACCGGAACACGCTGTCAGTGCACTGCTCTGGGACACGCTATCAGTCCACTGCTCTGGGACACGTTGTCAGTGCACTGCTCTGGGGCACGCTGTCAGTGCCCTGCTCCGGGACACACTGTCAGTGCACTGTTACGGGACACGCTGTCAGTGCCCTGCTCTGGGACACGCTGTCAATGCACTGCCCAAGGACACACTGTCAGTGCAATGCTCCGGGACACGCTGTCAGTGCATTGTTCCGGGACACGCTGTCAGTGCACTCCTCCAGGACACGCTGTCAATGCACTGCCCAAGGTCACACTGTCAGTGCGCTGCTCCGGGACACACTGTCAGTGTACTGCACTGGGACCCACTGTCAGTGCACTGCTCCTGGACACGCTGTCAGTGTACTGCACTGGGACCCGCTGTCAGTGCACTGATTCGGGACACGCTGTCAGTGCACTGCCCGAGGACACACTGTCAGTGCACTGCTCCGGGACACGCTGTCAGTGTACTGCTCCGGAACACGCTGTCAGTGCAATGCTCCGGGACACGCTGTCAGTGCGCTGCTCCAGGACACACTGTCAGTGTACTGCACTGAGACCCGCTGTCAGTGCACTGATCCGGGACACACTGTCAGCGTACTACACTTGGACCCGCTGTCAGTGCACTGCTCCAGGATGCCATGTCATTGCACTGCTCCAGTACACGCTCTCAGTGTGCTGCTCTGGGCCACGCTGTTAGTGCACTGCTCCGGACACGCTGTCAGTGCACAGCACCAGGGCATGCTGTCAGTGCACTGCTGCGGGACACGCTGTCAATGCGTTTCTCCGGGACACGCTGTCAATGCGTTGCTCCAGGACACGCTGTCAATGCACTGCTGCGGGACACACAGTCAGTGCACTGCTCCGGGACACGCTGTCAATGCACTGCTCCGGGACACACTGTCAGTGCACTGCTCCGGGACACGCTGTCAATGCGTTGCTCCAGGACACGCTGTCAATGCGCTGCTCCAGGACACGCTGTCGGCGCACTGCTCCAGGGACACGCTGTCTGTGCACTATTCCGAGACACGCTGTCAGTGCTCTGCTCCGGGACACCTGTCAATGCACTGCCCAAGGTCACACTGTCAGTGCGCTGCTCCGGGACACACTGTCAGTGTACTGCACTGGGACCCACTGTCAGTGCACTGCTCCGGGACACGCTGTCAATGTACTGCTCCGGAACACGCTGTCAGTGCACTGCTCTGGGACACGCTGTCAGTGCGCTGCTCCGGGACACGCTGTCAATGCGCTGCTCCGGGACTCAATGTCAGTGCACTGCTCCGGGACACGCTGTCAGTGCACTGCTCTGGGACACGCTGTCAGTGCGCTGCTCCGGGACACGCTGTCAATGCGCTGCTCCGGGACACACTGTCTGTGCACTGCTCCCGGACACGCTGTCAGTGCACTGCACCGCGGCACGCTGTCAATACGCTGCTCCGGGACACGCTGTCAGTGTGCTGCTCTGGGGCACGCTGTCAGTGCCCTGCTTCGGGACATGCAGTCAGTGCGCTGCACCGGGACATGCTGTCAGTGCACTGCCCGAGGACACACTGTCAGTGCACTGCTCCGGGACACGCTGTCAGTGCACTGCCCGAGGACACACTCTCATTGCACTGCTCCGGGACACGCTGTCAGTGTACTGCTCCGGGACACGCTGTCAGGGTACTGCTCCGGAACACGCTGTCAGTGCACTGCTCTGGGACACGCTATCAGTGCACTGCTCTGGGACACGTTGTCAGTGCACTGCTCTGGGGCACGCTGTCAGTGCCCTGCTCCGGGACACACTGTCAGTGCACTGCTCCGGGACATGCTGTCAGTGCCCTGCTCTGGGACACGCTGTCAATGCACTGCCCAAGGACACACTGTCAGTGCAATGCTCCAGGACACATTGTCAGTGCACTGCCCGAGGACACACTGTCAGTGTACTGCTCCGGGACCCGCTGTCAGGGTACTGCTCCGGAACACGCTGTCAGTGCAATGCTCCGGGACACGCTGTCAGTGCGCTGCTCCAGGACACACTGTCAGTGTACTGCACTGGGACCCGCTGTCAGTGCACTGATCCGGGACACGCTGTCAGTGCACTGCCCGAGGACACACTGTCAGTGCACTGCTCCGGGACACGCTGTCAGTGCACTGCCCGAGGACACACTGTCAGTGCACTGCTCCGGGACACGCTGTCAGTGTACTGCTCCGGAACACGCTGTCAGTGCAATGCTCCAGGACACGCTGTCAGTGCGCTGCTCCGGGACACGCTGTCAGTGCACTGCCCGAGGACACACTGTCAGTGCACTGCTCCGGGACACGCTGTCAGTGCACTGCCCGAGGACACACTGTCAGTGCACTGCTCCGGGACACGCTGTCAGTGTACTGCTCCGGAACACGCTGTCAGTGCAATGCTCCGGGACACGCTGTCAGTGCGCTGCTCCAGGACACACTGTCAGTGCACTGCTCCGGGACACACTGTCAGTGTACTGCTCCAGTACACGCTCTCAGTGTGCTGCTCCGGTACACGCTCTCAGTGCACTGCTCCGGACACGCTGTCAGTGCACAGCATAAGGGCATGCTGTCAGTGCGCTGCTGCGGGACACGCTGTCAATGCGTTTCTCCAGGACACGCTGTCAATGCACTGCTGCGGGACACACTGTCAGTGCACTGCTCCGGGACACGCTGTCAATGCACTGCTTCGGGACACACTGTCAGTGCACTGCCCCAGGACATGCTGTCAGTGCACTTCTCCGGGACACGCTATCAGTGAACTGCTCCGGGACACGTTGTCAGTGCACTGCTCTGGGGCACGCTGCCAGTGCCCTGCTCCGGGACACGCTGTCAGTGCACTGCCCGAGGACACACTGTCAGTGCAGTCCCGAGGACACGCTGTCAGTGTACTGCTCCGGGACACGCTGTCATGGCACTGCTCCGGGCCACGCTGTCATGGCACTGCTCCGGGACACGCTGTCAGTGCACTGCTGCGGGACACGCTGTTAATACGCTGCTCCGGGACACGCTGTCAATGCGCTGCTCCGGTACACGCTGTCAGTGTGCTGCACTGGGGCACGCTGTCAGTGCCCTGGTCCGGGACATGCTGTCAGTGCACTGCCCGAGGACACACTCTCAGTGCACTGCTCCGGGACACGCTGTCAGTGTACTGCTCCGGGACACGCTGTCAGTGTACTGCACCGGAACACGCTGTCAGTGCACTGCTCTGGGACACGCTATCAGTCCACTGCTCTGGGACACGTTGTCAGTGCACTGCTCTGGGGCACGCTGTCAGTGCCCTGCTCCGGGACACACTGTCAGTGCACTGTTACGGGACACGCTGTCAGTGCCCTGCTCTGGGACACGCTGTCAATGCACTGCCCAAGGACACACTGTCAGTGCAATGCTCCGGGACACGCTGTCAGTGCATTGTTCCGGGACACGCTGTCAGTGCACTCCTCCAGGACACGCTGTCAATGCACTGCCCAAGGTCACACTGTCAGTGCGCTGCTCCGGGACACACTGTCAGTGTACTGCACTGGGACCCACTGTCAGTGCACTGCTCCTGGACACGCTGTCAGTGTACTGCACTGGGACCCGCTGTCAGTGCACTGATTCGGGACACGCTGTCAGTGCACTGCCCGAGGACACACTGTCAGTGCACTGCTCCGGGACACGCTGTCAGTGTACTGCTCCGGAACACGCTGTCAGTGCAATGCTCCGGGACACGCTGTCAGTGCGCTGCTCCAGGACACACTGTCAGTGTACTGCACTGAGACCCGCTGTCAGTGCACTGATCCGGGACACACTGTCAGCGTACTACACTTGGACCCGCTGTCAGTGCACTGCTCCAGGATGCCATGTCATTGCACTGCTCCAGTACACGCTCTCAGTGTGCTGCTCTGGGCCACGCTGTTAGTGCACTGCTCCGGACACGCTGTCAGTGCACAGCACCAGGGCATGCTGTCAGTGCACTGCTGCGGGACACGCTGTCAATGCGTTTCTCCGGGACACGCTGTCAATGCGTTGCTCCAGGACACGCTGTCAATGCACTGCTGCGGGACACACAGTCAGTGCACTGCTCCGGGACACGCTGTCAATGCACTGCTCCGGGACACACTGTCAGTGCACTGCTCCGGGACACGCTGTCAGTGCACTGCTGCGGGACACGCTGTCAATGCGTTGCTCCAGGACACGCTGTCAATGCGCTGCTCCAGGACACGCTGTCGGCGCACTGCTCCAGGGACACGCTGTCTGTGCACTATTCCGGGACACGCTGTCAGTGCTCTGCTCCGGGACACCTGTCAATGCACTGCCCAAGGTCACACTGTCAGTGCGCTGCTCCGGGACACACTGTCAGTGTACTGCACTGGGACCCACTGTCAGTGCACTGCTCTGGGACACGCTGTCAGTGCGCTGCTCCGGGACACGCAGTCAATGCGCTGCTCCGGGACTCAATGTCAGTGCACTGCTCCGGGACACGCTGTCAGTGCACTGCTCTGGGACACGCTGTCAGTGCGCTGCTCCGGGACACGCTGTCAATGCGCTGCTCCGGGACACACTGTCTGTGCACTGCTCCTGGACACGCTGTCAATGCACTGCTCCGGGACACGCTGTCAGTGCACTGCTCCGGGACACGCTGTCAGTGCAGTGCTCCGGGACACGCGTCTGTGCACTGCTCCGGGACACGCTGTCAATGCACTGCTCCGGGACACGCTGTCAGTGCACTGCTCTGGGACACGCTGTCAGTGCGCTGCTCCGGGACACACTGTCAGTGCAGTGCTCCAGGACACGCGTCTGTGCACTGCTCCGGGACACGCTGTCAATGCACTGCTCCGGGACACGCTGTCAGTGCACTGCTCTGGGACACGCTGTCAGTGCGCTGCTCCGGGACACACTGTCTGTGCACTGCTCCGGGACAGGATGTCAATGCACTTCTCAAGGAAACGCTGTCAGTGCACTGCTCTGGGGCACGCTGTCAGTGCCCTGCTCGGGGAAACACTATCAGTGCACTGCTCCGGGACACGCTGTCAGTGCACAACGCCAGAACACACTGGCAATGCTCTGCTCCGGGACTCAATGTCAGTGAACTACTCCGGGACCCGTTGTCAGTGCAGTGCTGCGGGACACGCTGTCAGTGCAATGCTCAGGGACACGCAGTCAATGCACTGCTCCGGGACACGCAGTCAATGCACTGCTCCGGGACACGCTGTCAGTGCACTCCCAAAACACGCTGTCAGTGCGCTGCTCCGGGACACTCCGTCAAAGCATGGCTCCATGGTTCACTGTCAGTGCACTGCTCCGGGACACACTGTCAGTGCACTGCTCCGGAACCCGCTCTCAGTGCGCTGCTCCGGGACACGCTGTCAGTGCACTGCTCTGGGACACACTCTCAATGCGCTGCTCCGGGACACGCTGTCAGTGTACTGCTCCGGAACACGCTGTCAGTGCACTGCTCCGGGACACGCTATCAGTGCACTGCTCTGGGACACGTTGTCAGTGCACTGCTCCGGGACATGCTGTCAGTGCACTGCTCCGGGACACGCTATCAGTGCACTGCTCTGGGACACGCTGTCAGTGCGCTGCACCGGGACATGCTGTCAGTGCAATGCTCATGGACACGCTGTTAATGCACTGCTCTGTGACTCACTGTCAGTGCACTGCCCCTGGACACGTTGTCAGTGCACTGCTCCGGAACACGCTTTCAGTGCACTGCTCCGGGACACGCTATCAGTGCACTGTTCTGGGACACGTTGTCAGTGCACTGCTCTGGGGCACGCTGTCAGTGCCCTGCTCCGGGACATGCTGTCAGTGCACTGCCCGAGGACACACTGTCAGTGCACTGCTCCGGGACACACTGTCAGTGTACTGCTCCTGGACACGCTGTCAGTGCACTGCTCCGAGACACACTGTCAATGCACTGCTCCGGGACACGCTGTCAGTGTGCTGCTCTAGGACACGCTGTCAGTGTACTGCTCCTGGACACGCTGTCAGTGCACTGCTCCGGGACACACTGTCAGTGTACTGCTCCTGGACACGCTGTCAGTGCACTGCTCCGAGACACACTGTCAATGCACTGCTCCGGGACACGCTGTCAGTGTGCTGCTCTAGGACACGCTGTCAATGCACTGCTCCGGGACACGCTGTCTGTGCACTGCTCCGGGACACTCTGTCAGTGCGCTGCTCCGGGACACGCTGTCAGTGCAATGCTCAGGGACACGCTGTTAATGCGCTGCTCTGTGACTCACTGTCAGTGCAATGCTCTGGGACACGCTGTCAGTGCGCTGCTCCGGGACACGCTGTCAAAGCATGGCTCCATGGTTCACTGTCAGTGCACTGCTCTGGGACACACTGTCTGTGCACTGCTCCGAGACACACTGTCAATGCACTGCTCCGGGACACGCTGTCAATGCACTGCTCCGGGTCACGCTGTCAGTGCACTGCTCCGAGACACACTGTCAATGCACTGCTCCGGGACACACTGTCAGTGTGCTGCTCTAGGACACGCTGTCAATGCACTGCTCCGGGACACGCTGTCAATGTACTGCTCCGGGACACGCTGTCTGTGCGCTGCTCCAGGACACACTGTCAGTGTGCTGCTCTAGGACACGCTGTCAATGTACTGCTCCGGGACACGCTGTCTGTGTGCTGCTCAAGGGCACACTGTCAGTGCAAAGCTCAGGACATGCTGTCAATGCACTGCTCCGGGACACGATGTCAATGCGCTGCTCTGGGACACGCTGTCAGTGCACTGCTCCGGGACACGCTGTCAATGCACTGCTCCGAGACACACTGTCAGTGCGCTGCTCCAGGACACGCTGTCAATGCACTGTTCCTGGACACGCTGTCAATGCACTGCTCCGAGACACACTGTCAAAGCATGGCTCCATGGTTCACTGTCAGTGCACTGCTCTGGGACACGCTGTCATGGCACTGCTCCGGGACACACTGTCATGTCACAGCTCCGGGATACACTGTCAGTGCGCTGCTCTGGGACGCTTTGTCAAAGCATGGCTCCATGGTTCACTGTCAGTGCACTGCTCCGGGACACTCTGTCATGGCACTGCTCTGGGACTCACTGTCATGGCACTGCTCTGGGACACGCTGTCAATGCACTGCTCCGGGACACGCTGTCAGTGTACTGCTCCTGGACACGCTGTCAGTGCACTGCTCCGGGACACGCTGTCAGTGTACTGCTCCGGGACATGCTGTCATTGCACTGCTCCGGGACACGCTGTCAGTGTACTGCTCCGGGACACGCTGTCAGTGTACTGCTCCGGGACACGCTGTCCGTGCACTGCTCCGGGACACGCTGTCAGTGCGCTGCTGCGGGACACGCTGTCAGTGCAAAGCTCAGGGACACGCTGTCAATGCACTGCTCTGGGACACGATGTCAATGCGGTGCTCCGGGACACACTGTCAGTGCGCTGCTCCGGGATACACTGTCAGTGCACTGCTCCAACAACGCTGTCAGTGCGCTGCTCCGGGACGCTTTGTCAAAGCATGGGTCCGTGGTTCACTGTCAGTGCACTGCTCCGGGACACTCTTTCATGGCACTGCTCTGGGACTCACTGTCAGTGCACTGCTCTGGGACACGCTGTCAATGCACTGCTCCGGGACACGCTGTCAGTGCGCTGCTCCGGGACACGCTGTCAGTGCGCTGCTCCGGGACACGCTGTCAGTGCACTGCTCTGGGACACGCTGTCAATGCACTGCTCCGGGACACGCTGTCAGTGCGCTGCTCCGGGACACGCTGTCAGTGCACTGCTCTGGGACACGCTGTCAATGCACTGCTCCGGGACACGCTGTCAGTGCGCTGCTCCGGGACACGCTGTCAGTGCGCTGCTCCGGGACACGCTGTCCGTGCACTGCTCCGGGACACGATGTCAATGCGCTGCTCCGGGACACGATGTCAATGCGCTGCTCCGGGACACACTGTCAGTGCGCTGCTCCGGGACACACTGTCAGTGCACTGCTCCGGGACACTCCGTCAAAGCATGGCTCCATGGTTCACTGTCAGTGCACTGCTCCGGGACACGTTGTCATGGCACTGCTCCGGGACACACTGTCATGGCACTGCTCCGGGATACACTGTCAGTGCACTGCTCCAACAACGCTGTCAGTGCGCTGCTCCGGGACACTTTGTCAAAGCATGGCTCCATGGTTCACTGTCAGTGCACTGCTCTGGGACACGCTGTCAATGCACTGCTCTGGGACTCACTGTCAGTGCACAGCACCGGGACACGCTGTCAGTGCACTGCCCAAGGTAACACTGTCTGTGCACTGCTCTGGGTCACACTGGCAGTGCACTGCTCCAGAACACAATGTAAGTGCACTGCTCTGGGACTCACTGTCAGTGCAAAGCTCAGGGACACGCTGTCAATGCACTGCTCTGGGACTCACTGTCAGTGCACAGCTCCGGGACACGCTGTCAGTGCACTGCCCGAGGTAACACTGTCATTGCACTGCTCTGGGTCACACTGGCAGTGCACTGCTCCAGAACACACTTTCAGTGCACTGCTCTGGGACTCACTGTCAGTGCACAGCTCCGGAACACGCTGTCAGTGCACTGCCCAAGGTAACACTGTCAGTACACTGCTCCGGAACACGCTGTCAATGCGCTGCTCCGGGACACGCTGTCAGTTCCCTGCTCCAGGACTCACTGTCAGTGCACTGCTCCGGGACACGCTGTCTGTGCACTGCCCGAGGACACGCTGTCAGTGTAATGCTTCGGGACACGCTGTCAGTGTACTGCTCCGGGACACGCTGTCAGTTCCCTGCTCCAGGACTCACTGTCAGTGCACTGCTTCGGGACACGCTGTCTGTGCACTGCCCAAGGACACGCTGTCAGTGCAATGCTCCGGGACACGCTGTCAGTGCACTGCTCCGGGACATGCTGTCGATGCACTGCTCTGGGACACGCAGTCAGTGCACTGCTCTGGGACACGCTGTCAGTGTGTTGCTCCGGGGCAAGCTGTCAGTGCGCTGCTCCGGGACACGCTGTCAGTGCCCTGCTCTGGGACACGCTGTCAGTGCACTGCTCCTGACACGCTGTCAGTGCACTGCTCCGGGACACACTGTCAGTGCAATGCTCAGGAACCCGCTGTCAATGCACTGCTCCGGAACACGCAGTCAATGCACTGCTCCGGGACACGCAGTCAATGCACTGCTCCGGGACACGCAGTCAATGCACTGCTCCGGGACACGCAGTCAATGCACTGCTCCGGTACACACTGTTAATGCGCTGCTCCGGGACACGCTGTCAGTGTGCTGCTCCGGGACACGCTGTCAGTGCACTGCTCCGGGACACGCTGTCAATGCGCTGCTGCGGGACACGCTGTCAGTGCGCTGCCGCGGGACACGCTGTCAGTGCAAAGCTCAGGGACACGCTGTCAATGCACTGCTCCGGGAAACGATGTCAATGCGCTGCTCTGGGGCACGCTGTCAGTGCACTGCTCTGGGGCACGCTGTCAGTGCGCTGCTCCGGGAGAGACTGTCAATGCGTTGCTCCAGGACACGCTGTAAATACACTGCCCAAGGACACACTGTCAGTGCACTGCTCCGGGACACACTGTCAGTTGCCTGCTCCAGGACACGCTGTCAATGCACTGCCCCAGGACACAATGTCAGTGTACTGCTCCAGGATGCCATGTCATTGCACTGCTCCAGTACACGCTCTCAGTGTGCTGCTCTAGGCCACGCTGTTAGTGCACTGCGCCGGACACGCTGTCAGTGCACAGCCCCAGGGAATGCTGTCAGTGCACTGCTGCGGGACACGCTGTCAATGCAATGCTCCGGGACACGCTGTCAATGCGTTGTTCCAGGGCACGCTGTCATGGCACTGCTCCGGGACACGCTGTCATGGCACTGCTCCGGGACACACTGTCAGTGCAATGCTCAGGGACATGCTGTCAATGCACTGCTCTGTGACTCACTGTCAGTGCACTGCTCCTGGACACGCTGTCAGTGCACTGCTCCGGGACACGCTGTCAGTGCGCTGCTCCGGGACATGCTGTCAGTGCACTGCTCTGTGACCCACTGTCAGTGCACTGCTCCGGGACACGCTGTCAGTGCATTGCTCCGGGACACGCTATCTGTGTGCTGCTCCGGGACACGCTGTCAGTGCGCTGCTCCGGGACACGCTATCTGTGTGCTGCTCCGGGACACGCTGTCAGTGCACTGCCCGAGGACACGCTGTTCAGTGTAATGCTCCGGGACACGCTGTCAGTGCATTGCTCAGGGACACGCTGTCAGTGCACTGCTCCGGGAAACACTGTCAGTGCGCTGCTCATGGACATGCTGTCAATGCACCGCTCTGGGACTCACTGTCAATTCACAGCTCCGGGACACGCTGTCAGTGCACTGCCTGAGGTCACACTGTCAATGCACAGCTCCGGGTCACGCTATCAGTGCACTGCCTGAGGTCACACTGTCAGTGCGCTGCTCCGGGACACGCTGTCAGTGAACTGCTCCGGGTCACGCTGGAAATGCACTGCTCCAGGACACGCTGTCTGTGCGCTGCTCCAGGACACACTGTCAGTGCACTGCTCCGGGACACACTGTCAATGCCCTGCTCCTGGACACGCTGTCAGTGTACTGCTCCTGGACATGCTGTCAGTGCACTGCTCTGGGACACGATATCAGTGCGCTGCTCTGGGACACAAAGTCAATGCGCTGCTCCGGGACACGTTGTCAATCTACTGCTCCGTAACACGCTGTCAGTGCACTGCTCCGGGACACGTTGTCAGTGCACTGCTCTTGGGCACGCTGCCAGTGTACTGCTCCTGGACACACTGCCAGTGTACTGCTCCTGGACACACTGTCAGTGCACAGCTTCGGGACACGCTGTCAGTGCACTGCTCCGGGACACTCTGTCAGCGCGCTGCTCCCGGACACGCTGTCAGTGCAATGCTCAGGGACACACTGTTAATGCACTGCTCTGTGACTCACTGTCAGTGCACTGCTCCTGGACACGCTGTCAATGCACTGCTCCGGGACACGCTGTCAAATCCCTGCTCCAGGACACACTGTCAGTTCACTGCTCTGGGACACACTGTCAGTGCGCTGCTCCGGGACACGCTGTCAATGCATGGCTCCAGGGTTCACTGCCAGTGCACTGCTCCGGGACACACTGTCAGTGCACTGCTCCAGGACACGCTGTCAGTACCCTGCTCCGGAACACGCTGTCAATGCACTGCCCAAGGACACACTGTCAGTGCAATGCTCCGGGACACGCTGTCAGTGCATTGCTCCAGGACACGCTGTCAATGGACTGCCCAAGGAAACACTGTCAGTGCGCTGCTCCGGGACACACTGTCAGTGTACTGCACTGGGACCCACTGTCAGTGCACTGCTCCAGGACACGCTGTCAGTGTACTGCACTGGGACCCACTGTCAGTGCACTGCTCCGGGACATGCTGTCAGTGCACAGCCCGAGGACACACTGTCAGTGCACTGCTCCATTACACGCTGTCAGTACCCTGCTCCGGAACACGCTGTCAATGCACTGCCCAAGGACACACTGTCAGTGCAATGCTCCGGGACACGCTGTCAGTGCAATGCTCCAGGACACGCTGTCAGTGCGCTGCTCCAGGACACGCTGTCAATGGACTGCCCAAGGACACACTGTCAGTGCACTGCTCCGGGACACGCTGTCAGTGCACTGCTCCGGGACACGCTGTCAGTGCAATGCTCCGGGACATGCTGTCAGTGTACTGCTCCGGGACACGCTCTCTGTGCCCTGCTGCGGGACGCTATGTCAGTGCATTGCTCCAGGACACGCTGTCAGTGCACTGCTCCGGGACGCGCAGTCATGGCACTGCTCCGGGACATGCTGTCAGTGCACTGCTCCAGGACGCGCTGTCATGGCACTGCTCTAGGACACGCTGTCAGTGCACTGCTCCGGGACACACTGTCAGTGCAATGCTCAGGGACATGCTATTAATGCACTGCTCTGTGACTCACTGTCAGTGCCCTGCTCCTGGACACGCTGCCAGTGCCCTGCTCTGGGACACGCTGTCAGTGCGCTGCTCCGGTACACGCTGTCAATGCATGGCTCCAGGGTTCACTGTCAGAGCACTGCTCCGGGACACACTGTCAGTGCACTGCTCCGGGACACGCTGTCAGTGCCCTGCTCCAGGACACACTGTCAGTGCAATGCTCCGGGACACGCTGTCAGTGCATTGCTCCGGGACACGCTGTCAGTGTACTGCACTGGGACCCACTGTCAGTGCGCTGTTTCAGGACACACTGTCAGTGCATTGCTCCGGGACACGCTGTCAGTGTACTGCACTGGGACCCACTGTCAGTGCGCTGCTCCGGGACACACTGTCAGTGCACTGCTCCAGGATGCCCTGTCAGTACACTGCTGCGGGACACGGTCTCAGTGCGCTGCTCCGGGACACACTGTCAGTGTACTGCACTGGGACCCACTGTCAGTGCACTGCTCCAGGATGCCCTGTCAGTACACTGCTGCGGGACACGGTCTCAGTGCGCTGCTCCGGGACACACTGTCAGTGTACTGCATTGGCACCCGCTGTCAGTGCACTGCTCCGGGACACACTGTCAGTGCACTGCACTGGGACCCACTGTCAGTGCACTGCTCCAGGATGCCCTGTCAGTACACTGCTGCGGGACACGGTCTCAGTGCGCTGCTCTGGGACACACTGTCAGTGTACTGCACTGGGACCCACTGTCAGTGCACTGCTCCAGGATGCCCTGTCAGTACACTGCTGCGGGACACGCTCTCAGTGCGCTGCTCCGGGATACGCTGTCAGCGCACTGACCCGGGACACACTGTCAATGTACTGCACTGGGACCCGCTGTCATTGCACTGCTCCAGGATGCCATGTCATTGCACTGCTCCAGTACACGCTCTCAGTGTGCTGCTCTGGGCCACGCTGTCAGTGCACTGCTCCGGACACGCTGTCAGTGCACAGCACCAGGGCATGTTGTCAGTGCACTGCTCCGGGACATGCCGTCAATGCGTTGCTCCGGGACACGCTGTCAATTCCCAGCTCCGGGACTCACTGTCAGTGCGCTGCTCATGGTCACGCTGTCAATGCACTGCTCTGGGACTCACTGTCAATTCACAGCTCCGGGACACGCTGTCAGTGCACTGCCTGAGGTCACACTGTCAATTCACAGCTCCGGGACACGCTGTCAGTGCACTGCCTGAGGTCACACTGTCGGTGCACTGCTGCGGGACACGCTGTCAATGCACTGCTCCGGGAGACACTGTCAGTGCACTGCTCCGGGACACGCTGTCAGTGCACTGCTCCGGGACACACTGTCAGTGCACTGCTCCGGGACACGCTGTCAGTGCACTGCTGCGGGACACGCTGTCAATGCGTTGCTCCAGGACACGCTGTCAATGCGCTGCTCCAGGACACGCTGTCGGCGCACTGCTCCAGGACACGCTGTCGGTGCACTATTCCAGGACACGCTGTGAGTGCTCTGCTCCGGGACATGCTGTCAGTGCGCTGCTCTGGGACATGCTGTCAGTGCACTGCCCGAGGACACACTGTCAGTGCAGTCCCGAGGACACGCTGTCAGTGTACTGCTCCGGGACACGCTGTCATGGCACTGCTCCGGGACACGCTGTCATGGCACTGCTCCGGGACACACTGTCAGTGCGCTATTCCGGGACACACAGTCAGTGCAATGCTCAGGGACACGCTGTCAATGCACTGCTCTGTGACTCACTGTCAGTGCACTGCTCCTGGACAGGCTGTCAGTGCACTGCTCCGGGTCACACTGTCAGTGCACTGCTCCGGGACACGCTGTCAGTGCGCTGTTCTGGGACACACTGTCAGTGCAATGCTCAGTGACACGCTGTCAATGCACTGCTCTGTGACTCACTGTCAGTGCACTGCTCCGGGACACACTGTCAGTGCGCTGCTACGGGACACGCTGTCAGTGCGCTGCTCATGGACACGCCGTCAATGCACTGCTCTTTGACACACTGTCAATTCACAGCTCCGGGACACGCTGTCAGTGCACTGCCTGAGGTCACACTGTCAATGCACAGCTCCGGGGCACGTTGTCAGTGCAATGCTACGGGACACGCTGTCAGTGCACTGCACCGGGGCACGCTGGAAATGCACTGCCCCGGGACACGCTTTCTGTGCGCTGCTCTGGGACGTGCTGTCATGGCACTGCTCCGGGACATTCCGTCAGTGCACTGCTCCGGGACATGCCGTCAGTGCACTGCCCGAGGACACACTGTCAATGCACTCCCGAGGACACGCTGTCACTGCACTGCTCTGTGACTCACTGTCAGTGCACTGCTCCTGGACACGCTGTCAATGCACTGCTTGGGACACGCTGTCAAATCCCTGCTCCAGGACACACTGTCAGTGCACTGCTCTGGGACACGCTGTCAGTGCGCTGCTCTGGGACACGCTGTCAATGCATGGCTCCAGGGTTCACTGTCAGTGCACTGCTCCGGGACACACTGTCAGTGTACTGCACTGGGACCCGCTCTCAGTGCGCTGCTCCGGGCCATGCTGTCAGTGCACTGCTCCGGACACGCTGTCAGTGCACAGCACCAGGGCATGCTGTCAGTGCACTGCTGCGGGACACGCTGTCAATGCGTTCGTCCGGGACACTCTGTCAATGCGTTGCTCCGGGACACGCTGTCAATGCACTGCTGTGGGACACGCTGTCAATGCACTGCTCCGGGACACACTGTCAGTGCACTGCCTGAGGTCACACAGTCAATGCACAGCTCCAGGGCACGCTGTCAGAGCGCTGCTCACGGACACGCTGTCACTGCACTGCACCGGGGCACGCAGGAAATGCACTGCTCCGGGAGACACTGTCTGTGCGCTGCTCCGGGACGCGCTGTCATGGCACTGCTCCGGGACATGCTGTCAGTGCACTGCTCCTGGACACGCTGTCAGTGCACTGCTCCGGGTCACACTGTCAGTGCACTGCTCCGTGACACGCTGTCAGTGCGCTGCTCCAGGACACACTGTCAGTGTATTGCACTGGGACCCGCTGTCAGTGCACTGCTCCGGGATGCCATATCATTGCACTGCTCTGGGGCACGCTCTCATTGTGCTGCTCTGGGCCACGCTGTCAGTGCACTGCTCCCGGACACGCTGTCAATGCACTGCTCACGGACACGCCGTCAATGCACTGCTCTGGGACTCACTGTCAATTCACAGCTCTGGGACACGCTTTCAGTGCACTGCCTGAGGTCACACTGTCAGTGCGCTGCTCCGGGACACGCTGTCAGTGAACTGCTCCGGGTCACGCTGGAAATGCACTGCTCCGGGACACGCTGTCTGTGTGCTGCTCCAGGACACACTGTCAGTGCACTGCCCGAGGACACGCTGTCAGTGTAATGCTCCAGGACACGCTATCAGCGCACTGCTCCGGGACACGTTGTCAGTGCACTGCTCTGGGGCACGCTGTCAGTGCCCTGCTCTGGGACATGCTGTCATGGCACTGCTCCAGGACGCGCATTCATGGCACTGCTCCGGGACACGCTGTCAGTGCACTGCTCCGGGACACACTGTCAGTGCACTGCTCATGGACATGCCGTCAATGCACTGCTCTGGGACTCACTGTCAATTCACAGCTCTGGGACACGCTTTCAGTGCACTGCCTGAGGTCACACTGTCAGTGCACTGCTCCAGGACACGCTCTCAGTGAACTGCTCCGGGTCACGCTGGAAATGCACTGCTCCAGGACACACTGTCAGTGCACTGCCCGAGGACACACTGTCAGTGCGCTGCTCATGGACACGATGTCAGTGCACTGCTCTGGGACTCACTGTCAATTCACAGCTCCGGGACACACTGTCAGTGCACTGCCTGAGGTCACACTGTCAATGCACAGCTCCGGGACACACTGTCAATGTACTGCTCCGGGACACACTGTCTGTGCGCTACTCCAGGACACACTGTAAGTGCACTGCTCCGGGACACGCTGCCAATGCACTGCTCCGGGACACGCTGTCAGTGCACTGCTCCAGGACACAATGTCAATGCGCTGCTCCGGGACACGCTGTCAATGTACTGCTCCGGGACACACTGTCAGTGCACTGCTCCGGGACACGCTGTCAATGCACTGCTGCGGGACACGCTGTCAATGCGTTGCTCCGGACACGCTGTCAATGCGCTGCTCCGGGACATGCTGTCAATGTACTGCTCCGGGACACGCTCTCTGTGCCCTGCTGCGGGACGCCATGTCAGTGCGCTGCTCCGGGACACGATGTCAGTGCGCTGCTCCGGGACACACTGTCAGTGCACTGCTCCGGGACACAATGTCAATGCGCTGCTCCGGGACACGCTGTCAATGTCCTGTTCCAGGACACGTTGTCAATGCACTGCTCCGGGACACGCTGTCAGTTCCTTGCTCCAGGACACACTGTTAGTGCACTGCTCCGGGACACACTGTCAGAGCGCTGCTCCGGGACACGCTGTCAGAGCGCTGCTCCGAGACATGCTGTAAGTGCGCTGCTCCGGGACACACTGTCAGAGCGCTGCTCCGGGACAGGCTGTCAGTGCACTGCTCCGGGAAACTCTGTCAGTGCATTGCACCGGGGCACGCTGTCAGTACGCTGCTCCAGGGCACGCTGTCAGTGCACTGCTCCGGGACACAATGTCAATGCGCTGCTCCATGACACGCTGTCAATACGCTCCTCCAGGACACGCTGTCAATGCACTGCTCCGGGACACGCTGTCAGTTTCTTGCTCCAGGACACACTGTTAGTGCACTGCTCTGGGACACACTGTCAGAGCGCTGCTCCGGGACACGCTGTCAGAGCGCTGCTCCGGGACACGCTGTCAGAGCGCTGCTCCGGGACACGCTGTCAGTGCACTGCTGCGGGACACGCGGTCAGTGTGTTGCTCCAGGACACGATGTCAATGCGCTGCTCCGGGACATGCTGTCAATGTACTGCTCTGGGACACACTCTCTGTGCCCTGCTGCGGGACGCCATGTCAGTGCATTGCTCCGGGACACACTGTCAGTGCACTGCCAGAGGACATGCTGTCAGTGCACTTCTCCGGGACACGCTGTCAGTGCACTGCTCCGGGATATGCTGTCATGGCACTGCTCCGGGTCACACTGTCAGTGCACTGCTCCGGGACACACTGTCATGGCACTGCTCCGGGACACGCTGTCAGTGCGCTGATAATGGACACGCCGTCAATGCACTGCTCTGGGACTCACTGTCAATTCACAGCTCTGGGACACGCTTTCAGTGCACTGCCTGAGGTCACACTGTCAGTGCGCTGCTCCGGGACACGCTGTCAGTGAACTGCTCCGGGTCACGCTGGAAATGCACTTCTCCGGGATACGCTGTCTGTGTGCTGCTCCAGGACACACTGTCAGTGCACTGCCCGAGGACACGCTGTCAGTGTAATGCTCCAGGACACGCTATCAGTGCACTGCTCCGGGACACGTTGTCAGTGCACTGCTCTGGGGCACGCTGTCAGTGCCCTGCTCTGGGACATGCTGTCATGGCACTGCTCCGGGACGCGCTGTCATGGCACTGCTCCAGGACACGCTCTCAGTGAACTGCTCCGGGTCACGCTGGAAATGCACTGCTCCAGGACACACTGTCAGTGCACTGCCCGAGGACACACTGTCAGTGCGCTGCTCATGGACACGCTGTCAGTGCACTGCTCTGGGACTCACTGTCAATTCACAGCTCCGGGACACACTGTCAGTGCACTGCCTGAGGTCACACTGTCAATGCACAGCTCCGGGACACGCTGTCAATGTACTGCTCCGGGACACACTTTCTGTGCGCTGCTCCAGGACACACTGTAAGTGCACTGCTCCGGGACACGCTGCCAATGCACTGCTCCGGGACACGCTGTCAGTGCACTGCTCCAGGACACAATGTCAAGGCGCTGCTCCGGGACACGCTGTCAATGTACTGCTCCGGGACACACTGTCAGTGCACTGCTCCGGGACACGCTGTCAATGCACTGCTGCGGGACACGCTGTAAATGCGTTGTTCCGGGTCACGCTGTCAATGCGCTGCTCCGGGACACGCTGTCGGCGCACTGCTCCAGGACACGCTGTCGGTGCACTATTCCGGGACACGCTGTCAGTGCTCTGCTCCGGGACACCTGTAAATGCACTGCCCCAGGACATGCTGTCAGTGCACTTCTCCGGGACACGCTATCAGTGCACTGCTCCGGGACACGTTGTCAGTGCACTGCTCTGGGGCACGCTGTCAGTGCCCTGCTCCGGGAAACGCTGTCAGTGCACTGCTCTGGGGCACGCTGTCAGTGTGCTGCTCCGGGCCACGATGTCAGTGCACTGCTCCGGGACACACTGTCAATGTAGTGCTCCGGGACACGCTCTCTGTGCCCTGCTGCGGGACGCCATGTCAGTGCATTGCTCCGGGACACGCTGTCAGTGCACTGCTCCGGGACACGCTGTCAATGAACTGTTCCGGGACACGCTGTCAGTGCACTGCTCCGGGACACGCTGTCAGTGCACTGCTCTGGGACACGATGTCAGTGCGCTGCTCCGGGACACACTGTCAGTGCACTGCTCCGGGACACAATGTCAATGCGCTGCTCCGGGACACGCTGTCAATGTCCTGTTCCAGGACACGTTGTCAATGCACTGCTCCGGGACACGCTGTCAGTTCCTTGCTCCAGGACACACTGTTAGTGCACTGCTCCGGGACACACTGTCAGACCGCTGCTCCGGGACACGCTGTCAGAGCGCTGCTCCGGGACACGCTGTCAGAGCGCTGCTCCGAGACATGCTGTAAGTGCGCTGCTCCGGGACACACTGTCAGAGCGCTGCTCCTGGACAGGCTGTCAGTGCACTGCTCCGGTTAACTCTGTCAGTGCATTGCACCGGGGCACGCTGCCAGTACGCTGCTCCGGGGCACGCTGTCAGTGCACTGCTCCGGGACACAATGTCAATGCGCTGCTCCATGACACGCTGTCAATACGCTGCTCCAGGACACGCTGTCAATGCACTGCTCCGGGACACGCTGTCAGTTCCTTGCTCCAGGACACACTGTTAGTGCACTGCTCCGGGACACGCTGTCAGTTCCTTGCTCCAGGACACACTGTTAGTGCACTGCTCCGGGACACACTGTCAGAGCGCTGCTCCGGGACACGCTGTCAGAGCGCTGCTCCGGGACACGCTGTCAGTGCACTGCTGCGGGACACGCGGTCAGTGTGTTGCTCCAGGACACGATGTCAATGCGCTGCTCCGGGACATGCTGTCAATGTACTGCTTCGGGACACGCTCTCTGTGCCCTGCTGCGGGACGCCATGTCAGTGCATTGCTCCGGGACACACTGTCAGTGCAGTCCCGAGGACACGCTGTCAGTGTACTGCTCTGGGATGCGCTGTCATGGCACTGCTCCGGGTCACACTGTCAGTGCACTGCTCCGGGACACACTGTCAGTGCACTGCTCCGGGACACGCTGTCAGTGCGCTGATAATGGACACGCCGTCAATGCACTGCTCTGGGACTCACTGTCAATTCACAGCTCTGGGACACGCTTTCAGTGCACTGCCTGAGGTCACACTGTCAGTGCGCTGCTCCGGGACACGCTGTCAGTGAACTGCTCCGGGTCACGCTGGAAATGCACTGCTCCGGGACACGCTGTCTGTGTGCTGCTCCAGGACACACTGTCAGTGCACTGCCCGAGGACACGCTGTCAGTGTAATGCTCCAGGACACGCTATCAGTGCACTGCTGCGGGACGCGCTGTCATGGCACTGCTCCGGGACACGCTGTCAGTGCACTGCTCCGGGACACACTGTCAGTGCACTGCTCATGGACACGCCGTCAATGCACTGCTCTGGGACTCACTGTCAATTCACAGCTCTGGGACACGCTTTCAGTGCACTGCCTGAGGTCACACTGTCAGTGCACTGCTCCAGGACACGCTGTCAGTGAACTGCTCCGGGTCACGCTGGAAATGCACTGCTCCAGGACACACTGTCAGTGCGCTGCCCGAGGACACACTGTCAGTGCGCTGCTCATGGACAAGCTGTCAGTGCACTGCTCTGGGACTCACTGTCAATTCACAGCTCCGGGACACACTGTCAGTGCACTGCCTGAGGTCACACTGTCAATGCACAGCTCCGGGACACGCTGTCAATGTACTGCTCCGGGACACACTGTCTGTGCGCTGCTCCAGGACACACTGTAAGTGCACGGCTCCGGGACACGCTGCCAATGCACTGCTCCGGGACACGCTGTCAGTGCACTGCTCCAGGACACAATGTCAATGCGCTGCTCCGGGACACGCTGTCAGTGCACTGCTCCAGGACACACTGTCAGTGCACTGCTCCGGGACACACTGTCAATGCGTTGCTCCGGGACACGCTGTCAATGCGCTGCTCCGGGACACGCTGTCGGCGCACTGCTCCAGGACACGCTGTCGGTGCACTATTCTGGGACACGCTGTCAGTGCTCTGCTCCGGGACACCTGTAAATGCACTGCCCCAGGACATGCTGTCAGTGCACTGCTCTGCGACACGTTGTCAGTGCACTGCTCTGGGGCACGCAGCCAGTGCCCTGCTCCGGGACACGCTGTCAGTGCACTGCTCCGCGACATGCTGTCAGTGCACAGTTCCGGGACACACTGTCAGTGCACTGCCAGAGGACATGCTGTCAGTGCACTTCTCCGGGACACGCTGTCAGTGCACTGCTCCTGGACACGTTGTCAGTGCACTGCTCTGGGGCACGCTGTCAGTGCACTTTTCAGCGACACGATGTCAGTGCACTGCTCCGGGACACGTTGTCAGTGCACTGCTCTGGGGCACGCTGTCAGTGCCTGCTCCGGGACACGCTGTCAGTGCGTTGCTCCGGAACATGCTGTCAGTGCACTGCTCCGGGACACACTGTCAGTGCACTGCTCCGGGACACGCTGTCAATGCACTGCTCCGGGACACACTGTCAGTGCACTGCTCCGGGACATACTGTCAGTGCACTGCTCCGGGACGCGCTGTCATGGCACTGCTCCGGGACATGCTGTCAGTGCGCCGTTCCGGGACACACTGTCAGTGCAATGCTCAGTGACACGCTGTCAGTGCACTGCTCCGGGTCACACTGTCAGTGCACTGCTCCGGGACACACTGTCAGTGCGCTGCTCCGGAACACGCTGTCAGTGCGCTGCTCATGGACATGCTGTTAATGCACTGCTCTGGGTCTCACTGTCAATTCACAGCTCCGGGACACGCTGTCAGTGCACTGCCTGAGGTCACACTGTCAGTGCTCTACTCCGGGACACCTGTCAATGCACTGCCCCAGGACATGCTGTCAGTGCACCTCTCCGGGACACGCTATCAGTGCACTGCTCCGGGACACGCTGTCAATGCACAGTTCCAGGACACACTGTCAGTGCACTGCCCGAGGACACACTGTCAGTGTGCTGCTCCGGGACACGCTGTCAATGCATGGCTCCAGGGTTCATTGTCAGTGCACTGCTCCGGGACACACTGTCAGTGCACTGCTCCGGGACATGCTGTCAGTGCACAGTTCCAGGACACACTGTCAGTGCACTGCCCGAGGACCCACTGTCAGTGTGCTGCTCCGGGACATGCTGTCAGTGTACTGCTCCGGGACGCGCTGTCAGTGCACTGCTCCGGGACACGCTGTCAATGCATAGCTCCAGGGTTCATTGTCAGTGCACTGCTCCGGGACACACTGTCAGTGCACTGCTCCGGGACATGCTGTCAGTGCACAGTTCCAGGACACACTGTCAGTGCAATGCCCGAGGACACACTGTCAGTGTGCTGCTCCGGGACACGCTGTCAGTGTACTGCTCCGGGACGCGCTGTCAGTGCACTGCTCCGGGACACGCTGTCAGTGCACTGCTCCGGGATATGCTGTCATGGCACTGCTCCGGGTCACACTGTCAGTGCACTGCTCCAGGACACACTGTCAGTGCACTGCTCTGGGATGCGCTGTCATGGCACTGCTCCGGGACACGCTGTCAGTGCACTGCTCCAGGATATGCTGTCATGGCACTGCTCCGGGTCACACTGTCAGTGCACTGCTCCGGGACACACTGTCAGTGCACTGCTCCGGGACACGCTGTCAGTGCGCTGATAATGGACACGCCGTCAATGCACTGCTCTGGGACTCACTGTCAATTCACAGCTCTGGGACACGCTTTCAGTGCACTGCCTGAGGTCACACTGTCAGTGCGCTGCTCCGGGACACGCTGTCAGTGAACTGCTCCGGGTCACGCTGGAAATGCACTGCTCCGGGACACGCTGTCTGTGTGCTGCTCCAGGACACACTGTCAGTGCACTGCCCGAGGACACGCTGTCAGTGTAATGCTCCAGGACACGCTATCAGTGCACTGCTGCGGGACGCGCTGTCATGGCACTGCTCCGGGACACGCTGTCAGTGCACTGCTCCGGGACACACTGTCAGTGCACTGCTCATGGACACGCCGTCAATGCACTGCTCTGGGACTCACTGTCAATTCACAGCTCTGGGACACGCTTTCAGTGCACTGCCTGAGGTCACACTGTCAGTGCACTGCTCCAGGACACGCTGTCAGTGAACTGCTCCGGGTCACGCTGGAAATGCACTGCTCCAGGACACACTGTCAGTGCACTGCCCGAGGACACACTGTCAGTGCGCTGCTCATGGACAAGCTGTCAGTGCACTGCTCTGGGACTCACTGTCAATTCACAGCTCCGGGACACACTGTCAGTGCACTGCCTGAGGTCACACTGTCAATGCACAGCTCCGGGACACGCTGTCAATGTACTGCTCCGGGACACACTGTCTGTGCGCTGCTCCAGGACACACTGTAAGTGCACGGCTCCGGGACACGCTGCCAATGCACTGCTCCGGGACACGCTGTCAGTGCACTGCTCCAGGACACAATGTCAATGCGCTGCTCCGGGACACGCTGTCAGTGCACTGCTCCAGGACACACTGTCAGTGCACTGCTCCGGGACACACTGTCAATGCGTTGCTCCGGGACACGCTGTCAATGCGCTGCTCCGGGACACGCTGTCGGCGCACTGCTCCAGGACACGCCTTCGGTGCACTATTCTGGGACACGCTGTCAGTGCTCTGCTCCGGGACACCTGTAAATGCACTGCCCCAGGACATGCTGTCAGTGCACTGCTCTGGGACACGTTGTCAGTGCACTGCTCTGGGGCACGCAGCCAGTGCGCTGCTCCGGGACACGCTGTCAGTGCACTGCTCCGCGACATGCTGTCAGTGCACAGTTCCGGGACACACTGTCAGTGCACTGCCAGAGGACATGCTGTCAGTGCACTTCTCCGGGACACGCTGTCAGTGCACTGCTCCTGGACACGTTGTCAGTGCACTGCTCTGGGGCACGCTGTCAGTGCACTTTTCAGCGACACGATGTCAGTGCACTGCTCCGGGACACGTTGTCAGTGCACTGCTCTGGGGCACGCTGTCAGTGCCTGCTCCGGGACACGCTGTCAGTGCGTTGCTCCGGAACATGCTGTCAGTGCACTGCTCCGGGACACACTGTCAGTGCACTGCTCCGGGACACGCTGTCAATGCACTGCTCCGGGACACACTGTCAGTGCACTGCTCCGGGACATACTGTCAGTGCACTGCTCCGGGACGCGCTGTCATGGCACTGCTCCGGGACATGCTGTCAGTGCGCCGTTCCGGGACACACTGTCAGTGCAATGCTCAGTGACACGCTGTCAGTGCACTGCTCCGGGTCACACTGTCAGTGCACTGCTCCGGGACACACTGTCAGTGCGCTGCTCCGGAACACGCTGTCAGTGCGCTGCTCATGGACATGCTGTTAATGCACTGCTCTGGGTCTCACTGTCAATTCACAGCTCCGGGACACGCTGTCAGTGCACTGCCTGAGGTCACACTGTCAGTGCTCTACTCCGGGACACCTGTCAATGCACTGCCCCAGGACATGCTGTCAGTGCACCTCTCCGGGACACGCTATCAGTGCACTGCTCCGGGACACGCTGTCAATGCACAGTTCCAGGACACACTGTCAGTGCACTGCCCGAGGACACACTGTCAGTGTGCTGCTCCGGGACACGCTGTCAATGCATGGCTCCAGGGTTCATTGTCAGTGCACTGCTCCGGGACACACTGTCAGTGCACTGCTCCGGGACATGCTGTCAGTGCACAGTTCCAGGACACACTGTCAGTGCACTGCCCGAGGACCCACTGTCAGTGTGCTGCTCCGGGACATGCTGTCAGTGTACTGCTCCGGGACGCGCTGTCAGTGCACTGCTCCGGGACACGCTGTCAATGCATAGCTCCAGGGTTCATTGTCAGTGCACTGCTCCGGGACACACTGTCAGTGCACTGCTCCGGGACATGCTGTCAGTGCACAGTTCCAGGACACACTGTCAGTGCAATGCCCGAGGACACACTGTCAGTGTGCTGCTCCGGGACACGCTGTCAGTGTACTGCTCCGGGACGCGCTGTCAGTGCACTGCTCCGGGACACGCTGTCAATGCATGGCTCCAGGGTTCATTGTCAGTGCACTGCTCCGGGACACGCTGTCAGTTCCCTGCTCCAGGACACACTGTCAGTGCACTGCTCCGGGACACGCTGTCAATGGACTGCCCAGGACACGCTGTCAATGCAAAGCCCAAGGACACACTGTCAGTGCGCTGCTCCGGGACACGCTGTCAGTGCGCTTCTCATGGACACGCTGTCAATGCACTGCTCTGGGACTCACTGTCAATTCACAGCTCCGGGACACGTTGTCAGTGCACTGCCTGAGGGTCACACTGTCAGTGCACTGCTCCGGGACACGCTGTCAGTGAACTGCTCCGGGTCACGCTGGAAATGCACTGCTCCAGGACTCGCTGTCTGTGTGCAGCTCCGGGACACGCTGTCAGTGAACTGCTCCGGGTCACGCTGGAAATGCACTGCTCCGGGACACGCTGTCTGTGCGCTGCTCCAGGACACACTGTCAGTGCACTGCCCGAGGACACGCTATCAGTGCAATGCTCCGGGACATGTTGTCAATGCACTGCTCTGGGACACGCTGTCAGTGCACTGCTCTGGCACACACTGTCAGTGCAATGCTCAGGGACACACTGTTAATGCACTGCTCTGGGACACGCTGTCAGTGCGCTGCTCCGGGACACGCTGTCAATGCATGGCTCCAGGGTTCACTGTCAGTGCACTGCTCCGGGACACACTGTCAGTGCATTGCTCCGGGACACGCTGTCAGTGCCCTGCTCCAGGACACACTGTCAGTGCAATACTCCGGGAGACACGCTGTCAGTGCATTGCTCCGGGACACGCTGTCAGTGCGCTGCTCCAGGACACACTGTCAGGGTACTGCACTGGGACCCACTGTCAGTGCGCTGCTCCGGGACACACTGTCAGTGTACTGCATTGGCACCCGCTGTCAGTGCACTGCTCCGGGACACACTGTCAGTGTACTGCACTGGGACCCACTGTCAGTGCACTGCTCCAGGATGCCCTGTCAGTACACTGCTGTGGGACACGCTTTCAGTGCGCTGCTCCGGGACACGTTGTCAGTGTACTCCACTGGGACCCACTGTCAGTGCACTGCTCCAGGATGCCCTGTCAGTACACTGCTCCGGGACACGCTGTCAGTGGACTGCACTGGGACCCGCTGTCAGTGCACTGCTCGGGGATGCCATGTCATTGCACTGCTCCAGTACACGCTCTCAGTGTGCTGCTCTGGGCCACGCTGTCAGTGCACTGCTCCGGACACGCTGTCAGTGCACAGCACCAGGGCATGCTGTCAGTGCGCTGCTGCGGGACACGCTGTCAGTGCACTGCTGCGGGACACGCTGTCAGTGCACTGCTCCGGGATGCCATGTCATTGCACTGCTCCAGTACACGCTCTCAGTGTGCTGCTCTGGGCCATGCTGTCAGTGCACTGCTCCGGACACGCTGTCAGTGCACAGCACCAGGGCATGCTGTCAGTGCACTGCTGCGGGACACGCTGTCAATGCGTTGCTCCGGGACACGCTGTCAATGCGTTGCTCCGGGACACGCTGTCAATGCACTGCTGCGGGACACACTGTCAGTGCGCTGCTCCGGGACTCGCTGTCAGTGCTCTGCTCATGGACACGCTGTCAGTGCACTGCCTGAGGTCACACTGTCAATGCACAGCTCCGGGACACGCTGTCAGTGCACTGCCTGAGGTCACACTGTCAGTGCGCTGCTCCGGGACACGCTATCAGTGAACTGCTCCGGGTCACGCTGGAAATGCACTGCTCCGGGACACGCTGTCAGTGCACTGCCCGAGAACACGCTGTCAGTGCAATGCTCCGGGACGCGCTGTCAATGCAATGCTCCAGGACACGCTGTCAGTGTGCTGCTCCGGGACACGCTGTCAGTGTACTGCTCCGGAACACGCTGTCTGTGCGCTGCTCCAGGACACACTGTTAGTGCAATGCTCCAGGACACACTGTCAGTGCACTGCTCCTGGACACGCTGTCAGTGCAATGCTCCAGGACACACTGTCAGTGCACTGCTCCAGGACACGCTGTCAATGCAATGCTCCGGGACACGCTCTCTGTGCCCTGCTGCAGGACGCCATGTCAGTGCATTGCTCCGGGACACGCTGTCAGAGCGCTGCTCCGGGACACGCTGTCAGTGCACTGCTCCGGGACATGCTGTAAGTGCGCTGCTCCGGGACACACTGTCTGAGCGCTGCTCCGGGACAGGCTGTCAGTGCACTGCTCCGGGACACAATGTCAATGTGCTGATAATGGACACGCCGTCAATGCACTGCTCTGGGACTCACTGTCAATTCACAGCTCTGGGACACGCTTTCAGTGCACTGCCTGAGGTCACACTGTCAGTGCGCTGCTCCGGGACACGCTGTCAGTGAACTGCTCCGGGTCACGCTGGAAATGCACTGCTCCGGGACACGCTGTCTGTGTGCTGCTCCAGGACACACTGTCAGTGCACTGCCCGAGGACACGCTGTCAGTGTAATGCTCCAGGACACGCTATCAGTGCACTGCTGCGGGACGCGCTGTCATGGCACTGCTCCGGGACACGCTGTCAGTGCACTGCTCCGGGACACACTGTCAGTGCACTGCTCATGGACACGCCGTCAATGCACTGCTCTGGGACTCACTGTCAATTCACAGCTCTGGGACACGCTTTCAGTGCACTGCCTGAGGTCACACTGTCAGTGCACTGCTCCAGGACACGCTGTCAGTGAACTGCTCCGGGTCACGCTGGAAATGCACTGCTCCAGGACACACTGTCAGTGCACTGCCCGAGGACACACTGTCAGTGCGCTGCTCATGGACAAGCTGTCAGTGCACTGCTCTGGGACTCACTGTCAATTCACAGCTCCGGGACACACTGTCAGTGCACTGCCTGAGGTCACACTGTCAATGCACAGCTCCGGGACACGCTGTCAATGTACTGCTCCGGGACACACTGTCTGTGCGCTGCTCCAGGACACACTGTAAGTGCACGGCTCCGGGACACGCTGCCAATGCACTGCTCCGGGACACGCTGTCAGTGCACTGCTCCAGGACACAATGTCAATGCGCTGCTCCGGGACACGCTGTCAGTGCACTGCTCCAGGACACACTGTCAGTGCACTGCTCCGGGACACACTGTCAATGCGTTGCTCCGGGACACGCTGTCAATGCGCTGCTCCGGGACACGCTGTCGGCGCACTGCTCCAGGACACGCTGTCGGTGCACTATTCTGGGACACGCTGTCAGTGCTCTGCTCCGGGACACCTGTAAATGCACTGCCCCAGGACATGCTGTCAGTGCACTGCTCTGGGACACGTTGTCAGTGCACTGCTCTGGGGCACGCAGCCAGTGCCCTGCTCCGGGACACGCTGTCAGTGCACTGCTCCGCGACATGCTGTCAGTGCACAGTTCCGGGACACACTGTCAGTGCACTGCCAGAGGACATGCTGTCAGTGCACTTCTCCGGGACACGCTGTCAGTGCACTGCTCCTGGACACGTTGTCAGTGCACTGCTCTGGGGCACGCTGTCAGTGCACTTTTCAGCGACACGATGTCAGTGCACTGCTCCGGGACACGTTGTCAGTGCACTGCTCTGGGGCACGCTGTCAGTGCCTGCTCCGGGACACGCTGTCAGTGCGCTGCTCCGGAACATGCTGTCAGTGCACTGCTCCGGGACACACTGTCAGTGCACTGCTCCGGGACACGCTGTCAATGCACTGCTCCGGGACACACTGTCAGTGCACTGCTCCGGGATACACTGTCAGTGCACTGCTCCGGGACATGCTGTCAGTGTGCTGTTCCGGGACACACTGTCAGTGTACTGCTCCGGGACATACTGTCAGTGCACTGCTCCGGGACGCGCTGTCATGGCACTGCTCCGGGACATGCTGTCAGTGCGCCGTTCCGGGACACACTGTCAGTGCGCTGCTCCGGAACACGCTGTCAGTGCGCTGCTCATGGACATGCTGTTAATGCACTGCTCTGGGTCTCACTGTCAATTCACAGCTCCGGGACACGCTGTCAGTGCACTGCCTGAGGTCACACTGTCAGTGCTCTACTCCGGGACACCTGTCAATGCACTGCCCCAGGACATGCTGTCAGTGCACCTCTCCGGGACACGCTATCAGTGCACTGCTCCGGGACACGTTGTCAGTGCACTGCTCTGGGGCACGCTGTCAGTGCACTGCTCCGGGACACGCTGTCAATGCACAGTTCCAGGACACACTGTCAGTGCACTGCCCGAGGACACACTGTCAGTGTGCTGCTCCGGGACACGCTGTCAATGCATGGCTCCAGGGTTCATTGTCAGTGCACTGCTCCGGGACACACTGTCAGTGCACTGCTCCGGGACATGCTGTCAGTGCACAGTTCCAGGACACACTGTCAGTGCACTGCCCGAGGACCCACTGTCAGTGTGCTGCTCCGGGACACGCTGTCAGTGTACTGCTCCGGGACGCGCTGTCAGTGCACTGCTCCGGGACACGCTGTCAATGCATAGCTCCAGGGTTCATTGTCAGTGCACTGCTCCGGGACACACTGTCAGTGCACTGCTCCGGGACATGCTGTCAGTGCACAGTTCCAGGACACACTGTCAGTGCACTGCCCGAGGACACACTGTCAGTGTGCTGCTCCGGGACACGCTGTCAGTGTACTGCTCCGGGTCACGCTGTCAGTGCACTGCTCCGGGACACGCTGTCAGTTCCCTGCTCCAGGACACACTGTCAGTGCACTGCTCCGGGACACGCTGTCAATGGACTGCCCAGGACACGCTGTCAATGCAAAGCCCAAGGACACACTGTCAGTGCAATGCTCCGGGACACGCTGTCAGTGCATTGCTCCGGGACACACTGTCAGTGCACTGCTCCGGGACACGCTGTCAATTTCCTGCTCCGGGACACACTGTCAGTGCAGTGCTCCGGGACACGCTGTCAATGGACTGCCCCAGGACACGCTGTCAATGCACTGCCCAAGGACACACTGTCAGTGCACTGCTCCGGGACACGCTGTCAGTGCATTGCTCTGGGACACACTGTCAGTGCGCTGCTCCGGGACACGCTGTCAGTGCGCTTCTCATGGACACGCTGTCAATGCACTGCTCTGGGACTCACTGTCAATTCACAGCTCCGGGACACGTTGTCAGTGCACTGCCTGAGGGTCACACTGTCAGTGCACTGCTCCGGGACACGCTGTCAGTGAACTGCTCCGGGTCACGCTGGAAATGCACTGCTCCAGGACTCGCTGTCTGTGTGCAGCTCCGGGACACGCTGTCAGTGAACTGCTCCGGGTCACGCTGGAAATGCACTGCTCCGGGACACGCTGTCTGTGCGCTGCTCCAGGACACACTGTCAGTGCACTGCCCGAGGACACGCTGTCAGTGCAATGCTCCGGGACATGCTGTCAATGCACTGCTCCGGGACACGCTGTCAGTGCACTGCCCGAGGACACGCTGTCAGTGCAATGCTCCGGGACATGCTGTCAATGCACTGCTCCGGGACACGCTGTCAATGCACTGCTCCGGGACACGCTGTCAGTGCACTGCTCTGGCACACACTGTCAGTGCAATGCTCAGGGACACACTGTTAATGCACTGCTCTGGGACACGCTGTCAGTGCGCTGCTCCGGGACACGCTGTCAATGCATGGCTCCAGGGTTCACTGTCAGTGCACTGCTCCGGGACACACTGTCAGTGCATTGCTCCGGGACACGCTGTCAGTGCCCTGCTCCAGGACACACTGTCAGTGCAATACTCCGGGAGACACGCTGTCAGTGCATTGCTCCGGGACACGCTGTCAGTGCAGTGCTCCGGGACACGCTGTCAGTGCATTGCTCCGGGACACACTGTCAGTGCGCTGCTCCGGGACACGCTGTCAGTGCACTGCCCAAGGACACACTGTCAGTGCACTGCTCCGGGACACGCTGTCAGTGCATTGCTCCGGGACACACTGTCAGTGCGCTGCTCCGGGACACGCTGTCAGTGCGCTTCTCATGGACACGCTGTCAATGCACTGCTCTGGGACTCACTGTCAATTCACAGCTCCGGGACACGTTGTCAGTGCACTGCCTGAGGGTCACACTGTCAGTGCACTGCTCCGGGACACGCTGTCAGTGAACTGCTCCGGGTCACGCTGGAAATGCACTGCTCCAGGACTCGCTGTCTGTGTGCAGCTCCGGGACACGCTGTCAGTGAACTGCTCCGGGTCACGCTGGAAATGCACTGCTCCGGGACACGCTGTCTGTGCGCTGCTCCAGGACACACTGTCAGTGCACTGCCCGAGGACACGCTGTCAGTGCAATGCTCCGGGACATGCTGTCAATGCACTGCTCTGGCACACACTGTCAGTGCAATGCTCAGGGACACACTGTTAATGCACTGCTCTGGGACACGCTGTCAGTGCGCTGCTCCGGGACACGCTGTCAATGCATGGCTCCAGGGTTCACTGTCAGTGCACTGCTCCGGGACACACTGTCAGTGCATTGCTCCGGGACACGCTGTCAGTGCCCTGCTCCAGGACACACTGTCAGTGCAATACTCCGGGAGACACGCTGTCAGTGCATTGCTCCGGGACACGCTGTCAGTGCGCTGCTCCAGGACACACTGTCAGGGTACTGCACTGGGACCCACTGTCAGTGCGCTGCTCCGGGACACACTGTCAGTGTACTGCATTGGCACCCGCTGTCAGTGCACTGCTCCGGGACACGCTGTCAGTGTACTGCACTGGGACCCACTGTCAGTGCACTGCTCCAGGATGCCCTGTCAGTACACTGCTGCGGGACACGCTTTCAGTGCGCTGCTCCGGGACACGCTGTCAGTGTACTGCACTGGGACCCACTGTCAGTGCACTGCTCCAGGATGCCCTGTCAGTACACTGCTGCGGGACACGCTTTCAGTGCGCTGCTCCGGGACACGCTGTCAGTGTACTCCACTGGGACCCGCTGTCAGTGCACTGCTCCGGGATGCCATGTCATTGCACTGCTCCAGTACACGCTCTCAGTGTGCTGCTCCGGGCCACGCTGTCAGTGCACTGCTCCGGACACGCTGTCAGTGCACAGTACCAGGGCATGCTGTCAGTGCGCTGCTGCGGGACACGCTGTCAGTGCACTGCTGCGGGACACGCTGTCAGTGCACTGCTCCGGGATGCCATGTCATTGCACTGCTCCAGTACACGCTCTCAGTGTGCTGCTCTGGGCCATGCTGTCAGTGCACTGCTCCGGACACGCTGTCAGTGCACAGCACCAGGGCATGCTGTCAGTGCACTGCTGCGGGACACGCTGTCAATGCGTTGCTCCGGGACACGCTGTCAATGCGTTGCTCCGGGACACGCTGTCAATGCACTGCTGCGGGACACACTGTCAGTGCGCTGCTCCGGGACTCGCTGTCAGTGCTCTGCTCATGGACACGCTGTCAGTGCACTGCCTGAGGTCACACTGTCAATGCACAGCTCCGGGACACGCTGTCAGTGCACTGCCTGAGGTCACACTGTCAGTGCGCTGCTCCGGGACACGCTGTCAGTGAACTGCTCCGGGTCACGCTGGAAATGCACTGCTCCGGGACACGCTGTCAGTGCACTGCCCGAGAACACGCTGTCAGTGCAATGCTCCGGGACGCGCTGTCAATGCAATGCTCCAGGACACGCTGTCAGTGTGCTGCTCCGGGACACGCTGTCAGTGTACTGCTCGGGAACACGCTGTCTGTGCGCTGCTCCAGGACACACTGTCAGTGCACTGCTCCTGGACACGCTGTCAGTGCAATGCTCCAGGACACACTGTCAGTGCACTGCTCCAGGACACGCTGTCAATGCAATGCTCCGGGACATGCCGTCAGTGCACTGCCCGAGGACACACTGTCAATGCACTCCCGAAGACACGCTGTCAGTGCACTGCTCCTGGACACACTGTCAATGCACTGCTCGGGACACGCTGTCAAATCCCTGCTCCAGGACACACTGTCAGTGCACTCCCGAAGACACGCTGTCAGTGCACTGCTCCAGGACACACTGTCAGTGAACTGCTCTGGGACACGCTGTCAGTGCGCTGCTCCGGGACACGCTGTCAATGCATGGCTCCAGGGTTCACTGTCAGTGCACTGCTCCGGGACACGCTGTCAGTTCCCTGCTCCAGGACACACTGTCAATGCACTGCCCAAGGACACACTGTCAATGCACTGATGCGGGACACGCTGTCAGTGCACTGCTCCGGGACACGCTGTCAATGCACTGCTGCGGGACACGCTGTCAATGCGCTGCTCCGGGACACGCTGTCAGTTCCCTGCTCCAGGACACACTGTCAATGCACTGCCCAAGGACACACTGTCAATGCACTGCTGTGGGACACACTGTCAGTGCACTGCACCGGGACACGCTGTCAATGCACTGCTGCGGAACACGCTGTCAATGCGTTGCTCCGGGACACGCTGTCAGTGAACTGCTCCGGGTCACGCTGGAAATGCACTGCTCCAGGACACGCTGTCTGTGTGCTGCTCCAGGACACACTGTCAGTGCACTGCCCGAGGACACGCTGTCAGTGAACTGCTCCGGGTCACGCTGGAAATGCACTGCTCCGGGACACGCTGTCAGTGCGCTGCTCATGGACACGCTGTCAGTGCACTGCCTGAGGTCACACTGTCAATGCACAGCTCCGGGACACGCTGTCAGTGCACTGCCTGAGGTCACACTGTCAGTGCGCTGCTCCGGGATACGCTGTCAGTGAACTGCTCCGGGTCACGCTGGAAATGCACTGCTCCGGGACACGCTGTCTGTGTGCTGCTCCAGGACAGACTGTCAGTGCACTGCCCGAGAACACGCTGTCAGTGCACTGCCTGAGGTCACACTGTCAGTGCGCTGCTCCGGGATACGCTGTCAGTGAACTGCTCCGGGTCACGCTGGAAATGCACTGCTCCGGGACACGCTCTCAGTGTGCTGCTCCGGGCCACGCTGTCAGTGCACTGCTCCGGACACGCTGTCAGTGCACAGCACCAGGGCATGCTGTCAGTGCGCTGCTGCGGGACACGCTGTCAGTGCACTGCTGCGGGACACGCTGTCAGTGCACTGCTCCGGGATGCCATGTCATTGCACTGCTCCAGTACACGCTCTCAGTGTGCTGCTCTGGGCCATGCTGTCAGTGCACTGCTCCGGACACGCTGTCAGTGCACAGCACCAGGGCATGCTGTCAGTGCACTGCTGCGGGACACGCTGTCAATGCGTTGCTCCGGGACACGCTGTCAATGCGTTGCTCCGGGACACGCTGTCAATGCACTGCTGCGGGACACACTGTCAGTGCGCTGCTCCGGGACTCGCTGTCAGTGCTCTGCTCATGGACACGCTGTCAGTGCACTGCCTGAGGTCACACTGTCAATGCACAGCTCCGGGACACGCTGTCAGTGCACTGCCTGAGGTCACACTGTCAGTGCGCTGCTCCGGGACACGCTGTCAGTGAACTGCTCCGGGTCACGCTGGAAATGCACTGCTCCGGGACACGCTGTCAGTGCACTGCCCGAGAACATGCTGTCAGTGCAATGCTCCGGGACGCGCTGTCAATGCAATGCTCCAGGACACGCTGTCAGTGTGCTGCTCCGGGACACGCTGTCAGTGTACTGCTCCGGAACACGCTGTCTGTGCGCTGCTCCAGGACACACTGTCAGTGCACTGCTCCTGGACACGCTGTCAGTGCAATGCTCCAGGACACACTGTCAGTGCACTGCTCCTGGACACACTGTCAATGCACTGCTCGGGACACGCTGTCAAATCCCTGCTCCAGGACACACTGTCAGTGCACTCCCGAAGACACGCTGTCAGTGCACTGCTCCAGGACACACTGTCAGTGAACTGCTCTGGGACACGCTGTCAGTGCGCTGCTCCGGGACACGCTGTCAATGCATGGCTCCAGGGTTCACTGTCAGTGCACTGCTCCGGGACACGCTGTCAGTTCCCTGCTCCAGGACACACTGTCAATGCACTGCCCAAGGACACACTGTCAATGCACTGATGCGGGACACGCTGTCAGTGCACTGCTCCGGGACGCGCTGTCAATGCACTGCTGCGGGACACGCTGTCAATGCGCTGCTCCGGGACACGCTGTCAGTTCCCTGCTCCAGGACACACTGTCAATGCACTGCCCAAGGACACACTGTCAATGCACTGCTGTGGGACACACTGTCAGTGCACTGCACCGGGACACGCTGTCAATGCACTGCTGCGGAACACGCTGTCAATGCGTTGCTCCGGGACACGCTGTCAATGCGCTGCTCCGGGACACGCTGTCAGTGAACTGCTCCGGGTCACGCTGGAAATGCACTGCTCCAGGACACGCTGTCTGTGTGCTGCTCCAGGACACACTGTCAGTGCACTGCCCGAGGACACGCTGTCAGTGCAATGCTCCGGGTCACGCTGTCAGTGAACTGCTCCGGGTCACGCTGGAAATGCACTGCTCCGGGACACGCTGTCAGTGCGCTGCTCATGGACACGCTGTCAGTGCACTGCCTGAGGTCACACTGTCAATGCACAGCTCCGGGACACGCTGTCAGTGCACTGCCTGAGGTCACACTGTCAGTGCGCTGCTCCGGGATACGCTGTCAGTGAACTGCTCCGGGTCACGCTGGAAATGCACTGCTCCGGGACACGCTGTCTGTGTGCTGCTCCAGGACAGACTGTCAGTGCACTGCCCGAGAACACGCTGTCAGTGCAATGCTCCTGGACACGCTGTCAATGCACTGCCCGAGGACACACTGTCAGTGCACTGCTCCGGGTCACGCTGGAAATGCACTGCTCCGGGACACGCTGTCTGTGCGCTGCTCCAGGACACACTGTCAGTGCACTGCCCGAGGACACGCTGTCAATGCACTGCTCCTGGACACGCTGTCTGTGCACTGCTCCTGGACACGCTGTCAGTGCAATGCTCCGGGACACACTGTCAATGCAATGCTCCAGGACACGCTGTCAGTGTGCTGCTCCGGGACACGCTGTCAGTGTACTGCTCCGGGACACGCTGTCAGTGCAATGCTCCAGGACACACTGTCAGTGCACTGCTCCAGGACACGCTGTCAATGCAATGCTCCGGGACACGCTCTCTGTGCCCTGCTGCGGGACGCCATGTCAGTGCACTGCTCCAGGACATTCCGTCAGTGCACTGCCCGAGGACACGCTGTCAGTGCACTGCTCCGGGACATGCCGTCAGTGCACTGCTCCAGGACATGCCGTCAGTGCACTGCCCGAGGACACACTGTCAATGCACTCCCAAGGACACGCTGTCAGTGCACTGCTCCTGGACACACTGTCAATGCACTGCTCGGGACACGCTGTCAAATCCCTGCTCTGGGACACGCTGTCAGTGCGCTCCTCCGGGACACGCTGTCAATGCATGGCTCCAGGGTTCACTGTCTGTGCACTGCTCCGGGACACGCTGTCAGTTCCCTGCTCCAGGACACACTGTCAATGCACTGCCCAAGGACACGCTGTCAATGCGTTGCTCTGGGACACGCTGTCAATGCGCTGCTCCGGGACACGCTGTCAGTGAACTGCTCCGGGTCACGCTGGAAATGCACTGCTCCGGGACACGCTGTCTGTGTGCTGCTGCAGGACACACTGTCAGTGCACTGCCCAAGGACACGCTTCAGTGCAATGCTCCGGGTCACGCTGTCAGTGAACTGCTCCGGGTCACGCTGGAAATGCACTGCTCCGGGACACGCTGTCAGTGCGCTGCTCCGGGACACGCTGTCAGTGCACTGCCTGACGTCACACTGTCAGTGCGCTGCTCCGGGACACGCTGTCAGTGAACTGCTCCGGGTCACGGTGGAAATGCACTGCTCCGGGACACGCTGTCTGTGTGCTGCTCCAGGACTCACTGTCAGTGCACTGCCCGAGGACACGCTGTCAGTGCAATGCTCCTGGACACGCTGTCAATGCAATGCTATGGGACACGCTGTCAGTGCACAGCTCCGGGACACACTGTCAGTGCACTGCTCCGGGTCACGCTGGAAATGCACTGCTCCGGGACACGCTGTCTGTGCACTGCTCGAGGACACACTGTCAGTGCACTGCCCGAGGACACGCTGTCAATGCACTGCTCCTGGACACGCTGTCAGGGCAATGCTCCGGGACACACTGTCAATGCAATGCTCCAGGACACGCTGTCAGTGTGCTGCTCCGGGACACGCTGTCAGTGTACTGCTCCAGGCCACACTGTCAGTGCGCTGCCCAAGGACACGCTGTCAATGCACTGCTCCGGGACATGCCGTCAGTGCACTGCTCCAGGACATGCCGTCAGTGCACTGCCGGAGGACACACTGTCAGTGCACTGCTCTGTGACTCACTGTCAATGCATTGCTCGGGACACGCTGTCAAATCCCTGCTCCAGGACACACTGTCAGTGAACTGCTCTGGGACACGCTGTCAGTGCGCTGCTCCGGGACACGCTGTCAATGCATGGCTCCAGGGTTCACTATCAGTGCGCTGCCCCGGGACACGCTGTCAGTGCCCTGCTCCAGGACACACTGTCAATGCACTGCCCAAGGACACACTGTCAATGCACTGCTCCGGGACACGCTGTCAATGCACTGCTGCGGGACACACTGTCAGTGCACTGCTCCGGGACACGCTGTCAATGCACTGCTGTGGGATACGCTGTCAATGCGTTGCTCCGGGACACGCTGTCAATGCGCTGCTCCGGGACACGCTGTCAGTGCTCTGCTCCGGGACACCTGTCAATGCACGGCCCCAGGACATGCTGTCAGTGCACTTCTCCGGGACACGCTATCAGTGCACTGCTCCGGGACATGCTGTCAGTGCACTTCTCCGGGACACGCTGTCAGTGCACTGCTCCGGGACATGTTGTCAGTGCACTTCTCCGGGACACGCTGTCAGTGCACTGCTCCGGGACACGCTGTCAGTGCACTTCTCCGGGACACGCTGTCTGTGCACTGCTCCGGGACATGCTATCAGTGCACTGCTCCTGGACCCATTGTCAGTGCACTGCTCTGGGGCACACTGTCAGTGCCCTGCTTCGGGACACGCTGTCAGTGCACTTCTCCGGGACACGCTGTCAGTGCACTGCTCCGGGACACGTTGTCAGTGCGCTTCCCGGGACATGCTGTCAGTGCACTGCTCCGGGACACGCTGTCAGTGCACTGCTCCGGGACATGCTGTCAGTGCACTGCTCTGGGGCACGCTGTCAGTGCCCTGCTCCGGGACACGCTGTCAGTGCGCTGCTCTGGGGCACGCTGTCATGGCACTGCTCCGGGACACGCTGTCAGTGCACTCCCGTGGACACGCTGTCAGTGCACTGCTCCGGGACACGCTGTCGACGCACTGCTCCAGGACACGCTGTCGGTGCACTACTCCGGGACACACTGTCAGTGCTCTGCTCCGGGACACCTGTCAATGCACTGCCCCAGGACATGCTGTCAGTGCACTTCTCCGGGACACGCTGTCAGTGCACTGCTCCGGGACACGTTGTCAGTGCGCTTCCCGGGACATGCTGTCAGTGCACTGCTCCGGGACACACTGTCAGTGCATGCCCGAGGACACGCTGTCAGTGCACTGCTTCGGGACACGCTGTCAATGCACTGCTCCGGGACATGCTGTCAGTGCGCTGCTCCGGGACACACTGTCAGTGCACTCCCGAGGACACGCTGTCATGGCACTGCTCCGGGACATGCTATCAGTGCGCTGTTCCACGACCCGCAGTCAGTGTACTGCTCCGGGACACGCTGTCAGTGCACTGCCTGAGGTCACACTGTCAATGCACAGCTCCGGGACACGCTGTCAGTGCACTGCCTGAGGTCACACTGTCAGTGCACTGCTCTGGGACACACTGTCAATGCAATGCTCAGGGACACGCTGTTAATGCACTGCTCTGTGACTCACTGTCAGTGCACTGCTCCTGGACACACTGTCAGTGCCCTGCTCTGGGACACGCTGTCAGTGCGCTGCTCTGGGACACGCTGTCAATGCTTAGCTCCAGGGTTCACTGTCAGTGCACTGCTCTGGGACACACTGTCAGTGCATTGCTCCGGGACACGCTGTCAGTGCACTGCTCCGAGACGCGCTGTCAGTGCAATGCTCCGGGGGACACGCTGTCAGTGCATTGCTCCGAGACACGCTGTCTGTGCACTCCCGAGGACACGCTGTCAGTACACTGCTCCTGGACATGCTGTCAGTGCGCTGTTCCACGACCCGCAGTCAGTGTACTGCTCCAGGACACGCTGTCTGTGCGCTGCTCCAGGACACACTGTCAGTGCACTGCTCTGGGACACGCTCTCTGTGCCCTGCTGCGGGACACCATGTCAGTGCACTGCTCTGGGGCACGCTGTCAGTGCCCTGCTCCGGGACATGCTGTCAGAGCACAGTTCCGGGACACACTGTCAGTGCACTGCCCGAGGACACACTGTCAGTGCACTGCTCCGGGACACGTTGTCAGTGCCCTGCTCCGGGACACCTGTCAATGCACTGCCCCAGGACATGTTGTCAGTGCCCTGCTCCGGGACACACTGTCAGTGCACTGCCCCAGGACATGCTGTCAGTGCACTGCTCCGGGACATGCTGTCAGTGCACTTCTCCGGGACACACTGTCAGTGCACTCCCGAGGACACGCTGTCAGTGCACTGCTCCGGGACATGCTGTCAGTGCACTGCTCCGGGACATGCTGTCAGTGCGCTGTTCCACGACCCGCTGTCAGTGTATTGCTCCGGAACATGCTGTCTGTGCGCTGCTCCAGGACACACTGTCAGTGCACTGCCCGAGGACTCACTGTCAGTGCACTGCTCCGGGACACGTTGTCAGTGCGCTGCTCCGGGACATGCTATCAGTGCACTGCTCCAGGACATGCTGTCATGGCACTGCTCCGGGTCACACTGTCAGTGCCCTGCTCTGGGACACGATGTCAGTGCGCTGCTCCGGGACACGCTGTCAGTGCACTGCTCCGGGACTCACTGTCAGTGCACTGCACGAGGACACACTGTCACTGCGCTGCTCCGGGACACGCTGTCAGTGAACTGCTCCGGGTCACGCTGGAAATGCATGCTCCGGGACACGCTGTCAGTGAACTGCTCCGGGTCACGCTGGAAATGCACTGTTACGGGACACGCTGTCTGTGCGCTGCTCCGGGACACGCTGTCAGTGCACTGCCCGAGGACACGCTGTCAGTGCAATGCTCCGGGACATGCTGTCTGTGCCCTGCTGCGGGATGCTATGTCAGTGCATTACTCCGGGACACGCTGTCAGTGCACTGCTCCGGGACGCGCTGTCATGGCACTGCTCCGGGACACACTGTCAGTGCACTGCTCCTGGACACACTGTCAGTGCAATGCTCAGGGACACGCTGTTAATGCACTGCTCCGGGACACGCTGTCTGTCTGCTGCTCCGGGACACGCTGTCAGTGAACTGCTCCGGGTCACGCTGGAAATGCACTGCTCCGGGACACGCTGTCTGTGCGCTGCTCCAGGACACACTGTCAGTGCACTGCCCGAGGACACGCTGTCAGTGCAATGCTCCAGGACATGCTGTCTGTGCCCTGCTGCGGGATGCTATGTCAGTGCATTGCTCCGGGACACGCTGTCAGTGCACTGCTCCTGGACACACTGTCAGTGCAATGCTCAGGGACACGCTGTTAATGCACTGCCCGAGGACACGCTGTCAGTGCAATCCTGAGGACATGCTGTCTGTGCCCTGCTGCGGGACGCTATGTCAGTGCATTGCTCTGGGACACGCTGTCAGTGCACTGCTCCGAGACGCGCTGTCAGTGCACTGCTCCGGGACACGCTGTCAGTGCACTGCTCCGGGAAAAACTGTCAGTGCACTGCTCCGGGACACGCTCTCTGTGCCCTGCTGCGGGACACCATGTCAGTGCCCTGCTCTGGGGCACGCTGTCAGTGCCCTGCTCTGGGACATGCTGTCAGAGCACAGTTCCGGGACACACTGTCAGTGCACTGCCCGAGGACACACTGTCAGTGCACTGCTCCGGGACACGTTGTCAGTGCCCTGCTCCGGGACACCTGTCAATGCACTGCCCCAGGACACGTTGTCAGTGCCCTGCTCCGGGACACACTGTCAGTGCACTGCCCCAGGACATGCTGTCAGTGCACTTCTCCGGGACACACTGTCAGTGCACTCCCGAGGACACGCTGTCAGTGCACTGCTCCAGGACATGCTGTCAGTGCACTGCTCCGGGACATGCTGTCAGTGTATTGCTCCGGAACACGTTGTCAGTGCACTGCTCTGGGACACTGCTGTCTGTGCGCTGCTCCAGGACACACTGTCAGTGCACTGCCCGAGGACACACTGTCAGTGCACTGCTCCGGGACACGCTGTCAGTGCATTGCCCGAGGACACGCTGTCAGTGCACTGCTCCGGGACACGTTGTCAGTGCGCTGCTCCGGGACAAGCTGTCAGTGCACTGCTCCGGGACATGCTGTCAGTGCACTCCCGAGGACACGCTGTCAGTCCACTGCTCCGGGACATGCTGTCAGTGCACTGCTCCAGGACACGCTGTCATGGCACTGCTCCGGGTCACACTGTCAGTGCACTGCTCTGGGACACGATGTCAGTGCGCTGCTCCGGGACACGCTGTCAGTGCACTGCTCCGGGACTCACTGTCAGTGCACTGCTCCGGGACACACTGTCAGTGCACTGCATGAGGACACACTGTCACTGCGCTGCTCCGGGACACGCTGTCAGTGAACTGCTCCAGGTCACGCTGGAAATGCACTGCTCTGGGACACGCTGTCTGTGTGCTGCTCCGGGACACGCTGTCAGTGAACTGCTCCGGGTCACGCTGGAAATGCACTGCTCCGGGACACGCTGTCTGTGTGCTGCTCCAGGACACACTGTCAGTGCACTGCCCGAGGACACGCTGTCAGTGTAATGCTCCAGGACACGCTATCAGTGCACTGCTGCGGGACGCGCTGTCATGGCACTGCTCCGGGACACGCTGTCAGTGCACTGCTCCGGGACACACTGTCAGTGCACTGCTCATGGACACGCCGTCAATGCACTGCTCTGGGACTCACTGTCAATTCACAGCTCTGGGACACGCTTTCAGTGCACTGCCTGAGGTCACACTGTCAGTGCACTGCTCCAGGACACGCTGTCAGTGCACTGCCCGAGGACACGCTGTCAGTGCAATGCTCCGGGACATGCTGTCCATGCCCTGCTGCGGGATGCTATGTCAGTGCATTGCTCCGGGACACGCTGTCATGGCACTGCTCCGGGACACGCTGTCAGTGCACTGCTTCTGGACACACTGTCAGTGCACTGCTCAGGGACACGCTGTTAATGCACTGCTCCGGGACACGCTGTCTGTCTGCTGCTCCGGGACACGCTGTCAGTGAACTGCTCCGGGTCACGCTGGAAATGCACTGCTCCGGGACACGCTGTCTGTGCGCTGCTCCAGGACACACTGTCAGTGCACTGCCCGAGGACACGCTGTCAGTGCAATGCTCCGGGACATGCTGTCTGTGCCCTGCTGCGGGACGCTATGTCAGTGCATTGCTCCGGGACACGCTGTCAGTGCACTGCTCCGAGACGCGCTGTCAGTGCACTGCTCCGGGACACGCTGTCAGTGCACTGCTCCGGGACATGCTGTCAGTGCACTGCTCCGGGACACACTGTCAGTGCAATGCTCAGGGACATGCTGTTAATGCACAGCTCTGTGACTCACTGTCAATGCACTGCTCCTGGACACGCTGTCAGTGCACTGCACCGGGAAACACTGTCAGTGCGCTGCTCCGGGATGCGCTGTCAGTGCACTGCACCGGGAAACACTGTCAGTGCACTGCTCTGGGACATGCTGTCAATGCACTGCTCCGGGACACGCTCTCTGTGCCCTGCTGCGGGACACCATGTCAGTGCCCTGCTCTGGGACACGTTGTCAGTGCCCTGCTCGGGGACACACTGTCAGTGCACTGCCCCAGGACATGCTGTCAGTGGACTTCTCCGGGACACGCTCTCTGTGCCCTGCTGCGGGACACCATGTCAGTGCCCTGCTCCGGGACATGCGGTCAGAGCACAGTTCCGGGACACACTGTCAGTGCACTCCCGAGGACACGCTGTCAGTGCACTGCTCTGGGACATGCTGTCAGTGCGCTGTTCCACGACCCACTGTCAGTGTACTGCTCCGGGACACGTTGTCTGTGCGCTGCTCCAGGACACACTGTCAGTGCACTGCCCGAGGACACGCTGTCAGTGCACTGCTCCGGGACACGCTGTCAGTGCCCTGCTGCGGGACACGCTGTCAGTGCCTTGCTCCGGGACACGCTGTCAGTGCACTGCTCCGGGACTCACTGTCAATGCACTCCCGAGGCCACGCTGTCAGTGCACTGCTCTAGGACATGCTGTCGGTGCACTATTCCGGAACACACTGTCAGTGCTCTGCTCCGGGACACCTGTCAATGCACTGCCCCAGGAAATGCTGTCAGTGCACTTCTCCGGGACACGTTGTCAGTGCACTGCTCTGGGGCAAGCTGTCAGTGCCCTGCTCCGGGACACGCTGTCAGTGTGCTGCTCCGGGACGCGCTGTCAGTGCACTGCTCTGGGACGCGCTGTCAGTGCACTGCTCCGGGACACGCTGTCATGGCACTGCTCCGTGAATCGCTGTCAGTGCACTGCTCCGGCACACGCTGTCATGGCACTGCTCCGGGACGCGCTGTCAGTGCACTGCTCCGGGACGCGCTGTCAGTGCGCTGCTCCGGGACGCGCTGTCAGTGCACTGCTCCGGGACACGCTGTCATGGCACTGTTCCGGGACATGCTGTCCGTGCGCTGTTCCGGGACACACTGTCAGTGCAATGCTCAGGGACACGCTGTCAATGCACTGCTCTGTGACTCACTGTCAGTGCACTGCTCCGGGACACGCTGTCAGTGCACTGCTCCGGGACTCACTGTCAATGCACTCCCGAGGCCACGCTGTCAGTGCACTGCTCCAGTACATGCTGTCAGTGCACTATTCCGGAACACACTGTCAGTGCTCTACACCGGGACACCTGTCAATGCACTGCCCCAGGAAATGCTGTCAGTGCACTTCTCCGGGACACGTTGTCAGTGCACTGCTCTGGGGCAAGCTGTCAGTGCCCTGCTCCGGGACGCGCTGTCAGTGCACTGCTCCGGGACACGCTGTCATGGCACTGCTCCGGGACGCGCTGTCAGTGCACTGCTCCGGGACACGCTGTCATGGCACTGCTCCGGGACGCGCTGTCAGTGCACTGCTCCGGGACACGTTGTCAGTGCGCTGTTCCGGGACAAGCTGTCAGTGCACTGCTCCGGGACATGCTGTCAGTGCACTCCCGAGGACACGCTGTCAGTCCACTGCTCCGGGACATGCTGTCAGTGCACTGCTCCAGGACACGCTGTCATGGCACTGCTCCGGGTCACACTGTCAGTGCACTACTCTGGGACACGATGTCAGTGCGCTGCTCCGGGACACGCTGTCAGTGCACTGCTCCGGGACTCACTGTTAGTGCACTGCTCCGGGACACACTGTCAGTGCACTGCACGAGGACACACTGTCACTGCGCTGCTCCGGGACACGCTGTCAGTGAATTGCTCCGGGTCACGCTGGAAATGCACTGCTCCGGGACACGCTGTCTGTGCCCTGCTCCGGGACACGCTGTCAGTGTGCTGCTCCGGGACGCGCTGTCAGTGCACTGCTCCGGGACGCGCTGTCAGTGCACTGCTCCGGGACACGCTGTCATGGCACTGCTCCGGGACGCGCTGTCAGTGCACTGCTCCGGGACACGCTGTCATGGCACTGCTCCGGGACGTGCTGTCAGTGCACTGCTCCGGGACACGTTGTCAGTGCGCTGTTCCGGGACAAGCTGTCAGTGCACTGCTCCGGGACATGCTGTCAGTGCACTCCCGAGGACACGCTGTCAGTCCACTGCTCCGGGACATGCTGTCAGTGCACTGCTCCAGGACACGCTGTCATGGCACTGCTCCGGGTCACACTGTCAGTGCACTACTCTGGGACACGATGTCAGTGCGCTGCTCCGGGACACGCTGTCAGTGCACTGCTCCGGGACTCACTGTTAGTGCACTGCTCCGGGACACACTGTCAGTGCACTGCACGAGGACACACTGTCACTGCGCTGCTCCGGGACACGCTGTCAGTGAATTGCTCCGGGTCACGCTGGAAATGCACTGCTCCGGGACACGCTGTCTGTGCGCTGCTCCAGGACACACTGTCAGTGCACTGCCCGAGGACACGCTGTCAGTGCAATGCTCCGGGACATGCTGTCTGTGCCCTGCTGCGGGATGCTATGTCAGTGCATTGCTCCGGGACACGCTGTCAAGGCACTGCTCCGGGACACGCTGTCAGTGCACTGCTCCTGGACGCGCTGTCAGTGCAATGCTCAGGGACACGCTGTTAATGCACTGCTCCGGGACACGCTGTCTGTCTGCTGCTCCGGGACACGCTGTCAGTGAACTGCTCCGGGTCACGCTGGAAATGCACTGCTCCGGGACACGCTGTCTGTGCGCTGCTCCGGGACTCACTGTCAATGCACTCCCGAGGCCACGCTGTCAGTGCACTGCTCCAGGACATGCTGTCGGTGCACTATTCCGGAACACACTGTCAGTGCTCTGCTCCGGGACACCTGTCAATGCACTGCCCCAGGAAATGCTGTCAGTGCACTTCTCCGGGACACGTTGTCAGTGCACTGCTCCGGGGCAAGCTGTCAGTGCCCTGCTCCGGGACACGCTGTCAGTGCACTGCTCCGGGACACACTGTCAGTGCACTCCCGAGGACACGCTGTCAGTGCACTGCTCCGGGACATGCTGTCAGTGCACTGCTCCAGGACACGCTGTCATGGCAATGCTCCGGGTCACACTGTCAATGCACTGCTCTGGGACACGATGTCAGTGCGCGGCTCCGGGACACGCTGTCAGTGCACTGCACGAGGACACACTGTCAGTGCGCTGCTCCGGGACACGCTGTCAGTGCACTGCTCCGGGACACACTGTCAGTGCACTGCACGAGGACACACTGTCAGTGCGCTGCTCCGGGACACGCTGTCAGTGAACTGCTCCGGGTCACGCTGGAAATGCACTGCTCCGGGACACGCTGTCTGTCTGCTGCTCCGGGACACGCTGTCAGTGAACTGCTCCGGGTCACACTGGAAATGCACTGCTACGGGACACGCTGTCTGTGCGCTGCTCCAGGACACACTGTCAGTGCATTGCCCGAGGACACGCTGTCAGTGCAATGCTCCGGGACATGCTGTCTGTGCCCTGCTGCGGGATGCTATGTCAGTGCATTGCTCCGGGACACGCTGTCAGTGCACTGCTCCGAAACGCGCTGTCAGTGCACTGCTCCCGGACACGCTGTCAGTGCACTGCTCCGGGACACGCTGTCATGGCACTGCTCCGGGACTTGCTGTCAGTGCACTGCTCCGGGACACACTGTCAGTGCAATGCTCAGGGACATGCTGTTAATGCACTGCTCTGTGACTCACTGTCAATGCACTGCTCCTGGACACGCTGTCAGTGCACTGCACCGGGAAACACTGTCAGTGCGCTGCTCTGGGGCACGCTGTCATGGCACTGCTCCGGGACACGCTGTCAGTGCACTTCCGAGGACGCGCTGTCAGTGCACTGCTCCGGGACACGCTGTCAGCGCACTGCTCCAGGACACGCTGTCAGTGCACTATTCCGGGACACACTGTCAGTGCTCTGCTCCGGGACACCTGTCAATGCACTGCCCCAGGACATGCTGTCAGTGCACTTCTCCGGGACACGCTGTCAGTGCACTGCTCCGGGACACGCTGTCAGTGCATTGCCCGAGGACACGCTGTCAGTGCAATGCTCCGGGACACGCTGTCGGTGCCCTGCTGTGGGACACCATGTCAGTGCATTGCTCCGGGACACGCTGTCAATGCACTCCCGAGGCCACGCTGTCAGTGCACTGCTCCAGGACATGCTGTCAGTGCACTATTCCGGGACACACTGTCAGTGCTCTGCTCCGGGACACGCTGTCAGTGCATTGCCCGAGGACACGCTGTCAGTGCATTGCTCCGGGACACGCTGTCACTGCACTGCTCAGGGTCACGCTGTCAGTGCACTGCTCCGGGACACGTTGTCAGTGCACTGCTCTGGGGCACGCTGTCATGGCACTGCTCCGGGACACGCGGTCAGTGCACTTCCGAGGACGCGCTGTCAGTGCACTGCTCCGGGACACGCTGTCAGCGCACTGCTCCAGGACACGCTGTCAGTGCACTATTCCGGGACATACTGTCAGTGCTCTGCTCCGGGACACCTGTCTATGCACTGCCTCAGGACATGCTGTCAGTGCACTTCTCCGGGACACGCTGTCAGTGCACTGCTCCGGGACACGCTGTCAGTGCATTGCCCGAGGACACGCTGTCAGTGCAATGCTCCGGGACACGCTGTCAGTGCCCTGCTGTGGGACACCATGTCAGTGCATTGCTCCGGGACACGCTGTCAATGCACTCCCGAGGCCACGCTGTCAGTGCACTGCTCCAGGACATGCTGTCAGTGCACTATTCCGGGACACACTGTCAGTGCTCTGCTCCGGGACACCTGTCAATGCACTGGCCCGGAAATGCTGTCAGTGCACTTCTCCGGGACACGTTATCAGTGCACTGCTCTGGGGCAAGCTGTCAGTGCCCTGCTCCGGGACACCCTGTCAGTGCGCTGTTCCGGGACGCGCTGTCAGTGCACTGCTCCGGGACGCGCTGTCAATGCACTGCTCCGGGACACACTGTCAGTGCACTGCTCCGGGACACGCTGTCAATGCACTGCTCCGGGACACGCTGTCAGTGTACTGCTCCGGGACACGCTCTCTGTGCCCTGCTGCGGGACACCATGTCAGTGCCCTGCTCTGGGGCACGCTGTCAGTGCCCTGCTCCGGGACATGCTGTCAGAGCACAGTTCCGGGACACACTGTCAGTGCACTGCCCGAGGACACACTGTCAGTGCACTGCTCCGGGACACGTTGTCAGTGCCCTGCTCCGGGACACACTGTCAGTGCACTGCCCCAGGACATGCTGTCAGTGCACTGCTCCGGGACATGCTGTCAGTGCGCTGTTCCACGACCCGCTGTCAGTGTATTGCTCCGGGACACGCTGTCTGTGCGCTGCTCCAGGACACACTGTCAGTGCACTGCCCGAGGACACGCTGTCAGTGCACTGCTCCGGGACACGCTGTCAGTGCATTGCCCGAGGACACGCTGTCAGTGCAATGCTCCGGGACTCACTGTCAATGCACTCCCGAGGCCACGCTGTCAGTGCACTGCTCCAGGACATGCTGTCAGTGCACTATTCTGGGACACACTGTCAGTGCTCTGCTCCGGGACACCTGTCAATGCACTGCCCACGAAATGCTGTCAGTGCACTTCTCCGGGACACGTTGCCAGTGCACTGCTCTGGGGCAAGCTGTCAGTGCCCTGCTCCGGGACACGCTGTCAGTGCCCTGCTCCGGGACACGCTGTCAGTGCGCTGCTCCAGGACGCGCTGTCAGTGCACTGCTCCGGGACGTGCTGTCAGTGCACTGCGCCGGGACACGCTGTCATGGCACTGCTCCGGGACGCGCTGTCAGTGCACTGCTCCGGGACGCGCTGTCAGTGCCCTGCTCCGGGACACGCTGTCAATGCGCTGCTCCAGGGAACGCTGTCGGTGCACTATTCCGGGACATGCTGTCAGTGCACTGCTCCGGGACACCTATCAATGCACTGCCCCAGGACATGCTGTCAGTGCACTTCTCAGGGACACGCTATCAGTGCACTGCTCCGGGACACGTTGTCAGTGCACTGCTCTGGGGCATGCTGTCAGTGAACTGCTCCGGGTCACGCTGTCAGTGAACTGCTCCGGGGCACGCTGTCAGTGCACTGCCTGAGGTCACACTGTCAGTGCGCTGCTCCGGGACACGCTGTCAGTGAACTGCTCCTGGACACGCTGTCAGTGCACTGCTCCGGGACACGCTCTCTGTGCCCTGCTGCGGGATGCTATGTCAGTGCATTGCTCCGGGACATGCTGTCAGTGCACTGCTCTGGGACTCACTGTCAATTCACAGCTCCGGGACACGCTGTCAGTGCACTGCCTGAGGTCATACTGTCAATGCACAGCTCCGGGGCACGCTGTCAGTGCACTGCGTGAGGTCACACTGTCAGTGAACTGCTCCGGGTCACGCTGGAAATGCACTGCTCCGGGACACGCTGTCTGTGCGCTGCTCCAGGACACACTGTCAGTGCACTGTCCGAGGACACGCTGTCAGTGCACTGCTCTGGGACACGCTGTCAGTGTACTGCTCCGGGACACGCTTTCTGTGCCCTGCTGCGGGACGCCATGTCAGTGCATTGCCTCTGAGACACGCTGTCAGTGCGCTCCTGTGGGACACGTTGTCAACGCACTGCTCCAGGACACGCTCTCAGTGCAATGCTCCAGGACACACTGTCAGTGCAATGCTCCAGGACACACTGTCAGTGCAATGCTCCGGGACATGCTGTCTGTGCACTTCTCCGGGACACGCTGTCAGTGCACTGCTCTTTAAATCACTGTCAGTGCACTGCTCCTGGACACGCTGTCAATGCACTGCTCGGGACACGCTGTCAAATCCCTGTTCCTGGACATACTGTCAGTGCACTGTTCCGGGACACGCTGTCAGTGCACTGCTCCGGGACGCGCTGTCAGTGCACTGCTCCGGGACGCGCTGTCAGTGCCCTGCTCCGGGACACGCTGTCAGTGCGCTGCTCCGGGACGCGCTGTCAGTGCACTGTTCCGGGACACACTGTCATGGCACTGCTCCGGGACATGCTGTCCGTGCGCTGTTCCGGGACACACTGTCACTGCAATGCTCAGGGACACGCTGTCAATGCACTGCTCTGTGACTCACTGTCAGTGCACTGCTCCTGGACACGCTGTCAGTGCACTGTTCCGGGACACACTGTCATGGCACTGCTCCGGGTAACACTATCAGTGCACTGCTCCGGGACACACTGTCAGTGCGCTGCTCCGGGACACGCTGTCAGTGCACTTCCTGAGGTCACACTGTCAATGCACAGCTCCGGGACACGCTGTCAGTGCACTGCCTGAGGTCACACTGTCACTGCGCTGCTCCGGGACACGCTGTCAGTGAACTGCTCCGGGTCACGCTGGAAATGCACTGCTCCGGGACACGCTGTCTGTGTGCTGCTCCGGGACACGCTGTCAGTGAACTGCTCCGTGTCACGCTGGAAATGCACTGCTCCGGGACACGCTGTCTGTGCGCTGCTCCAGGACACACTGTCAGTGCACTGCCCGAGGACACCCTGTCAGTGCAATGCTCCGGGACATGCTGTCTGTGCCCTGCTCAGGGACACGCTGTCAATGCGCTGCTCCAGGGAACGCTGTCGGTGCACTATTCCGGGACATGCTGTCAGTGCTCTGCTCCGGGACACCTATCAATGCACTGCCCCAGGACATGCTGTCAGTGCACTTCTCAAGGACATGCTGTCTGTGCACTTCTCAGGGACACGCTATCAGTGCACTGCTCCGGGACACGTTGTCAGTGCACTGCTCTGGGGCACGCTGTCAGTGCCCTGCTCCGGGACACACTGTCAGTGCACTCCCGAGGACACACTGTCAGTGCACTGCTCCGGGACATGCTGTCTGTGCCCTGCTGCGGGACGCTATGTCAGTGCATTGCTCCGGGACACGCTGTCAGTGCACTGCTCCGGGACATGCTGTCAGTGCACTGCTCCGGGACACACTGTCAGTACACTGCTCCGGGACACGCTGTCAGTGCACTGCTCCGGGACACGCTGTCAGTGCATTGCCCGAGGACACGCTGTCAGTGCAATGCTCCGGGACACGCTGTCAGTGCCCTGCTGTGGGACACCATGTCAGTGCATTGCTCCGGGACACGCTGTCAATGCACTCCCGAGGCCACGCTGTCAGTGCACTGCTCCAGGACATGCTGTCAGTGCACTATTCCGGGACACACTGTCAGTGCTCTGCTCCGGGACACCTGTCAATGCACTGGCCCGGAAATGCTGTCAGTGCACTTCTCCGGGACACGTTATCAGTGCACTGCTCTGGGGCAAGCTGTCAGTACCCTGCTCCGGGACACCCTGTCAGTGCGCTGTTCCGGGACGCGCTGTCAGTGCACTGCTCCGGGACGCGCTGTCAATGCACTGCTCCGGGACACACTGTCAGTGCACTGCTCCGGGACACGCTGTCAATGCACTGCTCCGGGACACGCTGTCAGTGTACTGCTCCGGGACACGCTCTCTGTGCCCTGCTGCGGGACACCATGTCAGTGCCCTGCTCTGGGGCACGCTGTCAGTGCCCTGCTCCGGGACATGCTGTCAGAGCACAGTTCCGGGACACACTGTCAGTGCACTGCCCGAGGACACACTGTCAGTGCACTGCTCCGGGACACGTTGTCAGTGCCCTGCTCCGGGACACACTGTCAGTGCACTGCCCCAGGACATGCTGTCAGTGCACTGCTCCGGGACATGCTGTCAGTGCGCTGTTCCACGACCCGCTGTCAGTGTATTGCTCCGGGACACGCTGTCTGTGCGCTGCTCCAGGACACACTGTCAGTGCACTGCCCGAGGACACGCTGTCAGTGCACTGCTCCGGGACACGCTGTCAGTGCATTGCCCGAGGACACGCTGTCAGTGCACTGCTCCGGGACAGGCTGTCAGTGCCCTGCTGCGGGACACCATGTCAGTGCATTGCTCCGGGACACGCTGTCAGTGCACTGCTCCGGGACTCACTGTCAATGCACTCCCGAGGCCACGCTGTCAGTGCACTGCTCCAGGACATGCTGTCAGTGCACTATTCTGGGACACACTGTCAGTGCTCTGCTCCGGGACACCTGTCAATGCACTGCCCACGAAATGCTGTCAGTGCACTTCTCCGGGACACGTTGCCAGTGCACTGCTCTGGGGCAAGCTGTCAGTGCCCTGCTCCGGGACACGCTGTCAGTGCCCTGCTCCGGGACACGCTGTCAGTGCGCTGCTCCAGGACGCGCTGTCAGTGCACTGCTCCGGGACGTGCTGTCAGTGCACTGCGCCGGGACACGCTGTCATGGCACTGCTCCGGGACGCGCTGTCAGTGCACTGCTCCGGGACGCGCTGTCAGTGCACTGCTCCGGGACGCGCTGTCAGTGCCCTGCTCCGGGACACGCTGTCAATGCGCTGCTCCAGGGAACGCTGTCGGTGCACTATTCCGGGACATGCTGTCAGTGCACTGCTCCGGGACACCTATCAATGCACTGCCCCAGGACATGCTGTCAGTGCACTTCTCAAGGACATGCTGTCTGTGCACTTCTCAGGGACACGCTATCAGTGCACTGCTCCGGGACACGTTGTCAGTGCACTGCTCTGGGGCATGCTGTCAGTGAACTGCTCCGGGTCACGCTGTCAGTGAACTGCTCCGGGGCACGCTGTCAGTGCACTGCCTGAGGTCACACTGTCAGTGCGCTGCTCCGGGACACGCTGTCAGTGAACTGCTCCTGGACACGCTGTCAGTGCACTGCTCCGGGACACACTCTCTGTGCCCTGCTGCGGGATGCTATGTCAGTGCATTGCTCTGGGACATGCTGTCAGTGCACTGCTCTGGGACTCACTGTCAATTCACAGCTCCGGGACACGCTGTCAGTGCACTGCCTGAGGTCATACTGTCAATGCACAGCTCCGGGGCACGCTGTCAGTGCACTGCGTGAGGTCACACTGTCAGTGAACTGCTCCGGGTCACGCTGGAAATGCACTGCTCCGGGACACGCTGTCTGTGCGCTGCTCCAGGACACACTGTCAGTGCACTGTCCGAGGACACGCTGTCAGTGCACTGCTCTGGGACACGCTGTCAGTGTACTGCTCCGGGACACGCTTTCTGTGCCCTGCTGCGGGACGCCATGTCAGTGCATTGCCTCTGAGACACGCTGTCAGTGCGCTCCTGTGGGACACGTTGTCAACGCACTGCTCCAGGACACGCTCTCAGTGCAATGCTCCAGGACACACTGTCAGTGCAATGCTCCAGGACACACTGTCAGTGCAATGCTCCGGGACATGCTGTCTGTGCACTTCTCCGGGACACGCTGTCAGTGCACTGCTCTTTAAATCACTGTCAGTGCACTGATCCTGGACACGCTGTCAATGCACTGCTCGGGACACGCTGTCAAATCCCTGTTCCTGGACATACTGTCAGTGCACTGTTCCGGGACACGCTGTCAGTGCACTGCTCCGGGACGCGCTGTCAGTGCACTGCTCCGGGACGCGCTGTCAGTGCCCTGCTCCGGGACATGCTGTCAGTGCGCTGCTCCGGGACGCGCTGTCAGTGCACTGTTCCGGGACACACTGTCATGGCACTGCTCCGGGACATGCTGTCCGTGCGCTGTTCCGGGACACACTGTCACTGCAATGCTCAGGGACACGCTGTCAATGCACTGCTCTGTGACTCACTGTCAGTGCACTGCTCCTGGACACGCTGTCAGTGCACTGTTCCGGGACACACTGTCATGGCACTGCTCCGGGTAACACTATCAGTGCACTGCTCCGGGACACACTGTCAGTGCGCTGCTCCGGGACACGCTGTCAGTGCGCTGCTCATGGACACGCTGTCAATGCACTGCTCTGGGACTCACTGTCAATTCACAGCTCCGGGACACGCTGTCAGTGCACTTCCTGAGGTCACACTGTCAATGCACAGCTCCGGGACACGCTGTCAGTGCACTGCCTGAGGTCACACTGTCACTGCGCTGCTCCGGGACACGCTGTCAGTGAACTGCTCCGGGTCACGCTGGAAATGCACTGCTCCGGGACACGCTGTCTGTGTGCTGCTCCGGGACACGCTGTCAGTGAACTGCTCCGTGTCACGCTGGAAATGCACTGCTCCGGGACACGCTGTCTGTGCGCTGCTCCAGGACACACTGTCAGTGCACTGCCCGAGGACACCCTGTCAGTGCAATGCTCCGGGACATGCTGTCTGTGCCCTGCTCAGGGACACGCTGTCAATGCGCTGCTCCAGGGAACGCTGTCGGTGCACTATTCCGGGACATGCTGTCAGTGCTCTGCTCCGGGACACCTATCAATGCACTGCCCCAGGACATGCTGTCAGTGCACTTCTCAAGGACATGCTGTCTGTGCACTTCTCAGGGACACGCTATCAGTGCACTGCTCCGGGACACGTTGTCAGTGCACTGCTCTGGGGCACGCTGTCAGTGCCCTGCTCCGGGACACACTGTCAGTGCACTCCCGAGGACACACTGTCAGTGCACTGCTCCGGGACATGCTGTCTGTGCCCTGCTGCGGGACGCTATGTCAGTGCATTGCTCCGGGACACGCTGTCAGTGCACTGCTCCGGGACACACTGTCAGTGCACTGCTCCGAGACACGCTGTCATGGCACTGCTCCGGGACATGCTGTCAGTGCACTGCTCCGGGACACACTGTCAGTACACTGCTCCGAGACACGCTGTCAGTGCACTGCTCCGGGACGCGCCGTCATGGCACTGCTCCGGGACACGCTGTCAGTGTACTGCATTGGCACCCGCTGTCAGTGCACTGCTCCGGGACACGCTGTCAGTGTACTGCACTGGGACCCACTGTCAGTGCACTGCTCCAGGATGCCCTGTCAGTACATTGCTGCGGGACACGCTGTCAGTGCACTGACCCGGGATGCCATGTCATTGCACTGCTCCAGTTCACGCTCTCAGTGTGCTGCTCCGGGCCACGCTGTCAGTGCACTGCTCCGGACACGCTGTCAGTGCACAGCACCAGGGCATGCTGTCAGTGCACTGCTGCGGGACACGCTGTCAATGCGTTGCTCCGGGACACGCTGTCAATGCGCTGCTCCAGGACACGCTGTCGGTGCACTACTCCGGGACACACTGTCAATGCACTGCCCCAGGACATGCTGTCAGTGCAATGCTCCGGGATACGCTGTCAGTGCGCTGCTCATGGACACGCTGTCAATGCACTGCTCTGGGACTCACTTTCAATTCACAGCTCCGGGACACGCTGTCAGTGCACTGCCTGAGGTCACACTGTCAATGCACAGCTCCGAGGCACGCTGTCAGTGCACTGCCTGAGGTCACACTGTCAGTGCGCTGCTCCGGGACACGCTGTCAGTGAACTGCTCCGGGTCACGCTGTCAGTGAACTGCTCCGGGGCACGCTGTCAGTGCACTACCTGAGGTCACACTGTCAGTGCGCTGCTCCGGGACACGCTGTCAGTGAACTGCTCCTGGACACGCTGTCAGTGCACTGCTCCGGGACACGCTCTCTGTGCCCTGCTGCGGGATGCTATGTCAGTGCATTGCTCCGGGACATGCTGTCAGTGCACTGCTCTGGGACTCACTGTCAATTCACAGCTCCGGGACACGCTGTCAGTGCACTGCCTGAGGTCATACTGTCAATGCACAGCTCCGGGGCACGCTGTCAGTGCATTGCGTGAGGTCACACTGTCAGTGAACTGCTCCGGGTCACGCTGGAAATGCACTGCTCCGGGACGCGCTGTCAGTGCACTGTTCCGGGACACACTGTCATGGCACTGCTCCGGGACATGCTGTCCGTGCGCTGTTCCGGGACACACTGTCACTGCAATGCTCAGGGACACGCTGTCAATGCACTGCTCTGTGACTCACTGTCAGTGCACTGCTCCTGGACACGCTGTCAGTGCACTGTTCCGGGACACACTGTCATGGCACTGCTCCGGGTAACACTATCAGTGCACTGCTCCGGGACACACTGTCAGTGCGCTGCTCCGGGACACACTGTCAGTGCGCTGCTCATGGACACGCTGTCAATGCACTGCTCTGGGACTCACTGTCAATTCACAGCTCCGGGACACGCTGTCAGTGCACTTCCTGAGGTCACACTGTCAATGCACAGCTCCGGGACACGCTGTCAGTGCACTGCCTGAGGTCACACTGTCACTGCGCTGCTCCGGGACACGCTGTCAGTGAACTGCTCCGGGTCACGCTGGAAATGCACTGCTCCGGGACACGCTGTCTGTGTGCTGCTCCGGGACACGCTGTCAGTGAACTGCTCCGTGTCACGCTGGAAATGCACTGCTCCGGGACACGCTGTCTGTGCGCTGCTCCAGGACACACTGTCAGTGCACTGCCCGAGGACACCCTGTCAGTGCAATGCTCCGGGACATGCTGTCTGTGCCCTGCTCAGGGACACGCTGTCAATGCGCTGCTCCAGGGAACGCTGTCGGTGCACTATTCCGGGACATGCTGTCAGTGCTCTGCTCCGGGACACCTATCAATGCACTGCCCCAGGACATGCTGTCAGTGCACTTCTCAAGGACATGCTGTCTGTGCACTTCTCAGGGACACGCTATCAGTGCACTGCTCCGGGACACGTTGTCAGTGCACTGCTCTGGGGCACGCTGTCAGTGCCCTGCTCCGGGACACACTGTCAGTGCACTCCCGAGGACACACTGTCAGTGCACTGCTCCGGGACATGCTGTCTGTGCCCTGCTGCGGGACGCTATGTCAGTGCATTGCTCCGGGACACGCTGTCAGTGCACTGCTCCGAGACACGCTGTCATGGCACTGCTCCGGGACATGCTGTCAGTGCACTGCTCCGGGACACACTGTCAGTACACTGCTCCGGGACACGCTGTCAGTGCACTGCTCCGGGACGCGCCGTCATGGCACTGCTCCTGGACACACTGTCAGTGTACTGCATTGGCACCCGCTGTCAGTGCACTGCTCCGGGACACGCTGTCAGTGTACTGCACTGGGACCCACTGTCAGTGCACTGCTCCAGGATGCCCTGTCAGTACATTGCTGCGGGACTCGCTGTCAGCGCACTGATCCGGGACACACTGTCAGTGTACTGCACTTGGACCCGCTGTCAGTGCACTGATCCGGGATGCCATGTCATTGCACTGCTCCAGTTCACGCTCTCAGTGTGCTGCTCCGGGCCACGCTGTCAGTGCACTGCTCCGGACACGCTGTCAGTGCACAGCACCAGGGCATGCTGTCAGTGCACTGCTGCGGGACACGCTGTCAATGCGTTGCTCCGGGACACGCTGTCAATGCGCTGCTCCAGGACACGCTGTCGGTGCACTACTCCGGGACACACTGTCAATGCACTGCCCCAGGACATGCTGTCAGTGCAATGCTCCGGGACACGCTGTCAGTGCGCTGCTCATGGACACGCTGTCAATGCACTGCTCTGGGACTCACTTTCAATTCACAGCTCCGGGACACGCTGTCAGTGCACTGCCTGAGGTCACACTGTCAATGCACAGCTCCGAGGCACGCTGTCAGTGCACTGCCTGAGGTCACACTGTCAGTGCGCTGCTCCGGGACACGCTGTCAGTGAACTGCTCCGGGTCACGCTGTCAGTGAACTGCTCCGGGGCACGCTGTCAGTGCACTGCCTGAGGTCACACTGTCAGTGCGCTGCTCCGGGACACGCTGTCAGTGAACTGCTCCTGGACACGCTGTCAGTGCACTGCTCCGGGACACGCTCTCTGTGCCCTGCTGCGGGATGCTATGTCAGTGCACAGCTCCGGGACACGCTGTCAGTGCACTGCCTGAGGTCATACTGTCAATGCACAGCTCCGGGGCACGCTGTCAGTGCACTGCGTGAGGTCACACTGTCAGTGAACTGCTCCGGGTCACGCTGGAAATGCACTGCTCCGGGACACGCTGTCTGTGCGCTGCTCCAGGACACACTGTCAGTGCACTGTCCGAGGACACGCTGTCAGTGCACTGCTCTGGGACACGCTGTCAGTGTACTGCTCCGGGACACGCTTTCTGTGCCCTGCTGCGGGACGCCATGTCAGTGCATTGCCTCTGAGACACGCTGTCAGTGCGCTCCTGTGGGACACGTTGTCAACGCACTGCTCCAGGACACGCTCTCAGTGCAATGCTCCAGGACACACTGTCAGTGCAATGCTCCAGGACACACTGTCAGTGCAATGCTCCGGGACATGCTGTCTGTGCACTTCTCCGGGACACGCTGTCAGTGCACTGCTCTTTAAATCACTGTCAGTGCACTGATCCTGGACACGCTGTCAATGCACTGCTCGGGACACGCTGTCAAATCCCTGTTCCCGGACATACTGTCAGTGCACTGTTCCGGGACACGCTGTCAGTGCACTGCTCCGGGACGCGCTGTCAGTGCACTGCTCCGGGACGCGCTGTCAGTGCCCTGCTCCGGGACACGCTGTCAGTGCGCTGCTCCGGGACGCGCTGTCAGTGCACTGTTCCGGGACACACTGTCATGGCACTGCTCCGGGACATGCTGTCCGTGCGCTGTTCCGGGACACACTGTCACTGCAATGCTCAGGGACACGCTGTCAATGCACTGCTCTGTGACTCACTGTCAGTGCACTGCTCCTGGACACGCTGTCAGTGCACTGTTCCGGGACACACTGTCATGGCACTGCTCCGGGTAACACTATCAGTGCACTGCTCCGGGACACACTGTCAGTGCGCTGCTCCGGGACACGCTGTCAGTGCGCTGCTCATGGACACGCTGTCAATGCACTGCTCTGGGACTCACTGTCAATTCACAGCTCCGGGACACGCTGTCAGTGCACTTCCTGAGGTCACACTGTCAATGCACAGCTCCGGGACACGCTGTCAGTGCACTGCCTGAGGTCACACTGTCACTGCGCTGCTCCGGGACACGCTGTCAGTGAACTGCTCCGGGTCACGCTGGAAATGCACTGCTCCGGGACACGCTGTCTGTGTGCTGCTCCGGGACACACTGTCATGGCACTGCTCTGGGTCACACTGTCAGTGCGCTGCTCCGGGACACGCTGTCAATGCACTGCTCTGGGACTCTCTGTCAATTCACAGCTCCGGGACACACTGTCTGTGCACTGCCTGAGGTCACACTGTCAATGTACAGCTCCGGGACACGCTGTCAGTGCACTGCCTGAGGTCACACTGTCAGTGCGCTGCTCCGGGACACGCTGTCAGTGAACTACTCCAGGTCACGCTGGAAATGCACTGCTCCGGGACACGCTGTCAGTGAACTGCTCCGGGTCACGCTGGAAATGCACTGCTCCGGGACACGCTGTCAAATCCCTGCTCCAGGACACACTGTCAGTGCACTGCTCTGGGACACGCTGTCAGTGCAGTGCTCTGGGACACCCTGTCAGTGCACTGCTCTGGGACACACTGTCAGTGCACTGCTCTGGGACACGCTGTCAGTGCGCTGCTCCGGGACACTCTGTCAATGCATGGCTCCAGGGTTCACTGTCAGTGCCCTGCTCCGGGACACACTGTCAGTGCACTGCTCCGGGACACGCTGTCAGCGCACTGATCCGGGACACACTGTCAGTGTACTGCACTTGGACCCGCTGTCAGTGCACTGCTCCGCGATGCCATGTCATTGCACTGCTCCAGTACACGCTCTCAGTGCGCTGCTCTGGGCCACGCTGTCAGTGTGCTGCTCCGGGCCACGCTGTCAGTGCACTGCGCCGGACACGCTCTCAGTGTGCTGCTCTGGGCCACGCTCTCAGTGTGCTGCTCCGGACACGCTGTCAGTGCACAGCACCAGGGCATGCTGTCAGTGCACTGCTGCGGGACACGCTGTCAATGCGTTGCTCCGGGACACGCTGTCAATGCACTGCTCCAGGACACGCTGTCGGTGCACTACTCCGGGACACACTGTCAATGCACTGCCCCAGGACATGCTGTCAGTGCAATGCTCCGGGACACGCTGTCAGTGCGCTGCTCATGGACACGCTGTCAATGCACTGCTCTGGGACTCACTTTCAATTCACAGCTCCGGGACACGCTGTCAGTGCACTGCCTGAGGTCACACTGTCAATGCACAGCTCCGAGGCACGCTGTCAGTGCACTGCCTGAGGTCACACTGTCAGTGCGCTGCTCCGGGACACGCTGTCAGTGAACTGCTCCGGGTCACGCTGTCAGTGAACTGCTCCGGGGCACGCTGTCAGTGCACTGCCTGAGGTCACACTGTCAGTGCGCTGCTCCGGGACACGCTGTCAGTGAACTGCTCCTGGACACGCTGTCAGTGCACTGCTCCGGGACACGCTCTCTGTGCCCTGCTGCGGGATGCTATGTCAGTGCACAGCTCCGGGACATGCTGTCAGTGCACTGCCTGAGGTCATACTGTCAATGCACAGCTCCGGGGCACGCTGTCAGTGCACTGCGTGAGGTCACACTGTCAGTGAACTGCTCCGGGTCACGCTGGAAATGCACTGCTCCGGGACACGCTGTCTGTGCGCTGCTCCAGGACACACTGTCAGTGCACTGTCCGAGGACACGCTGTCAGTGCACTGCTCTGGGACACGCTGTCAGTGTACTGCTCCGGGACACGCTTTCTGTGCCCTGCTGCGGGACGCCATGTCAGTGCATTGCCTCTGAGACACGCTGTCAGTGCGCTCCTGTGGGACACGTTGTCAACGCACTGCTCCAGGACACGCTCTCAGTGCAATGCTCCAGGACACACTGTCAGTGCAATGCTCCAGGACACACTGTCAGTGCAATGCTCCGGGACATGCTGTCTGTGCACTTCTCCGGGACACGCTGTCAGTGCACTGCTCTTTAAATCACTGTCAGTGCACTGATCCTGGACACGCTGTCAATGCACTGCTCGGGACACGCTGTCAAATCCCTGTTCCCGGACATACTGTCAGTGCACTGTTCCGGGACACGCTGTCAGTGCACTGCTCCGGGACGCGCTGTCAGTGCACTGCTCCGGGACGCGATGTCAGTGCCCTGCTCCGGGACACGCTGTCAGTGCGCTGCTCCGGGACGCGCTGTCAGTGCACTGTTCCGGGACACACTGTCATGGCACTGCTCCGGGACATGCTGTCCGTGCGCTGTTCCGGGACACACTGTCACTGCAATGCTCAGGGACACGCTGTCAATGCACTGCTCTGTGACTCACTGTCAGTGCACTGCTCCTGGACACGCTGTCAGTGCACTGTTCCGGGACACACTGTCATGGCACTGCTCCGGGTAACACTATCAGTGCACTGCTCCGGGACACACTGTCAGTGCGCTGCTCCGGGACACGCTGTCAGTGCGCTGCTCATGGACACGCTGTCAATGCACTGCTCTGGGACTCACTGTCAATTCACAGCTCCGGGACACGCTGTCAGTGCACTTCCTGAGGTCACACTGTCAATGCACAGCTCCGGGACACGCTGTCAGTGCACTGACTGAGGTCACACTGTCACTGCGCTGCTCCGGGACACGCTGTCAGTGAACTGCTCCGGGTCACGCTGGAAATGCACTGCTCCGGGACACGCTGTCTGTGTGCTGCTCCGGGACACGCTGTCAGTGAACTGCTCCGTGTCACGCTGGAAATGCACTGCTCCGGGACACGCTGTCTGTGCGCTGCTCCAGGACACGCTGTCAGTGCACTGCCCGAGGACACCCTGTCAGTGCAATGCTCCGGGACATGCTGTCTGTGCCCTGCTCAGGGACACGCTGTCAATGCGCTGCTCCAGGGAACGCTGTCGGTGCACTATTCCGGGACATGCTGTCAGTGCTCTGCTCCGGGACACCTATCAATGCACTGCCCCAGGACATGCTGTCAGTGCACTTCTCAAGGACATGCTGTCTGTGCACTTCTCAGGGACACGCTATCAGTGCACTGCTCCGGGACACGTTGTCAGTGTACTGCTCTGGGGCACGCTGTCAGTGCCCTGCTCCGGGACACACTGTCAGTGCACTCCCGAGGACACACTGTCAGTGCACTGCTCCGGGACATGCTGTCTGTGCCCTGCTGCGGGACGCTATGTCAGTGCATTGCTCCGGGACACGCTGTCAGTGCACTGCTCCGAGACACGCTGTCATGGCACTGCTCCGGGACATGCTGTCAGTGCACTGCTCCGGGACACACTGTCAGTACACTGCTCCGGGACACGCTGTCAGTGCACTGCTCCGGGACGCGCCGTCATGGCACTGCTCCTGGACACACTGTCAGTGTACTGCATTGGCACCCGCTGTCAGTGCACTGCTCCGGGACACGCTGTCAGTGTACTGCACTGGGACCCACTGTCAGTGCACTGCTCCAGGATGCCCTGTCAGTACATTGCTGCGGGACTCGCTGTCAGCGCACTGATCCGGGACACACTGTCAGTGTACTGCACTTGGACCCGCTGTCAGTGCACTGACCCGGGATGCCATGTCATTGCACTGCTCCAGTTCACGCTCTCAGTGTGCTGCTCCGGGCCACGCTGTCAGTGCACTGCTCCGGACACGCTGTCAGTGCACAGCACCAGGGCATGCTGTCAGTGCACTGCTGCGGGACACGCTGTCAATGCGTTGCTCCGGGACACGCTGTCAATGCGCTGCTCCAGGACACGCTGTCGGTGCACTACTCCGGGACACACTGTCAATGCACTGCCCCAGGACATGCTGTCAGTGCAATGCTCCGGGATACGCTGTCAGTGCGCTGCTCATGGACACGCTGTCAATGCACTGCTCTGGGACTCACTTTCAATTCACAGCTCCGGGACACGCTGTCAGTGCACTGCCTGAGGTCACACTGTCAATGCACAGCTCCGAGGCACGCTGTCAGTGCACTGCCTGAGGTCACACTGTCAGTGCGCTGCTCCGGGACACGCTGTCAGTGAACTGCTCCGGGTCACGCTGTCAGTGAACTGCTCCGGGGCACGTTGTCAGTGCACTGCCTGAGGTCACACTGTCAGTGCGCTGCTCCGGGACACGCTGTCAGTGAACTGCTCCTGGACACGCTGTCAGTGCACTGCTCCGGGACACGCTCTCTGTGCCCTGCTGCGGGATGCTATGTCAGTGCATTGCTCCGGGACATGCTGTCAGTGCACTGCTCTGGGACTCACTGTCAATTCACAGCTCCGGGACACGCTGTCAGTGCACTGCCTGAGGTCATACTGTCAATGCACAGCTCCGGGGCACGCTGTCAGTGCACTGCGTGAGGTCACACTGTCAGTGAACTGCTCCGGGTCACGCTGGAAATGCACTGCTCCGGGACACGCTGTCTGTGCGCTGCTCCAGGACACACTGTCAGTGCACTGTCCGAGGACACGCTGTCAGTGCACTGCTCTGGGACACGCTGTCAGTGTACTGCTCCGGGACACGCTTTCTGTGCCCTGCTGCGGGACGCCATGTCAGTGCATTGCCTCTGAGACACGCTGTCAGTGCGCTCCTGTGGGACACGTTGTCAACGCACTGCTCCAGGACACGCTCTCAGTGCAATGCTCCAGGACACACTGTCAGTGCAATGCTCCAGGACACACTGTCAGTGCAATGCTCCGGGACATGCTGTCTGTGCACTTCTCCGGGACACGCTGTCAGTGCACTGCTCTTTAAATCACTGTCAGTGCACTGATCCTGGACACGCTGTCAATGCACTGCTCGGGACACGCTGTCAAATCCCTGTTCCCGGACATACTGTCAGTGCACTGTTCCGGGACACGCTGTCAGTGCACTGCTCCGGGACGCGCTGTCAGTGCACTGCTCCGGGACGCGCTGTCAGTGCCCTGCTCCAGGACACACTGTCAATGCACTGCCCAAGGACACACTGTCAGTGCACTACTCCGGGACACACTATCAGTTCCCTGCTCCAGGACACGCTGTCAATGCACTGCCCCAGGACACACTGTCGGTGCAATGCTCCGGGACACGCTGTCAGTGTACTGCACTGGGACCCGCTGTCAGTGCACTGATCTGGGACACACTGTCAGTGTAATGCACTGGGACCCGCTGTCAGTGCCCTGCTCCGGGATGCTCCGGGACCTGCCGTCAGTGCACTGCCCGAGGACACGCTGTCAGTGCAATGCTCCAGGACACGCTGTCTGTGCACTGCTCCGGGTCACACTGTCAGTGCACTGCTCCGGGACATGCCGTCAGTGCACTGCCTGAGGACACACTGTCAGTGCACTGCTCCGGGACATGCCGTCAGTGCACTGCCCGAGGACACACTGTCAATGCACTCCCGAGGACACGCTGTCAGTGCACTGCTCTGTGATTCACTGTCAGTGCACTGCTCCTGGACACGCTGTCAATGCACTGCTCGGGACACGCTGTCAAATCCCTGTTCCCGGACATACTGTCAGTGCACTGCTCATGGACACGCTGTCAGTGCGCTGCTCCGGGACACGCTGTCAGTGCAGTGCTCCGGGACACGCTGTCAGTTCCCTGCTCCAGGACACACTGTCAATGCACTGCCCAAGGACACACTGTCAGTGCACTACTCCGGGACACACTGTCAGTTCCCTGCTCCAGGACACGCTGTCAATGCACTGCCCCAGGACACACTGTCAGTGCAATGCTCCGGGACACGCTGTCAGTGCATTGCTCCGGGACACGCTGTCAGTGCGCTGCTCCAGGACACACTGTCAGTGTACTGCACTGGGACCCGCTGTCAGTGCACTGATCCGGGACACACTGTCAGTGTACTGCACTGGGACCCGCTGTCAGTGCACTGATCCGGGACACACTGTCAGTGTACTGCACTGGGACCCGCTGTCAGTGCACTGCTCCGGGATGCCATGTCATTGCACTGCTCCAGTACACGCTCTCAGTGTGCTGCTCCAGGCCACGCTGTCAGTGCACTGCTCCGGACATGCTGTCAGTGCACAGCACCAGGACATGTTGTCAGTGCACTGCTCCGGGACACGCTGTCAATGCGTTTCTCCGGGACACGCTGTCAATGCGTTGCTCCAGGACACGCTGTCAATGCACTGCTGCGGGACTCACAGTCAGTGCACTGCTCCGGGACACGCTGTCAATGCACTGCTCCGGGACACACTGTCAGTGCAATGCTCAGGGACACGCTGTTAATGCACTGCTCTGTGACTCACTGTCAGTGTACTGCTCCTGTACACGCTGTCAGTGCACTGCTCTGGGACACGCTGTCAGTGTGCTGCTCCGTGACACGCTGTCAATGCATGGCTCCAGGGTTCACTGTCAGTGCACTGCTCCGGGACACACTGTCAGTGCACTGCTCCAGGACACGCTGTCAGTTCCCTGCTCCAGGACACACTGTCAGTGCACTGCTCCAGGACACGCTGCCAATGGACTGCCCCAGGACACGCTGTCAATGCGCTGCCCAAGGACACACTGTCAGTGCAATGCTCTGGGACACGCTGTCAGTGCATTGCTCCGGGACACGCTGTCAGTGTGCTGCTCTGGGACACGCTGTCTGTGCACTGCTCCGGGACACGCTGTCAGTGCACTGCTGCGGGACACGCTGTCAGTGCGCTGCTCCGGGACACGCTGCCAATGCACTGCTCCGGGACACACTGTCAGTGCACTGCTCCGGGACACGCTGTCAGTGCACTGCTGCAGGACACGCTGAAAATGCGTTGCTCCGGGACACGCTGTCAATGCGCTGCTCCGGGACACGGTGTCGGCGCACTGCTCCAGGACATGCTGTCGGTGCACTACTCCGGGACACACTGTCAGTGCTCTGCTCCGGGACACCTGTCAATGCACTGCCCCAGGACATGCTGTCAGTGCACTTCTCCGGGACACGCTGTCAGTGCACTGCTCCAGGACACACTGTCAGTGCACTGCTCCGGGACACGCTATCAGTGCACTTCTCCGGGACACGCTGTCAGTGCACTGCTCCGGGACATGCTGTCAGTGCGCTGCTCCAGGACACACTGTCAGTGCAGTGCTCAGGGACACGCTGTCAATGCACTGCTCTGTGACTCACTGTCAAACACTGCTCCTGGACACGCTGTCAGTGCACTGCTCCGGGACACACTGTCATGGCACTGCTCTGGGTCACACTGTCAGTGCGCTGCTCCGGGACACGCTGTCAATGCACTGCTCTGGGACTCTCTGTCAATTCACAGCTCCGGGACACACTGTCTGTGCACTGCCTGAGGTCACACTGTCAATGTACAGCTCCGGGACACGTTGTCAGTGCACTGCCTGAGGTCACACTGTCAGTGCGCTGCTCCGGGACACGCTGTCAGTGAACTACTCCAGGTCACGCTGGAAATGCACTGCTCCGGGACACGCTGTCAGTGAACTGCTCCGGGTCACGCTGGAAATGCACTGCTCCGGGACACGCTGTCAAATCCCTGCTCCAGGACACACTGTCAGTGCACTGCTCTGGGACACGCTGTCAGTGCAGTGCTCTGGGACACCCTGTCAGTGCACTGCTCTGGGACACACTGTCAGTGCACTGCTCTGGGACACGCTGTCAGTGCGCTGCTCCGGGACACTCTGTCAATGCATGGCTCCAGGGTTCACTGTCAGTGCCCTGCTCCGGGACACGCTGTCAGTGCGCTGCTCCGGGACACTCTGTCAATGCATGGCTCCAGGGTTCACTGTCAGTGCCCTGCTCCGGGACACACTGTCAGTGCACTGCTCCGGGACATGCTGTCTGTGCCCTGCTGCGGGACGCTATGTCAGTGCATTGCTCCGGGACACGCTGTCAGTGCACTGCTCCGAGACACGCTGTCATGGCACTGCTCCGGGACATGCTGTCAGTGCACTGCTCCGGGACACACTGTCAGTACACTGCTCCGGGACACGCTGTCAGTGCACTGCTCCGGGACGCGCCGTCATGGCACTGCTCCTGGACACACTGTCAGTGTACTGCATTGGCACCCGCTGTCAGTGCACTGCTCCGGGACACGCTGTCAGTGTACTGCACTGGGACCCACTGTCAGTGCACTGCTCCAGGATGCCCTGTCAGTACATTGCTGCGGGACTCGCTGTCAGCGCACTGATCCGGGACACACTGTCAGTGTACTGCACTTGGACCCGCTGTCAGTGCACTGCTCCGGGATGCCATGTCATTGCACTGCTCCAGTACACGCTCTCAGTGCGCTGCTCTGGGCCACGCTGTCAGTGTGCTGCTCCGGGCCACGCTGTCAGTGCACTGCGCCGGACACGCTCTCAGTGTGCTGCTCTGGGCCACGCTCACAGTGTGCTGCTCTGTGCCACGCTGTCAGTGTGCTGCTCCAGGCCACACTGTCAGTGTACTGCACTGGGACCCGCTGTCAGTGCACTGCTCCGGGATGCCATGTCATTGCACTGCTCCAGTACACGCTCTCAGTGTGCTGCTCCGGGCCACGCTGTCAGTGCACTGCGCCGGACATGCTGTCAGTGCACAGCACCAGGGCATGCTGTCAGTGCATTGCTCCGGGACACGCTGTCAATGCACTGCTCCGGGACACGCTGTCAATGCAGTGCTCCGGGACACGCTGTCAATGCACTGCTCCGGGACACACTGTCAGTGCACTGCTCCGGGACACGCTGTCAGTGCACTGCTGCGGGACACGCTGTCAGTGCACTGCTCCGGGACACGCTGTCAATGCACTGCTCCGGGACACGCTGTCAGTGCACTGCTCCGGGACACACTGTCAATGCACTGCTCCGGGACACACTGTCAGTGCACTGCTCCGGGACACGCTGTCAGTGCACTGCTGCGGGACACGCTGTCAGTGCACTGCTCCGGGACAGGCTGTCAATGCACTGCTCCAGGACACACTGTCAGTGCACTGCTCATGGACACGCTGTCAATACACTGCTCTGGGACTCACTTTCAATTCACAGCTCCGGGACACGCTGTCAGTGCACTGCCTGAGGTCACACTGTCAATGCACAGCTCCGAGGCACGCTGTCAGTGCACTGCCTGAGGTCACACTGTCAGTGCGCTGCTCCGGGACACGCTGTCAGTGAACTGCTCCGGGTCACGCTGTCAGTGTACTGCTCCGGGACACGCTCTCTGTGCCCTGCTGCGGGATGCTATGTCAGTGCATTGCTCCGGGTCATGCTGTCAGTGCGCTGCTCTGGGACTCACTGTCAATTCACAGCTCCGGGACACGCTGTCAGTGCACTGCCTGAGGTCACACTGTCAGTGCGCTGCCCCGGGACACGCTGTCAGTGAACTGCTCCGGGTCACGCTGGAAATGCACTGCTCCGGGACACGCTGTCTGTGCGCTGCTCCAGGACACACTGTCAGTGCACTGTCCGAGGACACGCTGTCAGTGCACTGCCTGAGGTCACACTGTCAATGCACAGCTCCGGGGCACGCTGTCAGTGCACTGCCTGAGGTCACACTGTCAGTGCGCTGCTCCGGGACACGCTGTCAGTGAACTGCTCCGGGTCACGCTGTCAATGTACTGCTCCGGGACACGCTCTCTGTGCCCTGCTGCGGGATGCTATGTCAGTGCATTGCTCCGGGACATGCTGTCAGTGCACTGCTCTGGGACTCACTGTCAATTCACAGCTCCGGGACACGCTGTCAGTGCACTGCCTGAGGTCACACTGTCAGTGCGCTGCCCCGGGACACGCTGTCAGTGAACTGCTCCGGGTCACGCTGGAAATGCACTGCTCCGGGACACGCTGTCTGTGCGCTGCTCCAGGACACACTGTCAGTGCACTGTCCGAGGACACGCTGTCAGTGTAATGCTCCAGGACACGCTGTCAGTGTACTGCTCCGGGACACGCTCTCTGTGCCCTGCTGCGGGACGCTATGTCAGTGCATTGCCTCGGAGACACGCTGTCAGTGGGCTCCTGTGGGACACGTTGTCAACCCACTGCTCCAGGACACACTCTCAGTGCAATGCTCCAGGACACACTGTCAGTGCAATGCTCCGGGACATGCTGTCTGTGCACTTCTCCGGGACACGCTGTCAGTGCACTGCTCCGGGACATGCCGTCAGTGCACTGCCCGAGGAGACGCTGTCAGTGCAATGCTCCAGGACACACTATCAGTGCAATGCTCCGGGACACGCTGTCTGTGCACTGCTCCGGGACACGCTGACAATGCGTTGCTCCGGGACACGCTGTCAATGCGCTGCTCCGGGACACGCTGTCGGCGCACTGCTCCAGGACACGCTGTCGGTGCACTACTCCGGGACACACTGTCAGTGTTCTGCTCCGGGACACCTGTCAATGCACTGCCCCAGGACATGCTGTCAGTGCACTTCTCCGGGACACGCTATCAGTGCACTGCTCCGGGACACGTTGTCAGTGCACTGCTCTGGGGCACGCTGTCAGTGCCCTGCTCCGGGACACGCTGTCAGTGCGCTGCTCCGGGACATGCTGTCAGTGCACAGTTCCGGGACACACTGTCAGTGCACTGCTCCGGGACACACTGTCAGTGCACTGCTCCGGGACTCGCTGTCAATGCACTGCTCCGGGACATGCTGTCAGTGCACTGTTCCGAGACACACTGCCAGTGCACTGCTCCGGGACATGCCGTCAGTGCACTGCCTGAGGACACACTGTCAGTGTACTGCTCCGGGACATGCCGTCAGTGCACTGCCCGAGGACACACTGTCAATGCACTCCCGAGGACACGCTGTCAGTGCACTGCTCTGTGACTCACTGTCAGTGCACTGCTCCTGGACACGCTGTCAAAGCACTGCTCGGGACACGCTGTCAAATCCCTGTTCCCGGACATACTGTCAGTGCACTGCTCTGGGACACGCTGTCAGTGCGCTGCTCATGGACACGCTGTCAGTGCGCTGCTCCGGGACACGCTGTCAATGCATGGCTCCAGGGTTCACTGTCAGTGCACTGCTCCGGGACACACTGTCAGTGCAGTGCTCCGGGACATGCTGTCAGTTCCCTGCTCCAGGACACACTGTCAATGACTGCCCAAGGACACACTGTCAGTGCACTACTCCGGGACACACTGTCAGTTCCCTGCTCCAGGACACGCTGTCAATGCACTGCCCAAGGACACACTGTCAGTGCACTGCTCCGGGATGCCATGTCATTGCACTGCTCCAGTACACGCTCTCAGTGTGCTGCTCCGTGCCACGCTGTCAGTGCACTGCTCCGGACATGCTGTCAGTGCACAGCACCAGGGCATGTTGTCAGTGCACTGCTCCGGGACACGCTGTCAATGCGTTTCTCCGGGACACGCTGTCAATGCGTTGCTCCAGGACACGCTGTCAATGCACTGCTGCGGGACTCACAGTCAGTGCACTGCTCCGGGACACGCTGTCAATGCACTGCTCCGGGACACACTGTCAGTGCAATGCTCAGGGACACGCTGTTAATGCACTGCTCTGTGACTCACTGTCAGTGTACTGCTCCTGTACACGCTGTCAGTGCACTGCTCTGTGACACGCTGTCAATGCATGGCTCCAGGGTTCACTGTCAGTGCACTGCTCCGGGACACACTGTCAGTGCACTGCTCCAGGACACGCTGTCAGTTCCCTGCTCCAGGACACACTGTCAGTGCAATGCTCAGGGACACGCTGTCAGTGCATTGCTCCGGGACACGCTGTCAGTGTGCTGCTCTGGGACACGCTGTCAGTGCGCTGCTCCGGGACACGCTGTCAATGCATGGCTCCAGGGTTCACTGTCAGTGCACTGCTCCGGGACACACTGTCAGTGCACTGCTCCGGGACACGCTGTCAGTTCCCTGCTCCAGGACACACTGTCAATGACTGCCCAAGGACACACTGTCAGTGCACTACTCCGGGACACACTGTCAGTTCCCTGCTCCAGGACACGCTGTCAATGCACTGCCCAAGGACACACTGTCAGTGCAATGCTCCGGGACACGCTGTCAGTGCATTGCTCCGGGACACGCTGTCAGTGCGCTGCTCCAGGACACACTGTCAGTGTACTCCACTGGGAACCGCTGTCAGTGCACTGATCTGGGACACACTGTCAGTGCACTGCTGTGGGACACGCTGTCAGTGCACTGATCCGGGACACGCTGTTAGTGTACTGCACTGGGACCCGCTGTCAGTGCACTGCTCCAGTACACGCTCTCAGTGTGCTGCTCCGGGCCACGCTGTCAGTGCACTGCTCCGGACATGCTGTCAGTGCACAGCACCAGGGCATGCTGTCAGTGCACAGCACCAAGGCATGTTGTCAGTGCACTGCTCCGGGACACGCTGTCAATGCGTTGCTCCAGGACAACGCTGTCAATGCACTGCTGCGGGACTCACAGTCAGTGCAATGCTCAGGGACACGCTGTTAATGCACTGCTCTGTGACTCACTGTCAGTGTACTGCTCCTGTACACGCTGTCAGTGCACTGCTCTGTGACACGCTGTCAATGCATGGCTCCAGGGTTCACTGTCAGTGCACTGCTCCGGGACACACTGTCAGTGCACTGCTGCAGGACACGCTGACAATGCGTTGCTCCGGGACACGCTGTCAATGCGCTGCTCCGGGACACGCTGTCGGCGCACTGCTCCAGGACATGCTGTCGGTGCACTACTCCGGGACACACTGTCAGTGCTCTGCTCCGGGACACCTGTCAATGCATTGCCCCAGGACATGCTGTCAGTGCACTTCTCCGGGACACGCTATCAGTGCACTGCTCTGGGACATGCTGTCAGTGCACTGCTCCGGGACACACTGTCAGTGCACTGCTCCGGGACACACTGTCAGTGCACTGCTCCGGGACGCGCTGTCATGGCACTGCTCCGGGACATGCTGTCAGTGCGCTGCTCCGGGACACACTGTCAGTGCAATGCTCAGGGACACGCTGTCAATGCACTGCTCTGTGACTTTCTGTCAGTGCACTGCTCCTGGACACGCTGTCAGTGCACTGCTCCGGGACACACTGTCATGGCACTGCTCTGGGTCACACTGTCAGTGCGCTGCTCCGGGACACACTGTCAGTGCGCTGCTCATGGTCACGCTGTCAATGCACTACTCCGGGACACACTGTCAGTTCCCTGCTCCAGGACACGCTGTCAATGCACAGCCCAAGGACACACTGCTCCAGGGTTCACTGTCAGTGCACTGCTCCGGGACACACTGTCAGTGCAGTGCTCCGGGCCACGCTGTCAATGGACTGCCCCAGGACACGCTGTCAATGCACTGCCCAAGGACACACTGTCAGTGCAATGCTCTGGGACACGCTGTCAGTGCAGTGCTCCGGGACATGCTGTCAGTTCCCTGCTCCAGGACACACTGTCAATGACTGCCCAAGGACACACTGTCAGTGCACTACTCCGGGACACACTGTCAGTTCCCTGCTCCAGGACACGCTGTCAATGCACTGCCCAAGGACACACTGTCAGTGCACTATTCCGGGACACACTGTCAGTTCCCTGCTCCAGGACACGCTGTCAATGCACTGCCCAAGGACACACTGTCAGTGCACTGCTCCGGGATGCCATGTCATTGCACTGCTCCAGTACACGCTCTCAGTGTGCTGCTCCGGGTCACGCTGTCAGTGCACTGCTCCGGACATGCTGTCAGTGCACAGCACCAGGGCATGTTGTCAGTGCACTGCTCCGGGACACGCTGTCAATGCGTTTCTCCGGGACACGCTGTCAATGCGTTGCTCCAGGACACGCTGTCAATGCACTGCTGCGGGACTCACAGTCAGTGCACTGCTCCGGGACACGCTGTCAATGCACTGCTCCGGGACACACTGTCAGTGCAATGCTCAGGGACACGCTGTTAATGCACTGCTCTGTGACTCACTGTCAGTGTACTACTCCTGTACACGCTGTCAGTGCACTGCTCTGTGACACGCTGTCAATGCATGGCTCCAGGGTTCACTGTCAGTGCACTGCTCCGGGACACACTGTCAGTGCACTGTTCCAGGACACGCTGTCAGTTCCCTGCTCCAGGACACACTGTCAGTGCACTGCTCCGGGACACGCAGTCAATGGACTGCCCCAGGACACGCTGTCAATGCACTGCCCAAGGACACACTGTCAGTGCAATGCTCTGGGACACGCTGTCAGTGCATTGCTCCGGGACACGCTGTCAGTGTGCTGCTCTGGGACACGCTGTCAGTGCGCTGCTCCGGGACACGCTGTCAATGCATGGCTCCAGGGTTCACTGTCAGTGCACTGCTCCGGGACACGCTGTCAGTTCCCTGCTCCAGGACACACTGTCAATGACTGCCCAAGGACACACTGTCAGTGCACTACTCCGGGACACACTGTCAGTTCCCTGCTCCAGGACACGCTGTCAATGCACTGCCCAAGGACACACTGTCAGTGCAATGCTCCGGGACACGCTGTCAGTGCATTGCTCCGGGACACGCTGTCAGTGCGCTGCTCCAGGACACACTGTCAGTGTACTGCACTGGGAACCGCTGTCAGTGCACTGATCTGGGACACACTGTCAGTGCACTGCTGCGGGACACGCTGTCAGTGCACTGATCCGCGACACGCTGTTAGTGTACTGCACAGGGACCCGCTGTCAGTGCACTGCTCCAGTACACGCTCTCAGTGTACTGCACTGGGACCCGCTGTCAGTGCACTGCTCCAGGATGCCATGTCATTGCACTGCTCCAGTACACGCACTCAGTGTGCTGCTCCGGGCCACGCTGTCAGTGCACTGCTCCTGACATGCTGTCAGTGCACAGCACCAAGGCATGTTGTCAGTGCACTGCTCTGGGACACGCTGTCAATGCGTTGCTCCAGGACAACGCTGTCAATGCACTGCTGTGGGACTCACAGTCAGTGCACTGCTCCGGGACACGCTGTCAATGCACTGCTCCGGGACACACTGTCAGTGCAATGCTCAGGGACACGCTGTTAATGCACTGCTCTGTGACTCACTGTCAGTGTACTGCTCCTGTACACGCTGTCAGTGCACTGCTCTGTGACACGCTGTCAATGCATGGCTCCAGGGTTCACTGTCAGTGCACTGCTCGGGACACACTGTCAGTGCACTGCTCCAGGACACGCAGTCAGTTCCCTGCTCCAGGACACACTGTCAGTGCACTGCTCCGGGACACGCTGTCAATGACTGCCCAAGGACACACTGTCAGTGCACTACTCCGGGACACGCTGTCAGTGCATTGCTCCGGGACACGCTGTCAGTGTGCTGCTCTGGGACACGCTGTCAGTGCACTGCTGCAGGATACGCTGACAATGCGTTGCTCCGGGACACGCTGTCAATGCGCTGCTCCGGGACACGCTGTCGGCGCACTGCTCCAGGATATGCTGTCGGTGCACTACTCCGGGACACACTGTCAGTGCTCTGCTCCGGGACACCTGTCAATGCATTGCCCCAGGACATGCTGTCAGTGCACTTCTCCGGGACACGCTATCAGTGCACTGCTCTGGGACATGCTGTCAGTGCACTGCTCCGGGACACACTGTCAGTGCACTGCTCCGGGACACACTGTCAGTGCACTGCTCCGGGACGCGCTGTCATGGCACTGCTCCGGGACATGCTGTCAGTGCGCTGCTCCGGGACACACTGTCAGTGCACTGCTCCGGGACACACTGTCATGGCACTGCTCTGGGTCACACTGTCAGTGCGCTGCTCCGGGACACACTGTCAGTGCGCTGCTCATGGTCACGCTGTCAATGCACTACTCCGGGACACACTGTCAGTTCCCTGCTCCAGGACACGCTGTCAATGCACTGCCCAAGGACACACTGCTCCAGGGTTCACTGTCAGTGCACTGCTCCGGGACACACTGTCAGTGCAGTGCTCCGGGCCACGCTGTCAATGGACTGCCCCAGGACACGCTGTCAATGCACTGCCCAAGGACACACTGTCAGTGCAATGCTCTGGGACACGCTGTCAGTGCATTGCTCCGGGAAACGCTGTCAGTGAACTGCTCCGGGTCACGCTGGAAATGCACTGCTCCGGGACACGCTGTCAAATCCCTTCTCCAGGACACACTGTCAGTGCACTGCTCTGGGACACGCTGTCAGTGCAGTGCTCTGGGACACACTGTCAGTGCACTGCTCTGGGACACGCTGTCAGTGCGCTGCTCCGGGACACTCTGTCAATGCATGGCTCCAGGGTTCACTGTCAGTGCACTGCTCCGGGACACACTGTCAGTGCACTGCTCTGGGACACGCTGTCAGTTCCCTGCTCCAGGACACACTGTCAGTGCCCTGCTCCGGGACATGCTGTCAACACTGCCCAAGGACACACTGTCATTGCAATGCTCCGGGTCACGCTGTCAGTGCATTGCTCCGGGTCACGCTGTCAGTGTGCTGCACTGGGATCCGCTGTCAGTGCACTGCTCCGGGACACACTGTCATGGCACTGCTCTGGGTCACACTGTCAGTGCGCTGCTCCGGGACACACTGTCAGTGCGCTGCTCATGGTCACGCTGTCAATGCACTACTCCGGGACACACTGTCAGTTCCCTGCTCCAGGACACGCTGTCAATGCACTGCCCAAGGACACACTGCTCCAGGGTTCACTGTCAGTGCACTGCTCCGGGACACACTGTCAGTGCAGTGCTCCGGGCCACGCTGTCAATGGACTGCCCAAGGACACACTGTCAGTGCAATGCTCTGGGACACGCTGTCAGTGCATTGCTCCGGGATACGCTGTCAGTGTGCTGCTCTGGGACACGCTGTCAGTGCACTGCTCCGGGAAACGCTGTCAGTGAACTGCTCCGGGTCACGCTGGAAATGCACTGCTCCGGGACACGCTGTCAAATCCCTTCTCCAGGACACACTGTCAGTGCACTGCTCTGGGACACGCTGTCAGTGCAGTGCTCTAGGACACACTGTCAGTGCACTGCTCTGGGACACGCTGTCAGTGCGCTGCTCCGGGACACTCTGTCAATGCATGGCTCCAGGGTTCACTGTCAGTGCACTGCTCCGGGACACACTGTCAGTGCACTGCTCTGGGACACGCTGTCAGTTCCCTGCTCCAGGACACACTGTCAGTGCCCTGCTCCGGGACATGCTGTCAACACTGCCCAAGGACACACTGTCATTGCAATGCTCCGGGTCACGCTGTCAGTGCATTGCTCCGGGTCACGCTGTCAGTGTGCTGCACTGGGATCCGCTGTCAGTGCACTGCTCCGGGACACACTGTCAGTGCACTGCTCCGGGACACGCTGTCAGTTCCCTGCTCCAGGACACACTGTCAGTGCCCTGCTCCGGGACATGTTGTCAACACTGCCCAAGGACACACTGTCAGTGCAATGCTCCGGGTCACGCTGTCAGTGTGCTGCACTGGGATCCGCTGTCAGTGCACTGCTCCGGGACACACTGTCAGTGTACTGCACGGGGACCCACTGTCAGTGCACTGCTCCAGTACACGCTCTCAGTGTGCTGCTCCGGGCCACGCTGTCAGTGCACTGCTCCGGGATGCCATGTCATTGCGCTGCTCTGGGCCACGCGGTCAGTGTGCTGCTCCGGGCCACGCTGTCAGTGCACTGCGCCGGACACGCTGTCAGTGCACAGCACCAGGGCATGCTGTCAGTGCACTGCTCCGGGACACGCTGTCAGTGCACTGCTGCGGGACACGCTGTCAGTGCACTGCTCCGGGTCACGCTGTCAATGCACTGCTCCGGGACACGCTGTCAATGCACTGCTGCGGGACACGCTGTCAGTGCACTGCTCCGGGACACGCTGTCAATGCACTGCTCCGGGACACACTGTCAGTGCACTGCTCCAGGACACGCTGTCAGTGCACTGCTCCGGGACACACTGTCAGTGCACTGCTCCGGGACACACTGTCAGTGCACTGCTCCGGGACACTCTGTCAGTGCACTGATCCGGGACACGCTGTCAGTGCACTGCACTTGGACCCGCTGTCAGTGCACTGCTCCGGGATCCCATGTCATTGCACTGCTCCAGTACACGCTTTCAGTGTGCTGCTCTGGGCCACGCTGTCAGTGTGCTGCTCCGGGCCACGCTGTCAGTGCACTGCGCCGGACACGCTGTCAGTGCACAGCACCAGGGCATGCTGTCAGTGCACTGCTGCGGGACACGCTGTCAGTGCACTGCTCCGGGACACGCTGTCAATGCACTGCTCCGGGACACGCTGTCAATGCACTGCTGCGGGACACGCTGTCAGTGCACTGCTCCGGGACACGCTGTCAATGCATGCTCCGGGACACACTGTCAGTGCACTGCTCCGGGACACGCTGTCAGTGCACTGCTGCGGGACACACTGTCAGTGCACTGCTCCGGGACACACTGTCAGTGCACTGCTCCGGGCCACACTGTCAGCGCACTGCTCCGGGACACACTGTCAGTGCACTGCTCCAGGACTCGCTGTCATGGCACCGCTCCGGGACATGCTGTCCGTGCGCTGTTCCGGGACACACTGTCAGTGCAATGCTCCGGGACACGCTGTCAATGCACTGCTCTGTGACTCACTGTCAGTGCACTGCTCCTGGACACGCTGCCAGTGCACTGCTCCGGGACATGCTGTCAACACTGCCCAAGGACACACTGTCAGTGCAATGCTCCGGGTCACGCTGTCAGTGCATTGCTCCGGGTCACGCTGTCAGTGTGCTGCACTGGGACCCGCTGTCAGTGCACTGCTCCGGGACACACTGTCAGTGCACTGCTCCAGTACACGCTCTCAGTGCGCTGCTCCAAGACACACTGTCAGCGAACTGATCCGGGACACGCTGTCAGTGTACTGCACTGGGACCCGCTGTCAGTGCACTGCTCCGGGACACGCTGTCAGTGTACTGCACTTGGACCCGCTGTCAGTGCACTGCTCCGGGACACGCTGTCAGTGTACTGCACTGGGACCCGCTGTCAGTGCACTGCTCCGGGATGCCATGTCATTGCACTGCTCCAGTACACACTCTCAGTGTGCTGCTCTGGGCCACGCTGTCAGTGCACTGCTGCGGGACACGCTGTCAGTGCACTGCTCCGGGATGCCATGTCATTGCACTGCTCCAGTACACGCTCTCAGTGTGCTGCTCTGGGCCACGCTGTCAGTGTGCTGCTCCGGGCCACGCTGTCAGTGCACTGCGCCGGACACGCTGTCAGTGCACAGCACCAGGGCATGCTGTCAGTGCACTGCTCCGGGACACGCTGTCAGTGCACTGCTGCGGGACACGCTGTCAGTGCACTGCTCCGGGACACGCTGTCAATGCACTGCTCCGGGACACGCTGTCAATGCACTGCTCCGGGATACGCTGTCAATGCACTGCTGCGGGACACGCTGTCAGTGCACTGCTCCGGGACACGCTGTCAATGCACTGCTCCGGGACACACTGTCAGTGCACTGCTCCGGGACACGCTGTCAGTGCACTGCTGCGGGACACGCTGTCAGTGCACTGCTCCGGGACACGCTGTCAGCGCACTGCTCCGGGACACACTGTCAGTGCACTGCTCAAGGACACGCTGTCAGTGCACTGCTCCAGGACACGCTGTGAGTGCACTGCTGCAGGACACGCTGACAATGCGTTGCTCCGGGACACGCTGTCAATGCGCTGCTCCGGGACACGCTTTCGGCGCACTGCTCCGGGACACACTGTCAGTGCTCTGCTCTGGGACACCTGTCAATGCACTGCCTCAGGACATGCTGTCAGTGCACTTCTCCGGGACACGCTATCAGTACACTGCTCCGTGACACACTGTCAGTACACTGCTCCGGGACACACTGTCAGTGCACTGCTCCAGGACTCGCTGTCATGGCACTGCTCCGGGACATGCTGTCCGTGCGCTGTTCCGGGACACACTGTCAGTGCACTGCTCCTGGACATGCTGTCAGTGCACTGCTCCGGGACACACTGTCATGGCATAGCTCCGGGTCACACTGTCAGTGCGCTGCTCCGGGACACGCTGTCAATGCACTGCTCTGGGACTCACTGTCAATTCACAGCTCCGGGACACGCTGTCAGTGCACTGCCTGAGGTCACACTGTCAGTGCACTGCTCCGGGACATGCTGTCTGTGCACTGCTCCGAGACACGCGGTCAATGCACTGCTCCGGGACACGCTGTCAGTGCACTGCTCCGGGACACACTGTCAGTGCACTGCTCCGGGACACGCTGTCAATGGACTGCCCAAAGACACACTGTCATTGCAATGCTCTGGGACACGCTGTCAGTGCGCTGCTCCGGGACACGCTGTCAGTGCGCTGCTCCAGAACACGCGGTCAATGCACTGCTCCGGGACACGCTGTCAGTGCACTGCTCCGGGACACACTGTCAGTGCACTGCTCCGGGACACGCTGTCAATGGACTGCCCAAAGACACACTGTCATTGCAATGCTCTGGGACACGCTGTCAGTGCGCTGCTCCGGGACACGCTGTCAGTGCGCTGCTCCAGAACACGCGGTCAATGCACTGCTCCGGGACACGCTGTCAGTGCACTGCTCCGGGACACACTGTCAGTGCACTGCTCCGGGACACGCTGTCAATGGACTGCCCAAAGACACACTGTCATTGCAATGCTCTGGGACACGCTGTCAGTGTATTGCTCCGGGACACGCTGTCAGTGTGCTGCTCTGGGACACGCTGTCAATGCACTGCTCCAGAACACGCGGTCAATGCACTGCTCCGGGACACGCTGTCAGTGCACTGCTCCGGGACACACTGTCAGTGCACTGCTCCGGGACACGCTGTCAATGGACTGCCCAAAGACACACTGTCATTGCAATGCTCTGGGACACGCTGTCAGTGTATTGCTCCGGGACACGCTGTCAGTGTGCTGCTCTGGGACACGCTGTCAATGCACTGCTCCAGAACACGCGGTCAATGCACTGCTCCGGGACACGCTGTCAGTGCACTGCTACGGGACACACTGTCAGTGCACTGCTCCGGGACACGCTGTCAATGGACTGCCCAAAGACACACTGTCATTGCAATGCTCTGGGACACGCTGTCAGTGCGCTGCTCCGGGACACGCTGTCAGTGCGCTGCTCCGGGACACGCTGTCAATGGACTGCCCCAGGACACGCTGACAATGCGTTGCTCCGGGTCACGTTGTCAATGCGCTGCTCCGGGACACGCTGTCGGCGCACTGCTCCAGGACACGCTGTCAGTGCACAGCACCAGGGCATGCTGTCAGTGCACTGCTGCGTGACACACTGTCAGTGCACTGCTCCGGGACACGCTGTCGATGCACTGCTCCGGGACACGCTGTCAATGCACTGCTCCGGGATACGCTGTCAATGCACTGCTGCGAGACACGCTGTCAGTGCACTGCTCCGGGACACACTGTCGATGCACTGCTCCGGGACACGCTGTCAATGCACTGCTCCGGGACACGCTGTCAATGCACTGCTGCGAGACACACTGTCAGTGCACTGCTCCGGGACACGCTGTCGATGCACTGCTCCGGGACACGCTGTCAATGCACTGCTCCTGGACACGCTGTCAATGCACTGCTCCGTGACACGCTGTCAGTGCACTGCTCCGGGACACACTGTCAGTGCACTGCTGCGGGACACGCTGTCAATGCGCTGCTCCGGGACACACTGTCAGTGCACTGCTCCGGGACACGCTGTCAATGCACTGCTCCGGGACACGCTGTCAGTGCACTGCTCCGGGACACACTGTCTGTGCGCTGCTGCAGGATACGCTGACAATGCGTTCCTCCGGGATACGCTGTCAATGCACTGCTCCAGGACACACTGTCAGTGCACTGCTCCAGGACACGCTGTCAGTTCCCTGCTCCAGGACAAACTGTCAGTGCACTGCTCCGGGACACGCTGTCAATGGACTGCCCAAGGACACACTGTCAGTGCAATGCTCTGGGACACGCTGTCAGTGTATTGCTCCGGGACACGCTGTCAGTGTGCTGCTCTGGGACACGATGTCAGTGCACTGCTCCGGGACACGCTGTCAGTGCACTGCTGCAGGACACGCTGACAATGCGTTGCTCCAGGACACGCTGTCAATGCGCTGCTCCGGGACACGCTGTCGGCGCACTGCTCCAGGACATGCTGTCGGTGCACTACTCCGGGACACACTGTCAGTGCTCTGCTCCGGGACACCTGTCAATGCATTGCCCCAGGACATGCTGTCAGTGCACTTCTCCGGGACACGCTATCAGTGCACTGCTCCGGGACATGCTGTCAGTGCACTGCTCCGGGACACACTGTCAGTGCACTGCTCCGGGACACACTGTCAGTGCACTGCTCCGGGACGCGCTGTCATGGCACTGCTCCGGGACATGCTGTCAGTGCGCTGCTCCGGGACACACTGTCAGTGCAATGCTCAGGGACACGCTGTCAATGCACTGCTCCGGGACACACTGTCAGTGCACTGCTCCTGGACACGCTGTCAGTGCACTGCTCCGGGACACACTGTCATGGCACTGCTCTGGGTCACACTGTCAGTGCGCTGCTCCGGGACACACTGTCAGTGCGCTGCTCATGGACACGCTGTCAATGCACTGCTCTGGGAATCTCTGTCAATTCACAGCTCCGGGACACACTGTCAGTGCACTGCCTGAGGTCACACTGTCAATGCACAGCTCCGGGACACGCTGTCAGTGCACTGCCTGAGGTCACACTGTCAGTGCGCTGCTCCGGGAAACGCTGTCAGTGAACTGCTCCGGGTCACGCTGGAAATGCACTGCTCCGGGACACGCTGTCAAATCCCTTCTCCAGGACACACTGTCAGTGCACTGCTCTGGGACACGCTGTCAGTGCAGTGCTCTGGGACACACTGTCAGTGCACTGCTCTGGGACACGCTGTCAGTGCGCTGCTCCGGGACACTCTGTCAATGCATGGCTCCAGGGTTCACTGTCAGTGCACTGCTCCGGGACACACTGTCAGTGCACTGCTCCGGGACACGCTGTCAGTTCCCTGCTCCAGGACACACTGTCAGTGCACTGCTCCGGGACATGCTGTCAACACTGCCCAAGGACACACTGTCAGTGCAATGCTCCGGGTCACGCTGTCAGTGCATTGCTCCGGGTCACGCTGTCAGTGTGCTGCACTGGGATCCGCTGTCAGTGCACTGCTCCGGGACACACTGTCAGTGTACTGCACGGGGACCCACTGTCAGTGCACTGCTCCAGTACACGCTCTCAGTGCGCTGCTCCGGGACACACTGTCAGCGACCTGATCCGGGACACGCTGTCAGCGCACTGATCCGGGACACGCCGTCAGTGCACTGCTCCGGGACACGCTGTCAGCGCACTGATCCGGGACACGCTGTCAGTGTACTGCACTTGGACCCGCTGTCAGTGCACTGCTCCGGGACACACTGTCAGTGCACTGCTCCGGGACATGCTGTCAGTTCCCTGCTCCAGGACACACTGTCAATGACTGCCCAAGGACACACTGTCAGTGCACTACTCCGGGACACACTGTCAGTTCCCTGCTCCAGGACACGCTGTCAATGCACTGCCCAAGGACACACTGTCAGTGCAATGCTCCGGGACACGCTGTCAGTGCATTGCTCCGGGACACGCTGTCAGTGCGCTGCTCCAGGACACACTGTCAGTGTACTGCACTGGGACCCGCTGTCAGTGCACTGATCTGGGACACACTGTCAGTGTACTGCACTGGGACCCGCTGTCAGTGCAATGCTCCGGGATGCCATGTCATTGCACTGCTCCAGTACACGCTCTCAGTGTGCTGCTCCGGGCCACGCTGTCAGTGCACTGCTCCTGACATGCTGTCAGTGCACAGCACCAAGGCATGTTGTCAGTGCACTGCTCCGGGACACGCTGTCAATGCGTTGCTCCAGGACACGCTGTCAATGCACTGCTGCGGGACTCACAGTCAGTGCACTGCTCCGGGACACGCTGTCAATGCACTGCTCCGGGACACACTGTCAGTGCAATGCTCAGGGACACGCTGTTAATGCACTGCTCTGTGACTCACTGTCAGTGTACTGCTCCTGTACACGCTGTCAGTGCACTGCTCTGTGACACGCTGTCAATGCATGGCTCCAGGGTTCACTGTCAGTGCACTGCTCCGGGACACACTGTCAGTGCACTGCTCCAGGACACGCTGTCAGATCCCTGCTCCAGGACACACTGTCAGTGCACTGCTCCGGGACACGCTGTCAATGGACTGCCCCAGGACACGCTGTCAATGCACTGCCCAAAGACACACTGTCAGTGCAATGCTCCGGGACACGCTGTCAGTGCATTGCTCCGGGACACGCTGTCAGTGTGCTGCTCTGGGACACGCTGTCAGTGCGCTGCTCCGGGACACGCTGTCAATGCATGGCTCCAGGGTTCACTGTCAGTGCACTGCTCCGGGACACACTGTCAGTGCAGTGCTCCTGGACACGCTGTCAATGGACTGCCCCAGGACACGCTGTCAATGCACTGCCCAAGGACACACTGTCAGTGCAATGCTCTGGGACACGCTGTCAGTGCATTGCTCCGGGACACGCTGTCAGTGTGCTGCTCTGGGACACGCTGTCAGTGCACTGCTCCGGGACACGCTGTCAGTGAACTGCTCCGGGTCACGCTGGAAATGCACTGCTCCAGGACACGCTGTCAAATCCCTTCTCCAGGACACACTGTCAGTGCACTGCTCTGGGACACGCTGTCAGTGCACTGCTGCGGGACACGCTGTCAGTGCACTGCTCCGGGACACGCTGTCAATGCACTGCTCCGGGACACGCTGTCAGTGCACTGCTCCGGGATGCCATGTCATTGCACTGCTCCAGTACACGCTTTCAGTGTGCTGCTCTGGGCCACGCTGTCAGTGTGCTGCTCCGGGCCACGCTGTCAGTGCACTGCGCCGGACACACTGTCAGTGCACAGCACTAGGGCATGCTGTCAGTGCACTGCTGCGGGACACGCTGTCAGTGCACTGCTCCGGGACACGCTGTCAATGCACTGCTCCGGGACACGCTGTCAATGCACTGCTCCGGGACACACTGTCAGTGCACTGCTCCGGGACACGCTGTCAGTGCACTGCCTCAGGACATGCTGTCAGTGCACTTCTCCGGGACACGCTATCAGTGCACTGCTCCGGGACACGTTGTCAGTGCACTGCTCTGGAGCACGCTGTCAGTGCCCTGCTCCGGGACACGCTGTCAGTGCGCTGCTCCGGGACATGCTGTCAGTGCACTACTCCGGGACACACTGTCAGTGCACTGCTCAGGGACACGCTGTCAGTGCACTGCTCCAGGACTCGCTGTCATGGCACTGCTCCGGGACATGCTGTCCGTGCGCTGTTCCGGGACACACTGTCAGTGCAATGCTCCGGGACACGCTGTCAATGCACTGCTCTGTGACTCACTGTCAGTGCACTGCTCCTGGACACGCTGTCAGTGCACTGCTCCGGGACATGCTGTCATCACTGCCCAAGGACACACTGTCAGTGCAATGCTCCGGGTCACGCTGTCAGTGCATTGCTCCGGGTCACGCTGTCAGTGTGCTGCACTGGGACCCGCTGTCAGTGCACTGCTCCGGGACACACTGTCAGTGTACTGCACGGGGACCCACTGTCAGTGCACTGCTCCAGTACACGCTCTCAGTGCGCTGCTCCGGGACACACTGTCAGCGAACTGATCCGGGACACGCTGTCAGTGTACTGCACTGGGACCCGCTGTCAGTGCACTGCTCCGGGACACGCTGTCAGCGCACTGATCCGGGACACGCTGTCAGTGTACTGCACTTGGACCCGCTGTCAGTGCACTGCTCCGGGATGCCATGTCATTGCACTGCTCCAGTACACGCTCTCAGTGTGCTGCTCCGGGCCACACTGTCAGTGCACTGCGTCGGACACGCTGTCAGTGCACAGCACCAGGGCATGCTGTCAGTGCACTGCTGCGGGACACGCTGTCAGTGCACTGCTCCGGGACACGCTGTCAGTGCACTGCTCCGGGACACGCTGTCAATGCACTGCTCCGGGACACGCTGTCAATGCACTGCTGCGGGACACGCTGTCAGTGCACTGCTCCGGGACACGCTGTCAATGCACTGCTCCGGGACACACTGTCAGTGCACTGCTCCGGGACACACTGTCAGTGCACTGCTGCGGGACACGCTGTCAGTGCACTGCTCCGGGACACGCTGTCATCGCACTGCTCCGGGACACACTGTCAGTGCACTGCTCCAGGACACGCTGTGAGTGCACTGCTGCAGGACACGCTGACAATGCGTTGCTCCGGGACACGCTGTCAATGCGCTGCTCCGGGACACGCTGTCGGCGCACTGCTCCGGGACCCGCTGTCGGTGCACTACTCCGGGACACACTGTCAGTGCTCTGCTCCGGGACACCTGTCAATGCACTGCCTCAGGACATGCTGTCAGTGCACTTCTCCGGGACACGCTATCAGTGCACTGCTCCGGGACACGTTGTCAGTGCACTGCTCTGGGGCACGCTGTCAGTGCCCTGCTCCGGGACACGCTGTCAGTGCGCTGCTCCGGGACATGCTGTCAGTGCACTACTCCGGGACACACTGTCAGTGCACTGCTCCGGGACACACTGTCAGTGCACTGCTCCAGGACTCGCTGTCATGACACTGCTCCGGGACATGCTGTCCGTGCGCTGTTCCGGGACACACTGTCAGTGCACTGCTCCTGGACACGCTGTCAGTGCACTGCTCCGGGACACACTGTCATGGCACAGCTCCGGGTCACACTGTCAGTGCGCTGCTCCGGGACACGCTGTCAATGCACTGCTCTGGGACTCACTGTCAATTCACAGCTCCGGGACACGCTGTCAGTGCACTGCCTGAGGTCACACTGTCAATGCACAGCTCCGGGACACGCTGTCAGTGCACTGACTGAGGTCACACTGTCAGTGCGCTGCTCCGGGACACGCTGTCAGTGCACTGCTCCGGGTCACGCTGTCAATGCAATGCTCCGGGACATGCTGTCTGTGCCCTGCTGCGGGACGCCATGTCAGTGCATGGCTCCGGGTCACGTTGTCAATGCGCTGCTCCGGGACACGCTGTCGGCGCACTGCTCCAGGACACGCTGTCAGTGCACACCACCAGGGCATGCTGTCAGTGCACTGCTGCGTGACACACTGTCAGTGCACTGCTCCAGGACACGCTGTCGATGCACTGCTCCGGGATACGCTGTCAATGCACTGCTGCGGGACACGCTGTCAGTGCACTGCTCCGGGACACACTGTCAGTGCACTGCTCCGGGACACGCTGTCAATGCACTGCTCCGGGACACGCTGTCAATGCACTGCTGCGGGACACGCTGTCAGTGCACTGCTCTGGGACACACTGTCAGTGCGCTGCTGCAGGATACGCTGACAATGCTTTCCTCCGGGACACGCTGTCAATGCACTGCTCCGGGACACACTATCAGTGCACTGCTCCGGGACACACTGTCAGTGCACTGCTCCGGGACACGCTGTCAGTGCACTGCTCCGGGACATGCTGTCAGCGCGCTCTTCCGGGACACACTGTCAGCGCGCTCTTCCGGGACACACTGTCAGTGCAATGCTCCGGGACACGCTGTCAATGCACTGCTCTGTGACTCACTGTCAGTGCACTGCTCCGGAACACGCTGTCAATGCACTGCTCTGGGACTCACTGTCAATTCACAGCTCCGGGACACGCTGTCAGTGCACTGCCTGAGGTCATACTGTCAATGCACAGCTCCGGGACACGCTGTCAGTGCACTGACTGAGGTCACCCTGTCAGTGCGCTGCTCCGGGACACGCTATCAGTGCACTGCTCCGGGACACGCTGTCAATGCAATGCTCCGGGACATGCTGTCTGTTCCCTGCTGCGGGACGCCATGTCAGTGCATTGCTCCGGGACACGCTGTCAGTGCACTGCTCCGGGACAAGCTGTCAATGCACTGCTCCGGGACACGCTGTCAGTGCACTGCTCCGGGACACGCTGTCAGTGCACTGCTCCGGGACGCGCTGTCAATGGACTGCCCAGGACACGTTGTCAATGCACTGCCCAAGGACACACTCTCAGTGCAATGCTCTGGGACACACTGTCAGTGCATTGCTCTGGGAAACGCTGTCAGTGCGCTGCTCCAGGACAACACTGTCAGTGCGCTGCTCCGGGACACGCTGTCAGTGCACTGCTCCGGGACACGCTGTCAGCGCACTGATCCGGGACACACTGTCAGTGTACTGCACTTGGACCTGCTGTCATGGCACTGCTCCGGGACACGCTGTCAGTGCACTGCTCCAGGACACGCTGTCGGCGCACTGCTCCAGGACACGCTGTCGGTGCACTACTCCGGGACACACTGTCAGTGCTCTGCTCCGGGACACCTGTCAATGCACTGCCCAACGACATGCTGTCAGTGCACTTCTCCGGGACACGCTGTCAGTGCACTGCTCCGGGACACGCTGTCTGTGCACTTCTCCGGTACACGCTATCAGTGCACTTCTCCGGGACACGTTGTCAGGGCACTGCTCTGGGGCACGCTGTCAGTGCCCTGCTCCGGGACACGCTGTCAGTGCGCTGCTCCGGGACATGCTGTCAGTGCTCAGTTCCGGGACACACTGTCAGTGCACTGCTCCGGGACTCGCTGTCATGGCACTGCTCCGGGACACACTGTCAGTGCAATGCTCCGGGACACGCTGTCAATGCACTGCTCTGTGACTCACTGTCAGTGCACTGCTCCTGGACACGCTGTCAGTGCACTGCTCCGGGACACACTGTCATGGCACAGCACCGGGTCACACTGTCAGTGCGCTGCTCCGGGACACACTGTCAGTGCGCTGCTCATGGACACGCTGTCAATGCACTGCTCTGGGACTCACTGTCAATTCACAGCTCCGGGACACGCTGTCAGTGCACTGACTGAGGTCACACTGTCAGTGCGCTGCTCCGGGACACGCTGTCAGTGCACTGCTCCGGGACACGCTGTCAATGCAATGCTCCGGGACACGCTGTCAATGCAATGCTCCGGGACATGCTGTCTGTGCCTTGCTGCGGGACGCCATGTCAGTGCATGGCTCCGGGACACGCTGTCAGTGCGCTGCTCCGTGACACGCTGTCAGTGCACTGCTCTGGGACACGCTGTCAATGCACTGCCCCAGAACACGCGGTCAATGCACTGCTCCGGGATACGCTGTCAGTGCGCTGCTCCGTGACACACTGTCAGTGCACTGCTCTGGGACACGCTGTCAATGCACTGCCCCAGAACACGCGGTCAATGCACTGCTCCGGGATACGCTGTCAGTGCGCTGCTCCGTGACACACTGTCAGTGCACTGCTCTGGGACACGCTGTCAATGGACTGCCCCAGGACACGCTGTCAATGCACTGCCCAAGGACACACTGTCAGTGCACTGCTCCGGGACACGCTGTCGATGCACTGCTCCGGGTCACTCTGTCAGTGCACTGTTCCGGGACATGCTATCAGTGCACTGCTGCAGGACACGCTGACAATGCGTTGCTCCGGGTCACGTTGTCAATGCGCTGCTCCAGGACAGGCTGTCGGCGCACTGCTCCAGGACACGCTGTCAGTGCACAGCACCAGGGCATGCTGTCAGTGCACTGCTCCGGGACACGCTGTCGATGCACTGCTCCGGAACATGCTGTCAATGCACTGCTCCAGGATACGCTGTCAATGCACTGCTGCGGGACACGCTGTCAATGCACTGCTCCGGGACACACTGTCAGTGCACTGCTCCGGGACACGCTGTCAATGCACTGCTCCGGGACACGCTGTCAATGCATTGCTGCGGGACACGCTGTCAGTGCAATGCTCCGGGACACGCCGTCAATGCTCTGCTCCGGGACATACTGTCAGTGCACTGCTCCGGGACACGCTGTCAGTGCGCTGCTCCGGGACACGCTGCCAATGCACTGCTCCGGGACACACTGTCAGTGCACTGCTGCGGGACACGCTGACAATGCGTTGCTCCGGGACACGCTGTCAATGCGCTGCTCCGGGACACGCTGTCGGCGCACTGCTCCAGAACATGCTGTCGGTGCACTACTCCGGGATACACTGTCAGTGCTCTGCTCCGGGACACCTGTCAATGCACTGCCCCAGGACATGCTGTCAGTGCACTTCTCCGGGACACGCTATCAGTGCACTGCTCCGGGACATGCTGTCAGTGCACTGCTCCGGGACACACTGTCAGTGCACTGCTCCGGGACACACTGTCAGTGCACTGCTCCGGGACGCGCTGTCATGGCACTGCTCCGGGACATGCTGTCAGTGCACTGCTCCGGGACACACTGTCAGTGCAATGCTCAGGGACACGCTGTCAATGCACTGCTCTGTGACTCACTGTCAGTGCACTGCTCCTGGACACGCTGTCATGGCACTGCTCCGGGACACACTGTCATGGCACTGCTCCGGGTCGCACTGTCAGTGCGCTGCTCCGGGACACACTGTCAGTGCGCTGCTCATGGACACGCTGTCAATGCACTGCTCTGGGACTCTCTGTCAATTCACAGCTCCGGGACACGCTCTCAGTGCACTGCCTGAGGTCACACTGTCAGTGCGCCGCTCTGGGACACGCTGTCAGCGAACTGCTCCGGGTCACGCTGGAAATGAACTGCTCCGGGACACGCTGTCAAATCCCTTCTCCAGGACACACTGTCAGTGCACTGCTCTGGGACACGCTGTCAGTTCCCTGCTCCAGGACACACTGTCAGTGCCCTGCTCCGGGACACACTGTCAGTACACTGCTCCGGGACACGCTGTCAGTGCATTGCTCCGGGACACGCTGTCAGTGTGCTGCACTGGGACCCGCTGTCAGTGCACTGCTCCGGGACGCACTGTCAGTGTACTGCACGGGGACCCACTGTCAGTGCACTGCTCCAGTGCACGCTCTCAGTGCGCTGCTCCGGCTCACGCTGTCAGCGCACTGATCCGGGACACGCTGTCAGTGTACTGCACTAGGACCCGCTGTCAGTGCACTGCTTCGGGATACGCTGTCAGTGTACTGCACTTGGACCCGCTGTCAGTGCACTGCTCCGGGATGCCATGTCATTGCACTGCTCCGGGACACGCTGTCAATGCGCTGCTCCAGGACACACTGTCAGTGCACTGCTCCGGGACACGCTGTCAGTGCACTGCTGCAGGACACGCTGACAATGCGTTGCTCCGGGACACGCTGTCAATGCGCTGCTCCGGGACACGCTGTTGGCGCAGTCCTCCAGGACATGCTGTCGGTGCACTACTCCGGGACACACTGTCAGTGCTCTGCTCTGGGACACCTGTCAATGCACTGCCCCAGGACATGCTGTCAGTGCACTTCTCCGGGACACGCTATCAGTGCACTGCTCCGAGACACGTTGTCAGTGCACTGCTCTGGGGCACGCTGTCAGTGCCCTGCTCCGGGACACATTGTCAGTGCGCTGCTCCAGGACATGCTGTCAGTGCACTGCTCCGGGACACGCTGTCAGTGCACTGCTCCGGGACACAATGTCAGTGCACTGCTCCGGGACACAATGTCAGTGCACTGCTCCGGGACACGCTGTCAGTGCGCTGCTCCGAGACACGCTCTCAGTGCACTGGTCCGGGACATGCTTTCAGTGCACTGCTCCAGGACACACTGTCAGTGAACTACTCCTGGTAACGCTGGAAATGCACTGCTCTGGGACACGCTGTCTGTGCGCTGCTTCAGGACACACTGTCAGTGCACTGCCCGAGGACATGCTGTCAGTGCAATGCTCCGGGACACGCTGTCTGTGCACTGCTGCAGGACGCAATGTCAGTGCATTGCTCCGGGACATGCTGTCAGTGCGCTGCTCTGGGACACGCTGTCAATGCACTGCTCCGGGACACGCTGTCAATGCACTGCTCCAGAACACGCTATCTGTGCACTGCTCCAGGACACGCTGTCAATGCACTGCTCCGGGACACGCTGTCAATGCACTGCTCCGGGACATGGTGTCAGTGCACTGCTCCAGGACTCACTGTCAGTGCACTGCTCCGGGACACGCTGTAAGTGTACTCCTCCGGGACACCGTGTCAGTGCGTTACTCAGGGACACGCTGTCAGTGCACTGCTCCAGGACACGGTGTCAGTGCACTGTTCCAGGACACACTGTCAGTGCACTGCTCGGGACTCACTAACAGTGCTTCTGCTCCGGGACACGCTGTCAGTGTGCTGCTCCGAGACACGCTGTCATTGCACTGCTCTGGGACACGCTGTCTGTGCACTGCTGCGGGACGCAATGTCAGTGCATTGCTCCAGAACACGCTGTCAGTGCACTGCTCCGGGACCCGCTGTCAGTGTCCTGCTCCAGGACACGCTGTCTGTGCACTGCTGCGGGACGCAATGTCAGTGCATTGCTCCGGGACATGCTGTCAGTGCACTGCTCCGGGACACGCTGTCAATGCACTGCTCCGGGACATGCTGTCAATGCACTGCTCCAGAACACACTGTCAGTGCACTGCTCCGGGACACGCTGTAAGTGTACTGCTCCGGGACACCTTGTCAGTGCGCTACTCAGGGACACGCTGTCGGTCCAATGCTCCGGGACATGCTGTCAATGCACTGCTCCGGGACATGGTGTCAGTGCACTGCTCCGGGACTCACTGTCAGTGCACTGCTCCGGGAAACGCTGTAAGTGCACTGATCTGGGACTCACTGACAGTGCACTGCTCCGGGACACGCTGTCAGTGCGCTGCTCCGAGACACGCTGTCATTGCACTGCTCTGGGACTCACTGTCAGTGCACTGCTCCCGGACACGCTGTCTGTGCGCTGCCCGAGGACACACTGTCAGTGCAATGCTCCGGGACACGCTGTCTGTGCACTGCTGCGGGACGCCATGTCAGTGCATTGCTCCGGGACACACTGTCAATGCACTGCTCCGGGACTCACTGTCAGTGCACTGCTCCGGGACACGATGTCAGTGTAATGCTCTGGGACACGCTGTCAATGCACTGCTCTGGGACACGATGTCAGTGCACTGCTCTGGGACACACAGTCAATGCACTGCTCCGGGACTCACAGTCAGTGCACTGCTCCGGGACACGCTGTCAGTGTAATGCTCCGGGACATGCTGTCAATGCACTGCTCCGGGACACGATATCAGTGTAATGCACTGGGACACGCTGTCAATGCACTGCTCTGGGACTCACTGTCAGTGCACTGCTCCGGGACACGCTGTAAGTGCACTTCTCCAGGACACGCTGTTAGTGCCCCGCTCCGGGATAGGCTGTCAGTGTACTTCTCCGGGACAGGCTGTCAGTGTACTGCTCCGGGACACTGTGTCTCTGGGACTCACTGCTCATGTGTTGCTCCGGGACTCACTGCTCGTGTGTTGCTCCAGGACTCACTGCTCGTGTGTTGCTCTGGGACTCACTGCTCGTGTGTTGCTCTGGGACTCACTGCTCGTGTGTTGCTCTGGGACTCACTGCTCATGTGTTGCTCCGGGACTCACTGCCTGTGTGTTACTCTGGGACTCACTGCTCATGTGTTGCTCTGGGACTCACTGCTCGTGTGTTGCTCTGGGACTCACTGCTCATGTGTTGCTCCAGGACTCACTGCCTGTGTGTTACTCTGGGACTCACTGCTCACGTTTTGCTCCGGGACTCACTGCTCGTGTGTTGCTCCGGGACTCACTGCTCGTGTGTTGCTCCAGGACTCACTGCATGTGCGTTTCTCCGGGACTCACTTCTCATGTGTTGCTCTGGGACTCACTGCTCGTGTTCTGCTCCGTGACTCACTGCTCGTGTGTTGCTCTGGGACTCACTGCTCGTGTGTTGCTCCGGGACTCACTGCTCGTGTGTTGCTCCGGGACTCACTGCTCGTGTGTTGCTCCGGGACTCACTGCTCGTGTGTTGCTCCAGGACTCACTGCTCGTGTGTTGCTCTGGGACTCACTGCTCATGTGTTGCTCTGGGACTCACTGCTCATGTGTTGCTCTGGGACTCACTGCTCATGTGCTGCTCTGGGACTCACTGCTCGTGTTCTGCTCTGGGACTCACCCCTCTCCCTGTGCTCTGGGAGTCACTGCTCATGTGCTGCTCCGGGAGAGAAAAAGAACAGGCAGAGCAGAGGAGCTCAGGCGGGAGCATCTGACTCTGCCCACTATCTTTGCCTCCCTTTGCTGGTGGTAGTGATTTGTTTTTCAGACTGGAGGCCAGTGACCAGTGGAGTGTCCCAAGGATCAGTGCTGGGTCCACTGCTTTCCATCATTTGTATAAATAGTTTGAATGTGGACTTAGGAGGCATGGTACGGAGGTTGGTAGATGACACCAAATTAGAGATACAGATGACAGCGAAGACAGTTACCTTAGAGTACACCAGGATCTTGATCAGAGGGCCCAATGGGCAGAGGATTGGCGGTTGCAGTTTAATTTAGATAAATGCGAGTTGTTACTTTTTTTTAGATTAGATTCCCTACAGTATGGAAACAGCCCCTTCAGCCCAACAAGTCTATACCACCCCTCTGAAGAGTAACCCACCCAGACCCATTCCCCTACTCTTTATTTACCCCTGACTAATGCACCTAACACTATGGGCAATTCACCTAACCTGCCCATCTTTGGATTGGGGGAGGAAATCGGAGCACCCAGAGGAAACCCACAGAGACACTGGGAGAATGTGCAAATTCAACACAGACAGTCACCCGAGGCAGGAATCAAACCCAGATCCCTGGCGCTGTAAAGCAGCAATGCTAACCACTGAGCCACCGTGCTGCAAATCAGAGCAGGACTTTTACACTTAATGGTTAAGTGTTGCTGAACAAAGAGACCTTGGAGTGCAGGTTCATAGCTCCTTGAAAGTGAAGTCGCAAGTAGATAGGATAGTGAAGAAGGCATTTGGTATGCTGTCCTTTATTGGTCAGAGTATTGAGTACAGGTGTTGGGAGGTCATGTTGCGGCTGTACAGGACATTGGTTAGGCCACTTTTGGAATATTGTGTGCAATTCTGGTCTCCCTCCGATTGGAAGGATGTTGTGAAACTTGAAAGGGTTCAGAAAAGGTTTACAAGGATGTTGCCAGGGTTGGAAGGTTTGAGCTATAGAAGGAGGCCGAACAGGCTGGGGCTGTTTTCCCTGGAGCATTGGAGGCTGAGGGGTGACCTTATAGAGGTTTATAAAATTATGAGGGGCATGGATAGGGTAAATAGGCAAGGTCTTTTCCTCAGAGTGGAGGAATCCAAAACTAGAGAGCATAGGTTCAAGGGGAAAAGAGAAAGATTTAAAAGGGACTTAAAGGGCAACAATTTCACACAGAGGGTGGTGCATGGATGGAATGAGCTGCCAGAGGAAGTGGTGTAGGCTGGTACAATTACAACATTTAAAAAGAATCTGGATGAATAGAAGGGTTTAGAGAGATATGGGCCAAATGCTGGCAAATGGGAACTAGATTTATATAGTGCATCTGGTCGGCATGGATGAATTGGACCAATGGGTCTGTTTCCATGCTGTACATCTCTACAACTCCTTCACTCCAAATGGAGAGGCTCAGTAGATGTTTTGATTCTTTCACAATTGCAGCAAGTTAGATACCATTGTGACTAGACAATGTACTGTTAAAATGAGACTAAAGATCCTGAAGCTAGGTATGTTTGACTCTCAACAAGTCACATTCTCAGTTAAAACCATGCTCCCTATGCAATGAAACATTTGCTATCATAATAAGTGCACAGCAAAACAAAACATCTATAACTGGAAAGATTCAGGAAGTGTCACTCATTGACATGCAAAGCACATGAAAATGTTATGTTGATAACATCTTTGTTCATTTTGAAAATGTATTAAACATATTGGGATCTCTCCTTTTCTAGTTTCACTTGTCGGTTTCATTTGCACTCGCTCAGCACTGATTGGTTTTATTACAGTCTGCTTTCTCACTACAGAATGTTTTCAGTCCTGCTGATATCTGGGAGTAAATTCTATAAGACTCAACAGTTCCTCCTGAGAGGATAAATTCCAGTCAATGCAACATTAATGCAAGTACTGTTAGATAATTTCAACAGAACATGCTGGGCAATCCGTGCTTGTTGTTTTGTCAGACGAATCAAAGTCGCAATTTCATTTTTTTTTTGCCTGGCTTATGTCAGAGTATGAGCACATAGCTGCTATCTCACACACGTGGCCATTTTTAAGGTCCACGAGCCTGTACAATGTGCAAGCAAGGTTTGCAGCAGTGAGGAGTGGAGACCAGGCCTTGCTAAAGTAAGAGTGGGCATTCCCAAGAGGTGTCATGAGATGAGATCTGTGAGTTCCATTGTGTCGTTCAATGGCCGACCATGTGCTCCGAATCTGATAGACAGGTCCCCACTTTCCCAACACCCTCATCCACGCCACCACCACCACAACTACCAACACTACCATCTCAGAGTTCTCACTGAAGGGTCATGACAATTTTCCAGCCTCAAATTAGGGCCACAGTGGAAAAAAACGTTTGGGAAACACTCAAGTAAAGGCTTTGGACTTTATTTGCCAAAGCGAAGTACTGGAAATGGGAGCCTGACTGAATATTTTCTTGGCAACAGTGAGGACTGCAGCTGCTGGAGATCAGAGTCAAGATTAGAGTGGTGCTGGAAAAGCACAGCAGGTCAGGCAACATCCGAGGAGCAGGAAAATTGATGTTTCAGGCAAAAGCCCTTCATCAGACTCATTCCTGATTAAGAGCTTTTGCCCGAAACGTTGAATTTCCTACTCCTCGGTTGCTGCCTGACCTGTTGTGCTTTTCCAGCACCACTCTAATCTTGATCCTGAATATTTTCTTGCTTGTTAGCGACACCACTGACTGATAGACAAGCTATGATTAGAGCTGAAAAATGTGTTGCTGGAAAAATGCAGCAGGTCAGGCCAGCATCCAAGGAGCAGGAGAATCGATGTTTCGGGCATAAGCCCTTCTTGCTTTCCCAGCAACACATTTTTCAGCTCTGATCTCCAGCATCTGCAGTCCTCACTTTCTCCAAGCTATGATTAGAAAATATTTATGAATGAGGAAAGTCTTTAATGTTAGACCAGAATTTACTCTGAAACGAATTGAGTGGGTGGGCTCACCACTAATTATGCTCAACTTGTTCATCAACTTTAGGTGAGTATAGATGCACGATTAAGCAGGAAAGTCCCATAAAAGGGTCAGACTTTAAGGGAAGGATGCACCATTCGTGGCTATCTATGGAAGTTAAAGCTAGTGTCAACACCTTTTCCCCCATAGTGCTTCCCATTAGCCCCTACTCAGACTTTGATCCCATTACCTTCCTTCGGCATCATTGCTTCACTGTACCACACCTAACTCATTCATTTGGAAATTAGTTCCACAATTTCTTCTTGACCAAAATCCTGCAAAGCCACCAATAAAAAAACTAGCCATTCTATCATTATAATCCAATATGGAAGCAAAAAGCAACTATCTATTCTTGGCATTCCCTTATAACCTGCCTTCCATTCACTTTCGTTTGGTCTTACGTACGCATGCAGTGTTACCCCAGAGGCTTCGGCATGGCTCATGGATCACAATTGATTTTAACTGAGAGTGACAGGGCCTTGCAGGATGATCTTAAGTGCTTCTGATCTAGAGGGCCTGCACCTCTTGGTTCAAGGGGGCCAATTTTACAGCTCTGCTTGAGAGAAAGGAGGAATGTTCCAACTGTTCTCTCAAATGAGCTTTCACTCTGTCCTCCCCCAATTGCTACCCTGTCTCTCACCACTGTCGTGACTAATTATTTCACCCCCTTCCAGTCCTGATCTCGATCTCCCTCCTTCCTGAGGAGTGTTCACTTTGGGTGTACCCTCTGAGCAAGTCAGTTTTTGCCAGCTGCCAGGTGCGAAGGAGATGACAGGAATTATAATGAAGGCTTTGCTGTTAGATTCAGCAGGAAATCTGCAGTCCCACACTCTGTCCGCCTCCCTGTATATTGTTTCCACAATCAATTGGAAAGAAAATATGAAGCATCTGCAAACAATGGACCGCTGATAAGTATGATAACTAGACAGAGAAAATAAAATAGAAGGTGGGTGGATTGAAAGGCTGATGAAAAGAAGCAATTATATCTTGTGAGGATTTAATAAGTATCGTGAACCATTGACCTCTTGCCCATGTGTACTGGATTGTGTAACTTTTAACTTCTGCATTAAAGTAGTGATGGATTCCAATTGTCCCCTCCCAGTTTTAGTCATTGGTTAAATACAAACAATTCATTTCTCCTTCACAACACAATGAGAAGCACAGGAACATTTCAAAGACTCCAGAAAATTGTCAAACATTCACACGTGGGCCATCAGCTAAACATTATTTTTATAAAGACGATGGGTTCAGGCTCTTGCTAATTGCATTGCATAAGTAAGTGTAACGATCAACTAGGAGAAAGTGAGGACTGCAGATGCTGGAGTATCAGAGTTGAAAAATGTGGTGCTGGAAAAACACAGCAGGCCAGGCAGCATCCGAGGAACAGGAGAAACGACGTTTCAGGCATACGTCGATTTTCCTGCTCCTCGGATGCTGCCTGGCCTGCTGTGTTTTTCCAGCACCACATTTTTCAACATAAGTGTAAACTAACTTCAAAGGAAACTATGATTTTCACAGTCTCCTAAGGTAGATAGGGAAAAGGTAGGTCCACTCAAGTCCCCAGGACCTGATGGGATCTATCCCAGAATGCTGAGGGAGGCGAGCGTGCAAATTGCTGGAGCCTTGTCCAAAACCCTCTTGTGGATGTTCGGGCGGTTGCTGCTATGGTTTAGGATCAGTTTTTTTTCTGCACACTTTTGTTGTGCATTCATCATTCTTGTAACCTAGCAACCAAGTGACATGACCAACTCTCCCTGGTATCCATACACAGAGACAACAAGAACAATCAGCTTCACTGGGACAACACAACAAAAGTAGGACAGGCTAAACAAAGAACAGCAAGAGAATTCCTGGAAAGCCTGGTACTCATCCTTGGACTCCAGCAACACACACATCGAACTGGACCCAATATACGTACCACTGCAGTGGAAAACCGGATCCAGCACCAACCTAAACCAGCTCAAACAGAACTACATCAATTCAAAGTGGAACAGTTCAATCCGGGCAAATGTGAGGTGATGTATTTTGAAAGATCCAATTCAAGAGCGAACTATAGGGTAAATGGAAAAGCTCTGGAGAAAATTAATGTACAGGGAGATCTGGGTGTTCAGGTCCATTGTACCTTGAAGGTGGAAACACAGGTCGATAGAATGGTCAAGATGGCGGCGATTCTGTAGAACTGCTGTGGACAGCTCTGCCTAACAGCCAAGGCATACCGGTGTTTTTTTGCCATCCCTGGCCAACTTATGTGGTGGAATTATTAGTTTAAAACCTTACAGAACACATATTTATGAATATTTGGGAGTGGGAAGGATGCCAAAGGGAAAAGGAGCAAGCAAACAGCAGCAGGGAGGACACTCCCCTACAGCACCAGGCATACCAGACACTGCAGCAACAGCAGCCTCTCCTGAAACCCCCAGGGACCTGACAGACTCACAGGAATTGGCTGTGGCGATGGAGAGACTTACCTTGAACGTTGCGGCTGCGATTGAGGAGATCAGTGGGGAGATTCGTGCCCAGGTCCAACCTATCACATCCATGCTGCAGAAGAATGAGCAGGAGATCCAGGGCCTCGGGGAGAGGCTGGAGGAGGTGGACAGTCGAACTAAGGCCTCGGAAAATGCGATGGAGTCCTCATCCAGTCGGATCCAGGTGCTGGAGCGAGAGGTGCGGGCCTTGCGAAACCATATTGATGACCTCGAAAATCGAGGTCGGAGGATAAATCTCCGAATTGTCGGGCTCCCTGAAGCTGAGGAAGGTGAGCAGTCAGTCAGCTTCTTTGAAAACTGGCTGCCGAAGTTTTTGGGCCTTCACATCGAGTCCAGCAGGCTGCAGATTGAAAGGGCTTATCGGGTTACAGTGCACAGGTCAGGGCTGGTGCAGCGCCCCCGCTCGGTCCTAGTGCACTTTCACTCATATAAGGACAAGCAAAAAGTCATAGAACCTTCCAGATCCCTGGGAAAAGATCTGTAGGCATTGCTGTACAAGGGGTCAAAAGTCATGTTTTTCCAGGATTTCTCTGCAGCTGTAATTCGAAAGAGGAAGTCCTTTGAAGTTAAAAAGAGGCTGAGGAACCTGGGTATCCAGTACTCCATGAGATACCCCACAGTACTTTGTTTCAGCCACGAGGACTCAGTTTATACATTTGACTCAGCGGAAAAGGCTAAAAACTATGTGGACACTTTAAAATAGACAGATTGGCCTGAAGAATATGATTAATGTTTGTTCTCTTTTCTATATTTCCCCATACTTTCCCTTCCTTTTTTTTTCCCTTTCTTTCTCCTTAATAATTTCCTTTTTGGGAAGGGGGGAAAAGACTTTGGAATAAGGTGTTCCTTTTTTTTTAATAACTAGATTTTCTGAGGGGAAATTTTGTAGATGTTCTTTATTGTCTCTCTCCCTTTGTTTTTTGTTTGTTCTGCTTCTCTTTTAGTCACAAGTCGGGGTGACATGAAGCCAGGGATGGGTGGAGTGCTCATCCTGACTTTGTATTTTTTTCTGTTGATTTGAGGATCATCTTTTTTTTTCTGGCCCATGGCTGGGGCACAGTCCGGGTTTGAAGGAGCTGTGAAGGAGCGGATGGGTAGGGTTAGTGCCCCCTATGGACAGAGGGGAGAGTCTTCCATTCAAGGTTCTATAGTTGGTTTTCTTTGTAGTTTTTTGGTAATAATAGTTGTTTATAGTTATGATAGAGTAGTTTCTGTATATCTGGTTTTTCGATTCTATGAGTCTTTATTTACTTATGCTCAAACCCACATAAATGCCACACGAGGATTGACCTCTTTCTGGCTCCCTCGGCCCTTCTGGATTCAATTATGAGTTGCAAAATTGGGAATATAACTATCTCTGATCACGCGGCAGTATATTTGGAGGTTAAGGCCAAGAGTGAAGGGTTAGGTTTGCAGCATTGGCATTTGGACCCTTTTCTTCTTAAGCATTCCAAATTTGTGGAATACTTTTTGAAGGAGTTTCAGGAATTCTTGACTATCAACTCAGGCACGGCTAGTAGTCCATCTATGCTATGGGAGACCGCTAAGGCCTTTGCTAGGGGATTAGCTATTTCCTATTCAGCTAGCTGGAAACGACAGAAGGAGGAACAACAGCGTCTACTTGAGACGGGGTTGAAAGCCACCGAGGCAGCACATTTTGCGCAGCCTTCAGTGACTAAGCTACAGCGGATCACGGTCCTCCGAGCTGCCTTGAATTCAATACTGACACAAAACGCAAAGAAAGAACTTGCTTTTGCTAGACAGAGGCTGTTCGAATATGGGGATAGGCCAGGGAAGTATTTAGCATACCTGACTAGGAAAAAGCTTGCTCCCCAATCCATTACTGCAATCAGAGACAGCGCTGGGGTCCTTACATACAATGCTAAAAAGATTAATGAGGCTTTTCGGAGCTTTTACTCTGAATTGTATCAGTCTGAAGGTTGCGAAGTCAGGAGTGCTAAATTGGAGACCTTTTTTTAAGAATCTGGACCTCCCAGGGGTAACCTTGGAAAAGGCCTCTCTCCTTAATGTCCCCTTGACAGTTCAGGAAATACAGGAAGCAGCTAGGCAACTTCAGAGTGGGAAAGTGCCTGGCCCTGATGGTCTTCCGGGTGAGTTTTATAAGGAGTTCATAGGGATTCTGTCAGAGTCGAAGTTGGAGATGTATAATCACTCCTATATACATAAATGCCTACCACCATTTTTGTGAGAAGCTAATATTTCCTTAATTCTTTAGAAGGGGAAGGTTCCTGAGGATTGTGCCTCATACAGGCCCATCTATCTCTCTTAAATTCAGATTTCAAGATTCTGTCCAAGATCCTGACGCTGAGATTGGAAAGGGTGTTGCCCCATATTGTTAAAGAGGACCAGACAGGCTTTATAAGGGGCTGTAGGTCTTCTAATAATATTAGAAGGTTGCTGAATATGGTCCAAGTTTGTCAGCAACAATCAATTCAGGGGTTGGTGATTTCCTTAGATGCAGAGAAAACATTTGACCGGGTAGAATGGCCGTATCTTTTTTATGTCTTAGAGCAGTTTGGGTTGAGTGGGGTCTTTGCTAGGTGGGTGGAGGTTTTATATCACAACCCTCTGGCCGTGGTCATCACCAAAGGGGTGAAGTCTGGGAATTTTAGGATTGGTAGGGGTAGTCGGCAAGGCTGTCCCCTCTCACCGTTGTTGTTTATGTTGGTGATAGTGCCGCTGGCAAAGGCTATTCCTCAGAACGTCCACATAACTGCTCTAGAAGTGGGATCGAGGGCACACAGGATTATATTGTACGCAGATGATGCCCTTCTATTTTCATCGAACCCGATGACCTCCGTACCCCATTTGATACAAGTATCAATTCATTTGGGGCTATTTCAGGATATAAGATTAACTTTGCAAAATCGGAGGCTGTGCCTTTGGGGAACCTTAAGGATGTCCCAGACGTTGAAGGTGGCTCTAAGTTCCCTTTTAAGTGGTCACGGACAGGGTTCCGATAGCTAGGCATTTTTATTACCCCCAAGTTTGATCTGTTATTTCGGACTAACTTTATTAGACGACAATATTAGGCAAGATCTCCAGAGATAGGAGGCTCTTCCAATTTCATGGTTGGGCCGAATATCTCTCATTAAGATGAATGTCCTTCCTCGTTTGCTTTATCCCATGCGTATGCTCCCTGTAATGTTTCCCAGGTCAACGCTGCGGAAGTTTATGGGCTGGTTTGGTTCCTTTGTCTGGCATCGTGGGCGGCCCTTCATCAAACTTACTAAATTGTAGTTGCCTCAAGGAAGGGGAGGAGTTGATTTCCCAGACGTCAGGAGATATCAATTGAGTTCCCTGCTGTCCTTTGTCTGCCATTGGGTAGTAATGACCAAACTCAATATGGCTGGATATTGAGTCCTCTCAATGAAAGTGCCCTCTTATTAACCTGTTGTTCATGGATAAGCTGAGGACAGTTATGGACCACTGCCGAAACCCCATTGTCAGTACAGTCAAGGCATGGAGGGTTATTTATCCAAGACTACGCCACTTACATCTATAATTGGCATGCTAGGGTTCCGACCAGGGATGATGGACTCAGGGTTCAAACTATGGACAGCGAGAGGAGTTTCTAGTTTGGGAGACTTGTTTGAAGGGGGAGGTTATGATGTCTTTTGAGCAACTATGCCGCAAATACGGGTTACCCAGCAGAGACCTTTTCTGTTTTTTTCAGGTCAGGGATTTCATCCAGAAGAAGACTATGCTTCTCACTAAGCCCTATAAGCCCGATACAGAGAGGCTGTTGCTACGCTCCACAAGGACCCTTTCGGTTAGTGCTGTCTATCACCTGCTGAGTGGCTGGGCCTGGTAGGATATTAACCGGTTATGTGAGGTCTGGGAGCAAGAACTGGGAGTGGAGATCCCTTCTGAGACATGGGAGAACATATGGGAGAATATTCGAAAGATCTCAATCTGTAATAGGCCATGCGCTACACAGTTAAAGTTCTGCACAGAGCTCATCTGGCACCAGACCATCTGGCGAAGTTTAACAAAGGAGCATCTTCAGTGTGCCACAAATGTAAAGTAAGTGTAGGTACTCTTACCCATTGGTTCTGGACATGCCACAGGCTCCGTGTTTATTGGAGCTCTGTACCGGGAGAGATAGGGATGGTATTGAGAACTGAAGTCAAAGTAGACCTGATATCTCTCCTCTACCAAATTTACCATCTTTAGACGGGCATGGGAAGAAGCTGTTTAATATTTTTTGCAAACTGTGCACAGAAGAATATTCTGATGAATTGGGTGTCTGAGAACCCGTGGGGCTTGCTGGGATGGCAGAAATTAATTATGGAGCACATTCCCTTGGACCTTTTTACAAACATGGTGCACCACACAACAGACAATTTTTATAAGACATGGCTGCCCTACTTGAGTTATTTGGATATAGATTTGTCAGTTATCTTAACTAGGGTGTTTGTATAACCAGGATGGTTAGATTTGTCAAGTCCTGGGCCCTGGAGGGGGTCTCCCGAGTTAATACGGGTATGTATACAATGTTCCTGTTCCTTTGTTTGGGAGCTTTGCGCTGAGCATAGCTGTCCTGTATTTTGTGGGTATTTTTTGCTTTTCTTTTTGTTTTGGTGTTGCTTTGCACAGTGTTAGGGTTTGCTTTGTATTATAGGGTAAGTTAGTAGTTAGTAGATAGTAGTTGTATTGTAATTTGTGGGGTTTTTCTTTTTATTTTACTGATATTTGTTATTGATTTTTTTTCAAGAATTTTATGTTTGTAAAGTTAAAAAAATGTGCTAATAAATATATTTTTTTTAAAAAAGGCATACAGCATGCTTTCCTTCATCAGACGGGGTGTCGAGTACAAGAGTTGGCAGGTTATGTTACAGTTGTCTAAGACTTTAGTTCGGCAACATTTGGAATACTACGTACAGTTCTGGTCACCACATTACCAAAAGGATGTGGATGCTTTGGAGAGGATGCAGAGGAGATTCACCAGGATATTGCCTGATATGGAGGGTGCTAGCTATGAGGAGAGCTTGAGTAGATTAGGATTATTTTTATTAGAAAGACAGAGATTGAGGCGGGACCTGATTGAAGTTTACAAAATCATGAGAGGTATAGATAGGGTGGATAGCAAGAAGCTTTCTCCCAGAGTGCGGAACTTAATTACTAGGGCTCGCGAGTTCAAGGTGAGAGGGGAAAAGTTTAAGGGAAATATGCGTGGAAAGTTCTTTAGGCAGAGGGTGGTGGGTGCCTGGAACCCGTTCCCGGTGGAGGTGGTAGAGGTGGGTATGATAGCGTCATTTAAAATGTATCTCGACAGGTACATGAATGGGCAGGGAGCAGAGGGATACAGATCCTTAGAAAATAGGTGGCAGGTTTAGATAGAGGATCTGGATCGGCGCAGGCTTGGAGGGCTGAAGGGCCTGTTCCTGTGCTGTAATTTTCTTTGTGCTTTTGCCCTTTGTAGTACAGCAGCACTGATGATGTCCCCCTACATAGGGGATGAAACGTCTGCCAACAAACCCACCAGCTCAGCGATCAGACCAATGACAAATTCATGCTGCACTCGGATTATTAATTTCTTGAATGAATGATGAAACATAGAAAGCATAGAAAATAGGAGCAGGAATAACCATTTCACCCCTTGGAGCCTGCTCCTGACCTTCATTCCGCAGAGTCAGATATCACACCAGGTTATAGTCCAATGGGTTTGTTTGAAATCACAAGCTTTCAGAGCACTTCACCTGACATAGGAGTATTTCAGATGAAGCTGTTGGACTATCACCTGGTGTCATGTGATTTCTGACATTGTCCACCCAGTCCAACACCTGCACCTCCACTTCATTCGACAAGAAACCTGTACTCTTTAGAAGAAAGGAAGCGATGCAATGATTTTGCTATCGACTATAAGCAATGGGAAGGAAGTGGGCCATTCAGCCCCTTGAGCCTACACCACTGAACAGGAAAATGGATGATCTGACATTCCTCACACCCACTTTTCAGTATTTTCCCAATGACCTTTGATTCATCTACTGATCAAAAATCTATCTATTTCACCTTAAATATACACAAGGACTCTGTCCCCACAGCTCTCCGTGGCAAGGAGTTCCAACAACTCATAATTATCTGACTGAAGAAATTTCCTCCTCATCACAGTCTTAAATCCCTTTATTCTGAGAGTACACCCTCTTGCCATATATTCTTCCAGGAGGGAAAACACCCTCTCAGCATTAACCCTGTCATGACCTTTAAGAATCCTGTGTCTCAATGCGATTTCCTCTCATTCTTCTAAACACCAGCGAGTAGAGCCCCAACCTGTTTAACCTTTGCTCATAAGATAATCTCTCCATACCAGGAATCATCCTCGGGAAACTTGTCTGATATTCCTCCAATGAAATGATATCTTTCCTTAAATAAGGGAGTCAAAACTGCTCACAGTACTCCAGATGAAGTCTTACCAGTACCTTGTACAGTTGCAGGATGACCTCCCTACTCTGATACTCCAACCCCTTTGACATAAGGGCCAATACTCCATTCACCTCCCTGATTACCTGCTGTAGCTGTGTGCTACCTTTCGGTGTTTTGTGCACAGGTACCTCCAAGTCCCTTTGTGTTGCAGCTTTCTGCAGTCCCTGTCTATTTAAATAATATTCTGTGCTTTTTACTCCATTCCAAAATGAATTACTTCACCTTTTCCCACATCGTTCTCTCATTTGCCAACATTTCATCCACATACTTAACCTAGCAATATCTCTGCAATAACCATTTGCATCTCTCCCACAACTTGCCTTTCCACCTTTTTTTTGTGTCTTCTGCAAATGTGACTTCAGCACCCTTTGCTTCCTTCCTCCAGATCATTAATATATATTGAAAACAGTTGTAGTCCCAGCAATTATCCCTGTGGAACCTAACTGGTTACAGGTTCAAAGTTTGTGAGAAGATTTGTAGCTCGGGTGCTCGTTGTTGTGGTTCTGTTCGCCGAGCTGGGAATTTGTGTTGCAGACATTTCATCCCCTGTCTAGGTGACATCCTCAGTGTTTGGGAGCCTCCTGTGAAGCGCTTCTGTGATGTTTCCTCTGGCATTTATTGTGGTTTGTCTCTGCCGCTTCCAGTTGTCAGTTCCAGCTGTCCGTTGCAGTGGCCGGTATATTGGGTCCAGGTCGATGTGCTTATTGATTGAATCTGTGGATGAGTGCCATGCCTCTAGGAATTCCCTGGCTGTTCTCTGTTTAGCCTGTACTATAATAGTATTGTTGTCCCAGTCAAACTCATGTTGCTTGTCATCTGTGTGTGTGGCTACTAAGGATAGTGTCGTTTCGTGGCTAGTTGGTGTTCATGGATACGGATCGTTAGCTGTCTTCCTGTTTGTCCTATGTAGTGTTTTGTGCAGTCCTTGCATGGGATTTTGTACACTACGTTGGTTTTGCTCATGCTGGGTATTGGGGCCTTTGTCCTGGTGAGATGTTGTCTGAGAGTGGCTGTTGGTTTGTGTGCTGTTATGAGTCCTAGTGGTCGCAGTAGTCTGGCTGTCAGTTCAGAAATGTTCTTGATGTATGGTAACATGGCTAGTCCTTTGGGTTGTGGCATGACCTCATTCCATTATATTTCCCTTAGGCATCTGTTGATGAAATTGCGGGGGTATCCGTTTTTGGCGAATACATTGTATAGGTGTTCTTCTTCCTCTTTTTGCAGTTCTGGTGTACTGCAGTGTGTTGTGGCCCTTTTGAACAGTGTTTTGATGCAACTTCTTTTGTGTGTGTTGGGGTGGTTGCTTTCAAAGTTCAGGACTTGGTCTGTGTGTGTGGCTTTCCTGTATACCCTTGTGGTGAATTCTCCAGGTTACAGGTTGCTAAACTGGAAAAGTACCCTTATCCCTATTCACTGTTTCCTGTCCAATAGCCAATTCTCTGTGCATGTGAATATACTATCTCCATATCTCAAAGGTAAATATTACTACTTAAACATTCTAGATATTTAGACTGATTTAAAATTTGGCTAAAGGCACCTTTGTAAATGTCAGGTGCACATGCAAGGAAATGAACTCAATGAAATCAATTCAAGGACATTCTCATAGGTAGGAATTAAACTCTCAGATTCAAGGTTCTTAGCATTATACTGTGTCACTGAAACTAGGGGAGACATTTATTAGGGAAGAGCTACTTGGATTCAGTTCAATGTTATAGAGCAGTCACTGAGTCCACATATCTGGTGATTTTGGTAACAAGGTAATGACTGACAAACTAATTGTCAGACAATATCCTTTGTTCTATGTTCCAGTTGACCAAATCTTTGTTTCCACCATAGAAGCATTGACTGCTATAAATCTCAGACTCTGGACAGAATCTTCCCAGCCTTGAAGACATGGCAACAGGAAGAAAGTTGGAAAAATCCAATGAGAGGCCAAAGTAAAGACATCAGGTAACAAGTCAGTCTGGGGGAGTAAGTGGAGGGAGGGGATTTCACTTCCAAGTGATTGGAGCCCATTCCAAAGGGCAGCAGCAAAACACAGATGCCCACACAAAGCAGATTAAATACACAGTGAAGCAGGACACAGTATATGTCTCTGAGGCATCAACCGACAGTGTGACAAAAAAAACTGGCCCCGAGCACTCTTGACCACATCGTGCAACATCAGGAATCTTACCAATCTCTGAGCGACGTGGGCTATGGTGTGATGTGTGGCAGAATCAGGCAACATGTTAGGCAAAGCCCACCTCAACATTGAGATTAACTTGCCAAATCTTTGTTGTTCTCAAGTGGGTGAGATGAGATTCCCACCAGGCGGTGTTGAATTTTCAACTGGCACCCATTATTTCTTGTTAAATACCATGTTAACAGCTCAACCCAACACATGTTACAATCTTAAACAAATAGACTTCAAGAACACTGGTCTCCTTCCTATCGGAAAGATGTTGCAAAACTTGAAAGAGTTCAGAAAAGACTTACAAGGATGTTGCCAGGGTTGGAGGATTTGAGCTATAGGGAGAGGCTGAACAGGCTGGGACTGTTTTCCCTGAAGCGTCGGAGGCTGAGGGGTGACCTTATAGAGGTTTACAAAATTATGAGGGGCATGGATAGGATAAATAGACAAAGTCTTTTCCCTGGGGTCAGGGAGTCCAGAACTAGAGGGCATAGGTTTAGGGTGAGAGGGGAAAGATATAAAAGAGACCTAAGGGGCAACTTTTTCACGCAGAGGGTGGTACATGTATGGAATGAGCTGCCAGAGAAAGTGGTGGAGGCTAGTACAATTGCAACATTTAAGAGGCATTTGGATGGGTATATGAATAGGAAGGGTTTGGAGGGATATGAGCCTGGTGCTGGCAGGTGGGACAAGATGAGGTTGGGATATCTGGTCGGCATGGACAGGTTGGACCGAAGGGTCTTGTTTCCATGCTGTACATCTCTATGACTCTATAACACTCAACATGGATTCTTACCGGGTTCAATTCATTGTCAGAGATGTCAAACTCATATTACTCCTGCCTTGCAGTAGCTTTTACTGCAGACACAAGTTTGTTGTTAGCAAGCCTGAGTCCAGTCGAAGTGGATAGCCTTTGTTTATAGTTTCCCTGCACAGTAATTCAAAGGCAGAGTCCGATACTAGTCTAGGATCTCCTCAGGGTGGGAGTGGGTACTGCAGATGCTGGAGATTAGAGTCAAGATTAGAGTGGTGCTGGAAAAGCAGGTGGGGCAGCATCTGAGGAACAAGAAAATTGACATTTTGGGCAAAAACCCTTCCTGATGAGAGAGAAGATGATGGTACTTAAGCTGGCAAAGTGAAGGTGAAGAGTGACATTCCTTGGAGCATTGTTCCAGGCAGCTGAGCCTCCTCTCAGCTGGATGTCAAACGTCAACAACTGTGCAGGGCAGCTGCAAAATGACAGTGCTGGTTCGGGCACATGATGGGTTTTCAACATAGCACTGGTGCCAGGGATGCCAGTCAATTGTGGAATCTCCGGTGAGCGGTGAGTTGCTCCGGGAACAGTGTGTGGAAAGGTGGGGCAAAGGTTGAATATGATACTCACCATGAGGGCAAAAATGCTAAATAAAGTGATGAGCTTTGTTAGTCGTGGTGAGAAAATCAATTTGGTCAGAAGGAGACCATTCAGTCCGCTATGTCTGCACCAAAACCATTCCATCAAATTTGACATGATCCATACTTGCCCAAAAAAGATTCAGCCCAGTGTCAGTAATGGCTGTGATGCACAAGTTATCTACGCAGCCTGGAAAAATTCACCTTTGTTGCCAATGTAGCAAGCGTCATCCAAGTGCCCGTGGTGTAAGCATGGTGCAGGAATTGTTCACTATATTGGACCATAAAACCTTATACAGTGCTCTGTACCCCATTCACTCACAATATCTCTGCCACTGCACTCACCCCCCAATAAAGCTCATGGGATGCCACTTATTGCAAGCAATATCTTCCTTCTCTCGCTCATACCCACCCCAGTTGTCCACACTACAAAACGTGTATGCCTTCTGTGTCGCCTACTCACTCATCGCCTTTGATCCTTTATTGCCTTTCCCCAACCCATGCCAGCACTCACAACTGTGCCAGCCTTGTTCATCTCACCTGATGCCACACCTATGTCTCATTTCAAATGCAAACATAACACAATAGGGCAGAGCAAGCGAAGATGGCTGAAGGGGCTCCCAGCATTCCACTTCTCACCTCCTATAAAGGGAGGATCCTGGTTCCTGTTGGAAAGGACCAGAACTGCTCCTGTGGAGATGCTGTTACATAGTTATTTAATTGTTCTACTGATTTTTTGTTTTGCATTATCAATTCTCCTGTTTCAGACTGTAAGAGACCTATATATGCCTTCACTAATCTTGTTTTTCTTTTTACACATCTCTAGAAGCTTTTACTGTTCACTTTTGCATCCTTGCATGTTTACTTTCATATTTTAATTTTTCCATTCTTCATAAACCTCTTGATTCTCTTTTACTGAATTCTAAACTGCTCCCAGTCCTCAGGCTTGCTACTCTTTTAGCAACTTTATAAGAAGCTTCTTTGGATTTAATGCTACCCTTCATTTCTTCTGTTAATCATAGTTGAGCCACTTCTCCTGATATGTTCTCTTGTCCAAAACGAAACTATAACTGCTACAAAGTAAGAATTGTCATTAAAACTAACCATTTCTGCCCACTGGCTAACATTTTAATGAAGCTATCCAGCGTATCCCAGTCAACTCATCCTTCATATTTCCATAGTTTCATTTGTTTAGACTGAGGAGCTTAGCTTAGACTACTTCACTTTCTATCCAAAAGGAGACTTTTATCGCGTTGTGGTCTCTTCTTCTATAAGGATCTCTTGTAATGCAATTATTAATTAACTCGCTTCATGTTTCATGAAAGTAAATCTAGAAAAACCTTGGTCAACTTGGTTTCTCAATGTACATGGTACATAGATAATGAGGTGAGCTTTGGATGATATTGTGATAAAACCCATTGCCTTTCCAAAAATAAATCCTGCATGAAACGCATCTAAATGACAGTTGATTTCTGGTAAGATTCAACCCTCTATTCTCTTCCTTTTTGATTAGGATATACTTAAAATTAATTTATGCTTAATTTGTGTATGTTTTCAGTAACAATGGGGTTGTAATTTTCAATCATGTTTAGAAGGAAATCAAGATAGAATATATTTGGTGCCATGTCGATTTTACAAGCAGCCAGACACCAGTGCAAATTAATTGTGAGGCCCTGTATTGTCCTATTCAACATTGGCTTAAAAAATTCAATTTTGTTTAATCTAAAAACAAAGAAATTGAGTCTGGAATCTCCAAATTTAATTTTCACCAAATAGCATACATTTGGTTGCTGCACACTGTGGCTCTTGAAGCTGAGACTGATAACACATTTAAAATCTAAATTCCGGCTAATTTACTTTTGACCTCAGCTCATTTGGTAGCCATACTATACTGAAACACAAAACACCCCCTTTCAGTTTAACATGCACATCTCTGAGCATGACCTTCAGTTACAATACCAGAAGCTAATTGGAAATAAATACAGACCAACACAGCAGTATTAAACTTGTTTGTGAAGTTGTTGACCAGATTGAATACATCCTTTTATAAGATCAGTACATGATAAAAAATAATTATTCCAAAAATATGCAAAATATTTCATACATTAACTATAACTAGCAACAAAATAAATTCTTGACACTTCTGAGATCATAGAGTCCTGGATCTTGATTATTTTTTCATTATGAGATAGATTGCTTTCCAAATAATCTCATAAACATCACTTTGAAACATTGGTTAACAATTTTCTTTTTCAAATAGTCATCACAGAGTAAATTTAGGGAAAGCAAATGAAGGAATATACATGATTGAACTTCATTTATTTTGTTTAGTTAAGCAGTCATGTTATATTTATAAAATCAGGTGCAGTGCTATGTGCAAAGACTGATGGAGGTGGATAATCTCATCTCATGGCTGTTCCACATTCGTGTCTTTCGCATTGAAAGTAGTTTTTAATTGATGTAACTAAATAACTATGTAGAGAATGACCTTTTAGGTTATAGCTCTTGTAAATAGTGGCTCTGAACTCTGTGTAGTGGATTAAATTGAAGTCAATTTGTTTGTGTTTATTGAGGTCTGATTAAGTTTACTTTTGCAGCAATTCCTTGCAAAAAAATTTGTTACTTATGTTAGTGTACTGCACTGGCTCCCCAACCCCAGACCACCCCTGTAAAGTTTATTCATGTTGATTCGGAATCATTTTTTATTCTGCTGTAAGTAAACACAAAATATGACAAAGCTGTGTGAATTTCTGAATATTGTGAAAAGAGTCGGTTGAACATTGGCAATAATTTCAATCCAAACTAATTAGATGCTCAACCCTGCAAGTGAGAACTTTGTTGTCTCACGGTGAAGGTGAGGAAAATGAATGATCCACCCAAGATCAATTATCTTTCACCAAAGCTGCTTATTACAAATGGTGTTTACATGGAAATTAAATGACTGCAGGCCAGAGAATTGAAACACAAATCGACTTTGATTCCCCAGCCCCTAATTATGTCATGACCTTATCAAGTTCTGGCTGCAAGCTAATGACTCTTAAACCAGTACAATATCAAGATAGATTAAAATTGAGCGGCAGTCCTTATTACCATAGTGCTTAGAACCCTCATAGGAATTTGTAATATATTAAGTGGAGAAGTTAGGGCAATGATGAAAATGAGCGAAAATAAGCATCTCTTAAGATGCATTATTATAGTGTGGACCTACAGCTTGTTGAAGCTGTGAAGAAGCTGAGTGAAAGGTACATGGTGAACTGAATTGTGTTGATAGCTTACTTGATGTACAAACACAAATGATCATGCAACGTTTTAAGGTCCCTCTCTTTATTGGGTGAAGTGGCGGCTTGATTCAGCAAATGCCATGGTGCAGAATTTGATATCTATAAACCATCCACTTGCAGTGTTTCTTCATGCTAGATTTATTCATGAATTGAGAGATGCAACCATTCAGAACAACTGATTGTCGGAAGTGGAATGCTTTCAAAACTGCTCTGGTGATGGGAAAAGCTGACTAGTTCACTAGGTCATGAGGAAGAGGTTAGACTCAGGTTCTCTCAATGAAAATAAAAGTGTTCTTGCAATTTGTAGCTGGACAATGTTGCAAAGAGACCAGATTGCCAGGATATATGCTACCACAGTGTTAAAGGTGGGTAATCACCTGCCAATTGATTAATTTAAGCATGTAGGAGGCCATTTTCCAAAACAGAGAAACTACCTGAAATACCAACATAATAACACCAACCATAGGCACCAGGTGATTGGTTGAAGCATTGTGAACCACTGCCCCAGAAACAGCATAGTAAAGACAATAGATGTGAAGCTGGAAAAGTACAGCAGGTCAGGTAACATCCAGGGAGCAGGAAAGCTGACGTTTCACACTGAGAAATATTGACTTTCCTGCTCCTCAAATGCCCTCTGACCTGCTTCTCTTTTCCAGCTTCACATCTATCAACTCTGGCTTCCAAGACAGTAAGGACAATATGCATTTCCTTATAATAGGAACAGTTGTCAATGGGATGCAATGGCCTTTGTTCTGGATGCAGTACCAACTGCAAAGCAGTAAATATACAAAAAGTATGATAACAAGGAGAGGCAAAGCAGAATACAGAACAGGGCAGACCCATACACTAAGTTGTGTGAAATGAAACACAACAGAAACTGAAGATAGAGTGAGAGCGAAAAATATAAATTGGACAATTTTATTGTTCCAGATCAGTTTTACTGAAGCTAACCAAACTTTTTTTTAACAAAGAATAATAAATAGGTAGGATCAGAGAGTCTCAGGGAAAATCTGTATCATCAAGTCTATTGTAAGACAGTTCTGCAGGATTGTGGCATTTGGGACCTCTGATGTGACTTGAAGCAAGTGAGAGATCCTGTTTGTCAGAGGCTGAATGAGGGAACTTTGGAATTCTTGCAAGGTATGACATGTATGTGCCAATTAAGGCAGGTGCTTATGGTTCAGGTAGAAATTAAAGTGAAACATACTTTCATTGAAGTATTATTTGCCTGATAAGTCATGTTTAGTTTATGTGGTTCTGATTGGAAGTAAAAGTTACAAAATGAAATCATGCTGTAAATTTTCTTCACTTGGGAGTTGTTTGGTCAACTTAGTTATTTCAGTTTATGGTTCTTACACAGAAAATGTAACACTGTGCAAAGTAGTGGATTGAAATGGAAACAGTTCAAAGTGCTGTTATGGCCATCATCACTGGGAATATGTGACAAATGACACTCTACCCTTTCCAGTTACGTCAGTTCAATTATGTATACAATGGGTAATTTACCTCAAAAGCTGCTGGTGTTTATAATCCCTGCTTCAACCAATTGACTGTAAATGATAAATTTTCATTATTAGACAGTAACAACAGAAAAATAAAATATCCTTTAATCATGTTAGATAAAATATTTCAACACAAAATGTTTGCTTATTATTCTCAAAATTCAATTTCTATACAATTATGTAGATACAGTATTTCAAGCATGCCACTGTTAGTCAGAAGGGTCAATTCACTGTCTCAGCTTCCTTCTGAGGTAGCCCACCTCATAGATGTTAGTTTTTACCCAATTTGATTCACAGCACAGAATATCCATAAAGAGCTGAGTTCACTGAACACAGCATCAATTGCATAAATTAGGGTAACGATGGGGTTAATTACTTGTGTATTTCTCTGGCAGCTGGTTGGGGTGGTGGGGTGGCACGGGTGGTTTGGAAAAAATACCTAGTTGTGCTAAAAGTGGAAGGAAAGGGGATGACATGGCCAAGACCCATCCCCCAGAGTCAGGCTCTAGTTCCCTGCTGCCATCATGCATTGACTACTAGCCAATCCATCCGGGTGGAGTCTCTATCTGTCTGGCCAACATCCTTGAACAACTAAGGCTTCAGGGTTTAGATGTTTCAAAAGGAATTGTGGTGGGGGGGTAAAAAGGAGGAGGGGTGGCATTGCTAATCAGGGATAGTATCACAGCTACAGAAAGGGAGGTTGGCGAGGAGGGTTTGTCTACAGAGTCAGTATGGGTAGAAGTCAGAAACAGGAAAGAAGCAATCACTTTATTGGGAGTTCCCTACAGATATTATGAAGGAGGATGTGCTGAAAATTTTGAAAAACAAAGATATAGATAAATGCCCTGGGCCAGATGGGATTTACCGAAGGTTACTACAGGAAGCAAGGGAAGAGATTGCCGTGTCTTTGGCAATGATGTTTACGTCCTCACTGTACACTGGAGTAGTGTCAAAAGATCGGAGAGTAGCAAATGTTATTCCTCGTTCAAGAAAGGGAATAGGGGTAATCCTGGAAATTACAGACCAGTTATTCTTACATCCATGGTGGGCAAAGTATTGGAGTGGATTCTGAGAGACAGGATTTATGATTACTTGTAAAACCATAGTTTGATTAGAGATAGTAAGCATGGCTTTGTGAGGGGCAGGTTATGCCTCACAAATCTTATTGAATTCTTTGAGGATGTGACAAAATACATTGAAGAAGGTAGAGTAGTCAATGCGGTGTGCATGGATTCTACCAAGGCATTTGATAAGATTCCCCATGGTAGGCTCATTCAGAAAGTAAGGAGACATGGGGTACAGTGAAATCTGGCTGTGTGGATACAGAATTGGCTGGCCCATAGAAGACAGAGAGTAGTGGTAGATAGAAAGTGTTCAGCCTGGAGTTCAGTGACCAGTGGTGTTCTGCAGGGATCTGTTCTGGGACCTCTGCTCCTTGTGATTTTTATAAATCTTGAATGAGAAAGTGGAAGGGTAGGTTAGTAAGTTTGCCGATGACACGAAGGTTAGTGGAGCTGTAGATAGTGTGGAGAGCTGTTGTAGGTTGCAATGGGATATTAACAGAATGCAGAGTTGGGCTAAGAAATGGCAAATGGAATTCAACCTGGAAAAGTGTGAAGTGATTCACTTTAGAAGATTGAATCTGAATGCAGAATACAGGGTTAAAAGCAGGATTCGTGGCAGCATGGAGGAACAGAGGGATCTTGGGATCCATATCCATAGATCCCTCAATGTTGCTACCCAAGTTGATAGGGTTGTTAAGAAGGTGTATAGAGTGTTGGCTTTCATTCGTGGGGAATTGAGATAAAGAGCTGTGAGGTTATGCTGCAACTCTATAGAGTCCTGGTTAGACCATGCTTGGAATATTGTGTTCAGTTCTGATTGCCTCAAGATGTGGAAGCTTTAGAGATGATGCAGACCAGATTTACCAGATATTGCCTGGACAGGAGGGCATGTCTTATGAAGAAAGGTTGAGGGAGATAGGGCTTTATCCATTGGAGCAAAGAAGGATGAGAGGTGACTTAATAGAGGTGTACAAGATGTTGAGAGGCATAGATAGAGTGGGTAGCCAGAGACTTTTTCCCAGGGCAGAAATGTATATCAGGATAAGGCATAATCTTAAGGTAATTGGAAGAAGGTTTAGATGAAATGTCAGAGGTAGCTTCTTTACACAGAGAGTGGTGGGTGCATGTAATGCACTTGTCAGCAGTGGTAGTAGAGTCAGATACATGAGGAACATTGAAGTGACTCTTAGATAGGCATATGGAAGATAGTACAATGAAGGATATGTAGGTTTGTCTGATTTTAGAATAGGATAGAAGGCCGGCATATCATTGAGGGCTGAAGGGCCACTACTGTACTGTATTGTTCTGTGTTCCATGTTCAATGTAACTAATCATTGAGATCCTAGAGTAATACTCATGGCAATCTCCTTGATCTCACCAATTCAAATACTTCATTCATGATGTCTCTCCATCATGAGGTAAGAAGCAGAAATGTTCTCTGATGTTTGCACTGTGTGATACACCATTTCTAACTATACAGATCATCAAGCAGTCATACCCACAGGGAACAAATCACGGACAATATCCACGGCTGACAAAAAACGTTTGCCTCACACAATTACCAGATGATAATCTCTCACCATTTACCATTAATTAGAAATTTAACTGGACTAGTAGTATAAAACACTGTGGCTAAAATGAATACCAGATGCCTGCCCACTAATCACAAGACACTAGTCAGGAATATAATGGAATGCATCCCACTTGAATTCAGCTCCAAAAACATTTCAGGAACTTGAAATCATCCATGTTGATTAGCACATCATCCACCACCAAACATATTTTGGATGTAGGTTTGTTCGCTGAGCTGGAAAGTTTGTTTTCAGACATTTCATCACCTTACTAGGTAACATCTTCAGTGAGCCTCCAGTGAAGCATTAGTGGTATGGCCCACTTTTTATTTATGTGTTGAGGTTTCCTTGGTTTGGTGATGTCATTTCCTGTGGTGACACCATTTCCTTTTCTTTTTCTCAGGGGGTGGTAAATGGGATCAAAGTCAATGTTGGTAGAGTTCTGGTTGGAATGCCATGCTTGTAGGAATTCTCGTGCGTGTCTCTGTTTGGCTTGTCCTAGAACGGATGTGTTGTCCCAGTCAAAATGGTGTTCTTCCTCATCTGTATGTAAAGATACTAGTGAGACAGGGTCATGTCTTTTTCTGGCTAGTTGATGTTCATGTATCCTGGTGGCTAGTAGTTTTTTTTCTAGCCATTCATCTCCACATTCTTAAAGATGTTACAGATGCTGGCCTTACCAGAAATATCCACGTCCAATAGACAAATGTAAATAATACTTAACCTTGGGCAACATTTCGTGGGTTGTTGCAGATAGACACCTGGAAATGAAAATAATGCTCCAACCAAAATTTAATATAGTTTGAATTCAACATAATTTCTCTGCTTTTGCCTGTGGCCCTTCTATACATGGAATCCATAATCCTATTTTATCCTCACTTCTCCTTCAATCACTCTTGGATCGTTCAAACAAGTAGTGAAGCCTAATTTGCCATATGACTAATTTTAATGAAAGCTCTTAATGGTTTAAGTAAGCATTTGAAAGGTTGGAGTTAGGTAATTTGAATATTAATGATTATTTTAACAGGTATAATTTCCCATTACAATATCCAATATATTTTAAGCCACCCAACAATTGTTGTTTCTGTCACCGTGTCAGTCAAGTTATTCTAACATTTCACTATTCATCAAGAAAGTCTTTTTTTAAAGGTTGGTGTCTGCTAGATATGAGACAAATCCCAGGGGCATTTTTGTTTGGCTTAGTTTCAGCTCCTGTATCCAAATAATAGGTTGCACCTTGTGAGTGGTGCCACGTTGCAACTACCTACTTTCTAGACTCGAAGGCTTTAGATTTCTTAATAGTTCCTCATAGTGCCTTCCGAGACCTTTGTGGTCAGTCTATTATCCCTCCCAGCACCCTTTCCAATTATAATGCACTTTGTTCTTTCATAGTGACCAAAATTGAATGCAATAATGTACTAGTGTAATAATTTTACCGTGTACCTTTACCCTTACAACTATATCTGCTTCTTTAATCATTTTGTATTTTCTGTACTCTAAAAATTATAAATCTACTATTAGTCTTGGGCATTTTTGTTTTCTAATTGTTCTGTTCTTAACTCCTGATGAAGGGCTTTTGCCCGAAACGTCGATTTCGCTGCTCCTTGGATGCTGCCTGAACTGCTGTGCTCTTCCAGCACCACTAATCCATAATTTATTATATACCTATAAGTTATATATTTCCAAATTGTGTGCTTTATTTTTATCCATGTTAAATTTTACCCGTGTTTCTCTGCCAGATTCCATAACCAGTTTAAATTGCTTTTGCAAATTGTGTCTCAACCTTTCTCCCTTTCTTACCGTCATAGGTATCATGTCTTCCTCTTCGTTCATCTTAGTGTATGAATCAGTCATTAATATTAAAAAGAAATCTAATGAACATAAATTAAAGATTTCAAAAGACTCAATTAATTAAGACATGATTTCAGCAGAAAGGTTTCTAAAAGCCGCAACTAGAGATTTTTATTTAAATATTTGTGTAGAAGAAAGTGCTTGGTGTCAGACTGTGAAAGGTGGGGACACATCCATTGCACCTGAGTCATATTGGGAAAACACCACTCAGCTGCAGAAGGCATGAAAATCTCAGAAGAAGTGGGAAGTCACCATTTCTATCTTTAAAAAAGAGAAAGAAAACCCTTGAGTAAGGCTGGAAAACACCAAGCCATGCAGAGATATAATATTGCACAGAAACAGATTTTAAAAGCTTGAAAGATGTAACAGAACAGCAACTAATACAATTTAATGCTTCAAAAATTCACCAATAAAGAGTGAAACAACTGGCAAGTAAATAGAATACGGTGCAGAGTATAGTAAACTCAGCAGTAATTTAATTTGAAATAGCATTGGTGAATACAAGAATACAAGCTTACGGTACAGCAGGTTATAAACAATATTATGATGATGCAGATTAAAAAGAGCTTTATAGTAATAAAAAGTCAGCACGTTGAAAAGAAATGGAAGAGCATACAATAACTGCTAGCAGATTCAAGGTCAAAGATGGACCATACAGAGCACAACATTTAGTTTTTTTTGATAGCAATGGTTCTTAAAGGTATATAATTGGCTCAAATCAAAACACTTAAGTGCAGAATTCGTACATAGCTAGAATTGCAGCAAAGGAGAAGGTTACACACATAAACACTCTAGTATGGTACAGCAAACTCCGTTAGAAAAGACAAACAATAGATTTATAAAATAATCCAGGATTCACAGAATTTGCTTATGTCATTTGACATCCCGCAGAATTAATCTTAGTTATAATATCACTATCATACTAGATCAGTTAATATGTCTGAAAAAGCTACAGAGTTAAGACTGCATGCTGTGGTCAAAATATCTCCCAGATGCACAGGAATGCTCTAAGTTATGCTACATTGCAACACACATGAGAGAGTAGAAAATGTGTACATTGTGGATAAACAATCAACTTCCCTTTTGAGTATACACACACATCACAATGACAGCTTCCTGTGGAAAGCAGAGGATTCTCAACTACCCCTGAGAGAAATCTAGTTGCTAACTGACCAGTCAAAGCACAACCAATAGGAAACTTAATGGAACTTCCTCCATTCATGGCAAATCTGAAAAAGAAGAAGGAATCTGTTGAGATCACCTACAATGACATACAAGAAATGACTCACGTGAACAAGGGCAAACAAGTCACCCATACTCACCAAGAGCAAAAGATTGACTAAAACAGTGCTACCATTTGCCAGTATGGCAGTGAAATGTGGATTAACCAAATATCAAACAAATTGGCCGATCACACATACTTAAAGCACTGACAACTTTTGACAAATAATCATGGACTATTTACTAGATTACTTTATTCTGCTTTCCTTCAGAAAGGTGTATGAGAAAGTACACATTGAATTCATTTAGGCATTGCCACATGGACAGCCAGGGTTCAGTCAGTGGTGTGCTGGTCAGAGATCTTAAAAGAGATTGAGGATTTCACATCATATTGTGTTATTTGCAACTATACAGGGCTTTGCAAAACAACTGGTGCCAATAGTGAAGACAGGTCATAAGATAAAACTCGACAAAGTTTGCCAACAGAAACAAATACTCAGAGCAAGAATGAGCAGTACAGAATTCATTCAGGAAGCTTTATCTGATGCTGTTCAAACAGAGGAATAGTGCAGTGAACAAATTGATACAGCAGAGCAGTCAATGTCGGCAATAAAATAGTACTAAATGAGCAGCTACCTTCCAGTAATCTGACTGAGAGTGCCAAAATCTGCTTCACCAGTGAAACAATCATAAAGGGTGACAGAAGACATTCAACTTGATTGATGCCTTGAGGGAGCCAAGTTGCATATGATACTATGGCAGCTAGACCATGTGCTGTATGAAGCTATGACTCTATAATTGGGATTACCACACCTTTAGTGGTAGTCATATCTATGCTGACTCAGAGTCATACAGCATGGAAACAGACCCTTCAGTCCAGAGAGTCCACACCAACCATGTTCCCAAACTAAACTAGTCCCACCTGCCTGTGTTTAGCCCATATCCCTCCAAACCTTTCTTATTCATGAACTTATCCAAATGTCTTTCAAGCATTGTAACAATATCTGCATCCACTACTTCCTCTGGCAGCTCATTCCACACACTAACCATTCTCTGTATAAACAAGCTTCCCCGGTGTCCTTTTCAAATCTTCCCCCTCTCACCATAAAATCATGCCCCCTAATTTTGAACTCCCCCACCCAAGGGAAAAGACCTTTGCTATCTACTTCATAGAACATAGAACATTACAGCGCAATACAGGCCCTTCAGCCCTTGATATTGTGCTGACCTGTGAAACCAATCTGAAACCCATCTAACCTATATTATTCCATTCTTGTCCATTTGCCTATCCAATGACCATTTAAATGCCCTTACAGTTGGTGAGTCCACTACTATTACAGGCAATGCATTCCACGCCTCTATTACTCCCTAAGTAAAAGAACTATCTCCGACACCTGTCCTATATCTATCACCCCTAAATTTAAAGCTATGTCCCCTCATGCTAGCCATCCAAGGAAAAGGGCTCTCCCTGTCCACCCTATATAACCCTCTGATTATCTTATATATCTCAATTAAGTTACCTCTCAACTTCTTCTCTCTAACAAAAACAGCCTCAATTCCCTCAGCCTTTCCTCATAACACTTTCCCTTCATAGCAGGCAACAACCTGTTAAATCTCCTCTGAACCCTTTCCAAAGCTTCCACATCCTTCCGATAACGTGGTGACCCGAACTGTATGCAATACTCCAAGTGTGGCCGCACCAGAGTTTTGTACAGCTGCAGCATGACCTCATGGCTCCGAAACACAATCCCTTTACCAATAACACCGAACACACCGTATGCTTTCTCAACAACCCTATCAACCTGGGTGGCAGCTTTCAGGATCTGTGTACATGGACACCAGGATCTCTCTGCTCATCAACACTTCCAAAAAGCTTACCATTTGCTCAGTACTCTTTATTCCTGTTGCTCCCTCCAAAGTGAATCACCTCACACTTTTCCACATTAAACTCTACCTCTCAGTCTAGCTCTGCAGCTTATCTATGTCCCTCTGTAACCTTTAACATCCTTTGTAACTGTCCACAACTCTACCAATCTTAGTATCATCTGCAAATTTACTTACCCATCCTTCTTTGCCCTCATCCAAGTCATTTATATAAAGGACAAACAGCAGTGGACCCAAAACAGATCCCTGTGGTACACCACTAGTAATTGAACTCTAAGATGAACATTTCCCATCAACCACCACCCTCTGTCTTCTTTCAGCTAGCCAATTTCTGATTCAAACTGCTAAATTACCCTTAATCCCATGCTTCCATATTTTGTGCAATAGACTACAGAGAGGAACCTTATCAAATGCCTTACTGAAATCCATATACACCACATCAACCACTTTACCCTCATCCACCTGTTTGGTCACATTCTCAAAGAACTCAATGAGATTTGTGAGGCACAACCTACCCTTCACAAAACTGTGTTGACTATCCCTAATCAACTTATTTCTTTCTAGATAATTATAAATCCTATCTCTTATAAGCCTTTCCAACACTTTACCCACAACTGAAGTAAGGCTCACTGGTCCATGATTACCAGAGTTGTTTTTACTCCCCTTCTTGAACAAGGGGACAACATTTGCTATCCTCTAGTCTTCTGGCACTATTCCTGTAGACAATGATGACATAAAGATCAAAGCCAAAGGCTTGGCAATCTCCTCTCTGGCTTCCCAGAGAATCTGAGGATAAATTCCATCTGGCCCAGGGGACTTATCTATTTTTACACTTTCCTGAATTGCTAGCACCTCCTCTTTGTGAACTTCAATCCCATCTAGTCTAGTAGCCTGTATCTTGGTATTCTCCTTGACAATATTTACTTTTTCTCGTGTGAATACTGATGAAAAATACTCATTTAGCACTTCCCCTAACTACTCTGACTCCAAACACAACTTCGCACTATTATCCTTGATTGGCCCTAATCTTATTTAGTCATTCTTTTATTCCTGATATAGCTATAGAAAGCCTTAGGATTTTCCTTGATTCTATTCACCAACGACTTCTCATGTCCCCTCCTGGCTCTTCTTAACTCTCTCTTTAGGTCTTTCTTCATCTATGTCCCTTGTGATTTTATAAATCTCTATAAGGTCACCCCTCAACTTCTAATGCTCCAATAAAAAAAGTCCCAACCTATCTAGCCTCTCCTTAGAACTCAAACCCTCCATTCCTGGCAACATGCTTGTAAATCTTTTCTGAACCTTCACCAATTTAATAATATCCTTCCTCTAATAAGGTGATGGGTCAAAAAAACTTCTGTACTGTATGACTCTATGACTGTAATATTCAGAAATACAGGAGTTAGTCAAGATGAAGAAACTGCCTGGTCTATCCATCTATGATATCATAAAAAATAAAGTTGGCCTCATCCAATTCAAAAGTGACTGCTTGATCCAGAAATCCAGGACACTACAAAGAAGATGTTTCCAAATTACATTATGGGGCAGCCACCTGATTTCGTACAGAAGAGCTCTTCTGCAAATTAAATTCAGGAAATTAAGGGTGATCCAGCTAAGACCTCCAATGTCTACATAAAATGACATTCTCCACAAAAGACATCCAATGAATAAAGATCATCAAGCAGAGAAATGACCCATAGGTCAGGACTAGGGTTAACTGTCCTCAAGCAAAAGACAGCATTCTTCTAAGTCCACAAAATGTGCATTCTGAGAGCATTGGGAACCATGAAGATCACTTGCATTTCTGAAATATGACACTGAGGGAAATCCATCAGATTCTGCCTGCAGCTAATTGAGACTCTGAGGTACAAACTGGGAACTCCTTTTGGTTTCTTTTTACTGACTATTATTTGACCGATATATCCTCTCCTGCTGTGCAATCTGTATTTTTCTGTGTGAATTTTTACTGAGTGTGTGGAGGGAATCAAAGCTGTATTTTATTAATTTTTACTTTGATCAGTTTAAGTAAAACAAAACCGGAGTATTTATTGGTTAAGCAGAAGAAAATATGTCTAACTGGTTCTTTAATCATCACAGTGTAAACAGTAAGGTACTGAGTATGGGGAGGTGATGATGTCGTGGTAGTATTGCTGCACAAGTTAAACCTGAACTCAGTATTGCTGAGGGGCCATGGATTCAAATCATACCATGGCAGATGGAAAAAGTCTGGAATTAAATCTAATCATGACCATGAAATATCATTGTTAAAAGCCATCTGGTTGACTCATGCCATTTAGGGAAAGAAATCTGCCATCCTTACCTGGACTGGCCTACATGAGCTTCCCGACCCAGAGCTATGCGGCTGGCTCTTAACTGCCCTCTGAAATGGCCTAGCAAGCCACATTGAAGTGTCTAAAACTACTACAAATTGTCAAAGAAGGAACGAAACTGACAGTGATCGAGGCACCAGAAAAGACAACAAACCAGCCAAGTCCTCCTTACTAATATCTGGGGGCTCGTGCCAAAGTTGGGACAGCTATCTCACAAACTAGTCAAGCAACAGCCTGATATAGTCATATTTACTCACCAAGTCCCAGCCAACATCATCCCTGTCCCTGAATAGATCCTGCCCCACTGGCACAGCAGATGTGGACTGATAGTGATATACAGTTGGGAAAGAGCTGACCTAGGTATCTTCAACATTGATTCCTGATTCCATAATTTCTGCTGATTACCATCTACCACACTTCCCAGCCCTACCCTCTGTTCAGTCGATGAATTGTCCATGTTGAGCACCACTTGGAGGAAGTACTGAGTGTGGTAAGGGTACAGAATGTATGCTGGACAAGGTATTCAAAAGTCTATCACTAAGAGTGGCTCAGCTGCACCGGGACAGGTGGAGCTGGTCAAGTCCTGAAGGACATGGGTGCTAGACTGGGCAGGTAATGAAGAGTCCAACAAGGCCTCATCATCACCACACTCTGCCACAGATGCATCGGTCCATAATGGTCCATGGCAGGAGTAACTGAATGTGGAGGAGAAGAGTGTGCTGTTGCTATCTTACTTTTAAGCCTTAGTGATATTCCTAAGGTAATAAAGGTGTGTTCAACATAGAATCTTTCACTTTTTAATACATTAATGTTAAAGTAAAAGCATTCTAAGCTATCCTTGAATTATGTTTGTTCAATATGTACAAATTAAGTAACAGTTGAAATGTTATTTTATAATCCACACTCGGAAGGATGTTTAGCATAGTGAAAGAGCACATTTTAGTTTCTTCTTACTATATTTCTTAACTCTTTGGTAAATTTAGTGATTAGCTGAGGGTTTTATATGATGTATAATCTTTATTTTGGAAGTTCCTGTCGTTTCTTTTTCTCCAATTGCTGCTAACATAAAATCCTGACTGGTGCACCGATTTGTGAGAAATCTTCACAGAGCTTACGTTGAATCGGTTAGTCAGTGGTGCAATTTGCAGAAAGTTAGTGGCGGTTATACTTGAGTCAGATAAATGACTAGCTCTGTGCAACCAATGCAGAATTAGTCCAAGACTGAGAAAGCAAATTGGCATGTCATTCAGTCTCTACTTGGAACTGAACCAGGTCGAGCAGAAGTGTAGAGAGCAACCTTTGACTTCACTACCTTGTTAGACCATCCCTTACAGGTTATATTTCATCAAGAACTGAAATAACCTTTGCCACCAAGACTGTATGTATATTCTATGACAAACAGAGAGGAAGTGGGCAGTATAATTTTTCCTTAACATTGGCAGCAGTCCAGTTGCTTGTTGTGTTGTGAAAGAAACACACAGTCCTCAACTAAAGTTGACCCTGATTAACACATAATTAAGTGCTGCAATTGATTATTTTATAGATCAGTCCATGCTCCATGTCACTGCAGTGCATTCAACAATTCATCATTCAGTTCATAAAAATAAATATACTTGCCAATTTCTGGAAGTATAAATCTTGAGAGCAAAATTTAATCCCTTTAAAAGAAAGAGATGGATATTCTGAATTAGCTTTGCCTCCCAGCAATGCCTTTTTTTTTCAATTCCATCACAGGATGTGTGTGCCAGTGCCATAGACAGAATTCATTTCCCAGAATTCATTGTCTTTAGGAAGATGGTGGTAAGCCACTCTTGAACCATTGCAGTTACTTGATGTAGGGATGCCTATAGAAAGGGGGGGTTCCAGGACTTTGACAAAAGCACAATCAAACAATGACACATTCTCAAGTCAGGATAGTGTATGACTTGGAGATAACTTCTAGGTGGTGATATTTCTATGTGTCTTCTGCCCTTGCTGTTCTTGCAGTCCAAGTCAGAAGGTGCTACCCAAAAGCCTTGCTGATTTACTGCAATACTCTGGTACAAAATGCAGTTAAAATGAGATTTTGGTAGAGACAGAGAATGTGCTTGGTGGTAAACAAGTATGTTGCTTTTACTTAGATCGTGTCAGGTTTCTTGAATATTGTTGGAGCTGCACACATTCAAGCAAATACAGATTTTTCCATCCCACACAGGTTGATTTAGCTCAGTCGGCTGTATGTTTGGTTTGTGAAACAGTATGATGCTAACAGCATGGGTTCCATCACCACATAAGCTGAGATTACCACAAAGGACTCTCTTTTCAACCTCACTTGAGGTGTAGTGTCCCTCAGGTTAATCATTATCAGTTGTCTCTCTCTCTCTCTATATATATATATATATATATATATAATGAGGGAGCACCCTTATAATCTGGTAAGACAATGGCAACTTGACTTGATTCCATTCCAATCCTAATCTTTTCCTTCCAGATGATAGAAGTTTGTGAGTTGTGGAATTGGGAGATAAATTGTTTTGCTTATAAAGCCGCAGGCTTCATAAACTTAATAGAGCAAAACCTTTGGGATCTGACATCCCACTATTAGTACAGATGACTTGAGTTCCAGAACTAGCCATGTCCATAGTCAAGCTCTTCCAGTACAGCTGCAGCACTGGCATCTACCTAACAATGTGAAGAATTGCCCAACTGCACCCAGTACATGAAAATCAGGAAAAATCCAACCCAGTCAATTGCCACCCTATCCAACTACATTCAATCATCAGTAAGTCTTGGAAGAGGTTATTATCAAACAATGCTATCAAACAGAACTTGCACAAGAATAATCTGCTCACCAGCACTTTGTCAGTCCTGATGAAGGGTTATGCTCAAAATGTCAGCTCTCTTGGTCCTCAGATGCTGCCTGATCTGCTGTGCTTTTTCCAGCGCCACACTTTATCGACTTTGGCTTCTCTAGCATCTGCAGTCCTCACTCTCTCCTATACCTTGTCAAAGGCATTTAGGGATGGAGAATAAATGCTAAATGTATAATAAATTTTAATCAGCCCCACCTGGTGTACTATTTACCATTCTGGACAATACATCACAAAAAAAATCTAAGTTGGGATTTCGCTGCATGTCAGGGGTCCCCATTTGACAGCTAGAAAGGTTGGGGCAATCCTGCTTCAGTCATTTATGGGGAATGTTGTCAGGACTCCCACCCCTTTAAGGAATTAGATCCCATCTCTAAGAGAGCTGACAGCTCTTTAGTCCCTGCAGTGCCAGATAGCATTGAGAAGTCGCATAGGCCCATCCTGAGAAGAATGTAAGTCAGGTGAAAGTCCCCAAGTCTAGGTTGGCAGACATCGCTTCAGGGGACACGGGTGGTTTAGTGACTAGGCTGTAAAATGACTATGACTGCCAGCATGGCTACCAGGGTAATCCTCCGTAGGCCACCTTTGGGCGGCAGTGTGGTTCAGTGGTTAGCACTGCTGCCTCACAGAACCAGGGTCCTAGGTTCAATTCCTGTCTGTCTGGAGTTTGCACATTCTCCCTGTGTCTGCATGGGTTTCCTCCCACAATCCAAAGATGCGTAGGTCAGGTGAATTGGCCATGCTAAATTGCCCACAGTGTTGGGTGCTTTAGTCAGGGGTAAATGTAGGGAAGTGGGTTTCTCTTTGGAGGGGCAGTGCCCACTTGTTGGGCTGAAGGGCCTGTTTCCACACTGTAGAGAATCTAATCATAACACTCACACCAAACCCAGAAGGAAGCCACCAGTGTTTATCTGGCTGACTCTTCGGAGGAGGAGTAGCCAATTACCACTCATAAATTTCTAAAAGCAAAGTGAAAAATTCTTCATTAGCCTCAATTGGTCTCCGAAAAAACAAACCATCTACCACCTCCTCCACTACCAGTGAAATGATACAATGATGGAAGATCGATAAACATGCCATTTACTCCCCTCCCAGCTTTACTGGAAATTTAGGGGTATTTCTATCATAAGAGAATTAACTGGTTGACTCTTGTTTCATTTGAAAAGGAAAGGGTAAGCAAAATGCAGGTTCTTCAACTTATTTTGAATGCTTTTAGCAGATTAAATACAGAGAGAGTGTTTCCACTTGCAGGGAAGGGAAGAAAGTACTGTCAATATTTCGTCAGCAGGAAATAAAATCAGGAATTGAGAGGAAACCTTTATATCCAGAAGATATCTTATTGGGATGACATATTATCCATGATTCAAATGTTTTTTATGAATGAGGTTGGCATGTGTTCTTACCTATCCTAATTTAAATAATTGCCACCCACGGAATTTTGTGCATTTAAAAATAATTAACAATTGTCACCATTTGCCCTGAACTTTTTAATATGACATCATAACTACTCTAGCGCATATTCAGAGATTAGTTACGGGTTACAATTGCAATCTAATCATTTAGAACATCGAACAATACAATGCAGCACAGGCCCTTCGGCCCTCGATGGTGCACCAACCTGTGAACTAATCTAAGCCTATCCCCTTACACTATCCCATCACCATCCATGTGCTTATCCAAGGACTGTGTAAATGCCCCTAATGTGGCTGAGTTAACTACATTCCATGCCCTTACCATTTTCTGAGTAAAGAACATGCCTCTGACATCTGTCTTAAATCTATCACCCTTCAATTTGCAGCTATACCCCCTCGTACAATGAGACGCCATCATCCTCGGAAACAGACTCTCACTGTCCGCCCTATCTAATCCTTTGATCATCTTGTATGTCTCGATTAAATCCCCTCTTAGCCTTCTTCTCTTCAATGAGAACAGACTCAGGTCCCTCAGCCTTTTCTCATAAGACCTTTGCTCCAGACCAGGCAACATCCTGGTAAAACTCCTCTGCACCTTATCCAATGCTTCCACATCCTTTCTGTAATGAGGTGACTAGAACTGCACATAATATTCCAAGTGCCGCCACATTAGTGTTTTGTAGAGTTGCAGCATGACATCACGACTCCGGAACTCAATCCCTCTACCAATAAAACCTAACACACCATATGCCTTCATAACAGCACTATCAACCTGGGTGGCACTTTTCAGGGATCTATGTAGATGGACACCAAGATTCCTCTACACATCCACACTACCAAGAATCTTTCCATTGACCCAGTACCCTGCCTTCTTGTTATTCTTTCCAAAGTGAATCACCTCACATTTATCTGCATTGAATAGATTTCAGACTGTTTCATAACAGGCCTGTAGTTTCTCAGAAAAATTGATCATTTAACTAGAGTGGAGGTATTATAGAGGCAGATTATTCACAGCAAGCTGCAAGAGTTTTCATAGTTGAATTGCTAGGAAGACAGTTCTCAGCTTAACTTGAGGTTGAAACAGGTTGTGGGAGAAGCCTTCTCCTACTTTAAAGGTTTCATTGTTTTTTGTCGGCGGTTGATTGGATTTTTAGATGGTCTTTCAGACAATCCCTCTCATGGTGTTTCTCATAAGAATTGCTTCTGCTGTAACTTTTACAAAAAAGGTTTTAAAAGTTACTTTTAAATGCCTTGCATTTGGCAGCATGGTGGCTCAATGGTTAGCACAGCTGCCTCACAGTGCCAGAATCCCAGGTTCAATTCCAGCCAAGGGGTGAGTTTATGGGATGTTACTATATTAGAACAGTTAATTAGTAATAGGTGCCGTATTTAGTGTTCAGTTAAGTTTTCCAATAGAATTAAGTTATTCTAAATACCTCTTTCTTTGGTTGTATTTTGACTGCAGTGTTTAAATAAATTGTATTTTGTTTAATGTTGAGTAGTTTGACCAGTTACATTACATCATGTGCAGATACTGCACAGTTGCCTTTAAAATAAGAAAAAAAAAAGTCAGGGTCTAGGCTACCTTCTTAAAAGATTTTGAGGGGGGGTCTGATCTGGCCCATAGCCTTGTGCTTAGGTTTTGGCTTCAGATTCAGGTCTGCCTGGAATTGTTATTACCAAAGTCACATGACATAATACCAGATATTTCAAGACTGCTGAGTCCATTTCAAATAATATAACTTAAATATCCACATCTTCAGATCTATATTAGTCATGACAATGGTGAGAATTGGGAGTTTCTATCACAATGAGTGGTTGAAACCAACAGTATAGATAGATTTAAAGAGAGGCCAGATAAGTGTGAGGGAGGGAAAGGGAAGAACAAGAGCTACGCCAATAAGTTTAAGAAAGAAAAGAGAGAAGGAAACACGATAAATAGTGGCATACACTGGTTGGACCAGATGACCTGTTTCTGTGATAAAAATGGAAAATGCTGGAGAGACTCAGCAGGCCTGGCAGCATTTCTGTGTGTAGAACAATTTACAATAATTTTATATGGCTCTTCTTCAGAATGGAAGGAGAATAGAAAATATCGTTTTAATGTTGTTAACAAAAGAGAAGGAGTGAGTGGGACAAATGGTGATGATGCCCAGAACAAAAGACAAAGGGAGTGTTTACTGTGGTAAAGGTGTGCTGGAAATGTAAATGAAGGTGTGGACAGGAGAAAATGAGTCTGCTCTGCTGATAGAAAAGCCAATAAGGTAGAAACAAGGCAAGGTTGGGTGTCAGGAGGTCATAATCAAAATAAAGGACAGAGGTCATGCTCTGAAGTTGTTGAACTCAATGTTGAGTCCTAGAGGCTGTAAATTACCTAAGGTGCAAATGAGGTATTGTCCTATCAGCTTGCGTTGAGCTTTGTTGGAAACATTTTCTGTGTCATATGTTCTATGCAGCCATATGATTCCTTTTAAATTCATTCACGGGGTGTGGGTGTCTCTGGCTAGGCTAGTATTTAACTGCCCATGTCTAATTTCCCAGAAGGCCATTAAAAATTAACCTCATTGAGTCTGGAGTCACCAAGTAAGGCCAGATCAAGTAAAGACAACAGTTTCCTTTCCTAAAGGTCAACAGAGATCCAGGTGGGCTTTTCTTGACAATCAATGATGGTTGCATGGTCATCTTGATACTCTTAATTCCAGACATTCTTTTAAATTGAATTCAAGTTCCACCATCTGCAATGGTAGGCTTATATGAATACAGCACAACACAAGCACTCTACAATCAACAGAGTACTATTGAATTCCAGTAATAATATTGCAAATGAGACGCTCAACTTGGATACAAAATGCAAGAGTACTAAATATGTTAAATTGAGGCCTATCTGCCTGATGGGTGGATGCAAAAGATATTATGACAATATTCCATAGAAGAGTCCCAGCAGTTTAGATAGTAGCGCGTAACAAATGGAGAGAGGGGGAAAAAGGAAAGAGGGAAAAACAGGAAATTACAGACTGGCTAGCTAAATATCAGTCAGTAAAATGCTGGAGTCTGTTACGAATGATGTAACAGGGTGTTTAGAAAATATTGTCAGGATTAGGTAAAGACAACATGGCTTTTTGAAAGGAAAATTATGTTTGACCGACCTACTGGGCAACAGATACAAGAGAACCAGTGAATGTGGTGCATTTGGATTTTCAGAACACTATTGATAGCACCGCATTGGAAGATAAATATGCTGTTCAGGTGCTAAAATTAATTAAAAGGTTGATTTTAGAAGGTAGATATAACTGAAAAATAACAGTGTTTATGGTTAATGTGTGAACATTGACGTAATAATTTCTTAGTTTTAATGTATATTTTCCATAAATGTGGTAAAGTGTGATGTAGCTTTATAGTATTTTTCTTCTGTAAACTATAAACGTTTTTATTAGATTATGCCACATCTCACTGTGCCAATGCCTTTGTAATTGATATGAAATCAATAAGGTTTGTTTCAATTTAACTGTGAGTACTTTGCAAGTCAAGAGCTGTTGTTGCATTTTATTTTAAAAGTACTTCACCATTTCGGGAGAATGCACAGAGGTAATTTGTGATGTAATTATATCCACTTCACCAATCATAATCATTGCTTCATGCCAGTTCTTATTCAACTCTATTGTAAAACTAAGAATAAAATTTGAAAATTAGATTGGAGAAGAATGTGTTTCAGCAGATTATTGCATACTTCCCCCAACGGTCCAAATGTGATAAAGTAATTGGATTCTTAGCACCTCTTCCAAGGCTATTGCCTGATTGAAAACTCTCAAGTTTAAACTTTAAACAGTGTCTACTTATACTGCATTTCATAATGCCAGAGTCATGTCTACTACAAGGGATTATGGGATGTGAAGTCCTACCGGTATTATCACAAGACTATTAATCTAGATAGCTAAATAATGCTCTAGGGACCTTGTTTCAAATCGTCACAATGGAATATGTTAGGGTTGAATTCAATTTTAATATTAAAATCAGCAATTAAGAGTCAAATGATGACCATAAAATCATTGTTGATTGTTAGAAAAGCCTATCTGGCTCACTAGCGTCCTTCAGAGAAGGAAACTGATCTACATGTGATGCGAGACCGACAGCAATATCATTGACTCCCAACAACCCTCTGGGCAATTATAGGGATGGGCTTTAAATGCTGCCCTGGCCAGCAAGACCCAGATCCTGAGAATGAACAAAAAAAAGCTGTAGACATAACCCAGAAAAAAAGCTCATTTTTGGTTTATTGCTTGTTGATCATCATACCATACAGCTTTATCAATGGCCAGAACTACCTACTGCTGTCTCGTAATCATCACACTTGTGTTCAAAGTCAGAGCAGCACTATTCAAAAAATCATTCTTCTGTTCTTTCTGGCACTCTCTTCACAGCTAATTTCCTGGGGTTCATTACATTTGATGGACAGAGCATGACTCATGAATAAATTAAAAGTGAGATAAAGTGATGTCATTTCAATGCTAAAGCTATTTTCCAAAATCTCTGTGTGACAAATGCTGTGTTCCTGTTCACTAACTATAAGCGGTGCCAGTTTACATGCTATATGAAGGGAAATCTCAGATTTCGCTAGCAAAAGCTGTGTAAAGATTCTGGGGACATTTCCCAGTGTGTATGCACCAGTCGGTACTGACCCATTAGGGGGCATTTAGTGATCTTTCCTAATTATAGCAGTTCATAAGACAGAAAATTATGATAAGTCCCCCGCCAAGTTTTCCAGACGTTGGTTCTCAACATACTTACTGCCTAGATATTTCCCATTGTGTTTATATCAAGTCTTATTTATTAAACCTTGAAACGTCCCTCTGTGCAACCATGCTTGCAATTATAGTTTTCGAAGATGACACAAATGGGGATCCAAGATTTTTAATTAAAAATATTTCCTCAACTTAATAAATATAACTATGCTATTCTCTAGGTAAGGGTACTTTGCCTGTAATAAATAGTGGTGCAATAAAATATCAGTACAAAGGTGCTGTGCTGTTTTCAGTTGAATAGAAACAGAGAAATAGAAGTAGTCTACCCAACCTCTTGGGCCTGCTCCAGTGTTCAAGTAGAGCGTGGCTGATCTGTGTTCTATTTACATACCTTCCCTTCACATCCCTTAGCACGGTTATGAATTGTAGTCTCAACAATTTTTCAGCAAGAAATATTCCAGATTTTCACTTTTGATTATTAATTCATGGGATGTGGGCATCAGTGGCTAGGCCAGTATTTCTTGACTGTCCCCACTTGCCCTTGAGAAGGTGGTGACGAGCTGTCTCCTTAAACCACTGCTGTCTGTGCGCTATTAGTGAGGGAGAATTTAAAGTTTGAAAAAATACTGGCTTGAAAAATAAAAACAGATTGCAAGGTATGTGAAGTGGAGGAGAGTAACTGGAGTAAGCATTGATCATGCAGGGGGTGACTCGGGTATTTATAACACAACTTAGGAAATGACACGTGAATTGTACAGATGTTCTGCATCTTCCTTCGTTGTAGATAATACAAATAACATCCAAGAAATAGGAGAATGGAAGATAAAAGTTTGGATTTTTTTGCCATGAGTGTTGATGGATTTATGTCTGAGTACTGTATACAGTTTTGGTTTCCATGTTTAAGAAAGGAAATAAAAGCATTCAAAGCAAAACTCAGTTTTCTCAGCTGATACCAGGAAGGGGGTTGGGGGTGTTACCTTATGAGGAAAGATTGAATAGACTGGTCCAGTGTCTATTGAAGTTTTAAAGAATGAGAGGTGACCTTACTGAAACATAGATGATCCCGAGGGGACTTAGCAGGTAGATGCTGAAAGACTGTGGGAGACTATAACCAGGGCCACAGTTCAAAAATAAGGACTCTCACAGTTTAGATGAAAATTAGAGTTTTTATTTTTCTGGTGCATCTTCAGAACTCTCCTCCTCAGACTAATGGAGACAGGGTTGTTGAACATTTTTAATGCAGAGGTAGATAGATTCTCAACTAACAAGTGAGTAAAAGAGTATCAGTGCAGGCAGGAAGATAAAGCTGAGGCCACAATCTAGTATATAATGGTGCTTTTAAATGGTACAACAAGCTCAAAGAGGCTGCTCATAATTCATAATGTTTTTATGTCCATGCGAGAAAACAGCTTGTATGCATAGCTAATCACTTTAACTATTTAGTTAAGGAAAATACGTTTATTGTCAAATTTTACTTTCAGTATTCACAACACGTACAAAACTTCTGGCTCTCGAAAGCATTTAAACAAATAAACAAATGTCATTTCCTGTTCTAAGACAACTCAATACCATGCTTCATAGTCCGTAAAGCTTTTCATGTTTCAATTTACTTTGTGACATAAAAACTTGCTATCTCCCTTGCTTTTGGTATTTACACAATGAAGAAAAACATGCTGCAGGTAATTAAAACAGTAGGGAACATATTTGTTTCATAGCTAATAATACGAATCATGTTGATTGGATTTTGGGTTTAAACTTTCATTTTATGCTCATTATATCAGTGTGTTTTACTGAAGGAGTAGTGCAAATTCTGGGCCTGCATTATTTCTCTTTCTGAATCAGGGGCTAACAGTGATTTTAGGAAATCATGCCACATGATTTTAGGAACATTGGACATTATTGTGATTTCTATGACTCAAAATGAAAAAAAATTCAAGGCCATGTTTTATTGGTTCAATCAGAGAATATTACGTAATAAAACCTTAATCAGGGTATTCTGTACATCTTGTTCTACTTTACAAAATTTTGCGTGGAGATTATTGTGTGATTGCCCTTTTCCCTATTTCATAAGGAATGAAAGATCTAATCTTTAGTACCTTAACATTTTTTACTGCTGTAACCCTTTGATTAATTAACATGTAGTCTGATAGCATGTGGTGGAGGTAGCAGGGTTTGAACTGGGACAGTTAGTTATGCTCTAGCAAATGGGTTATGAGACATGGGATGAAGAAATGTCCTCTGAAGCAAAAACAGTGAATTCTATAAATAATGATTATTGAATTTGACACAGTTTATGCCGTACTTATAGGTTTATTGATACTGCAACAAGAAAAAGCATTTAGTAATTTAAAAGAAAACTTTGATGTTTTGATACCAAATTAATTGTTCTTCTAATACATGTTACTGCATGTATCTAATTTCCAGACTGAATGAAGGAACTTTAGCTATGTATAATGCAGTAAGTGTGTATCGTCTTTCAAGAGTTAAACTCAAAAAATATTTGTTATGGTGTTTCATAGGGTAGCTAAGACAACCTCACTTTTCCTATGTTATTACAATAAACAGATTTCAATTATGGCAATATGTGTGGGTGAAAATGAATGATAATACATGTCTACTTAAGGGACCGATCTGTGACAAAATCATTGCTTAAACAACACAGAAGTGTCTTAAGATGACTACTTTCCTTGTAATTATCTTTATATAATTTGCATGAGATCATACTATCAGCTGTTTGGACTGTTCCACATCAGATTAATTTCAACCTTTATTCAAATACTCATATAGACTCATAATTTTGACTTGACTAGCATTCTAAATATCCTTTAGCCCACTTAAGAGACATTTAGACATTTCATCTGTTAATTCAGGTTAATTGTTATTGTCTGCATTTATGTGTTTCTTGGTAGATTACTATAATTGATTTATCATTGCTCTATAATATAATCAATTAGTATTATTTTGGGAAAAGTAAGTGTCCATCAGAATGATAAGAAAGCATTGGTTAAAAAACTGTTTAAAGGACCTTCAATATGATTTTGTTCAAAACTGAAATATTATAGGTGCGCAGTAATGTTTCAGAGCAGCAGTGAGCTTTGTACATATGGAAACGAGTACAATACTTCTTTATAAAATGTAACATTAGTCCATAATTTAGAAGAGTGAGAGCAAACACATTCTGTTCTGTCTTCTCACATTTCTCAGTCGGTACAACCCTTCCCGCAGCCAAATGAGCACAACAGGCCACGACGTGGCTGATTATAGCCTAACAGAGATTCCCCTCCTCTTCCACCTAACCGGGTGGCAGCTGCCTCCAGTCAGCATCTCTCCACACAGCACAGTTATAATCAGGAACTCAGCAATAGTAGGTTGTCAAGCTTGCATCCCTTTCTGTCATGACACCGCACATTGGCATCTCACTGACAGAATGACAGTAACAGCAGAAATCATAATTTTAAATAAACATTGCAAGTAAGTGCAACCATACGAGTTAATTATCAGTAGAATTATTCTATATTTTATTTGATTGGCCACAGAAGAAATTGACTGACTTAATATGCTTATTAGAATCTTAAATTTATTTTGCTTTGAAAACTTAGTCCTCAGTGCTTAGCCTGCTTTCTCCTGCACTTAGGACAATTAATATATGTTTCTCTGGCATGACTACAGGCACCTTAAGTACAAAGTTGACATGTGAAAACTCTCCTAATGGACTAATAAATAAATGCACTGCCTGATAATGTATTGAGTCACACAGACAGTCCCAGTTGTGCTGAGTTAGCTGATCTCAGTTAAAGCAAGAAAATACATCAACAACAAGTGAAGACATGGTTGCTTAGGCTATTAAGGCCTCCACTGCTGAATAATCTTCCGATGTTCACTCGCAGTGTTCAGACATGAAGAATAGTCACTTTGGACAAAGTATCAAGGAATGACAATGACGATGTAACAAACGCCGCAAAATCTTACGCAGATAATGGTAAAAAAAATTGACATAAAAATAGAACATTTGTTTTTTTTGCAAAATACAGTTAGGAACCTCTGGATTCTAATAAAATGCTACATAGTTTATATCTGTGCTTTTTTGTAAGTTTAACGTGTTTGTAGCATCTGAAGGATAAATGGACTTTCACTTTAAAAAGAGTGAACATACAATCAAGAACAAAGATCAGCCTTCTTCTAGACAAAGATCTACCAGCCTTCCGAGTGCAAAAAGAACAGGTTCTGGCAGAATAATGAAATGATCATTGGATGCTTGAGCACAGATCCCTGAAGGCAGCAGGGCAGAGTTAATAGGGTAGTTAAGAAGACAGACAGGACACTTATCTTCATCAGTCGAGGAACAGATTGTAAGAGCAGGGAGGTTATTTTGGAGCTATACAGGAATCTGGTTAGAGCACAGCTGGAGTACTGTATGCAATTCTGGTCACCACACTACAGGAAGGATGTCATTGCAATGGAGTGGATGCTGAGGAGATTCACCAGGATGTTGCCTGAAATGGAGCATTTAAGCTTTCAAGAGAGGCTGGATAGGCCTGGATTGTTTCCTTTGGAGCAAAAAAGGTTGAGGAAGAACTTGACAGAGATTTGTAAGGTTATGAAGGGCATGGACAGGATGCCCTTCTCCCTTAGTTGAACAATCATTAACAAGGGGGCACAATTTTAAGGAAAAATGAGATTTAAGGAAAACTCAAAAGAAAATGGTGGAAGCAGAGTATTGTGGTTGTCAGAACTCCTCCTGAGTTGGAGGGCTTTCAGAGCTGGAGATGAATTTCCTCTGTCTGCTAGAGTAGAAAATATTTCCTTCAGGATTGTTTTCAGAACTTCTAAAATCCAAAAAAAAAAGATTAAGCAAATGGAAGGAAGGAGAGAGAGAGAGAGAGAGAGAGAGAGAGAGAGAGATGGAGTTCGGGAGAGCAGCCTGTGAGTATGGACGGAGGATTGGCAAGGGCTCAGGAGAGTGACGTCTGAGGAACGGTGAAGGGAGCAGAATCGTGTCAGGAAGGAGGGTTCCTGGAGCCTCCTACTGGTATTGAGAGGCTTAATCCAGGAGGCTGAGGGACTGGCACACCATCACTCAGGACGAAAGAGGGATGAGCGAGTGCTGAGAATCACTGCCCTAATTGCAGATTTGAGATGGAGGCTGTTTTGGTTTTCAACTTCATCACCAAGAGTTTTGAAATGCTTGGAGTTAAGCTTACTGTTGGAATTTAAGGATATTAATCTTAATGTTTTGCAGTCTTCAAATCTCGAATCGTGGTAGACATTTAAAGAGTCGGGCTTAGATCTGGCCTTGCAGGCCTTGTATTACAAAAGGTAGGCATTACATTTTCCCAGCACAGAGTGCAAGCAGCCATTGTATGCAAAGGCTGGGATTTGAGCTAAGTGTGAGTGTTGCAGACAAGGCTCAGTCTGCCTCTTGTGGAAAGGGCAGAGATGGCAGTCAGTGGAGTGGTATCGGATGTGGCAGTTCAGGGAGCAGTTGACTGTCCCAGGCAACTGTGCTTACAGGAGATGTGCTTGGATGCGGCTCCTATAAAACTATTGGATCAGTTGGAGATGACGTTGAAGACCCCGAGGAGCATTTACGAGGTAGAGGGTGTGATAGATAGTAGCTTCAGAGAGGTGATCACAGCTCAGGTACATTCAGGTAGATAGGTGACTGCAAGGAGAGGTAGGCCCGTAGTGCAGGAGTCTCCTGTGGCTATCCCTCTCTAAAACAAGTCTACTGTTTTGGATACTGTTGTGGGGAGGCGGGGCACAAGGGGGCTAGCCTCTCAGAAAAAAATAGTCATGACAGGCAGGTCGTGGGCACCATGGCTGCTTCTGCTGTTTAACAGGACAGGTCAAGTTCCAAGCGAGGAATAATGACAGGGAACTTGTGAGTCAAGGACATGCATAGGTGTCTGCAGATCAGAGTTCAGGATGGTGTGCTGCCTCGCTGATGCCAGGGTCAAGGGGATCACAAAGCGATTGCAGCAAATTCTCAAAGGGGAAAGTGAGCTGCCAGAGGTCATTGTACACAACGACATAGGCAGGGAAAGGGATGAGCTTCTGCAGAGTGAATAAAGCGAATTCGGCTTGAAGCTAGACAGCAGGGCCTCAAGGATACTAATCGCTGGATTACTCCCAGCACCACATGCTGGATAGAGTAGGAATAGGAGGATAGGGCAGATTAATGTGTGCCTGAGGAGCCAGTGCAGCAAGCAGTGATTCAGATTTTTGGATTATTGGGATCACTTTTGGGCAGTTGTGACCTGTACAAGAGGTCAGGGTTGCACCTGAACTGGAGGGGAGATTTGCTAGTGCTACTTGGGATGGTTTGAACTAGTTTGGGTGTGTGGGGGGAGGCATGGATTGTACACAGTCCCGAAAAAAAAAGAGGAAGTTGAGATTGCTTCAGATGTTAAAGGGAGCAGGTTAAGTAGACAAGGCAGGCAAAAGCATGACAGAAAACAAAGTAAGACTGAAAAACTGAACTGCATTTACTTCAATGCAGGAGGCCTGACAGGTTAAAGGAGATGAACTCAGGGCATGTATGAGAACCTCAGACTGGGTTATCAAAGCTATTACAGAAACATGGCTTGAGGGAGGGACAGGACTGGCAGCTCATTTTCCCGGCTCAATAGGACAAATAAAAAGGGAGGCAGGAGAGGAAGGGGAATTAGGGAAAACATCACTGCTGTACTTAAAGAGGACATACCTAGGGTGTCATCCAGTGAAGATCTATGGGTGGAACGCAAAAATAAGAAGGGGATGATCACCTTAACAGGATTGAACTACAGGCCCCTCCAATAGTCAGCAGGAAATTGAGGAGAAAATACGTAAGGAGATCTCAGATATCTGTAAGGAAAATTTAGTTGTACCAGTAAAAGATTTTAACATTCCAAAAATAGACTGGGATGCTATAGGGTTAATGGTTTGGATGGGGAGTGTGTTCAAAAAAATTTTCTTGACCAATTTATCAATTAGAGAAGGATCAAAGCTCGGACTCCAATTTAGAATGTCAACTTTTCGACAAGGCCTATCCCTTTCCATAATGACTTTAAAACTAATAGAATTGTGATCACAGGGCCTTAAGTGCTTCCCCCAACACCTCAGTCATTTCCTCTGCTTTATGTTGCCTCATAGCACCAAGGAGCTTGGGTTCAATTGCAGCTTTGGTTGACTGTGTGGAGTTGCACATTCTCCCTGCATCTGTATGAGTTTCCATCAGATGCTCCAGTTTCCTCCCACAGTCCAAAGATGTGCAGGCTAGATGGGTTAGCCATGCTAAATTGCCTGCACATTCCAGTATGCTGGGATGCGCAGGTTAGGTGGATTAGCAATGGTAAATGTGGGTTTACGGGGATGGGATGGGGATCTGGGTCTAGGTGGGATGGACTTTGGAGCGTCAGTACACACTTAATGAACTGAATGGCCCCTTTCCGCACTGTAGGGATTCCATGATACCATGATTCTGTTGTAATATAAAATAGAGTATGATGATCTCAAAATTAAGGTGACCCTCAGGGTCATGAGCGTGGTGCTGAAAAAGCACAACAAGTCAGACAGCATCCAAGGAGCAGGAGCACCACATTTTCAACTCTGATCTCCAACATCTGCAGTCCACACTTTCCCCATTAAGATGACCCTCGTCTAGCTTGCCTCCCAATTTTACCACACATCTCTCCATAGTGCACGTCACTCCGACCTCTATGAGGTTCCATCCTTAGCAACAGTGTCTATTATACCAATGTAAATTATACCTGACTGCTGTCATACATAAGCTACATCTTGTTTAAGACATGAGCCTCTTCTTATTAGCCAGTCTAGTTGTTTTATTCCAACAGTAGAGTCATAGTCATAGAGATGTACAGCATGGAAACAGACCCTTCGGTCCAATCCGTCCATGCCGACCAGATATCCCAACCCAATCTAGTCCCACCTGCCAGCGCCCGGCCCATATCCGTCCAAACCGTTCCTATTCATATAGACTAAATCAGTCCTCTAAATACCAACCTAAAAGAAGGATGTGACTACAAATCCTGTGACTACTTAACCTAACCTGTTGTTATAAGAAAGCTTATTTGATTTTTCTCTTCTCACTTTTCAACACAGGTGTCCATATTGTTTTGTGCTAGGGTATAATTCTTAAAACAAGCTTCAGTCCATGTGGCCACGATACTGCAAGTCTTCTGTACTATGACAGTTTGTGGATTTAAATGATAGGATTAACTGTCATGTATAAATATTTTCTTAGCTAATAGTTGATCAGTTTTATGCTTTTTTCATTCAATGTAGTTATTACAACATTGTTCTATTAATATCATATACATGGCACCCAGAAATCTTCAGATACCACTGAAGCTATCCTAATATTTCTCATTTATTCTTGTACAATATTTGATAATGAATGGCACTTCCCATAACATGTTGGAATGATCCCAAATAGAGAAAGTTGTATTTATTTTCTAATATATTTAGTCCTACTTCCTGCAATTCTCCTAACACAAAAATAGCAATCAGTCTTTAGAAATGAAGAATTCTAAAATTGAACTCATCAATGAAATGCTTTTGGAAGAAAAATGTAATAAACTGATGTCTTCAGATACTGCTCCTTCACAAATATTTCTGAACAGATTTGCTGATTAAAATTATCTTACTTAAATAATTCTTAAGATTCTATTTTATATATCGTATTAATCTTACTTCATTGTCAGACACAGTGTCTGACATATTTAAGAATTTTATACTTTAGAAGTACCAATGGCATACATTCAATAGGCATATTAAAGAGTATTAAAGCAGGTTGATTGAACAAAGTTATATATTAGCCACAATGTAATTAGTTTTAATTGATCTAATTAGTAGAACAAGCTGATGGGCTGAATGGCCTTCTCCTCCTGACCTTGTTACATGGCATGGGACATATGACATGACTCAGAGGACAGAGCATCAGATCTGTGGCAGGTAGGGAACTCATCATTGGCCCTTTGTCTTCACAGAAGAAAAGAGTCAAGAATATGATTGAGAAGACACCAACTTGTGGGGCAATGCCAAATTTGGCAGTCCAGAACAAGATAGATGAGAGCATTCTGGATCAGGAGATTGAAGGTAAGAAGATCGGTTTGACAAGAAAAGTTAGGGTGAGGTGGGAGGAATGGTGGTTATTAGTGAGCATCTGAGGCAAACTTTATTGGACAAAGGTAATGATGAGAGACTGACTCTGAGATAGAGGAAGAGATCATTATGTATGTGACATTGTCTTGGAAACATATATCTCTGTGGAGGACATCTTTCTTGCTGAAACAGACCATTTTTTCTTTGTAATATCACAAGTCATTGAACATTGGTCATCCCTTCTCAGTGGTTGGCGTCCATGGAGTTAAATACACCACATCTTCAATCTGTGTCAGCAGATGTTTATTCCCAATCCATCTGTAGATTTGTGCTGTCACATGTAAACCTTTCACTTCAACATGTGGATTGATTTGGATTCTCATTTGCCCTCCATGATTACATTATCAGTGAAACCAACATGTTCACTTGCTCAGTTCAGCTATTTAAGGTTTGCTTCTGCTTAATCTCAGTCACAGTTACTGAGGATTCTTCCTGAGAGGCTAAAGAACTTGTCTCTTCTGAGTCACCTAAGTAACCAACATCAGACTTTTTAAAAAATTATTCATGGGATGTGGCCGACGTTGGCTAGACCAACATTTATTGCCCATCCCTAATTGCCCAGAGGGCAGTTAAGAGTCAATCACCTTGCTGTGGATCCAGAGTCATATGTAGTCCAGACCAGATAAGGACATAAGTGAACCATATGGATTTTTCCAATAGTTGACAATGGATTCATAGTCATCATCAGATTCTTAATGCAAAACCTTTTCCTCTTGAATTCATATTCCACCATCTGCCATGGACCCAACCTCAGTTCCTAGGGTCCTTCGATTAACAGTCCACCAATAATACCACTAGGCATCATTTCCCTGACTTGAAAATGTCATCGCTGTTGTTTACCAAGCTGTTTTGAACTTATGAGTTACATGGTTATAGTTCTGTTAATTAGCTGAAAAGGGTATGCTGTTCATTGACTATCTTTTTGCTCATGTCGCCTCACAAATCTTGCTGGTTTATGCAGTCTGAGCACTCTTAAGTGTTGGTAACAGTGGAAAAAATTTGTTCATATCCAGTATAGTCAGAGGTTTCTATCTCAGTGACAGTACTAAAAAACATTAGGCCAACATAACTGACCTCAATGGATTCTGGGTTTTTTTGTAAAAGCTCTGCCATGAGTATAGGGGACACTATGAAATCTTTTAATGGCTGTCCATTGACCGGTTGTTCCTTACCAGCTGTTCCTTAACTTTAGCTCCTTCCACCATCATTTGAAGAACATTGAGGTCAGGACACACTGCCCTATTCAAAAGTGGGAATGTTTGGTTGGAGAGTACATATAGGTCTTCCAACCTTTGGCATCCCTATGTTGGAGAGTTGCCTGCATCCTACTTTTAATCAAATGTGATATGTCTCCTGGGCTCCTGCAGTTCCACTGCTGTCATCTGCAAGACAGTGTTTTCTTAATGATGGCCTACTATCTGATAATATAGTGACACTCTCGCTGGTGTCTACATTTAAATTCTTGAGATAACAATTGACGTAAGTAGTCAGAAGTTGAAGTCTAGATTACCTGTTTCCTTCAGAGCTGTAAATTATTCTTCCACTTTCACATCTTTGTGTAGGGAGATATTTGAATTCCTGCTTTTTTGAAACTGTGTCCCTCATCTGCATGTTTTCTGAATGCAACTTATTGTGTAACACTCAAAGCCTTCACTCTGAATAGATAAACACTGTCTGTGATTGTGTGGATTCTTTGCTGCACAGTGCTGACAGGGATTTTTATGGGGATTGTCTTATTGCTGTGTTGGTTTCTCACATGTCTTCTTTGTGGTTTTGTATCTTAAGAATTGAATGGAATCTGCCGATCTCCTGTACTAATATTAATCTTCTATTAATCGCTTTGTTCCAGATTTACATTTCACTTACCATCTGATTGGCTTTTTCTAGAGCCAAGTGTTCTTTTAATAATTCTGGCAAAGGCTTTTCAGCACTTCCTACAACAATTCTGTCACTTATAGGTTTTAGTTTGAAGTTACTTTAGTCACATTTCTTTACTAATGTCGAAAGATTATTAAGTAAATCATCAATGGATTTCCCTATATGCTGAACTCTTGTACAAAATCTTGATACAGTATTTCAATAATTTAATTTTCCTGTGATTAAACTAATTGTCAAAGATTTTCAGTACATTCTCAAAATCATCTTTACTTCTTTCACTCCTTGGTAAGCTATAGCATTATCAGCTATGCTCCAAATTGGATAGGTAATTGTATTTCCTTGTTCAGCTTCTGATTTAGTATCAAAATTGGGAGCTTTTCTGTTTCTCAAAATTATGTTCTCCAAGATGCCTAATACTGTGTTTTATTTCAGTAACTTCAGTAATGAGAAACATTAGATTAGATTAGATTACTTACAGTGTGGAAACAGGACCTTTGGCCTGACCCTCGGATGGGCGGCACGATGGCACAGTGGTTAGCACTACTGCCTCACAGCGCCGGAGACCCGGGTTCAATTCCCGCCTCAGGCGACTGACTGTGTGAAGTTTGCACGTTCTCCCCGTGTCTGCGTGGGTTTCCTCCGGGTGCTCCGGTTTCCTCCCACAGTCCAAAGATGTGCAGGTCAGGTGAATTGGCCATGCTAAATTGCCCGTAGTGTTAGGTAAGGGGTAAATGTAGCGGTATGGGTGGGTTGCGCTTCGGCGGGTCGGTGTGGACTTGTTGGGCCAAAGGGCCTGTTTCCACACTGTAATCTAATCTAATTTATGAGGAAGAAGGTGGTATATTTGTATTGTCGTTGGATTAGTAATCCAGGCTAATGCTTGAGGAATGCAGGTTTAATTCATTCACGGCAGACAATAAAATTTGTATTAAGTAAAATCTGGTATGAAAAACTAGCCTGTCACTCTTATTGGACCTGGCCTACATGTGACTCCAGACCTCGAGCAATATGTTTGATTCTTAACTGCCCTCTGAAATCGCCCTTGAAAGCCAGTCAGTTCAAGTGCCAATGAGGGATGGAAAATAAATGTTTGTCCAGTCAGCCATGCCTGCTTCCCATTAATGAATGAAATAATGGTCAATCTTTAAAGTCAAGTCTTCCTGGCAGTATTAATTTTAATGCTATGTCTTCAAAATGTGATTAGATAGTTTCATTTAGAAAAAGGATTAATTCATAGCAATAGGGGTTCTGCCATTCTTAGCTGCCACAGTGGGGAGAGGGATTCCCAAATTTTGCAGCTAAAATAAACAATTCTTGTCTTCTCACAGCTAAAATCAACAATTTCCACTTTTTCCAATTAAAATGGAGTTTACAGCCGTTTGCAGATAAAATAGTAAATTCCAGTCTTTTTCATGGCTTTCCAGCTTTAATAAACAATTCTGTCTTAGTCATCGTTTTAATGAATGATTCCTGCTAATCGTTGTTTAAATAAATTATTCCCACTTTTATTGTAGCTTTTACATCAGCCTTTACTGAGGTTAATAAAGACTCGCAAGATGTCTGACCCCATTAGGTCAGGACTGTTTAGGCTTCTAACCTGACAAAAGTTATCATAAGTTACTGGCTTTGTGATGTCTCGAGGTCAGCTAGCTTGGATTACTATCCTTTTTGTTGCCTTTTCTCTATGTTTCTATTGCCATGCCTAATGGTACCCACTCACTATGGAGCTGGAAGGTATTTTTTTTTTAATTTCACACTTTTCCATACCATTTAAAAGTTTCCTTCATCCCACCAGAGACCTGACAGAGGCTCTGATGTCTGTTCAGTCATTGCTCAACTCTGAGTTAAGACCCCACCCACAGATCACCGTGTCCAGCCCAATCATGAACAGGGTGCCAGTCTCAATGCATCAAGTATCCCTGCCCCAGCCTTTAAACACTAATTGCTGATGCACTTTGAAGTAAAGCATTGATATGCAGAAGAATACTGTTAGTGGACCAGAGATGTGTCATGATATTGGAGAGAGGCTGGTGTATGTCAGATGCCAATGTCCAAAGGAGAAAGTGAGGACTGCAGATGCTGGAGATCAGAGTCGAGAGTGTGATGCTGGAAAGGCATAGCCAGTCAGGCAGCTTCCAAGGAGCAGGAGAATCAACGTTTCGGAAATAAGCCCTTCATGAGAAATTCCTAATGAATAGCTGATGCCTGAAATGTTGATTCTCCTGCGCCTGGGATGCTGCCTGACTGGCTGTGCTTTTCCAGCACCACACTCTCGACACCAATGTCTGTAGATATAGTCGAATGCAGCTGCTGCCCTGAACCATATACTAACACATTGGTGTCAAGCGATCCATGGTGGAGGTCTGCAGGAGCAAGTGGTGAGCTGGAGCCAGCAAATACCCGCTTTAACTGACATGACAGGAATTCCTGGCAGCTTGTGTGTCGGAGGGTAGGAGAATGGGAAAGTGAGATTCAGTAACAATGAAATGTATAACGAGCAATAATTCTGTTAAGAAGCCACTGTCGAAAATCTCATCTTGATCGCCAGAACTCTGTTTAAAATGTGACTTGTTGTTCCCAGTGTCGAGAAAGGCCTTACTCAACTTCTCACCACAATTCGCCTATATCTTTCACCATAGCCCACATTGTCTGACCCACATATCGCAGATTGAATGGGCCTGCTGTTGACTCCTCTTCCTCCTTTTGTCCTCATCACTTGAAGAGTTTCCGTTAGAGTACACTATACCCAGGTCCTTTTCTTTATAACTTCCTCCTATCAGTGTGCCCTGTAAAGTGGCCTTCCTGATTGCCAGTCCTCTTTAAAATCTCCCCCTTCCAGATGAGTCCTTCAGTGGATCCCCCTCAGAAACTTGCACAAAGTAATCTCAACAGTTCCTTCAACCTTCAATCAGATTCAACTGCTGACTTGATGTTGCTGTAATTCCCCTCTCCCCACATCCCCAAAGCCCCTAACAAGGAACTTATGCTACCAGCAAAAAAACCATAAGAGTAGCAAATACTTGTGGTTAATTGACTCCTTAATCACCTCATCCGCATATTGATTCTACATCAGAATATGCGTGGCTTTTGACTTTGTACATTGCTCACATTCTGCATTATTGCAGATGATGTCAGAGACCAGACCCAGTGTAACAATAATAACAAACAAAGAACTGCAGATGCAGGAAATCAGAAACAAACACAGAAATTGCTGGGAAAACTCAGCAAGTCTGGCTACGTCTGTGGAGAGAAAGGAAAAACTAACGGGTCCAGTGCTCCTTCTTCAGAACCAGCTCTGGAGAAAGGTCTGAATCCGAATGTTAACTGTACATTCTCCCCACAGAAGCTGCCTGATCTGCTGAGGTTTTCCAGCAATTTCTAATTTTATATCATTGTAACAATCCCAGATTTTATAGAGGAGCAAGAAAGACTGTATGGCAAGTGTAAATTCTGACCCCCTTAATTTGAGTTAAGTGAATTCACATTAAAATGAAGATATTGTACTTTAATTTCAGCAGCATTCTTTAAACTAATTTATTTATCCCACATGCTGTTTGTTAGTCATCCTTATAATATTGAAAAAACAATTATACATGCCTAGGTAACTGCTATTCTTCTACTATTTTCTTCAACTTTCAGTTCCTTTTTTTTTGGATCTCATCCCATCCTTTCTTATCCATCATTTAAAGTAATGATTCAGTCAGGCCATCAGCTTAATGGCATTGGGAATACCTGTTCTGCTTGTGAGCTAGTGGTAATCTCTTAGCTGTTGTAGGAGAATGACCTTCGCTCAGAGAGAGATAATAGGATCCCTTGGCTCTAATCCACCCTTTTTGGCTTTTCCTCAATTGAATATATTCAGCAACAGACTTTCAGAAAAACATATATGAACATCTCTGAGATATCGAAGATAACAGTATCAATGCCCTCTGTACTCACATGCAACTACAGAGTTATTAATGATTACCAACTTGTAAGAAGGGTTTTCTGAAAAACACTTTTTTTTTCTCTAATCAAGTTATTGATAAATTATTGATAAAATTGTTGTCATGATGCTGTCCTCTATCAAAGTTGAAATGTGTGGTGCTGGAAAAGCACAACAGGTCCGAGAACAGAAGAATTGACATTTTGGGCATAAGTCCTTCCTGAGAAATGGGGTGGGGTAGGGGGCAGTGCTGTTGCGTTTCTGTAATATGTGTTACTGATACACTTTCCAGGCTCATTACAGTATAGGAGTGACATGATGATAGCTGCTCAGGACATTGGGACTGACCATTGTACACCATTGAAAGGACCATGAAGGTTGAGATTCACAAAACTTATTGCCCACTTCAGCCAATGTACATTTTAATAACACTGTCTACCAAAACATATTTACCAAATTCTTAAAATTTACAGCATCCTTCATTTCTGCTGTGTTCCAGAATAGGCTACTCTGCAGTTTGAAGTTGTCAAATACTCCATGCAGTGTGGTGGCTCTTGTGCTGTTATGGGAGTGACACTGCAGTATATAGACCGTGCTTGATATGTGTTTCAGTGCTGCAAAGTTAAAGATAAATTAGTAACCTGAAGTTTTGGTCAATTACATTTAGAGAAAAGTAAATATTTTACCAGAAAGTTCTAAGTTCGAACTGGGGACTGTGCATTATCTGTGAAGGTTTGGACTTACATGGCCAAACTTTTCCTTTCTAACAGTTTCTTATGTTTCATGGAGGGGGCCACAGGGCATTTTTCTAATTACAGACTTGGAAAAACAATTATTTTCAATTGTTGTGGTAATTGGTATATTCTACCCAGAAGTGCTCTGAAATCCCAACAATATACACGTAAGGTTCAACTCTGGATTACTTTATTTCTTCAAGATGGGCAATAAATTCTGCTGCAGTAATTGGTTCATACACATTCAGGTCTGAGATGTCGCTGTAAAGATGCTGCATTTGACAGATGTGCTTTACCTTTTATATCAGTAGAAAAGGAAGGACATTTCTGTTTTCCCATAGTTCTCCACAATAATGTCTTGGACAAGTTTATTTTAAACAATGAATCAATTTCAAAAATTCTTTTGCATCCTGTTCTCAACTCATTTTTATCGATTAATGTAGCTTATTGCACTCAATGAAGAAGCAAGCACAGCCAATGAATCTGAAATGAAATTTAGAAATTTACTGTAATCAGTTTTTGCTGAAGATGTGTCTAGGTGAATTCTCTGCATTATTTTGAATCATAGCTGAAAAAGCGCAGCAGGTCAGGCAGCATCCAAGGAACAGGAGAGAATCGATGTTTCGGGCATAAGCCCTTCTTCAGGAATGAGGAAAGTGTGTCCAGCAGGCTAAAATAAAAGGTAGGGAAGAGGGACTTGGGGGAGGGGCTTTGGAAATGCGATAGGTGGAGGGAGGTCAAGGTGAGGGTGATAGGTCGGAGTGGGGTGGGGGCGGAGAGGTCAGGAAGATGATTGCAGGTTAGGAAGGCGGTGCTGAGTTCGAGGGATTTGACTGAGACAAGGTGGGGGGAGGGGAAATGAGGAAACTGGAGAAATCCAAGTTCATCCCTTGTGGTTGGAGGGTTCCCAGGCAGAAGATGAGGCGCTCTTCCTCCAACCTTGGTGTTGCCATGGTCTGGCAATGGAGGAGTCCAAGGACCTGCATATCCTTGGTGGAGTGGGAGGGGGGGTTAAAGTGTTGGGCTACGGGGTGGTTGGATTGGTTGGTCCGGGTGTCCCAGAGGTGTTCTCTGAAACGTTCCGCAAGTAGGCGGCCTGTCTCCCCAATATAGAGGAGGCCACATCGGGTGCAGCGGATGCAATAGATGATGTGTGTGGAGGTGCAGGTGAATTTGTGGCGGATATGGAAGTGTCCCTTGGGGCCTTGAAGGGAAGTAAGGGGGAAGGTGTGGGCGCAAGTTTTGCAATTCTTGCGGTTGCAGGGGAAGGTGCCAGGAGTGGAGGTTGTGTTGGTGGGGGGTGTGGACCTGACGAGGGAGTCACGGAGGGAGTGGTCTTTTCGGAACGCTGATAGGGAAGGGGAGGGAAATATATCACTGGTGGTGGGGTCCGTTTGGAGGTGGCGGAAATGGCAGCGGATGATACGTTGTACATGGAGGTTGCTGGGTGGCTCTGGGACGCCTACTTGCGGAACGTTTCAGAGAACACCTCTGGGACACCCGGACCAACCAATCCAACCACCCCGTAGCCCAACACTTTAACTCCCCCTCCCACTCCACCAAGGACATGCAGGTCCTTGGACTCCTCCATCGCCAGACCATGGCAACACGATGACTGGAGGAAGAGCGCCTCATCTTCTGCCTGGGAACCCTCCAACCACAAGGGATGAACTTGGATTTCTCCAGTTTCCTCGTTTCCCCTCCCCCCACCTTGTCTCAGTCAAATCCCTCGAACTCAGCACCGCCTTCCTAACCTGCAATCATCTTCCTGACCTCTCCGCCCCCACCCCACTCCGACCTATCACCCTCACCTTGACCTCCCTCCACCTATCGCATTTCCAAAGCCCCTCCCCCAAGTCCCTCCTCCCTACCTTTTATCTTAGCCTGCTGGACACACTTTCCTCATTCCTGAAGAAGGGCTTATGCCCGAAACGTCGATTCTCCTGTTCCTTGGATGCTGCCTGACCTGCTGCGCTTTTCCAGCAACACATTTTCAGCTCTGATCTCCAGCATCTGCAGCCCTCACTTTCTCTCGATTATTATGTATCATACTTAACTATGTCAGAATAATTTAACAAGCTTCATATATCTAGGTATATCAAGTTGATAAATACTTACTGGGAACATTTTGTTAAATATATGTTAATATTTAAATTGTTTCCAATTTCAAAAACAAATACTTGGAAAGTGTAAATACTAAAATGTAATGATAAATGCTGAAGTTGTTTTTGCCATGGGTGGCGCAGTGGCTAGCACTGCTGCCTCACAGCGCCAGGGACCTGGGTTCAATTCCAGCCTCGGGCGACTGTCTGTGTGGAGTTTGTACTTTCTCCCTATGCCCAAGTGGGCTTCCTCTGGTGCTGCAGACAGATCTGTAATGTCCTGAGGGAGGGAATTTCCAGTGACAGCAATACACTTCCAAGTCAGGATAATGTATGCGATGGTGTTGCCATGTATCTGCAACCTCTTGTCCTTCTAGATGGAAGTAGTAATGGGTTTGGAAGGTGCTGTAGCTTTGGAATCACATGTATGCCAGACTAGCTGAGGATGGCAGTTTCATTCCCTGAAGGGCATTAGTGAACCAAATGGATTTTCCCTGACAATCAGGGTCATCATTAGACTCTTAATTCCAGATATTTTTCATTGAACTCAGATTCTACTAACTGCCATGGCAGAATTGAAACCTGGGTCCCCACAACATCCCCTGGGTCTCTGGACTAACAGTCCCACAAGAATACCGTGAGACCATCGCCTCCTCTCATTTTTGGCACAGGCAGCTAATTCAGTTAGTAGCACACACACAATGGACTGAATGATCTCTTTCTGTGGTTCTATCAAAATGAAGCCCACATTATTTGACTGACCTCCTTACCAAATCATCAGGAAACTCTTTTTCCAGAGTAATTAATAGCCCATACCCATGAAACATTGAGGCAGGTTTCTGGCCCAAAAAGTAAGTTTGGCTACTGAGCCCTCAACTCTATGGTGAAAATTCAGCCCCTTGTGTTTATTATTCTGCAAAATGTAAAATGAGTGAATACTGGGTCTTAATCCTAATAGGTAATAAACTGCTGCTCTTCATAATTTGGATCATACCCTACACTTAACATTTTTCTGAATAGACTTTACACACAAAAGGTTTGCATCATAACCAAACCACTGCTAGGTAGCAGCTTACAGCTTATCGTAAAAACATATTTATTCTTCATACCTGATGCCTGAAAGGGAGAAGTAACACCAACAAAGAACAGTAAGTGTAAATTAGCTTTGTTGTGTAAACAATAAACTCCATTAGGAACTGTTTAATTTTGCTGAATTTTTGTGCCAAAACCTCATTTTATCCATATTGAATTATTGTCCAAGTGACAAAATTAACTGTGCACTGCATGTTTAATTATTTCAGAAAACGTGCATTATCAATGGGTGAGGGCGATGGATACTTGAGAACAAAGGGTAAAGCTGCAGTATTTTTCTTCAAGCCTTTTTGTTGCACTTACGGAAATGACCTATATATCTTTCTTCAGGAATGTAAAGTGCATTAAACATGATCCCATGGGTATTCTCTCTTGACACAACATATGCCAGCCAATTAAGTGTTGTATTAGGTGTTGTACAATATTTATCCTCAGTGTTAGGAAATACTGAGAAGAGAATATGGTTACGTGCTCCCCTGTGACATGAATAAAATGGGCATTGCTTTCGAGTTTGAATGTTTAGAAGAAATCAAAAGGAGATCACAGGGAGTAAAGATAAAAATGCAGGGAATACCAGCCAAGCTCACTGTGCACAGAGAGATTGAGGGGCCAGGTACATACTTTCTTGAAAGTGGCATTACAGGTCGGGTGGTGTTTGGTACACTTGTCCCCACTGATCAAAGCATTGAGTATAGGAGTTGGGAGGTCATGTGTGGTTGTACAGGACATTGGTGAGGCCACTTTTGGAGTATGGCATATGTACTGGTCAGTATAGGAAGGATATTATTAAATTGGAAAGATTTACAAGGATGTCACCGGAACTAGAGAGTTTGAGTCATCAGGATAGGCTGGGATTATTTTCCTTGGAGCATAAGAAGTTGAGGGGTGACCTTACAGCAGTTTATAAAATCATGAGGGGGATAGATAAGGTGAATAACAAAGGTCTTTTTCATAGTTTAGCAGATTTCAAAACTAAAGGTTGAGTTTTAAGGTGAGAAGAGAAAGATTTACATAAAAGGGACCTGAGTGACAACTTTTTCACACAGAGGGTAGTGATGCATAGAATGAACTGCCAGAGGAAGTGATAGATACAGGTACAGTTCCAACATTTAAAAGACATTTGGTCAGATACATGAATGGAGAAGATTAGAGGGATATGGACCAAATGCAGGCAAATGGGACTAATTTAGTTTAGGAAATCTGGTCAGCATGGACGAGTTGGACCGAAGGGTCTGTTTCCACACTGTAGGACTCTATAACTATGGCTCAATGTGCTTTTCTATGTTTGCCCATGTACCGTGCACCACAAAGTATCAGGTTCTTATTGAGTCAGATATCTGAAGTTTATGAACAGCAAAGAATATACCCTAACATGACATTTCAAACTTACTATACAGTCTGATATACAGATATTTTCCAATCAACCTATGCAAATATGTTATTAAACGTCTCTGGAGCAGGTGTGATGATAGGTAGTGACACTATAAGGAACCTGAAGAACTTTGCCCTCACAAGGGGCACCGAAGCTGTAGTGATATAGTATGCTGGACAATCTGAGCCACCTGCTCCCTTAGATTACAATAATATTACAGAGTGATTTGACTGGCTGACAGTCTATCGAGCATTGTTTGTCTAACTGACTGCTGACTGAATGGCAGACAGTAAAATGGAAACCTCCAGGGCATCACATGCTATAATGAGATCTGGCTGGCCTCACTGTATCATGCCTTTTTATGATCTGTGCAATATATACAATTGATAACCTATCATGCACTGATGTGATTGGTCAATCTTTAGGATCCCTTAATTTTTCTCTATTTAACAACATTCTTTAAATTAAAATCTAATGGATTCAATAAACGTTTAAATTTATGCCTTTTCATTACCAATTCGGTGTCCAGCAGAAATATTTTTCCCATTGACCTTGTACACCTCCTTTAAAATTTTGAACATTTCTACGACATTGTCTTTTAATGTTATTTACTCTGATTTGAATAGTCCAGTTTCTCCTCGTACCTAAAACCTCTTACTTCTAATATAATCTTTGAAAATCTTTTTTTTTAATCCTTTTTCTGCCCATGGCATGTTTGCTGATCTGGTTGTCTAAAAGTAGATACAATATTCAAACTGTTTCTTGTTATGCTACCTGAAAATATAGATACCTTGTTTCCCTACCCAAGTGAGGGTAATTTATTCATTTTTATTCTTAGAATAAGTGTTTTTTTTCCACTATTTAACACGTACTGAATAATGAAGGAAACACCACAGTTTCTGCCATCCATTGACCCTGTGAAAATATTTATCAACTGCAGTCCTCTTTTTAAGGCATTTTGGGAACTGCCAAGCTCTGCTGTAATATTTGTGTGAATATTTGTAATTGTTCTTATAATGAAGTACTTTGAAGTACATTTGTTTGTTGTTTAGGCTGCTAGTTTCTCTGGATCACTGGTGCCAGTATTTATCCCACAATCTCAGAGCATCAGTGTGATGCGGTGAAGCTCATGATAAAAACTGAAAGAACCACAGATGCCGTAAATCAGAAACAAAAACAGAGGTTGCTGCAAAGGTTCAGCGTGTCTGGCAGCATCTGTGGAGAGAAATTAGAGATAATGTTTCAGGTCCAGTGACCCTTCCTCAGAACTGATGGTAGCTAGGAAAATGTTGGTTTATATGCAGAGGATAAGATTGGGGGAGGGAGTAAGGAGTAATGATAGGTGGGGATATAGGGCCCAAAGACAGAGAAAACAGTTGGAAAGACAAAGGAGAGGATAACGATCTGGCTAGGAGAGTGATTAGCTGTTAATGGAGACTGTTAGTGGTTAACAATAGGTAGTGTGTAATGACAGACTATGTGACACTAAGGCCTTGTGTGTGGGGTAGGGGCTCGGACATAGAAGAATTCAAACCCTAAAATCAGTGAACATGATATTGAGTCCGGAGGACTTCAGGGTTCCCAAGTGGAAAAAGAGGAGCTGTTCTTCCAGCTTCCGCTAAATTTCGCTGGAACACTGTAGCAAGCCTGAGATGGAGATATTAGTCAGGGAACAGGGTGGCGTGTTAAAGTGGCAGGTAAAGTGGAAGCTCAGGGTCGTTTTTTTGGGCAGAACATAGGTATTCTGTGAAGTGGTCACCCAGTCTACTCTTCGTTTCCCCAGTGTAGAGGAGACCACATTGTGAGCAGTGAATGCAGTGGTCAAGATTGTGAGAAGTGTAGATAAAGTGTTGTTTCACCTGGAAGGTATGTTTGGGCTCTTGGATATTGAGGAGAGAGGAGTTGAATGGGCAAGTGATAAACCTTCGACGGTTGCAGGGTAAGTTACCATGGGGTTGTGAGGTTGTGTTGCGAGTGAAGGAAGAGTGGACCAGGGTGTCCTGCAGGGAATGGTCCCCACGGAAGGCAGATAAGGGAGAGGAGGGGAATGTGTGTCTGGTGGTGGCAGCTCGCTGGAGGTGGTGGAAATGGTGGAAGAATCAGAAAAATATAAAGAGGAAAATTGAACTTTGGCTGGAATGCAAAACAAGCAGAATCACATTTGTCACCCATTCTAATGACATGTCTTCTACTGAAGTTAATGTAGTAGATATTGGTTGGAGTATGAGTCCAGTTCAAATTCCAACTGCTCCAGAGGTGTGCAATAACATCACTGAACTGGTTGATGAGAAAATATATCAAAGAGTTGTGATACCACTTCCTTTGCAACAGTACCCAAGTTCATTTTATCAGACTGACATTTAAGATGATAGGCAGCATGACATCTTCTGATATAAACAAGAACCATTTACGAATATAATAAATTTGAATTGATTAACTAATTATTATTAGCATACAACTTAGAGAGGTTGGTGCAACAATCAGACTTATTGGAATTAGTATTTTATGTGTGGCTAAGTTGAGTTGTGTCCCTTTTGAAATACAACTCAGCTTGATCTAGCTAATAAAACCCTAGTGACGAAAACAAAGGCATTTGATTATTATGGTTGACAGATTGACAGGGCATGATTTTATTAGCAGATGCTGTTGTAATTCATTGACATTTCCACAGCCTTGTTTGAATACACTCAGATGTTCTCGGAGTACATGTACAGGGTCACATGGTAAATACATTACCATCAATGCACTCCTGTAAAAAAAGACTGTCAAATTTTTCTTGGTTATGCAGGATCATGCATTCAACTTAAAGCTCATTTCCCATGAAATAGTATTTTAAAAAGTCCAAATCCAGCAGACTTGCGTTGTTTTTTCTATTGTTTAAACTGTTGCATTTTTTATTTCATGGGACGTCAGCATCACTCACAAGGACAGTATTTATTGCCCTTGAACTGAGTGGCTTGCTAGTCCACTTCAATATCAACCTCATCTCCTATAGCTCTGGAGTCATGTGGAGGCCAGGCTTAGTAAGGATGACAGATTTCCTTATCTGAAGGAGATTTTATGTCAATTGATGATAGTTTCATGGTCACCATTACAGAGATGAGCTTAATATTCCAGACTCATTCACCAATCTTAAATTCCAACAGCAGCTATGATGACATTTGAACCTGTGCGCCCAGTGCATTAACCAAAGGAATTGCCCAGGGAATTAAATGTTCCTCTGCTATGCTTGGAACCCTTCAAATGTTTCCATTTTATTTGACTACTTCAGAGGACTCCAATAAAATTACGTAAAATGTTTACACAGAAAATGTTAGACTGTTAAGACAGTCTAACTCCCAAGTAAATATTCAACTGATCCTGCACTTACTTCATACATCCCTGATTAGACTTCACCAGACCCCTTACAATCCGCAGACCCTGAACTCACATCCTCCCAGGATCCAAAACCCAATTCCCAGCTCGTCATAGAGCATAAAACCATTTGCCCTTCACAGAGCTAGACCTGAACCAACCACACCCCCACCAGACTCAATTTCTCCCACACATCCCAATCTACCTTAAACATGGAGACCTTGACACCTAGCACACTGCTACCCTATGACACGGCACGCTACCCCTTTGCCACTTCATATCATCCCTACCTGGCACCCTACCCCTAACCAGCTATCACCTGACTCACGTAGTACTGTGGCAACATATCCAGCTGTTACGCTATTGACCTGTCACCCTACACCCTATTCATCTGGCATCCTACCCCTTGCACCCTACACTCTCCCCTACAGACCTGGTATGTTACCCCTTCCCCTACCCAATTGGCACTCTTTCCTCCCAGCACCTTAACATGATATTTACCTTACTTACTTACTATTTGACATCTGAACCTGAGCACAATATCGTCTCAAAAATAGACTTCTCCTTTGTTTGTAAAAAAGAGAGCCGGAGTGGCAATCAGTGTGAGATTGCCACCCCATAACATCCAGCTCCATACTTTTTGTTTGCTGTTCCAAATTACTTGTGACAAAAAACAGTTATCTTCACAGACCTGAAACCTTACATCTATTATACCTCTACTTCAGAATCTAAATTCCAAATCACCATAATATATTATATGCCTTTATCACATAACAAACTTATGAGATATTGAAACTAAATCTTCACACTTGAACTTTGCAGTTGTATCTTCGGTTACACTGAAATCAGGTGACTCCAGGACTTGCTGCATCTAAATGATTTGATTGAAACTCCTTTCTGAAGTGCCTTAGAATATTTTAGTTCATTAAAACCATTATATAAATGCAGAATTACAGAATCATGGTATGGTACAGAAAGTGAAGATTGTACCTTTGACTAACAAGAAGCATATGGTTCATCATGACGCTTTGATAATATAGCACTGTTCACTGTGCACAACTGCTCTATTTTGCATATTTCATCCTTGCTATATATCACAAACTCCAGGATGTCCCATGGCACAGTGGGTAAATGTCCCTACCCATGAGCAATAAACTATGGGGTTTGAGTCCTATTCTGGACTTTAACTCCTATTTCACTCAGATGGAAGCTGCATTCATGGAAGATGCACTCATAACATGACCAAGCATTTGTTCAAGCTCTATCATTCAAGATGGCACCGACACATGGCCACTCTATGCAAGCTCACATTTTTTACAAGAATTTTTCTCTATTAAACCTCAATTCTAAGTCTGTTCAATAGCGTATTCCTTGCCCTGTTCTAGCACCCTATGAACTTGGTATGATACGATCTGCCTGTACTGCAGCAAAACAAAACCTGTCACTGTACCTAGGTACATGTAACAGTAATAAATGAAATCAAATCATATCATTTTGATTGTCATTCTATACTATTCTTCCAACATGCCTGAAGCATTTGACAACCACAGGCAAAACAGTCTCTCCATATTAAAAGACTCCACTCACACGTTCTTGTTATGGCAACCTTCCTGCTCCCCTTGAGGGACTGTTGGTGATGCTACCACAAGCCTTGATAGAGTTCTTTGGATAAAAGCAAAGTACTGTGGATGCTGAAGATCTGAAATAAGAGCTAGAGAAACTCAGAGTTTAGTAGGAGTAATTGATTTTGGGCATGTGTGTATATATACATATATATATATATATATATATATATACATATTCTTATGAATGGTCGATTGTGCATATGGTGAGGGAATAAATATGTAGTTGTCAAGTTTTCTGATGATACAACAGCAAGAAAATAAGTTGTTAACGGGACATAAGGAACCTGCAAAGAAATATAGACAGGTTAAATGAATAGAGTGAAATATGGCTCTGCTCAAAAGTCCCATTGGATTGACATCTTTGGAACTGCCCACAAAGTTTATAATTCCATGGGAAATTCCCAGCTTCAAGGATCTTGTGTGAATGTTTCTGACTCTGAGTTTGGGTTGGAGACTATAAAGGTATTTGACTTAGTTATCTGTTTACCAGGGAATGTTAGATATGTTGAAAACATATCTAGGTCCGGGTAAGTATCCATCGGAGTCCTTACTCTCTACAGTCTTGCTCAACTCTTCCTGACCCTCCAGACATCTCTCCTGATCTTCTGACCCTCTAGGCCTCCACAGCCCTTCAAGCTGTTTTCCTGACTATCCAACCTACCCCCGATCTTCCAAATTCACTCCAATCCTCTGACCCCTTTGATCCGCAGAGTATTGCCACCCTGAGATTCCCCTGACCCTCTGACTCCCCCTGCACTCTGACCATTCCCTGAACCTCCATCTTCCTCAGATCCTTTGACTTCCCTATTGACCATTCTATTTCCCCCCAACTCTCCAAATTGCCATGGCACTCTGACTGCTTTCATAGAGCCATAAAGATGTACAGCACTGCAACAAACCCTTCGGTCCAAGTCGTCCAAGCCGACCAGATATCCTAACCTAATCAAGTCCCACTTGCCAGCACCCGGCCCATTTCCCTCTAAACTCTTCCTATTCATATACCCACCCAGATGCCTTTTAAATGGTGTAATTATACCAACTTCCACCACTACCTCTGGCAGCACATTCCATACATGTACCATCCTCTGCATGAAAAAGTTGTTCCTTAGGTCCCTTTTTTATCTTTCCCTTCTCACCCTAAACCTATGCCCTCGAGTTCTGGACTCCCCCACCTAGTGGACCTTGTCTATTTATCTTATCCATGCCCCTCATGATTTTATAAACCGCTATAAGATCACCCCTCAGCCTCCAATGCTCCAGGGAAAACAGCCCCAGCTATTCAGCCTCTCCCTATAGCTCAAATCCTCCAACACTGGCAACATCCTTGTAAATCTTCTCTGTACCGTTTCAAATTTCACAACATCCTTCCTTGTGTCCATGACCCAATGACTACCCCGACAGAACCCAAGTTCACCACTCTGCCACCTCACCTCTCACTCTACCAATCAGCTATCCCACCACCCTAGCCACTTGATACAATGTCCACCCAATCAGCTTAAAACCACTGTATCAAAATGTCATCCTTAACCACTACTCTCACTCACACTCATTCACAACATAACATAAAGCAATTTCAATGCTTCAAAGCTTTTGGTATGGTCATAAATGAAGATTTATAAGCTAATGCTATAAAAATCAACAATGTTCCAAATAAAATACCTCCATATCACCTACCTTTCTGCATTTCTGAAGAGGCTGGGATTGGAATTCATGACCTGAAATACAGAGCCAAGGCAATGCTAATAGTGGTAACAACAGGAGCAGCAACCTAATGGTAGGTTTGGTCCATTTCACCATCTACCTTATCATCAAGTCCCTTCAGGATCCTTTGGTCTAAACCTTCTAGGAATGAGAGATAGGGGAGGCAATGGGGGAAGTGGGAAAGGCTACAAACCTATCAATAAAGAACCATTTAGCTAATGGGAAAGGTAAAGTCACAAGATACAAAAATCATTTCTAGACAGCAGAATATTTAATTTGATGCAAAACAAAGGTCATGGTTTACAGAGGTTTTTTTTCCCAAATAACTTATACACATATTTAACCCGTACATTGTTGTACACACAAAAAAATGCTAAAAACACATCTTCCACATTCTGGTGAGGTTAACTGGGAAATTTGAACTGAGATTGAAATCTGAGGTACAGTAATAAGGGAAGTAACTACATGATAAAAATCTTCCAGGATTGTGCATCTAGAATAGAAACCATTAGCTGTAGCTTCACCAGCCTGTGGAAAGTCTATATTTAGTGATAGCTGTTGTGTGTGGAAATGTGTATCAGTTTTTTTTAAACCCTTTACAGCTTTATGTCAGTTTAAGTACACTGATGTCTAGAAAATCAAAGCTTTCCATGTGTTGTGACTTGCACTTTAATAGAAGGGGTGATAATTTTTTGGGATCTTGAAGAATGTTTTTAATTCTGCTTCTGAGTCAGACCAAATATGCCATGTGCTGAAAATGTGTTGCTGGAAAAGCGCAGCAGGTCAGGCAGCATCCAAGGAGCAGGAGAATCGACGTTTCGGGCATGAGCCCTTCTTCAGGCTCATGCCCGAAACGTCGATTCTCCTGCTCCCTGGATGCTGCCTGACTTGCTGCGCTTTTCCAGCAACACATTTTCAGCTCTGATCTCCAGCATCTGCAGTCCTCACTTTCTCCCAAATATGCCATGTATCAATGCAAATGCAGACGGTAACATTACTATGTCATTGTATCACCTAATAAACTAATTGATATGAATGAGGAAAGAGCATCTGAAATCTAAAACATAGCCCTGGTGGGGGGGGGGGGAAACAAAGGTACTTTTGAGCACTTTTCCAGCATCTGCAGTATTTTGCAGGAACATTACTTGCTGTTTGTTGGGCATTTGTTAGTGTGGTTAGTTTCAGATTAAAATGAGAAACCACTTATCACTCAGTTACAAAGTGTATTTATTTCCATTATCAAAGCCACTTATGTGAATAGAAATAATACATTATTACTGGTGGGATTGAACTCAGGCCACTGTCTCAGAGGTAGGGACATTACACTGCAGCATAAGAGCCCTGCATTTGTGGTGCAGTACAACTCATGTGGAAAAATGCCTCCACTTGTTTTGAGTCTGATTGCAATCCACCACATTTTAAACTTGACTTCTTACCAATGTTATTTTCTCATGTTGTAAAAGATGCTCATAGAAAACCAAATTTTTGGGCAGCACATTGTTAACTTTATTTTGCCAAAACTTGCATTCATTTCAGTCTATCATTTAAAAGGAGGGAAACCCCAAAAAGGTGCAGTGCAGAAGGATCTTGGTGTCCTTGTGCATGAAACATGAAACGTTGACATGCAGATACAGCAAATAATTAAGGTGGCAAATAGCATTTTAGCTTTTAATGCTCAGGGCTGATTCCTGGATGAAGGGATTAATTTATCAAGAATAGTTAAACAGGTTAGGTCTTTGTTCATTAGACCTTAGAAATGATCTATTGAAACATACAAGATTCTGAGAGGGCTTGACAGGGCAGACAACGTATTTCCATTAGTGAGGAGGTCCTGAATCAAACAGCTTACTGACTGAATGGGATGCTCATTTAGAACTAAGAAGAGCTGGAGATGTCGGAAAGTCACTACTGGAGAGAGTTGTGGAGACTAACTCACTGAAGGTACTTATAGAAGGAGATAGATTTTTGAAATATCAAGTAGTTGACAGCTGTGCTGAGCTGGCATGAAAGAGGGACCGAAGACTTAGACAGATCAGCCTTGATTTTATAGAATGGTTGCACATGCTTGAGAGGCCAAATGACCTACTCCTATTTCTTCTGTTCTTGTGTGCCTATTTTGGATGTATCCTGGTCATTTTCTTGTTTGGTTTCCGAAACTGTTATTGGTAATCTGACAGTTTTCCCTATATGCCTGTTGCCAATACGTTTGTTTGATAATGTTTCATCTTACCTGAGGTTGTTTGGATTTGCAACTCCAAAAGCGTAGCTTCACAGCTGATGCTATGGCACATTTTGCTTAAGAATTTGCTTTACAGGTGTTTCTGTTTATCACAATATCCCACTTTATAAATAAAGAAATTTCACAGAACCGAAAGAAGACATTGAGTCATCGTGACTGTACCAATACTCTTCAAGAGTTATCCATGAGTCTGGTTATCCTGGTCTTGCTGCGTAGCCTTTATTTGTCAATTCCTGTCTGAATGCTGTTGTAGTATTTGCTTGAATCAAAGTCTTTCCTGGAACATAACCACTCATTAAAACTCCCCTGACCCAAAATTCTGATCACACCAGCTTTATTTAGTGTGTGTGTGTGGGGGGGGGTGAACGCAAACAGAGTGCAGAAACAAAATCTCAATGGTAAAATGGGATCAACGTGTACCTGAAATTGATCTTCAGGTCTCATTCGCGTTTGACTGGGAGCTGTATACTGGTACCTTTTTGATGGCATGGGTGAATTTCAGACCAGAGTGTTTCCGGTAACAAGGAGAAAATGAGGAATACAGATGCTGAAGATCAAAGTCGAAAGGAGTGGTGCTGGAAAAGCAGAGCAGATCAGGCAGCATCTGAGGAGCAGGAGAGCCAATGTTTTGGGCATAAGTCCTTCCATCAGGTAAAAATAAGGGAATCATCAGCGTGGGTGCCTGGGGATTTTGGGGCTGCAAACAGGAGATGAGGGTCACCGGGAAGAAGGATGGCTGGACAGGAACGTCAGGAAGAGGAGCGATCAGGAATATAGGACAGAGAATGATCGAGATATTGGGCTGGAGGGCACTCAGGAGTGGAGAATGAATGGTGACTGCCATGGTTTTAATGAAGAGTCAGAAAAGTACTGCAGCTCCACCAGGTCCTTCATTATTAATGGGATAGTAGTCCACTGGGCAGCATGAAGTCTTAGTTTTCCTGGATGCAGCTTGAATCCTCTGCATTCCAGGCATCCCGATTCACACCTTAGTCTTGAAAAAATAATTTGATTCCTCATTTATATATGCAGATGAGTTGGACCTGTTTCAGTCTTGCTCCCTGGAGATCATTTTTATTACCAATACCAATATGGTGGATGGCATGTGTTTAGCTCTGATTGAATATGTGATTCTAAGGTACAAGATTGGAAGTTTAGGTGCTCATTCACATTTTTAGAAACAGATACAGTGCCATCAAATATCTTAGTTTCTCTGTGTAAGGTAAAGTTTTGCAATGATTTTGCTCCTCATTCATTTGGTGTTGAGTTTATGCTATCTTTGACCCACCAACTAATGCTGTATTCTTCTGTTAGCGTGTCCTTCAGGATTTCTCACAATGTATCAGTCTCCTTTCTCCACCCTATCCCATTAAAATTTACAAACCCAACCAACTCAAGTTTTTGACATGTTCGTAGTATGCTGTTAAACATTATTGAAATTGGTCAGGTTATCCAACTTTTGGATGTAGAAGCTATAATTTGCTGGGAGATATGTTCAATGTTCAATTCTGAGAAATCATGAATTAAACTATAACTACAGATTAGAGCTCCACAAATATCATCCAACATAAAAAACAATTTTCTCAAAAAAGGAACTTATGATGGAAGAAGAAACAACCCAATTTGTGTTTTTGATGCGTTGGTTTTAAACATTGTGTAAACATGATGCAAATTTTAGTTTGACTAAATAATGCTCTGTATAAAATCTTTATCATGAAAAACCTGACTAGCTGATAAACGACAAGCAAGATAATATAATGGTTACACATTAGGATAGAGTTGATATCTCCACACAGCTGTGAAAGCCATCTGGTAGACCATATGACCTACAGATATTCTCAATGTTTTTTATATAACTGTCCCATTATATCTCAAGATTAAACCAAACAAGATAGTAAGTTTGAGTTTCTTTTTCAGAAAAGCTATTTGAATGACGACTAAATTGGATTAAAAATCACAAATTTTTCACCTTAGTTCCTTTTGGCATTATCATGAAAACGTAAATCAACACAAATTTTGATGAATTCAATTTTTAGATGGATTGAGCTTCTAAATAATGACAGCCTTCTACATAGGGAATGCTATTTTTATCTCTCTGCTTCATTGATGTTCAAGTGCACACGTGACATTGGTTTTTTCAATCACATTGTCATTGTCTTGTCATCATAACAATCTTTCTTCCTGTCTAAACTGACTGCAGAGAAAGTAGGAGTCATGTTTATCTCCATTTGATAAGCCTTGATAACCTAGTGAGGTATATGCATCTTCTGGCAAAAACTGGGATCTATTCCATTTTGAATGATAACATTCATATCTTGTATCTACATTGAAAATAGTAATTTTGAATTTATGTGCAATTCAGCTCCTTCTTTGTGCAATTTGCACAATTGTAGGGTCGTAGGTTAGAAAGAAAGTTGTGATTGTAAACACGATCACTAAAACGACACAAGTTAATAAAGACTACAAAAGAAACAATCCAAGCACAGAAGGTTTGTCTCCGAGTGATTAGTGCCAAACCTTTGTTAGGCCACTCTTAGACCTCCATAAACAGTTTTTACCACAATATGATAAGAGGAATATGAGGCACTGGAGAAGGTGCAGAAATCATCATTAGAGAATAGCCTGTCACAAAATCATAATTGTCCTTATGTACTGGAAATGAGTCTGTTCATACTTCAGTCCAAAGACTGGATGGAACATCTTTCACATGTAAAAATCTCTCTATAGTGCTAGGTTGCTATATCTGGCATGCCTTACGTGCACTGAATGTTCTCCTTCATCCCCAGATAGTACACAGATTCGTCTACTAGCTATTTTGTGTGTTCAAAACCCTGGTGCAACATCTATGTGATATTTCAGTGTAATTCGTTTCATATTAGGGTATATACCAAATTTGTTTCTGTTTGGAAAAAAATAAATAAATCTTTTCATGCACTTCATTAATACCCTAAGTCTATCCCTGCCTGGATAAAAATCTTTTGCAACTCATGTCATTGCTCATCGTCACAGGTTGCCAAGTGTAACTGTTCACAGTGGTTCTGGACAAAGTGTGACTGATCAACCTTGACAGTATCTTCAACACCAAAAACAAGAGCACCCTCATGTAGGTGATAAAAGATTATCTTTGTCTTTGGGTTGGGTAATCTTGTCAATGCGCCAGTTGTAAGCATCCTGGTGCCGAGCTTATATCTCACTTCAAGTCATACCTTGGACTGATTCAATGTTGTCATATGTGACCTGGTCTGCCATAAGAGGCAGTAGTTTGACTCTCATGGATTGGCACAATACTGAGGTTTGTGCATGGCCTTTGCTAGCCTGTTGGTGTCTACCAGGCTTGGGAAACCAAGAAGAGCTTATGTAGTGGCACTGCAGTGTGATTCTGCTAATGTGTGGAATTTGGTGATCCATTATTTACTCAAAGTGGTTGTAGACTGTACCATGACCATCACTTGCTGAGGTACTTGTCTGAGAGGAAATATAGTGGTAACATGTTGACACTCAATCCTATGTATGACAATTTTAGCTTTTACAGAAAGGAGGCGGCCATTGAGCCCATCATGTCTGCACCATTCAACAAAGATCTGATTGCAGTAGTACTTTGTTCCAGCTTTTGACCATAGCCCCAGAGGCCATGGCAATGCAAGTGAATATCTAAACACCGCTTAAATGTTACAAGAGTTTCTGACTTCATCATGCTTTCAGCCAGTGAGTTACAGACTACCACCACCCACTGAGGGAAAACATTTCTCCTCAACTGCCATCTTAGCCTTCTGCCTATTACCTTAAATCTATGCCCATGGTTGTTTCACCTTGTACTAAAGAATAAAGTGGCTTCCTTTCCACCCTATCTTTGACCTTTGTAAGATCTCTGTCAGGTGCCCTCCCAACCTTCACTGCTCCAAGAAAAACCAACACAGCCTGGTTCAGTAGAATGTCACAACTACACAGAGAGGAATCTTGGAGGGCTTACCCAGTGAGGCCATATGGATAGAACTCAGGAATAAGAAAGATGCAATCACCATGATGGGCGTATAATATAGTCCTCCCAGTAGCCAATGGGAGATAGAGGAACATATATGTAAGCAGATCATGTAAAGATGTAAAAACAACAAGGTGGTTATAGTGGGTGATTTTTTACTTCCCTGACATTGAATGAGACACTCTTTGTGCCAGGGCTTAGATGGGATAGATTTTGTTAGGTGCATCCCGGAGAGTTTCTTGAAACAATATATAGCCAATCCAGTTAGGAAAGGGCTATACTAGACCTTCTATTGGGGAACAAGCCTGGCCAGGTGATCGAAGTTTCACTGGGAGAGCATTTTAGGAATAGTGATCATAAATCAATAAGTTTTAAGATAGTTATGGGTAAAGATAAGACTGATCCTTAGATGAAAGTGCTAAAATGAGGAAAGGCTAATTACAATGATATTAGGCATGAACTGTAAACATTTGATTGGAGGTGACTGAGGGTAAATCCACATTTGACATGTAGGAGTCTTTTAAAGGCCAGTTGATCATATTTCAGGACTAGCATGTTCTTCTGAGGCTGAAAGATAAGAATGGCAGTGTCCGGGAATGCTGGCATTCCCGACAAGAGATATTTGGTCATAGAAGACAGAGGATAGTTGTGGAGGGGTATTCTTCTAACTGGAGATCAATGACCGGTGCTGACTAGCAAGAAAACAGCTAATTTTCTTTCGATAGGTTTTTATTTTATTCATTCATGCATTGTGGGCATTACTGACTCGGTCAGCATTTATCGTCTATCCCTAATTACCCAAGTGCAGTTAGGAGTGAATCACATTGCTGTGGGTCTGGAGTCATGAGTAGACCATACCAGGTAAGGATGGCAGTTTCCTTCCCTGAAGGACTTCATTGAACCAGATAGGGTTTTCCAACAATTGACAATGATTTCCTGGTTATCATAGACTCTTAATTTCAGATTTGTTTTCACTGAATTCAAATTCCACTATCTACCATGGTGGGATTTGAAGCCTGGTCTCCAGAACATTACTTAGGTCTCTGGATTAAAAGTCTGGCAACAATTCCACTAGGCCATTGCCTCCACTTTGTACTCCATGTATTCTTCTCTATGTTTCTGAGACATTTAAGTATCTGGGCTAGTATTAAGTTAAAAGTTACAACCGATCAATATTAAGCAATATGTTTCCAGGAGCATATCGTGCCTTAGGTGATTTGGGGTAAGGTGAGGGATGTGATCTTCCTATGCTCTGATACAGTGATGTCACAAGCATGTCTCTTAAAGATAAGCTGACAAACTGACAGTGATCTCAAAACACAACCGTGGAGTGTAAATAGTTCTAAAAAATATTTGGACTGCCAGTATTTATAAATATTTCTGCAAAAATACAAATTTAGTCAAACCTTTCATCTTGCACTCAACAGCAACAGATGAAATTGCCTGTTTCACTTTGCTACTAAGCTGTAACAACACAACTGATATTCACCACAAACAGGCTGCTGCCATCAAGCCTAAAGATGTCATGCCTATCATACAAATGAATAATGTTGTTATGAATTTCAGTGCCAGTGTAATGCTTGGCATGTAGATTGATACAACCTACTAGTTTTCGATATGTACAAACAGCATATCCCTTTAACTGACAATACACAACCAGCCTGAATTTGGAAAACGCAAAACAGAATGCCCAGTCTCAGACATAATTCTCCAACTGGACAACATTTGCTACATTAAGAGAATGTGAGGACTGCAGATGCTGGAGATTAGAGTCGAAAAGTGTGGCACTGGAAAAGTAGGCCGGTCAGGCAGCATCTGAGGAGCAGGAGAGTCAACATTTCCATTTGCTACAGTAACCTGAGCATATGCTGAATGGGGAACCGATGTGATATCACTCTAATCTATTAATCCGGAGACCCACGTAATGTTCTGTTTACCCAGATTCAAACTCTGCCATGGTAAACGGTGGAATTAAGTTCTATAAAAATCTGATGTTAAGAGTCCAATGATGACCATGAATCTGTTGACGGGAAAATTGTCTGGTTTAGTAATGTTCTTTAGGAAAGGAAACTGCCATCCTTACCTAGTCTGTTCTACATGTGACTCCAGAGCAAAGCAATGTGGTAGACTCTTAACTGCCCTCCATGCAGTTAATGATGAGCAATAAATGCTGCTCTGGCCAAGAATGCTCATATCCCATTTAGGATTGGGTTTGCTGTACTGCACGTTTGCGTTGACCAGAGACTACGTATATCAATATACAGGATCCTGTTCTTTACAGACAATAGGAACACATGAATGCAACAGAATAGGTGACAGGCATTCACTGGGAGAAAGTGAGGACTGCAGATGCAGGAGATCAGAGTCGAAGAGTATGGTGCTGAAAAAGCACAGCAGGTGCTCTTCCGAGGAGCAGGAGAATCGACATTTCCGGCATAAGGTCTTCATCAGGAATGAGGCTTGTGGGCCAAGGGGGCTGAGAGAGAAATGGGAGGGGGTGAGGCTGGGGGAAGTTAGCTGGGAAAGTGATAGGTAGGTGAAGCTGGGACTGAAAGTGATAGGTCCGAGAGGAGGGTGGAGAGATAGGTGGGAAGAAAGATGGACAAGTAGGACCGTTCAAGAGGGTGGTGCTGAGTTGGAAGGTTGGGACTGGGATACGATGGGGGGGGGGGGAGGGTGGGAAATGGGGCAACTGGTGAAATCCATCTTGATTCCATGTCACTGGAGGATCCCAAGATCAGATGAGGCGTTCTTCCTCTAAGCGTCTACATTTACCCTGACTAATGCACCTAACCGACACATCCCTGAACAAAAAAGCAATTTAGCATGGCCAATTCACCTAATCTGCACATCTTTGGGCTGTGGGAGGAAACTGGAGCACCCGGAGGAAACCCACACAGACACGGGGAGAATGTGAGATCTCCACATAAAGACTCGCCTGAGGCTGGAATCGAACCCAAAGTCCCTAGTGCTGTGAGACAGCATTGAGCAGTAATGTTCAAATTCTGTAATACCTCATGGCTACTTCTTTATATATAGAAGCAAGGGAGTAAAGGTGATCTTGAACCCAGCATTAAAGGCAATTCTGAGAATTCTGCTTTCAATAGGATGTCCAGATCATGATGAGAAGTGATTTATTGAGAATAAACCAATAATTTCATGAATAGCAGAATCCTGAGAAAACTGGAGCTGTTCATGAGAACTAAGTTTTGTGATGAACTGAAATAAGTGATTTTGATCAGATGATTGGGGGAAACTGTTTCCACTGATTGGTGCATCAGTAATTATAAAATCATACCAAAAGAATTAAAGGGAAGTTCAGGATCTTTTTTTAAGTATTGTTGTTTGGGTATGAGGACTGCTGTGCACACAGTAGTAGAAGTAGATTAGCTATTAAAATTAAATGAATAATTGTCCAAAAAAATTAAAATTAAAAGGCTAAATTGCTGTTAATTTTTATCACCAGTTCTCTCCTAAAATTTTTAATTGACTCAATAAAGTGTAAACTTGGCTCCAACGTGTAACATTTTTGGTTCTGCGTAAGAAAGCCTTGGGTGCTCGTCTCCTTTTGGGATTTAAGTGTGTAATCGGTTTGTCACTTCAGTGCAGTACTGAGGGGATGCTGTCTTTCAGATGGAATATTGAACTCTGACTCCATTTTCCTGTTAGGCTGGATTGAAAGTTTTCCTTTCGTAGAACATTCGGGACTCTCTCTCAAACATCGCCTTGTGAGCTACCATCACTAAAATCGATCGACGTCATTTCCACTTTTGGGGACTAGCAGTGTACAAATTGGATCTTGTGTAGATAACAGCAGTGATTACTATTCCAAAAATTGGATTTGAAGAGTGACGTAAGTACAAAAATCCTTCTCTTGGGCTATAGTTAGCCAAATTATAGGGAATAGTTACTTTATTTTCAAAGCTGCAGACAGATAGATGTCAGAGAACACATGCAAACAGGCTAAATCATCATCTTTAACAACTCAGCTATCAAAAAAATAAGTTCCCCAGTATACAGACAGGTGCTTAGATTTGGAAATCAGCTGGGTGCATTATGCGCTATTCAACGCTAATATAATGACGCATCACTAAGTCATTAATTGGGGATGACAAGCCTGGACATTATGTGAGCTACTAATCAAATGGTGAGTGTTCAAGATGCTCCATTGTATCTTTGAAACTGACTTGAATGTCAGCTGTCTGTTTCAAGACCACTGTAGGCTGTAATGAATGCAAGAAGCTGTGGCCTTCCACTTTTCTTCTTTATGCTTATCCAATTATCTGAAGTGAGAACAGTTCTTTTTTTCACCTACAAGGCCATGCATCTGCACAAGGATTATTCTCAAGCTATTTTTTTCTATCTCTGAAATCAATTGTGAGTCCTGAGCAAAAGGGTTTGCATGTTAATAATTTCTATATCTCTTCAATAAATCTGCAAGAGCACTCTTCTGTGTGGAGACTATTACACTGAGCTGTTGCCCCTCCTAAAAAAAATAACTTGACGCAGTAGAAACGTAGCATAAGAATAATTCTTATGTGCCCTCATGGATGAATACAACCCAATGCTCTCATTTTAATCCCTCTGAAATTGCACCATGGGAATTAGTATACTTTTTGTGATGTACATACTGCAAAACAACAGGCAAAACTTTTAGAAATGAGTAATGGCTTATTAAAAGAGGAGAAATCGAAATGAGAGAAAACTAGCAAGAAAAACCACTTGTAAAGCTTTGACATGCACATTAAAAAGGAGAGGAATGGTGCCAGTGAGCCTTGGCTCCTTAGAGGGTAAGACAGATGAATTAATTATGGGAAACATGTCAGAGATTTTAAAAAGGTCTTTCATATTAGTATTCACAGTTGAGATGCAACATTTATGACAAAATTAGTAAAAAAGCAAGGGGGAAAAATAAGGTAAGAACGTTAAACAATTATGATTGCTAGTGAAGATGTACCAGAAAAATTAAGAGAATTGAAGGTTGACATTTCCCTGCACCATAAGGCCATAAGATGCAGGAGCGCAAATAGGTCATTCAGCCCATTGAGTATGTCCCACCTTTCAATGAAATCATGACTGATCTGAGAATCTTCACTTCCCTGCCTTTTCCCCATAATAGAGTCAAAACGTGTGGTGCTGGAAAAGCACAGCCGGTTGTGGAATTGTGTGAAACAGATACTTGCATGATGGGAAAACTGGCCATCCCCTGGTTGTAGCACAACACAAGCTAAGATTTGAACAAAGGTCAAAGCATTGCTAACTTCAGCAGGACTCAAGTATGCTAACTCCGCATAAATTCCGGGATCCTGACTAAGCTCAAATAAAGACATTCCACAAAATCCTCTGAGCCCCCACCAAGGGCGAGATTATGAGATGATGTATGTGGCACAAGGTTTTGGGAAGTCAATATGATAAACCTCAGAAGTAATAACACGGATCACAATTCAATATACTGGTCTAATGGATGACTAACCTCGAGTGATAGTTATTGATCGCTATTGCTAAGTTTTGAGTATAAAGATTCCTGCTTTTCTCTCTGTAAGCGCGAACTTGTGAGAGAGACTCAGAGCTGTGATCAGTTCTCTCTCTTTTCCAAGTTCAGCCACTCTGCATGCAATTTCCTTGTTAATAAATTCCAATTGTTTTGATTAGATTAGATTATTTATGATTAGATGATTAGATTATTTACAGTGTGGAAACAGGCCTTTCGGCCCAACAAGTCCAAACCGACACGCAACCCCACCTATTACCCTACATTTACCCCTTTACCTAACACTATGGGCAATTTAGCATGGCCAATTCACCTGACCTGCACACCTTTGGACTGTGGGAGGAAACCGGAGCACCCGGAGGAAACCCACGCAGACACGGGGAGAATGTGCAAACTCCACACAGTCAGTCGCCTGAGTCGGGAATTGAACCCAGGTCTCTGGCGCTATGAGGCAGCAGTGCTAACCACTGTGCCACCGTGCCATCCGAGGGTCAGGCCAAAGGGCCTGTTTCCACACTGTAAGTAATCTAATCTAATCTAATGTTTCTCATTACTGAAGTTAATGACTCGGCAGAACCCTAAGAGGATGCAAGGGTGTGCATAGCAGTATTGTTACATTACAAATGTTCAAGACTTTCTACAAAGCAATGGCTTTGGACTACATATTACATGAGAAGGCAATGATTGTTAAGTAGCCTATACAAGGGATCTACAGTGCCTTTATTGAAGAATATCAATAGTCTTCTTGTTCAGAAAATATCTCATGTACCAACTATTGAGGATCAGCTTAGTTGGTTTTTATCAGGGTGAATTTCAGAGGTGATTTCAAGATTTCCAGCAGACAATAGCTGATGCCGGAGGGCTGCAATGTGAGTGGAGGTCAGTTCATGTGTGGCAATTGGATCATCACTTACATCTATGGAAGGTAAGAAGATTGACTTAGATAGTGTGGCAGATTGTTAACTTAAGATCTGCTTGAATATTACCCTCAATTGAATAAACAATAGGAAATAAACTGCTTCAACTGAAATAAACCCAGTGAGTGCACTGAGACATTAACACGTCACCATTTTCCCCCCTGCTGGTTTCATTATTTACATCTCACACACCACGAATGGGAAAAAATACTACAGGTGTAAATAATGCACCTTGTTGAAAAAGTGAGAAAACTATCAGTTTTCCTCACATTTTTTGTAATAGTTTGCACTGTGGGAGAAAAACACTCATGTGTGAAGGAATCTGAGGTGGAAACACATGTCAAGTTATTGCAAGCTGCAGTACATTTGTACTTTGATCGACTGTATCTGTGCTCTGGGTTAAAATCGAGCTAGTAACTGCAAGATCATTATCATGACAAATTTGATTGCTGAAATTTTGTTACTCATCCCTTTTTAAAAGGACTGAATTGCCTTTACAATATTTTACTGACAATGTGATATTAAAAATGATTATACACCATTTCATCTGGACAATAATGGAGACTTTGAGGTTATATGCATTGAGAAAAGGGAAACGTGTTTGAATAGAGAACGAAACTAAAAGGAAGTCAGGATGAGATTTGTCTCCTGTCAACTCACCATCCTCCATGAAGATTTGTTTCATTTGACCAATTTAGGTATATTTCCACTCTCCTTTCTTTGTCCCATAAAATCATAAGAATTAGGAGCAGGCATAGGCCATTCAGCCATTCAAAAGATCATAACTGTGACATTATCTCCACTTCCTTGCCCACCCATAACTCTTCACTCTTTGTCAATCCCCCTCAGAATCTTTGAAGTTTCAATAAAATCTCCTTTCATTCTTCTGAACTGCAATGAGTATGAGTATAAGCTCGGCCAAATTTCCCTTGTAGGACAACCCCTCCAATCCAGGAATTAGTCTAGTAAACCCACACTGAACTGCTTCCAATGCCAGTATATTCCTGCAGTTCTGAAGAGTTATACCAGGCTTGAAACATTACCTCTGTTTCTCTCTCCACAGATACTGCTAGACCTGCTGAGTTTCTCCAGTATTCACTATGTTTGTTTAAAATTTTGTGCATCTGCGGTAATTGTATTTATTTAAGTATATTTCTCCTTAAGTATAGGCATGAGAAATGCAACAAGCACTACAGGATAGTTCACCAATGCACTGTATAAGCTTCCTTATTTTTACATCTCATACTCCTCCCAATAAGATTCAGCATTCCATTTGCCTTCTTAAGTGTTGTACCTACATATTAAGTTTTTATGCATGCTGTATAATGACACACAGATTCTCCAGCATTCTGCAATCTCTCTCCAGTTATATAATATTCTCCTCTAGTCTTGCACCAAAGTGGGCAACCTCATCTTTTTCTACAATATATTTCACCTGGTAATCTTTTCCTGCTCGCTTAATCTGTCTGTATCCCTTTGCTTTTCACAATTGACTTTTCTGATTTTCTCTGTATCATCAGCAATTTGGCTACAGTATTGCCAGTCTCATCATTCAAATCATGAACTTTCTCTTCAACCATCACTGACTAATAATCCAGAGTCTATAGATAATTCCTTCGGATGTAAATCCTGGGATGATGGAATGTAAATTCAATTTTTTTTTTAAATTACTTGATTCATGAAAAATATTCAATTGAAAACTAGTCCCAAGGATGGTGCCATGAAACTTTCATTGTGTTAAAAAAAAAATTCAATCACTGTCTTTTAGGGGAAGACATGTGATGTCTTTAGCTGGTCTGGACTCCATGTGTTTCCAAACCACAGAGATCTGAAATAGACATGTAAACCACTCAGTTTGAGAAGCTGGTGTTCAAGAAGTTGGCTTACCAACAACTTCTCAAGGGCTGTTGCATATCTGCAATAAATGTCAATCAACATACATATCCCATAAAAGAATTTTAAAAAGGAGAGAGGATTCTGGGTAATCCCAGATGGAGGACGGGAAAAATTTCTGGCTGTAACAGCTGCTCCTTTTTTGAGGTATTTTAGGTGCTGGAGGTGATTTCCTCGAATTCCAGGAGCAGCAATTACTGTTTTATATGCTGTTGCATTGTTTTGGAACTTTTGGAAGAAACAAGTCAAAACAACAGCAGTTTTAAAAGGGAGAAGAACAGACAAAGGAAGCACATGGTGAGGACAGTGCAGGAGAGAGAGAGAGAGAGAGAACCTGCACAGTTACTGCCTTTGCTGTTTTTGAATTCACGTGTTGTTGGACATCGGAGTGCATCTGGGAAAATTAACAAACAGTGAAATTCACAACTAATCTTGGAGGAACTGTTTTGGGTGAAGTTCACAACACTGAATCAGATAAGTTAATTGTTGTTGTACGCCTGTCCAAGAGAAAGGCTGTATTAGTGAGTACAGTGGGTTCTTTCTTGATTATATGTTTTTGGAGGTAAGTCTCTTGATTAAACTTAAAATATAAACCATAGCTATTAATTTAATCTGGTGCAGTGTTTTGTAGAGGAATAAGACGGTGTTATTTTCTGGGTCTGTAGATTGTGAAGGAGCAAAAATGGCCTTTGCAGTGATATGTACTTCTTGTCAGATGTAGGAGTTCAAAGAGAGTTTAAGGGTTACTGCGGATTAGATCTGCCATAAATGCTGTTGGATGTGAATCTTATCAGATCGAGTGGATCAGTTGGAGAGACAGATAGAAGCGATGAGGAATTTTCAACAGCAACAGTATGTGATGGATGGCAGTTATAGGAAGGGGGGAAAGTCTCAGATACAGTCACATAAATGGGTTAACTCCAGGAAGGGTAAGAGAGGTAGGCAGCTAGTGCAGGAGCCTTTTGTGGATATACCCATTTCAAACAGGTACACTGTTTTGGAAAATGTAGGGGGTGATGGATTCTCAGGGGAACGTAGCACTAACAGCCAAGTTCCTGGTATTGAGACTGGCTCTAATGCAACAAGGGGTACGTCGGCTTCCAAGAGATTAAATGTGTTAGGGGATTCTGTAGTCTGAGGTACAGACAGACGTTTCTGTGACCAGCAGAGAAAGAGCAGAATGGTGTGTTGTTTTCCTGGTGTCAGGGTCAAGGATGTCTCAGAGAGGGTGCAGAATGTTCTCACGGGGGAGGGGGGCCAGCAAGAGGTCATTGTCCACATTGGAACCAACAATATAGGAAGGGAAAAGGTTGAGATTCTGAAGGGAGATTACAGAGAGTTAGGCAGAAATTTAAAAAGGAGGTCCCCAAGGGTAGTAATATCTGGACTACTCCCAGTGCTACGAGCTAGTCAGGGCAGGAATAGGAGGATTAGAGCAGATGAATGCATGACTGAGGAGCTGGTGTATGGGAGAAGGATTCACACTTTTGGATCATTGGAATCTCTTTTGGGTTAGAAGTGACCTGTACAAGAAGGACGGATTGCACCTAAATTGGAAGGGGACTAATATACTGACAGGAAAATTTGCTAGAACTGCTTGGAAGGATTTAAACTAGTAAGATGGGGGGGGGGGAGGCTGAGCAGGCTGGGGCTGTTTTCCCTGGAGCGTCGCAGGCTGACCGGTAACCTTATGGAGGTTTACAAAATTATGAGGGGCATGGATAGGATAAATAGACAAAGTCTTTTCCCTGGGGTTGGGGAGTCCGGAACTAGAGGGCATAGGTTTAGGGTGAGAGGGAAAGATATAAGAGACTTAAGGGCAACGTTTTCACACAGAGGGTGGTACGTGTATGGAATGAGTTGCCAGAGGAAGTGGTGGAGGCTGGTACAATTGCAACATTTAAGAGGCATTTGGATGGGTATATGAATAGGAAGGGTTTGGAGGGATATGGGCCAGGTGCTGGCAGGTGGGACTAGATTGGGTTGGGATATCTGGTCGGCACGGACGGGTTGGACCGAAGGGTCTGTTTCCATGCTGTACATCTCTATGACTGAGAGCCAATACCCTATGGCATTCAAATAGTTACAGATCGCTGAGGCAAAATGACCCGTTTATCCTGATTCATTGTTTCCTGTAAGTTAACCAATGCTGTTTTCTTGCTTTGGTGGGCAGCACGGTGGCACAGTGGTTAGCACTGCTGCCTCACAGCGCCAGAGACCCAGGTTCAATTCCCGCCTCAGGCGACTGACTGTGTGGAGTTTGCACGTTCTCCCCGTGTCTGCGTGGGTTTCCTCCGGGTGCTCCGGTTTCCTCTCACAGTCCAAAGATGTGCAGGTCAGGTGAATTGGCCATGCTAAATTGCCCGTAGTGTTAGGTAAGGGGTAAATGTAGGGGCATGGATGGGTTGCGCTTCGGCAGGTGGGTGTGGACTTGTTGGGCCGAAGGGCCTGTTTCCACACTGTAAGTAATCTAAACACATGAATAAAGAAAAATCCATGTTGTTTGTAACATTCTGAAAGAAACTTTATAAATATTTGTCAATTTAAATTTTCCTTTCACACAACTGTGTTGACTTTGCCTGATTTTACGATGGTTTGTCATAAATGTCGTACTGCTACTCGTCATAATGTATTCTAGCATTTTCCCGATGGTAGATGTTAGATGAACTGGCCTACTCTCTAACTCTATCCTTTTTTTTGAATCATGGTGTTACATTTGTGATTTTTCTACTCCAAAGGGACCTTTCCAAAATCTATGAAACTTTGGAATATTACAACCAATGAATCCTGTATCTCTGCAGCTACTTCCTTTAAGATCCTATGATATAAACATTATGGACAGCTAAGATTAGATTACTTACAGTGTGGAAACAAGCCCTTTCGGCCCAACAAGTCCATACCGATCCTCCGAAGAGCAACCCACCCAGACCCATTCCCCTACATTTACCCTTCACCTAACACTACAGGCAATTTAGCATGGCCAATTCACCTAACCTGCACATTTTTTGGACTGTGGGAGGAAATCGGAGCACCCAGAGGAAACCCACCTAGACACGGGAGAAAATGCAAACTCCATACAGACAGTTGCCTGAGGCGGGAATTGAAGCTGGGTCTCTGGCGCGGTGAGGCAGCAGTGCTAACCACAGGCTGCCCACAGTGAACAGGCTTAACAGATTTTATAAAGAGTCAAGTTAATGTTCCAAGTCCAGTTTGGTTCTTCTTCAAGTCATGTTGCACTCAAAATGTCAACTGCTTCTCTCCCCACAGATGCTCAGGCCTGCTGAGTTTCGCCTGCATTTCATTTCTTCACCAGCATCTGCAGTATTTTGCTTTGATTACAAAGGGCCACCTTCTGAATAAAGCATTGCAATTGCTGGAGCTCAGATTAAAGAGCATTTAATTCAGTCAACCAACTTGCAGATTTTGGAACTTTTTTTCGGCGTGGGCACAGGGGCAGCTTTTCCTCAACTCATTTGAAACCCTGGCACAGAGCGTAACCTGACATGCCTGGCACTGAACATGCTAAATAAACTAAGAGCCCATGCAGTTAAATGAAAACGACTGGCATGGATAGAGGATTGGCTAACTGGCAGAAGGCAGAGAGTGACAATAAAGGGATCTTTTTCAGGATGGCAGCCGGTGACTTGTGGAGTTCCTCAGGGATCAGTGTTGGGATCAGAACTATTCAGTTTACACTTTAGATGATGGAACTGAGGGCATTATTACTAAGTTTGCATTTGACACAAAGATAGATTAAGGGACAGGTTGTATTGAGGAGGTGGGGAAGGCTGCAGAAGGCTTGGAGACTGGGCAACGAAGCAGTAGATGGAATTAATTGTGGGAAACTGTGAGGTTATGCACTTTGGTAGCAAGAACTGAGGCATGGACTACTTTCTGATTGGGGAAAAGCTTCAAAAAATCCGAAGCCACAAAGGAACTTAGGAGTCCTAGTCAGGATCACTTGAGATTAATATACAGATTCAGTTGGCAGTTAGGAAGGCAAATACAATGTTCGCATTCATTTGAGAGGGCTTTGATACAAGAACAGATGTACTGCTAAGGCAATATAAGCTCTCCTCAGGCCGCATTTGGAATATTGTGAGTTGTTTTGGGTCCTTCATCTAAGGAAAGATGTGCTGGCATGGAAGGGAGTCCAGAAGAGTTTTACAAGAATGATCCTGGGGATGAAAAGCTTCTCCTAAGAAGAGGGGTTGAGGAGTGTACTCAATGGAAATTTAGAAGGACTGTGGGGTGGGGGGGGGGGGGGGGTGGAATCTGATTGAAATTTACGAAACCCTGAGAGGGCTGAATAGAGAGGGCATAGAAATGATGTTTCCACTAGTAGGAGAGACTAGGACATGAGGGCACAGTCTCAGGTTGAACGGACAAACCTTTAGAACTGATATCCGGAGAAATTTATTTAACAGAGGGTGGTGAATCTGTGGAACTCATTGTTACAGAAGGTTGTGGAAGCCAAGTCATTGAGTGAATTTAAAACGGAGGTAGGTGGGTCCTTGATTAGTAAGGGGGTCAAAGGTTACTGGGAGAAGCCAGGAGAATGACCTTGAGAAAGATATCAGTCATGATTGAATGGTGGAGCAGACTCAATGTGTTGAATGACCTAATTTTGCTCCTATATCTTTCAGAGATTGCAAAAATAAATGTTTAGGACATCGTACATTATGTAAATGATGTTAATGAGTGGATTGATATACTGTTTCACCTTGATTCTGGCTATAATTTGCTGAACTTTCATCCATGAGGAGGGCTGCATTCCTACATTCTTGAATATATTTTTGTCAATTCTGTCCTTATCTTGAAATTACCAAGTAGCCAAACATATTCCGTGTGAGTATAAAATACTGGTGCTATTGGATTGGAAAAGCAGAAGATAGCGTGAACTTTGTTGTGTGCTGTATTCTCACCCCTTCAGGAGAAGTACCTTTATCCATCACTGTGCCAATAAAAATCATCAGTTTGAAATATGCTCAAGGTCTTCAACGACATGAGGCCATCCTTAGTGCCAAAGTAGAGCATACTATTGGATGCCATCCTTTTCTCTAAAGGTAACAATGATTGAAATAAACCCAAAGTTAATTCAGTAAAGCTGCTATATGCAATATTACCTTCCTTGTTCTCTGTTGGCAGGCAAGTACAGATTTGATCCGGTTACAGAGCTGCAAGAGGTAACAGCCATTCTGTAGAGCAATCCAATCAGTCTTATTCCCCTACTCCATCACTGTATCCTTCCACTTCAATTCCCTTACTTTCTGTTTGAAACCATTCATCATTTCCACTCCCACCAGTCTTGGGTACAGCAGGTTCCAAGTTATTACAAATCATCGAAAAAATATTATTTTTATATTCCCTCTGCATCTCTTCCACAAAACATTAAATCACTGTCCCAGAGTTTTTTTTGACCAGTAAAAGAAAACAGCTTTTCTTTGTTTATATTATCTAAAACTTAATGTTTCTGTATTCCACGAACCAATATTCCTTCAATTTCCTCTTCTCACAGCTTCTCCAAACTAACCCTATCCTATAATTCATCGTCTTGGAACCATTCTATTAAACTCTCTCACAACTCTCTCAAATACTTTCACATCTTTCCAAAAGAATTTTGAACATAACTAGACTCAGTACACAAGTCCTGCAGAAGAGTTATGCTGAACTTGAAATGTTGTTAACTCAGTAGGTTTGGCAGCATCTGTGGAGAAAGAAACAGAGTTTCTCCAGCATTTGCATGGTTTTTTTTTGGAATACACAAATGGTGGCTGAACATCAATTTTAGTTGTGAAGCATAACTTTCCTGCTTTTAGTCTTGATACCTCCATTTACAAAGCTATTTAATTCTCCACCAATTGTTATTTGCACTGCATTTAAGAGATGAGACTATTAAGGGAATAAAGGAAAAATATTGACAGCCTTTTTTTTTAATCTACATGTCAGTGGCTAACACAGTAACTGAAAATATGAAACAGTTTGCGGCCAATAATATAAACAGATGTACACTCACAAACTCTGTTTGATGCCTGACACCATGGAACTGTGCTAAATTATTGTGGGGAAAATGAAGCTATCTGCCATTCTTATTCTAATAGGACAGCATCACAGTGTGCATGAAATGAGTGAGGAGCTGTGAAACAGTGGTATGTTAGCTATATGTGCCCTTGCACAGAATGGGAATACTCCATATCTGTCAGTCTGCTGACAAAGAACCCAGCCTTACCACCTGACACTCCATATGATAAATTTGCTGAACAAACTTTGGTGTGAACAGTCAGCAAAGCCCTTTGAGAATACAATATAAAGGCATCCTAATGTGCATATGAATGGGAAGAATTTGGAGAGATATGGACCAAGTGCTGGCAAATGAGACTAGATTAGTTTGGGATATCTGGTCGGCATATGCGAGTTGGTCCGAGGGTTTCCGTGCTGTATATCTCTATGACTCTATGACTCTAATTGACTCATCTATTGCATATAGATTCATAACTGATTTGTCCCTTTTGCTGCTGGTTAATTGTCCAACGTTTCTCACTCTATAACTGATATTTGACTTCTGAGAAGACCTCCCTGTTGAAGTCACATTGTTTTTAGCCAGCTTTGAAAGTGTTGTTTAATGTTGCCTTTGGGGCAGAAGGTCAGGAATATAGCCAAAAAGCCAGTTGACATCAGAACTAGCTGAATTGGAAACCATCATTTCTGGTCTATTTTACTGCTTTAGAAAATCTAGGCTGCCAGTCTACAGAGAGGCTAGTGGTGCCATTAAAATCTCTATCTTCACGCTCCTTGTCACTTTATATTCAGTTCATCCAGAACTTGACATGAAACTGCCTTTGGGCTGGTTTAACAGAAAGCAAGCAATGGAAGTCAATGGAAAAGAGGTTGACAGGTTGGCAATTCAACATTGCCTTTTTAGTGATATTGTCAAATACTACTACAGACCATGTTGTTTAGGAAAGGTAGCCTTACTGGTTTTATTTTGCAAAGTAATGGATATTGTCATAACAGTGATTAAAAAATGGACAAACAAATTTCAAAAAGAAACATCTGAAATTGCTGGAAAGGCTCAGCAGTTAGAGTCATAGAGTCATAGAGATGTACATCATGGAAACAGACCCTTCAGTCCAACTTGTCCAAGCCGACCAGATATCCCAACCCAATCTAGTCCCTCCTGCCAGCACTCGGCCCATATCCCTCCAAACCCTACCTATTCATATACCCATCAAAATGCCTCTTAAATGTTGCAATTGTACCAGCCTCCACCACTTCCTCTGGCAGCTCATTCCATACACGTACCACCCTCTGTGTGAAAAAGTTGCCCCTTAGATCTCTTTTATATCTTTCCCCACTCACCCTAAACCTATGCCCTCTCGATCTGGACTCCCCGACCCCAGGGAAGAGACTTTATCTATTTATCCTATCCATGCCCCTCATAATTTTGTAAACCTCTATAAGATCACCCCTCAGCCTCCGAAGCTCCAGGGTAAACAGCCCCAGCCTGTTAAGCCTCTCCCTACAGCTCAAACTCTCCAACCCTGGCAACATCCTTATAAATCTTTTCTGAACCCTTTCAAGTTTCACAACATCTTTCCGATAGGTAGGAGACCAGAATTGCAAGCAATATTCCAACAATGGCCTAACCAATATCCTGTACAGCTGCAACATGACCTCCCAACTCCTGTATTCAATACTCTGACAAATAAAGGAAAGCATACTATCCTATCTACCTGCGACTCCACTTTCAAGGAGCTATGAACCTGCACTCCAAGATCCCTTTGTTCATCAACACTCCCTAGGACCTCACCATTAAGTGTATAAGTCCTGCTAAGATTTGCTTTCCCAAAATGCGGCACCTCGCATTTATCTGAATTAAACTCCATCTGCTACTTCTCAGCCCATTGTCCCATCTGGTCAAGATCCTGTTGTAATCTGAGGTAACCCTCTTTGCTGTCCACTACACCTCCAATTTTAGTGTCATCTGCAAACTTACTAACTGTACCTCTTATGCTCGCATCCAAATCATTTATGTAAATGACAAAAAGTAGAGGACCCAGCACTGATCCTTGTGGCACTCCACTGGTCACAGGCCTCCAGTCTGAAAAACAATCCTCCACCACCACCCTCTGTCTTCTACCTTTGAGCCAGTTCTGTATCCAAATGGCCAGTTCTCCCTGTATTCCATGAGATCTAACCTTGCTAATCAGTCTCCCATGGAGAACTTTGTTGAATGCCTTACTGAAGTCCATATAGATCACATCTACTGCTCTGCCCTCATCAATCTTCTTTGTTACTTCTTCAAAAAACTCAATCAAGTTTGTGAGACATGATTTCCCACGCACAAAACCATGTTGAATATCCCTAATCAGTCCTTGCCTTTCCAAATACATGTACATCCTCTCCATCACAATTCCCTCCAACAACTTTCCCACGACCGACGTCAGGCTCACTGGTCTATAATTCCCTGGCTTGCCTTTACCACCCTTCTTAAACAGTGGCACCATGTTTGCCAACCTCCAGTCTTCCGGCACCTCACCTGTGACTATCGATGATACAAATATCTCAGCAGGAGGCCCAGCAATCACTTCTCTAGCTTCCCACAGAGTTCTAGGGTACACCTGATCAGGTCCTGGGGGTTTAGGCACCTTTACCCATTTTAAGACATCCAGCACTTCCTCCTCTGTAATATGGACACCTTGCAAGATGTCACCATCTATTTCCCTACAGTCTATATTGTCCATATCCTTTTCCACTGTAAATACTGATGCAAAATACTCATTTAGAATCTCCCCCATTTTCTGCGGCTCCACACAAAGGCCACCTTGCTGATCTTTGATTTTCTCCCTAGTTACCCTTTTGTCCTTAATGTATTTGTAAAGACTCTTTGGATTCTCCTTAATTCTATTTGCCAAAGCTATCTCATGTCCCCGTTTTGCCCTCCTGATTTCCCTCTTAAGTATACTCCTACTGCCTTTAAACCTGACATATGCTTCCTTGTTTTTCTTAACCAAACCTTCAATTTCTTTAGTCATCCAGCATTCCCTATACCTACCAGCCTTCCCTTTCACCCTGACAGGAATATACTTTCTCTGGATTCTTGTTATCTCATTTCTGAAGGCTTCCCATTTTCCAGCCGTCCCTTTACCTGCGAACATCTGCCTCCAATCAGCTTTTGAAAGTTCTTGCCTGACACCATCAAAGTTGGCTTTTCTCCAATTTAGAACTTCAACTTTTAGATCTGGTCTATCCTTTTCCATCATTATTTTAAATCTAATAGAATTATGGTCGCTGGCCCCAAAGTGCTGTCCCACTGACACTTCAGTCATCAGTCCTGCCTTATTTCCCAAGAGTAGGTCAAGTTATTTTTAAGATTAGATTTTCTACAGTGTGGAAACAGGCCCTTCGGCCCAACCAGTCCACATAGACTCTCCAAAGAGTAATCCACCCAGACCCATTTCCCTCTGACTAATGCACCTAACACTGAACAATTTAGCACAGCCAATTCACCTGACCTGCACATATTTGGACTCTAGAGGAAACCAGAGTACACAGAGGAAACCCACACAGACACGGGGAGAATGTGCAAACTCCACACAGACAGTCACCCAATGCTAGAATCAAACCTGGTCCCCTGGTGCTGTGAGGCAGCAGTGCTAACCACTGAGCCACCATGTCGCCCCGAAGTTTTGCACCTTCTCTAGTAGGTACATCCGCATACTGAGTAAGAAAATTGTCTTGTACACATTTAACAAGTCCCTCACCATCTAAACCCTTTACACTATGGCAGTCCCAGTCTGTTTGGAAAGTTAAATTCCCCTACCATAACCACCCTATTATTCTTACAGATAGCTGAGCTCTCCTTACGAGTTTGTTTGTCAATTTCCCTCTGACTATTAGGGGGTCTATTATACAATCCCAATAAGGTGATCATCCCTTTCTTATTTCTCAGTTCCACCCAAATAACTTTCCTGACCTGCACCCGGCTCCCTCTCCCCCCGACCTCCCCAATCAGCAGCTTGTTAATCTGCTGTTGATTTTTACATTCTCCCAGTTTCTCAACACGAGGCAATCTCTTTGCCTGGAAGCTACATTTAGGTCAAAGTAATTCCCAGAAACCTATACATGGTCAATCCACTATGCATCAGGTCATTGCAAATTACACAAAAACCAACTACTGGACAATTCCCTGCTTAACTGGAAAATCTAGGCTGGAATATAGATCATACACTTCAGGCATAATTGTTGCAACTGGATGCTGTTAAGCTCACAATCTGGAAGATACTGAAAACTGTTACAGCTCTGCAGTGTTACTGATATGGGTTCTGATGTGGATAGGCTATTCACAACCAGTCAAGTGATGTTAACTTTACGGAGACAAAAAAACTGCAGATGCTGGAATCCATTGTCAACAAGCAGGGGGCTGGAAGAGCACAGCAAGCCAGGTATCATCAGGAGGTGGAGAAGTCTGACGGTTCGGTTTAATTCTTCTTCAGGAATCCTGACTGGACTTCTCCACCTCCTGATGTAGCCTGGCTTTCTGTGCTCTTCCAGCCTACTGCTTGACAACTTTACTGAGACTGGGACCAAAAAAAAGAAAAGAGTTGGCTTTGCCACAGTGACCATGTACCATACTATTACAGATCAGCATAATGTTTCTTTGAGGTTTCTGGTGTCAATGCGTTTTTCAGTGAGACCAAAAGCCACTTGCTTTTGCATTTTGCAGCCAAGCTTTAAATAGGCTCACAATAGATGATGAGGTAGATTTGTGTCAGAGATGATATTGAACCTTGTAACTGAACCATGGGCGGCACAGTGGTTAGCAATGCTGCCTCACAGTGCCTGAGACCCGGGTTCAATTCCCGCCTCAGGCAACTGACTGTGTGGAGTTAGCACATTCTTCCCGTGTCTGCGTGGGTTTCCTCCGGGTGCTCCGGTTTCCTCCCACAATCCAAAGATGTACAGGTCAGGTGAATTGGACGTGCTAAATTGCCCACAGTGTTAGGTAAGGGGTATATGTATGGGTGGGTTGCACTTCAGAGGGTCGGTGTGGACTTGTTGGGCCGAACGACCTGTTTCCACACTGTAATGTAATCTAATCTGAACAGCCGTCCCAATTTTTACAGTGTTCAAATAGAAATGGAACATCTTGTTCTATTCCTTTTTTTTTCTCAACAGAATCATGGGTTTGGTTTTCTGAAGAAAACAAATTCTGTGCGCATTCCATCTACCAGATAACAGCCTGCCTTGCAGATAGCAACTAAACCACTCTGAGAACAAGAACAGCATGACTTTTCATGGGATCCAGCAGCTCATTACTGAAATCGGTCAAAAACATTTCTTTCGGTGGACCTTGGGAATTGCTGTCGAATAGGAAGATAAATGGCCATTATCACATGTGATATTTGTATCCTGCAAGAAAATTCAATAGCACAATAAATAGGACACAAAAGATTGACTACATGCGGAGGCTGGGATGCTTTAGAAATGACAAAAGGTGCTAATTAAACTTTACACTGGTTATCAGGGCAATCTCACCATTTCTGACCCTGTAGCCAAGCTGATAACCAAACAGCTAGTTGTCACTATTCAAATATGCAGCAGCTTGTCATTCACGGTGCTTTACAAACACATTATTATTCTCAGTAATGAAGATACAGGTTTGCAACTACTAAGGTCTGATTTTGCCTCCATACTGTTGATAGAAATTATATTGTTTTCTTTATTTGTATGGGATATTGGTTGACCAGTGGAAAGATTAGCTACGGTAGTAAGTCTTTATAAGATACGTCCATGTGACTTCAATCACTTCTGCAATGTGCACACAAAGCTGCTCTGGAGTACAACTTCTGAGGGAAAGACTGGATTAGATAAATGGCATTTGACACAGAATATATCATACTTGGACTGTTAAATGACAAGGTATGTTTGCATCACATAAGTAACAGACAAGAAGCTATCTCTGTTGGACATGCAGTCGCTTCACCATTGCTGAATTTCCCACTGCAAACAAGCAGGTCAGGAGCTGGGAATTCTGTGGCAGTTAACTCATCTTGTGATTCCCTACAGCTGGTCGAAGCACCTCCAATCATGGCTGTGATGGAATAGTTATCTACTTATCAAGCAAGTGGAAGAGTCAACGCCACCGGACCCGAAGCATTAACTCTGATTTCTCTTCACAGATGCTGCCAGACCTGTTGAGCTTTTCCAGCAACTTCTGCTTTTGTTCGAGTTCATGGTAGTTGTCCTTTCCCGATAATGGGGAATTTTAATACTAGAGGGCACCTTTTTAAGGTGAAAGGAGAGAAATTTAAAAAAGACATGAGGGGCAATTTCTTTTTCATAGAGAGTAGTTTGTGCATGGAATGAACTTCCTGAGGAAGTGGTGGATGTGGGTATAATTACAATACTTATCCAACTGTCTTTTAAGCATGTGAATAGGAAAGGTTTGGAGCAATATGGACCAGGAACAGGCAGGTGGGAGGAGTTTAGTTTGGGATTACGTTTGGCATGGACTGGTTGGACCGAAGGATCTGTTTCCATGCTGTATAACTCTATATGTGATTATCAGAAGAGGAGGTCTTTTTCCAATAATAAACACCAATTTTTGTTTGCTAAATATTGCTTTGAAATATCCACAATATAAGCCAGCTACAACATATAAATTATTTGACATTGTTGCAAAGAGACTGAGAGCCTTAAAGCTAATTACTCTTCCTATTCACTCCACCTATATGTGAACAGATTGTGATTTAATTGTTCCCCTTTTTAAACAGTTGGGACATATTTCCCCAACTATTTGTTTGTAGGCTCTGACTTTGTAAGGATCATAACAATATCATTTCACAGTTAAAACAGAAGTAGGGTTTATTTCATACACTTAGACCTGGGGGTGGGGATGCATTCTTCACAACACAGGTACATTTGCAAGCATATATCAAGGGCAATAAAATCAAAATGGATAAAGAGAGTATTCTATTTGCAACAATTTAAATTATAAATATTCAAGATTTTCAAACTTATCAAAGTTCTGACATTTCAAATGCAGTCTAAAAGTCTGAAACTGGGGTTAGCAGTTTGAAATCTTTTGTTGGGATGATAGACTGGCAAAGCAATTTCATCTCTTCAAAATTTCATTGAATGTTGTCTCAGGAATTCTGCTGAAATATAACTTTTGATTCATAGTTTTGACAAAAGAAACTTGATTCCTTGTGAAGTACATGGATAAAGGTTGTTGGCCATTTTTCTTTTTGAAACAGCCCAGAGGATGTTATTTAGCCTTCTGGAATTAGGGGTTTCGATATTGTCAGTAGATATTGTGTGGGAAACTTTGACCCATTAACTGGATGCTATGTTAAAATGATGTGGCTAAAAGGCAGTTGAGTTCAGCACTCTGGAACTCATGTCACAAAACCTCTTTGTGGGCGAGGGGAAATAGCAGTTATTATTGAGACAAAGGTCTACATTGCAGTTAAATAATTATCTCAAACTGATCCCAGTCTCCAAATGGAAAGTCATCAGCACACCTACTCAGAGGATAAGACGAGCTTGCAATTCTATTGTGAAATGGTATGTTTCCTTCAATCTTGGAGACAATTTTCTCCATTGCAGTTCATAACACAATAGTTAACATTGCAGACTTATCATGAAGTATACGGAGTGCTAATGATGGCTTCTAATTATATTCTAGAAGGTCACTAAGTCCAGTCACCAACTATCTTTGTAAGACTGCAAAATGTGCTTTTTGAAAAAAGTCACTAAAACTACATGTGAGAGAGTGAGAGAGTGAAGTTGTTTTCTTTAATCTACTCACAACAAGCAAAACAAGCAGATAATACTCTGATGTAAGTTATAGTTTCAAACCTAGGCCCTGATATCAAAACCAAATGTAATCTGAAAATGACCAAAATGGGTAATATAATAGACCCCAATATTAAATTAATAGTGTGAAAGCTTATCATAGGAACAGGCAGTAATGAGAGACTGAACACTTCTGATGTTTTACAATTTAATACATTAATTGAATATACAGAATAGAAGAGTAATTTTCTTAATATGTAAAGAGAATGTGTTTGAGAATCTCAGTGCGTCGCAAAGGATCTGTTCTGAAGGACCGTCATTGACTCTCATGTTTACCGATGAGGGGTCTTATCCATTATCAATGCTTGGAAAATAGTGGTAACTACACATTGAATACATTGCACTATTCTATCTTAAACAAGTACATAGATGTTACAAAATAAGGGCAATAAGACTGATCCCAAATGTAAACATGCTGAAGAAAAGTATGCAAAGCTGAAGACTTGCAAGCCAAAGGAAAGGATGTCAATAGCAAACATCAGTGAGATTAATGAAAATACTAAGTGACAAGTCTAATCCAATGCTCAACCAGCAAGTCAGATTGAATCAAGCAAATACATTCAAATGTAAATAAAAGAAAGAGTTCTTCATTTAGGGAAGGAAATTAGACACCAAAGCTTTCAGGAAACCAAACCGAAGGATGAAAGAAAGCCATTGGAGTGAATGACCTTTCCTCATTTCTTACATATTAACCCTTTCAATCCTGCAGTTTGTACTACCTAGAAGGACAAGGGCAGCAGACAAATGGAACACCACCATCTGCAAGTTTCCTTCCAAGCCACAAAGCATCTTGACTTGGAACCATATTGCTGATCCTTCATTGTCATTGGGGCAAAATCCCGGAAGTTTCTTCTTAACAGCACAGTATCTGCCCAAAGACTGCAGCAATTCAATAGATCAGCTCACCACCATCTTCCCATGAGAATTATGGAAGGACAATAAATGCTAGCCTAGCCAGTGGCACTAACATTCCCTGCACAAATGAAAATAAAGAACAGGTATTAAATAATACTATTTTTAAAGCACCATGGACTATTGACTGGGCATTAAATTAGGGAAACATTATATTATTATTATTAGAGATAACAAATGACTGAGATACGTAAAATGAGAAAATTTAGGTTTAATGCGGATGTGATCGAGTCATTTAAATTGGCATGTGAACATAGAATTAGAAGTCAAGTGTAGTAATTTAAGAAGCCTCAAGCAAAATTAGAACAGAGTAGTATCTTTGCTCCAAAGAAACCATTGTAAATCTGTGTAATGAATTCCTGGCAAAAGCACTTTTGTCTGAGTAATTCCTTTAAATACGAACAGAAAGTGTACATGCTTAATTTCTGAGGAGAAACAGATAAAGCAACCATTTGGTGCATGAGATATGAGCCTGTAGCATGGTCAGTCTCTAAGGGTTTCCAGGCTTGGCCCTAATTACATTCACAACACGAAATGACAGAACTTTGGATTCACCAAAATGGTACAGTGGGAAGGTATGCACCTTCAGGAAACCTGAAGGGAGAGGGAAAAAGAAAGCAAGGAAGAAAGAAAGGAAATAAAGAAAGTAAACTGTTTTTCAAACACTTGAGCATGAAAATCGAGGCTGACAGCTTATTGCAGCACTGAGAAAGCAATCTTTCCTACGAGACATTCAATTGTTACTCTTAAGGTGGATGTAAGCAACTCCATCATTATTTGGAAGAGTACGAGATTTATTCTCAATGCCTTTTGTCAACATAATTGAAACAGATTATGTGCTCCTGATCACATTGCTCACAAATTGGCTGCTGGATTTCCTATAATACAGGAGTAATTACACTTCAAAAGATCTTTCATTACCTAGAAAGGGCTACTGGAAGTCCTGAGACCACAAAAGGAATCATACGAATGCAAGTCTTGCTATTTTTGTCCATGTATCTCATAGCAGTTGATTTGCTTATTAAAAGAATCTTCTGCCTGAAACTAGCATTGCTCCAGCTTCAGAGAGGAGCCATAGGACAATTCATCTTCACCACTATTCTCAAATATAAAATCTTGTCACATACTTTTTTGAAAATATAACTTTCTCAAATCTGCAGTTTTTCCTTTCATAGAAACATTACTCGACAGGTCCAGTTGATCAATAATGACCAAATTTTGCCCCAGAGATTAATAGCATGGAGTCTAAATTCAATTGTTACAAAATGTGATAGATTTAAAATGGTACAAAGAAAACTTCACCTTTCCATATTTATATTCATTATTAGTTCAAAAGCTTTTCTTACCCAGGAATGAAAGACATCTCTGACTGTCACAAATTTCCCTTCCACTGTTACACATGAGTTTCAAATAGGGCACAAAAGAGATAGCTCTCTATAACGAACTAAGATTCCTTCTTGTGAAATATTTTGCAAATTGATGTAATGACAAAAAAAAATTCTATTCAACTTTGGGATAATTCAATTTAGAGAAATTGTTAAAGGTTGATAATCTCAACAATGTTGTGATGGCTGCTATGGCTTTCAGCTGCATGCATACCCTTTAGGGTCTTCCTCTACACAACTTGTTTTTCCAATAAATGTCTGTTCCAATGTTTAACAGTACATGTAATCAAAAGCGATTCAAAATATTATTCCCTAAGATTAGACACATAACATTTGATGATACTATGGTTTAAAGAGGTATATTTTATTCTGGTCTTTATTGTGAAGAAAGCTTGAGACAGAGGCACTAAGCTGTCTGCTCAATGCCAATAGAATAAACAGCTTATGAGGTCATGTGTTTTTTTATGTTAGAACAATAGGAGCAGACTGAATGGGTGGAATCAAGCTCCCACAGAACAAAGATGTTTATTTACAACTTTCTGCAGTTGCTGGGGTCTTGAAGCTGGATGTGAAGTCTCTTATTCCCCTCTCTGTTACAGCTAAAAGCTATATTCCTGCTGCTGGAATTGCACATAAAACAATCCATTTTACTGAATTTGCCTTTGCCAAGAGTGTGCCTATGGGATGTTACTACATTGGAACAATCAATTTGTGGTAGTTAATGTGTATATTATTGTCAAGCTTTTTAATACTTAAAGTTAGGCCAATTCTTTGATTTTTATTTTGCCTGTATCTTAACTGTAGTGCAAAAATAAAGCATGTTTTGTTTAAAATTGTGTAGTTTGATAAATCCAATTGCATATGGAATGCAATGCCTCACATTTACCTTTTAAAATAAGAAAAAGTTAGGGTCTAGGCTATTTTCTGAATATATTTTGAGGGGATTTGATCTGTTCCATTACAATGAGAAGGATGTAGAAGGCTTTTTCATTTCATTTGAGAAAGTGGCAGAACAAATGAAGTTACTGGTAACAATGTGGATATTGTTGATCCAAACAAAGTTGGTCAGTCAAACTCGTGAGGCATTTGCATCATTATCAGAGGAATTATCGGGAGAATGATGAGATGAAAAAAATCCATCTTAAATGCTTGTGATCTAGTACCAGAAACCTACAGACAACATTTTAGGAATCTAAGGAGGGAATCTGGTCAAACATACATAGAATTTGAAATGATCAAAGTAATTTTGATACATTGGTAAGGAAATTGACAATAGATCAAACATATCATGCTCTTAGAGAGATGATTATTTTGGAGGACTTCAAAAATTCACTTTCTCACATAGTGAGATGGAAGAGCAGAGATTTAAAACTACAAGTTAAGCAGCTGAAATGGGTGATGATTAGGAGTTGGCTCATAAATCAAAGTCTGACTTCCAACATCAGTTTCAAACTGTAACGGATAGAAATTGGGGAAAATAGAAGGGAAAAGGAATTCTCACTTGGAGATAGTAAAGATAGTTTACCAAAGGGTTAAAAGGAAACCCATGAGGGGGCAGGAGAAGTAAGAAGCTTGGGTAAGTTACATGAAGTCACAGTGTTGGTGGTTTGCAAAAGCACTGGGAAGACGGATATGAGAAAACAGGATATGCAAATGAGTTTTTTTTGACGTAAAGGGAAGCATAGTGGAACCTTAAAAGCTGGAAAAAACTATATAACTATCAGAAGTTGGTTGAGATGAAAGTGTTAAATCTCTTTAAAGAATTTACTGACATGAATAAACCTTACCCATACAAAAGGATTAGATAAAGTAATTAAGACTCTAAGAGAAACAGAAGGAAGTCAATTTTTTTATGGTGAGTGTTGAGGAGATATGTAATTCTGAAGGAGTATTGCTGGAAACATGTGGTATTTTGTGGAATTCATCTCTAGTATGATATAGTTGGATCATAGGTGGGAGTGATGGCTACTGTGGTTGAAAAGCCATGAAAAATCAGGCAATAAAGTTGTGACAGGAAGCATATGCTGGGATTTTTCCTGACTGTGGTAACAAGGTCACAAAGCCACATAAATCAAAGAATAAAGATAAGGAATTTGAAGTTCCATTATCAGAAACCATGTTTGATCAAATGGTTGAGAGAGAAAAAAACAAGAACAGGTGGAGGACAAAGTGGATATTTTTAGTTCAGATAAATTAGTGGAATTACAACAGAAAGATGAAAAACTAAAGCAGTTGTATCAAAAAGCATTCACAGAAGAAAAATGTGATAGTGACATTCTGGGATACAATCTTAAAAATGAAGTCTTGATGAGGAAATGGAGACCATCATATATTCAGGCAGATGAAAAATGGGGAGAAGTTCATCAAGTTGTATTGCCGATGGGTTATAGAAAGGGCTTGTTGTGGATAGCACATGACTTATCAGTAGGTGGTCATTTTGGACTAAGCAAAACTCAAACTAAGATACAAAAACAGTTTTTTTTGTCTGGAATGCATGGGGATGTGACTAACCTTTGCTGGACATGTCATACACGTCAGATAATTCAAAAACCTCAGGCAATGATAAAACCAGTACCCTTAATAGCCATTCCTGCATTTGAGGACCCTTTTACAAGGGTCTTAATTGGTTGTGTAAGACCCCTACCTAAAACAAAAAGTGTAAATCAGTATTTGTTAACCATAATGATGTGACTACTAGATTTCCAGAAGCCATTCCATTATGCAGTATCCCGGCTAAAAAGGATTGTAGAAGAGTTACTCGAACCTTTGAGGAGATAGACTACCCACAGAAATATGTTCAGATCAAGGGTCACATTTTACGTCAGAAGCATTCAAGAAAGTTATGGACAGCTTAGAAATAAAATAATTGAAATCCATTGCACACCATCCAAAATAGCAGGGAGCATTAGTATGGTGAAATGAAATTTTAAAGACCAGGTTGAGGGTTTATAATCAAGACTAACCAGAGGGTTGGAATAAAAGGAATTCTATTTGTACTTTCTACAATTAGAGATACACTTAAATGAATCAACTAAATTCAGTTTATTTGAATTAGTTTTTGATGAGCGGAGAGGAGCATTGAAATTACTTAAGGAGAAATTGGTCAGTGAGAATTCAGAGACCACATATTTAGACATAAGTATCAAAGTTTAGGGAAAGATTAATAGAACAAATGAGTTGGCTAGATGGAATTTGAAAGTAGCACAGCATGTGATGAGACAGAAAGCAGGCAAGAGATAAAAAATGCATAATTTTGCTAAAGGACAATAAAGTGTTAGTGTTACTTCCAGTGGTAGACAAACCTTTAAAGGCTAGGTTTAGTTGGCCCCTATCAAATTGAATGAGGTGAATATTTGATAAGGATGCCAGATAGAAAAATAAGTCTCACAGTGTGTCATTGATTATGCTCAAAAGGTATTTTGATAAGGAAGGAAAGCAAAAGGAGAAAGTGTTTCTGGTTCCAACACAGAGTGAAGAACCAAGTTCAGAGGATTCTGATTGTCCAATTTAATCTGAGGAATGTCCAATGAGAAAGTTTTCAAAAATTGTGATAAATTATTTAGCTACCTTCCAGAGGAAAATTGAAATGACCTGACATGGGGAGATATGTGAGAATAAATTAAGAAGGATTGATCTGATTATGCATGTAGATATTGGAAATACTGTTCCAATTAAACACTATCCCTATAGACTTAACCCTTTAAAGTTGGTACATGTTCAAAAGCAACTTGTATTTCAAAGTTTGATTTACTCTGAGGATACTGGCAGGTAACTTCATTCAAAAGACAAAAGGAAAATTTGGCTTTTGTGATGTCGAATGGACTGCACCAGTTTAAAGTCATGCCATTTTGATATGAAAAATGTGCCAGCCACATTTCAAAGACTAACCAATAAAGTCATTTCAGGATTACTCAATTGTGTCATGATTTGTGTACTTTTGGTCACACTTAGCGAATCTATCGGAATTGTTCGATCGACTTCAGAAGGTGGGCTTGGTGATAAACCTGGCTAAGAGTCAGTTCGCAAAAGCTCAAGTCACTTTCATTGGATTTGGAAACATGGCCTCAGAATATGAAAACAAAGATTATTGGGGAGTTTCCCAAACCATCGATGAAGAGGCAAGTACGATGTTTCCTGGAACTGAGTGGTTTTTATTGTACCAAATTTTAGCAGTGCAGTTGTTCCACTGACTGACTTGTTGAAGAACTGTAGAAACTTCAATGGATGGAGGAATGTCAGAAGGCATTTGACAGCCTGAAAGCTGTGTCAACCACTGCCCCAGTATTAGCTACACCTAACTATGCAAAGCCATTTAAGGTAGATATCCATGCTAGTGATGTAGGTGTTGGTGCTATACTTTTTCAAGACAACAAGATAGAAAGATCTGTTGGGTATTTTTCCAGAAAGTAGAATAATCATCAACAGAAATATTGCCCAATTGAGAAGGAAACCTTCAGTTTAATGTTGGCATTGCAACATTTCAGCATTTATATTGCTGATAATGTTTCTGAGACAATTATATGTACTGATCATAACGCCTTAACATTTTTTGGAAAATTTAAGGATAAAGATTCCATATTGCTCAGATGGAGCTTATTATGGCAGCCATTCATTTTGAAAGTTATACATGTTGCAGGACATGAGAACATAATTGCCAACATGCTGTTGTGACTTTGGTGAAGAAAGATGGAGGCATTCGGTTGAGGGCAAAACATAAACTGAAAAGGATTGCAGTAATGAATTTTTATATGTTTAGAATCACTGTAATGCACTGTGGTGCACCAATACATATCATTTTATTTTATTTTGAGAGGGGTTGGTTTGGCCCATGACAAACAGAAGTTTAAACCTTTTTATGAAATAAAAGTTAGTGCAATAGTATTTTGTAAACAGAGGACTGGTTGAATAAATAATTTAGTGCCGTGAAAAGTAATCATATTATATCATACATCTGTGGATAAACATTGGCTACCAGACATTGCATCACAGTTGGGTTCTGTTGTGGAGCTGGAAAATCATCACATTGAAAAGCTGGACTCTAAACTTTGCACAAAGTCCTAAGGCAAGTTTGAGCCCAATTCCTCTTTATTCCTTCGAAGTGGCCTTAGCTGGAATTATAGAATGCCAACAATGTGAAAGCAGGCCATTCAGCTCAGCAAATCCACACCGACCCTCCTAAGAGCATCCCACCCAGACATAGCTCCCTACCCTATTCCTGTAACCCTGCATTTCTCATGGCTAATTCACCCAGCCTACACATCCCTGGACATTATAGGCAATTAACATGGCCAATCCATTAACCTTTAGACTATGGGAGGAAACCAGACCATCTGAATAAAACCCACGCAGATTCAGGGAGAATATGCAAACTCCACACAGACAGTCACCCGTGTGAAATTGAATCTGGGTCCCAGGCACTGTGAGGCAGCAGTGCTAGCTACTGAGCCACAGTATCACCCTGTGCCTGTTGTGGAAGGCTACCCATGTGAGTGTCTCTTGTGCATGCTACATTGAATGAGTCAGCTGAGTCTTCAACAGTAGAATCTTCTGCAACCCTCAATCTGTGAACTTACTTCCTTCCTCATTGGCCTGGCTGCTGCTAATTCATACCCAGTGACTCATTAGAAGATGATCTTGATTCTATGCAGACCTGTAATGTATGTTCAGTGACATTAACTGAATTGGTGGCTTTGAGTACAGATCATATGCTGGCACTCCTTCAAAGATCTGAAGGCATAGCTTCCAGCCTTTACCATGAGCTGCATCAAATGGTCAGGCAGCAAATCCGGAGTATCAGAAAGCACAAATGCAGCTGAGGAAGGCGCCTGGAGTAGAAATTACAAGGTCCATTATTAACTGGTAAACCGGCAGCAATTTGCAATTCATGCTAGGAGCAGGATGAGGATAATGTGGGATTTCAAAATGGGCACAAGGCAGGATAACACTGCCAGTCTAAAAGGTTCTCTGGGAGAGGGAGGGATTGGTGGGGAAGGTGCTAGCAGAGGCAATGGAGGTGACGGGGGAGATGTCAAGCAAAGCTATATAGAAGTCATTGAGCTTTTACTGACACTGTGTTCAGATTCTCTGGATGAGATTCTTGGAATTGACCTCCATGTTTTTTTTTTTATTCACAGTATGTGGGCTTCATTGTCGAAGCTAGCATTGATTGCCAATCCCCAAATGCTTAGAGTTAACGACATTGCTGTGGATCTGAAGTCACATATAGGCCAGATCAGATTAATATGGCAGATTTCCTTCCCTAAAGGACATTAATGAACCAGATGGAGTTTTCCTGACAATCAACTATGGATTCATGGTTATCATTAGACTTTTGATTCTGGATCTAATTGTATCAATTGTAGTAAAAATCCATCCAGTTCACCAACGTTGTTTAGAGAAGGACATACTTACCTGGAAAATGGGACTAAATTAATTTAAATGCCTGGTCGACTGGACAAGTGGACCAAAAGGTCTGTTTCCAAGCTGTACAACTGTATAGTCTGGCCTACATAGGATTTCAAACCTACAGCGAAGTAGTTGAATCTTAACTGCTCACTAGCAAACCGCTCAAGCCAATGACATACATGCTGATGTTGACAGTGATGTTCACTTACTATGAAAGAATAATTTAATTAAAAACTCAGCTTGGCAGTAATTTTGTGACACCTGAAGCAAGACAATCTGATGGTGAGTAGAAATGCCATGATCATTTATTAGGACTGAATTGTTTTACTGTGTAATACCCAATATAACATTTTGCTGAAAAATTAAGTTATGTCAGCTATGGTTCAGTGGTTGAACTCTCACTCTGAGTCAGATTTTGAGTGTTGATATTCCACTCAAGAAATCTAGACTGTCACTTCAATGCTGTTACAAGAGAATGGTGCATTACTTAATGCATTGTATCAGATAAGATGTTAATCAAAGGCTACATCTGTCCTCTCATGTGGATATAACACTGGCAACTAACGCATTGTATGGGAAATTGCCCAGGTTTGTCCTGAACAGTAAAAGCAGGAAAATCCAACCTGGCCAATTGCCACCTCATCAGTGCACTCTCAATCTTTATTAAGCTGATGGATGGTGTCATCGACAGTGCTATCAAGCAGCACCTGCTCAGCACTAACCTGCTCAGTGGCGCCCAGTTTGGAATCTGCCAGGGCCACTCAGCTCCTGACCTCATTGCAGCTTTGGTCCAAATGTGGACATAAGAGCTCAATTTCAGTGGTGAGATGGGAGTGACAGCCCTTGACATCAAGACCTTTCCCCACCAAATATAGCATCCTAGCAAAACTGAAGTCAATGGATATCAGGGGTAAACACTCAACTGGCTGAAGTTAAACCTGGCACATAGGAGGAGTTGTGGTTGGTGGAGGTCAGCCCCGGGATATCTCTGCAGGAGCTCCTCAGTGTAGTATCCTCTGCCCAACCATCTTCAGCTGCTTCATCAACGACCTTCCCTCCATCACAAAGTCAAAAGTAGAGATGTTTGCTGATGATTGCACAATATTTAGCACCATTTGTGAGTCCTCAAAATACTGAAGCAGTCCATGTTCTAATGCAACATGATCCAGGCTTAGGCTGACAAGTGGCAAGTACCATTCACGCCACACAAGTGCCAGACAATTAACTTCTCCAACAAGAGAGAATCTAACCATTGTACCTGGACAATCAATGACAGTTTATCACAGAATTTCCCCCTATCAAGATCCTGGGGCATGGCATTGACCAGAAACTCAATCAGACTAGCTACATAACTGCAGCAGCTGCAAGTGCAGGTCAGAGACTAGGAATTGTGCGGTGAGTAACTCGCCTCCAGAGTCCCCAGAATCTGTCCACTGCCTAGAAGGCACATGTCAGGAGTTTGATGAAATAATCCCCAGTTGACTGGATGGGTGCAGCTCCAACAGCACCATCCAGGACAAAGCATCCTGTTTCATTAGCATTACATCCACAAACATACATACACTCCATCACAGTCATTCAGTCACAGCAGTGTGTACCATGTACAAGGTGCACAATAAAATTCACCAAAGATCTTTAGACATCATTTATATAAATGATTTGGATGTGGCTGTAGGAGATATGGTTAGTAAGTTTGCAGATGACACCAAAATTGGAGGTGTAGTGGAGACCGAAGAAGATTACCTCAGAGCACAACTGGACTTTGATCAGATGGGCCAATAGGCCAAGGAGTGGCAGATGTAGATTAATTTAAATAAATGTGAAGTGCTGCATCACCGTCAGTACAGAAAGGTAAGTCAGTACAGAACTTATGCACTTAATGGTAAGGTTCTGAGGAGTGTTTCAGAACATAGAGACCTTGGAGTGCAGGTTCATAATTCCTTGAAAGTGGAGTCACAGATAGACATGATAGTGAAGAAGGTATTTGATATCCTTGCCTTTATTGATCAGTGCATTGAGTATTAAAGTTAGAGGTCATGTTCTGGCTGCACAGGACATTGGTTCAGCTACTTTTGGAATACTGTGTGCAATTCTGGTCTCCCTGCTATAGGAAGAATGTTGTGAAACTTGGGAGTTCAGAAAAGATTTACAAGGATGTTGCCAGGGTTGGATGATTTGAGCTACAGGAAGAGGCTGAACAGGCTGGGGCTGTTTTCCCTGGAGCATCGGAGGCCGAGGGGGTGACCTTACAGAAGTTTGTAAAATCATGAGGGGCATTGATGGAGAGAATAGCCGAAGATTTTTCCCCAGGGTAGGACAGTCCAAAACTAGAGGGCATAGGTTTACAGTGAGAGGGGAATGATCTTAAAGGGAGCTAAGCTGCAACTTTCTTTGTTCAGAGAGTGGTGTACGTATGGAATGAGTGGTACAATTGCAACATTTAAAAAGCATCTGGATGGGTATATGAATAGGAGGGATATGGGTCTAGATTAATTTAGGATACCTGGTAGGCATGGATGAGTTGGATGGAAGGATTTGTTCCATGTTGTACAGCTTTATGACTCGGAGTTCAATGGTGCAAAGCCATTTAGCTAAGCCATATTAATAAAAATTTATTAGAAAATTACCAGTAGGTCCTCAAGATATCAACTTACTGCTGGAAAGTTTGCGTGTTTTAGAAATTCTTTCTACAAAGATTTGTTTCAAAGTATTAATTTCCTCGTCACAAATACAGACAGTTGGTGAAAGTTAGCAGGTCGGGCGGAACTGAAGAACAATCCCCGGACTAGAAACCTGAACTCTGGCTGCCAGACCTGCAAACAATCTCTAGGTTTATTTCAGACCTTCAGCAGCCGCACTGGTTCGTTGTAGTTTCGTGTTAATTGCCATGCAATTGGGTTTTGGCATCAATGAGCAGCGGGTGGAGGTTACAGCACACACTGCCCTGACATCAATAAGCTGAGCCCAAGTATTAAATTACAGTACTCACTCCTGAACTTGCACCAGGAGAGTGCCCGCTACTTGTTGATGGTAGTCAGCCTCTCGCCCTGGTTCCAGGTATTCAGCAAGACTGAGGGGTCTGGCAATTGTGGAGCTTCGCTGTGAGCAGAGGTTGGGACGGAGACAGCTTGTGTATGTGTGTGTGTGTGTGTGCTCCGACAATGTCAGAGTCCCAGTTCCTGCTGCTCTGCCCAAGTTTGCTGCGCTGTATTTCACGCAATATTGACAATGAGCAACATAGCCGCGACCCCTGATGAGTCATGTTGAGCGGAATGACAGTTCACCCCTCTGCCCAGACTCCGTTATATTACAGGCTCCCAGTTTCCGCAGAGCAGATCAGATCAGTCAGTCTTAACAGGACGAGCAAACGGTGAGACTACAGCAGAGGGGACCAAACCTCCAAAACTTGATTGAAAGGGTACCATGAAGCGACTTTTCTACGTCCTCATCAGCTGTGCTGCCATCAGTTATGTTTCCACTGCTGTGATTACTGGGGTGAGTTCAGGAATTTCCCTGAAATCGATTTCGTATAAGTTTGATTGTCAACGTTAGAGCTGTAGGATCAATCCACGAAAACGCAGGTATCCTGCAAAGAGGCTGCCCGGAGTTTAAATAGACAAGCTAAAAGTTGTGTGATTTGCTCAACATTGCAATCTCTAGAATGGTGAATGAAACTTGTATAGCAGTGATTGATATCGAAAACTATAACTAATATTTGAAAGGTCGGTTTTCTTTCTTTGTAGTTTGGGGGCTGTGTGAGTAAATTTTACCCCTTCAGCAGTCAGGTTTAATAACAGTGCATGGTAGATCAATTCTGGTATATTCTGCCCTTAAACCAATACCTAGGCTGCAAAAAAAAACTTCTGATTTCACAGCAGCTTGGACCAGCACAGATTTCGGTCTAATTATTGTTCCTTGTAACCAGGCTGACTGAGCGGTGTTTTAATTCACCTGACATCAGAAACCTCTACTATACCAGGCAAGGCAGAATCCTTAACGTGAAAAAGAAAGTGAGCCCAGTGAGATCATATCATTTTGGTTTTGGATTAACGGAATTCAATTTCATCTGTAAAGGCAATCATTTCAATTATTAGTCTCCCCGAACAACTAGCAAGCTCAAAAAAATCATTCCGAACTGCACATAATTTGCACTGGAAAATAACCTCCTGTAGTTAATATTTCATACTAGACATTTTATTCTGCCTAAGTGTCTCTGAAATGTTATATGGTAAATGTAACTGTCACAGGGCAGCACTACATTTCTAACAATAATTTGAAGACTTATTCCATTGTCTCACCTTCTGTCTGAACCACATATGCTGCAGTTCTTCAATATATAGACAACTGTGTCCAAGGTGAAAATACCTGAAATGACAAATACTTTGGAAGACTTACAATTATTAGATTGTAGCAGTAACACAGATGTGCATTTGTATCTTATGTGAATGAAAAACGTACATTTATATCATGCCTTTCAATATGTGGATATCCTGAAGAGTTATTCAGTGTAGCATAGTCGCTGTTGTAATGGAGGAAGTGCAACAGCCAACAAAGTCCCACAAACAACAATGTAATAAGGGTCAAGTATTGTGCAAATTTTACCATCAGGCCACTTAGCACTGACCTTGAAGAAAGCTATCGATCTAGTGAACTCCGAGGTATGGATTTCCACATTCTGAACAGCAGCTTAAATCTGGTGCCAAGTCAAAGGCAACAGCAACTGTGAACAAGCAAGGAAGCAACAAATCACATTGAAATATTCTCAGCAAACCAGTGGCTTCAGGCACAAATGTTGTTGCACAGAAGGAAGCCATTCATCCCAATATGATTGCACTAACTCCCTGAGCACTAACATTTCTCTCAGAGTGTTGAGAGTCAGAGAGGCACAGAGTCATAGAGATGTACAGCATGGAAACAAACCCTTCCTGCTGAACAGATATTCCACCCCAATTTAGTCCCACCTGCCAGCACCCAGCCCATATCCCTCCAAACCCTTCCTATTCATATACCCATCCAAATGCATTTGGATGAATCCTTGGAATTCTCTTAAAGATACAGAATCTTTAGATATTTTGAAGGGCAAGGTTGATAGATTCTAAATTACCAAGGGGTGAAAGATTATCAGGGAATGCAAGAAAGGAGTGTTCAGGTTAAAATTAGATTAGCTGTGATCTTATTGAATGGCAGAGCAGGATTGAAGGGTAAATGATGCCCTCCAGGGCATCTCCTCCACTTTCCAAATCTCTGCCCTTGAATCTCACCCAATTGCAACAAGGACACAACTCCCCGGTCCTCACCTTCCATTCCACCAACCTTTGGATACAACAGATCATCCTCTGCCATTTCCACCATCTACAATCAGACCCCACCACCAGAGATAAATTTCCCTCCCCACCTCTTTCTGCACTTCACCGAGACTACTCCCTCTGCAGCTCCCTTGTTAGGTCCACGCAACCCACCCACCAACCCATCCTCTACTCCAGGTAACTTCCCTTCCCACTGCAGGAAGTGTAAAACCCACTCCTCCACCCTCACCTCCATCCAAATCCTGCAGAGATTTTCCTGCACATCTACTGTGTGCATTGCTCCCGTTGTGGTCTCCTCTATATTGATAAGACAGGACACCAACTTGCAGAACGTTTCAGAGAACATCTCTGGGACACACACACTAATCAACCCCACTGTCCTGTGGCTGAACTCCCCTTCCCAGTCTGCCACGGACATGCGAGTCCTGGGCCTCCTCCACTGCCAGATTCTAGCCACCCAATACCTGGAGGAAGAATGCCTAATTTTCCGCCCTGGGACCCTCCAACCACAAGGGATCAATGTTGATTTCACCAGTTTCCCTATCTCCGCTCTCTTCACCTTATCCCAGATCCAACCCTCCAATTTGGCACCACCCTCTAGAACTGTCCTACCTGTCCATCTTCCTTCCCACCTATCCACTCCACCCTCCGCTCTGACCTGTCACTATCACCCCCAGCTCCATCTATCTATTGCATTCCCAGTTCACTTCCTCCCAGCCCCAACCCCACCCCCCCTCCCATTTATCTCTCTCACCATTTGGGCCTCCCCCACATTCCTGATGAAGGGCTTATGCTTGAAACATTGACTCTCCTGATCCTCGGATGCTGCCTGATCGGCTGTACTTTCCCAGCACCACTGATCTTTTGACTCTGATCTTCAGCATCTACAGTCCTCACTTTCTCCAAGCCTATTTATGTTCCTTGTTCCTATGTCTACAACTTTGTATCAATCTCCTGCCTTTTCTCCATAACCCAATATATGCATCTACTTTGGTTAATTAACCAGTGTCCCCTTGAATGCCTCAGTTGAACTTGCCTCCACAAAGCAATTATCCTTCATTCCTAGTTACAATCCTTTGAGGGAGGGTCACTCAATCCAAAACGGTTTCTGTCCACAGATGCAGCCAGACCTGCTAAGCTTCTCCAGCAATGTCTGTTTTTGTTTCTGATTTATAGCAATCTGCAGTTATTTTGGTTTTTAATTATCCTTCATGTCTAATCTAAGTTTTCAGAGAGTGAAGTAAATTATTCTTACTGGATGTAGAAAAATAAAAGTTCTTTTAAACTACCTTTTAAAAAAAAGATTCACAATAAAGATAGCTTTGGAGAGACAGTAAGGATTTTAATAGTATCTATTCTAGACACCAATAAACTCATTTACACTTCAATGTCTAACATTTGCAGCAATCTAGCAATGAAAAAGTCAACATTTTCAGCAAATTGTGATTGCAATGGAGATTGCAATCTGTGGAGATCTCTATTCAAAAGCATCACATTCAGTGGGTAATAAGGAAGACAAGTGGACTGCTGGTGTTTATTTGAAAGGGAATGGAAAAGAAAGCAAATCAAGAGTGTGGTGCTGGAAAACATCCCTGAAGGACTTACGCCCGAAACGTCGATTCTCCTGCTCCTTGGATGCTGCCTGACCTGCTCTCAACTCTGATCTCCAGCATCTACAGTCCTCACTTTCTCCTCCATAAAAGAAAGCAAGCTTTGGTAAAAGTATACGAGACCACTGATGGAATACGGTGTACAGTTTTGCGCTATGATCTAAGGAAAGGTATACTAGCATCATAGGCAGTCCAGAGAAGGCTCATGAGGCCGATTGCAGGTGTGGAGGGATTGTTTTACAAGATGTTGAGCAGGTTTGGCTTGTATTTGTTGGAATTAAGAAAAATGAGAGGTCACTTTATTCAACCATGCAAGATTCTTAGAGGATTTGACATTAAAGATACAAAGCTTTTTCCCTTTGTGGAACAATCTAGGACCAGAGGGCATCATCTCAGAATAAGCGATTCACCTATTTATGACAAAAATGAGGAGGAATTTCATTTCTTAGAGGGTAGTCAATCCATGGAATACTTGAGTGCTTTAAAGGCTGGATCATTAAATATATCCAAGGCTGAGTCCAACAGATTTTTAATTAGTAAAGAAGTCAAGGGTCATGTGGAAAGGCAATAAAGAGGAGTTGAGGATTATCAGGTCAGCCATGATCTCATTAAATGGCAGTGTAGACTTGATGGGCTGAATAGCCTATTTATGCCCCTGTGTGTTATGGTCTAGTGAGCACTCTATTAAGAAGAATGGCTGACAGCAACTTCTCCATTCCGGTTTCAGCAGATTAATGGCAACAAATGCTGAATGTTTCACCACCAGCTTAGGTTGGAAGCTAAAAGGTAGAGCAGTGTAGTCATCTCAAGATTGCTACCGGTGCCACGGGCTAGTGAGGCTAGGAACTGCATGACTGTATCTGAACACATGGGTAGAGAGCTGGTGTAGGAGGAAGGGCTTCGGATATGTAGATCATTGGGATACTTTCTGGGGAAGGTGGGACCTGTACAAGGAAGATGGGTTGCATCTGAATTGGAGGGGCACCAATATCCTGAGCAGGAGATTTGATAGAGCTCTTCGGGAGGGTTTAAACTAGTTTGGCAGAAGGATGGAAACTGGAGCTATGGATCAGAGGAAGCGATAGCTAGTGAACGGGCAAATACAGCTTGCAGAGAGTCCGTGAAGAAGGATAGATAGTTGATAAGGCAAAGTTGCAGTCAGTGTGATGGGTTGAAATGTGTCTACTTTAACATAAGAAGTGTCAGGAATAACAGTGATGAACTTAGAGCATAGACCAGTAATTGGAGCTATGATATTGTGGCTATTGCCAGAAACTTGGTAATCATGGGGCAGGAATGGTGGTTGGATGTTCTGAGCTTCAGATGTTTCAAAAGGAACAGGGAGGGAGGTAAGAGAGGTAGGGGAGTGGCCTTGCTAATCAGGGATGGTATCACAGCTGCAGAAAGGGAGGTTGTCAAGGAGGTTTGTCTATTTGAGTCATTGAGAGTGGAAGTCAGAAACAGGAAAGGAGCAGTCACTTTATTGGAACTTCTCTATAGACCCCCGCACCCCTCACCCCCCACTCCAGTAGCAACAAAGACATGGAGGAGCAAATTGAGGCAAATTTTGGAAAGGTACAGAAGTAACAGGGTTGTTGTCATGGGTGAATTCAACTTCCCTAATATTGATTGGAACCTACTTAGCTCAAATAGTTTGGATGGAGTAAATTTTGTCAGGTGTGTCCAGGAAGGATTCCTGACTCAGTATGTAGATAGGCCAACTAGAGGGGAGGCCATATTGGATTTGGTGTTTGGCAAAAAAAGAAACAGATTATGTATCAGTTCTGTCCGAATGGAGAACATTTCGGTGATAGTGATCACAATGCTATTAGGCAGGAACTGTGGAGCATAAATTAGGAGTAGATATTCTCAGCGAAATGCATGACAGAAATGTGGAGGTTGTTTATGGGGCACTTGCTAAAAATGCTGGATAAGTTTATCCCACTGAAGCAAGGAAGGGATGGTAGGGTGAAGGAACCTTGGAATGATAAGAGGTGTGCACCATCTAATCAAGAGGAAAAAGGGGTTAAGGTTGGGGAAGCAAGGATCAGACGGAGCTCGAGAGGGTTACAAGGTAGCCAGGAAGGAACTAAAGAACGGACTTAGGAGAGCTAGAAGGGGGCATGAAAAAGCCTTGGCAGGTAGGATTAAGGAAAACCCCAAGGCATTCTCCACTTATGTGAGGAACAAGAGGATGGCCAGAGTGAGGGTAGGGCTGAAAAATGTGTTGCTGGAAAAGCGCAGCAGGTCAGGCAGCATCCAAGGAACAGGAGAATCAACGTTTCGGGCATGAGGACATTCCTGAAGAAGGGCTTATGCCCGAAACGTCGATTCTCCTGCTCCTTGGATGCTGCCTGACCTGCTGCGCTTTTCCAGCAACACATTTTTCAGCTCTGATCTCCAGCATCTGCAGTACTCACTTTCTCCTGAGGGTAGGGCTGATCAGGCATAGTGGAGGGAACTTGTGCCTGGAGTCAGAGGAGGAAGGGGAGATCCATACTGAATACTTTGTTTCAGTATTCACTCCCCTCTAGTTGGATCTTGTCATTTGTGAGGACGATGCGAAACAGGCAGATACGCTTGAATACACTGAGATTAGAAGGAAGATGTGCTGGAAATTTTGAAAAACATGAGGATAGATAAATCCCCTGGGCCAGATGGGATATATCCAAGGTTACTATAGGAAGCGAGGAAAAAGATTGCTACACCTTTGGTGATAATCTTTGTGTCCTCACTGTCACCTGCAGTACTGCCTGATGATTGGAGGGTGACAAATGTTATTCCCTTGTTCAAGAAAGGGAACAGGGATAACCCTGGGAATTACAAACCAGTCAGTCAGTCAGTCAGTCAGTCAGTCATAGGCCGGTGGTGGGCAAATTATTGGAGAGGATTCTGAAAGACAAGATTTATGATTATTTGGAAAAGCATAGCTTGATTAGAGATAGTCAGCATGGCTTTGTGAGGGGCAGGACATGCCTCACAAGACTTATTGAATTATTTGAGGATGTCACAACACACGTTGATGAAGGTAGAGCAGTGGATGTGATGCACATGGATTTTAGCAAGGCATTTGATAAGGTTCCCCATGGCAAGCTCATTCAGAACATAAGGAGGCATACAGTACAGGGAAATCTGGCGGTCTGGATACAGAATTGCCTGGCCCATTGAAGGTGGTAGGAGATGGGAAATATTCAACCTAGAGCTTGGTGACCAGTGGTGTTCCACAGGGATCAGTTCTGGAACCTCTGCTCTTTGTGATTTTTATAAATGACTTGGATGAGGAAGTGGAAGGTGGGGGGGCGGTTAGTAAGTTTGCTGATAACACGAAGGTCGGTGGAGTTGTGGATAGTGTGGATGGCTGTTGTAGGTTGCAACAGGACACTGACAGGATGCAGTGCTGGGCTGAGAAGTTGCAGATAAAGTTCAATCTGGAAAAGTGTGAAGTGATTCATTTTGGAAGGACAAATTTGAATGCAGATTACAGGTTTAAAGCCAGAATTCTGTGCAGGGTTAAAGAGGGATCTTGGGATCCACACCCATAGACCCCTGAAAGTTGCCATCCAAGCTGATAAGGTTGTTGAGAAGGTATATGGCATGTCTGCTTTGATTAACAGGGCAATTGAGTTTAAGAGCTATGAAGGTTTGCTGCAACTCTACAGAGCCCTGGTTAGACCACACTTGGAATGTTGTGTTCAGTTCTAGTCACCTCATTATAGGAAGAATGTGGAAGCTTTATAGAGGGTGCAGAGGAGATTTACCAGGATGCTGCCTGGACTGGAGGGCATGTCTTATGAAGAAAGTTTGAGGGAGCTCAGGCTTTGGAAGGGATCAGAGGGGCAGGAATGGTTGAACTAATCAGAGGTCGAAAGTTGGTGGGTATTGTAAAAGAAACTTTTTAACCCAAAGGATGAATGGTAATCTGGAACTCTCTGTTTGAAAGGTTGCGAGAGGCACTTTGCACTTTAAGTGCTGTAACCTACAAGGCTGCAGACCAAAGGCTGGAAAGTAGGATTAGACTACATTGCTAATTGTCAGCTAGTCCAAATTTAATAGGCTGAATGCCTTCCAACTGTTGTAAATTTTTATGATTCCCAAATTTTGCATGCTGCCTGGTTTGGAAGGAATAATTAGTATTTGTTGCACATTATGATTTTTATCCTGCACCGTTTTTATTGTTTTATTGTGTTTTTTTTCTTCATACATGTTGCTGTCTGCTATGGCAAAATAAGAAAATAATGACAAATCTGGAGAGGTTTGAGTAAGTCAGCATGGATTTATACATATACCATTTGTCGAAGAAATGTTCTTGAGTTCTTTGTGGGACTGACTGGCTCTGGTGACAGTGAAAATTCTATGATGTGATATATTTAGTCTTCAGCAAGGCTTTTAATACACAATTGTATAATGTCTCAATTAGTCCACATGACAGGAAGATAATGGAATAGCAGGCAAGCTCCTGAAGGGGAATGAAAATTGACTAGATCAGTGAATGCAGAGAATGATTATGAAGCAAGCTTACTTGACAGCCTTGAAATCACTTGTGGGTGCCACAGCGATCAATGCTGGAGATCTTGTTGTTTATAGAGTGTATTTGTAACTGGAACAGAAACAAGGATAAAGTTTGGTGCTGTAACCATAGGGAACAGGCAAATGCAAAGCAAAGGGAGATCAGCAGAAAAGGTGAACTGATGATTTGGAAATAACACACTCATAAGTGCAGCACAATGAAGCTGAAGAAGGGAAAAAAAAGAGGAGGAGGTAGATAATGTCAATGATTCTTAGTTGCAGAACACAAAACAGAAAGAGATCTGCAGCAGTTGCTGAATTGTTTACTGAACCTAGTATCAATGTGCTCTAGCAGTAAGGAAATTTTTTATTATAACCAGAGGGATAGTGCAAGAATCACAGGAATGATTCTGTCTCACAACAATAACTTATGCTTATATAACATGTCTAAAGTAGTAAACTATTCCATGACACCTAATCAAACACAACAAAATTGGTACTAAGTCAACAAAGGTGACCAAAAGTTTGTTAATTTTTAAGAAATGTTTTAAAGGAGGGGAATGAAGACACTGACATGGCCACATCTACACTGTTGTTTAAGGTCTGCTCAACATACAGCACGCTTATCCAATCATTGATAGTAGTACAGAAAGGAGTAAATGAAATGCAAAGTAGGTTTACAATATTTGTACTAAGAGAGATCAGACTTTGACATTATTTACAATGGAGAATGAAGGTTCAGTGGAAATGCTATTTGTTGTCTGATATAATTTGATGAATATGTTTATGTCAGGCTGTTGCTTAACTAATCTGAGGGATAGGCCTCACCATTTTGACAAAAGTCCCTTGATATTAGTGAAAAGAATTTTACAAGGTCAAATACAGGGAGTATCTTTTTTTGTTGTTTCCTACGTCGATGCCAGATGGTCTGTCCAGCTTCATTCTGATTTTACATTTATGTAGCGGTAGATCCAACTCAGTGGCGAGGTGATTTTGGAGAGCAGTTAAGATTCAATCACACAAACCATGTGGGGTGTGAGACTGGAGTCACATGTAGGCCCAGAGTGAGTGAGGAGCCCAAACCTCCTTCAAGAACATTCATAAGCAAATGACGTTTTTTTCTTTTACTGACAATCCAGTAACTTTATGATCACCATTATTGAGATTAACTTTTTGTTTCAGATTAGATAATTGAATATTAATTCCTCCTGCTCCAGGGATTTCAATCCATGTCTCCAGATCTTTCGATGGGGCACCCTATTGCTGCTCAGTTGACATAACCATTCCTATTGTATTTCTAGGAGAACTGAATGGGTAGTTGAAAAAGCTTGTTAATTGAAATATTAGTTTTTAGGAGCATCAGAAGGACTGCAGTCTTTTCCGACATTAAAACAAAATTGTGGGACATAGTCAGCAGGTCTGTTAACAGAGTTAATGTTTCAAGCTCAGATGACCTTTCAGCAAAATTGAAGAAAGGAATGTGATGGTGTGTAGTGTAGTGGGATGGGATGGGAAGTCTTTTCTGATTCTTCTCTTTTAGTGAACACAATCACAGTGTGAGACTGGCAATAATGAAGCAATTAGATTAAATTGGATTCCCTACAGTATAGAAACAGGCCCTTCAGCCCAACCAGTTCACACCGACCCTCCGAAAAGTAACCCACCCAGACCCATTTCCCTCTTACTAACACTATGGGCAATTTAGCATGGCCAATTCACCTGACCTGCACATCTTTGGATTGTGGGAGGAAACTGAAGCACCCAGAGGAAACCCACGCAGACACAGGGAGAATGTGCAAGCTCCACACAGACAGTCGCTTGAGGCTGGAATCGAACTTGGGACCCTGGTGTTGTGAACCAGCAGTGCTAACCACTGAGCCACTGTGCCACCTGAGCTCCTCAAAAGGTTATTGAGAAATAAGTTATATTGATGGATGATCATGTTTAAAGTACAGTATAAGGTAGACATTTCAATGTCGGTGTCTAGTTCAGGGATTTGACAGACTATCTTCATGATCCATAGATAGAAGGCTAACTCTATATCAATAATTGTGTGTATCATTACAAAGTAACCATTGCTTAGGCTGGCTGATAGGTAGTTTTGGGAGTAGGTGATGGTCAGTATGGGAACAGTCCATTCTATTTTAGTGAAGCTGTGAGATGCAATACTGGTCTTCTTAGGCTTAGATTTCCAAATACTTTTTCACTCACCTTTTTGGACCAGGTTTCACAGTCTGCAACACCACATTGTTACCTGAAATCCATCATTTTCTCTTCTGTCACATCCTTTTTTTAGATGTTTTAGTCTGATTTCTATGTTATCCAGAGTTTATTCTATTGAATGTGACCGATATGTTGGATTATGGATAGATTTCTATACATTTATACACAATGTTGATCTTTAACACTGCCTTCTGGAAACTCAATTTCAGCTACTTCTTTGTCTATCTCTGTCTCTTATTTCATTTCTTCCTACCTCCCCGCCTGAAAGAAAGATGGTTCACTTTAATTTCAGAGATAGAGGCTTGTGGTCCAAAGACTTGAACATAAACTCTTAACTTCAGTGCCATGGAGTGCTCACGAAGTGTTCTCCTGTCAGAAATGCTGCCTCTTGGATGGGATGTTAAACAGATCCCTTATATTCACCTGGGAGGAGGACAGGAAATCCCATGACACAGTGTTGAAGAATGTCTTCTCATGACCTGGCCATTATTTGTCCCTCAACTAACACTATCAAGAGACAAATGGGCCCAGAGTTTGGAGCAATAATCATAGAACAGAGAACAGCACAACACAGTACAGGTCCTTTGGCCTTCGATATTGTGCTGACGTTTTATACTACTCTAAGATCAAACCAACCGACATGCCCTATATTTTACTATCATCCATGTCTCTATCCAAGAGTCGCTTAAATGTCCCTCATGTATCTGCCTCTACCACCACTGCTGGCCGTGCATTCCACATACCCACCACTCTCTGTGTAAAGAACCTACCTCTGACATCTCCCTTAAATCTTCCTCCAACCAACTTAAAACTATGCCCCCTCGTGATAGACATTTCCACCCTGGGAAAAAGTCTCTGGCTATCCACTTCATCTGTGCCTCTCATCATCTTGTACACTTCTATCAAGTCACCTCGCATCCTTCCTCACTCCAATGAGAAAAGTCCTAGTTTCCTCAACCTTTCTTCATAAGACATGCCCTCCAGTCCAAGCTGCATCCTGGTAAATCTCCTCTGCACCCTCTCTAAAGCTTCCACATCCTTCCTATAATAAGGTGATCAGAACTGAACACAATGCTCCAAGTGTGGTCTAATCACGGCTTTATAGGGCTGCAGCATTACTTTGTGGCTCTTTAAACTCAATCCCCCTGTTAATGAAAGCCAACACCATAGGCCTTCTCAACAACCCTATCAACTTGGGTGGCAACTTTGAGGGATCTATGGACATGGACCCAAAGATGCCTCTGTTAATTGTGCCTTTAACCCTGTAATCTGCATTCAAATTTGACCTTCCAAAATGAATCATTGCACACTTTTCCAGGTTAAACTCCATCTGCCACTTCTCAGCACAGTTCTACATCCTGTCAATGTCCTGTTGCAACCTACAACAGCCGTCCACACTATCCCCGACTCCACTGACCTTCATGTCATCAGTAAACTTACTAACCCCCCTTCCACTTCTTCATCCAAGTCATTTATAAAAATCACAAAGAGCAGAGGTCCCAGGACAAATCCCTGTGGAACACCAGTGATCAGCAAGCTCCAGGCTGAATACTTTCCATCTCGTATGCCCCCTAATTTGAGACTCCCCCACTAGTGGAAATATCTTCTCAATACTTACCTTTTAAGCCCCGCAGAAACTGGTGTGTTCCAATAAGATCATCCCTCAGTTTTCTAAACTTTAATGAATGAAGGCTTAACCTGTTCAGCCAATCTTGATAAATTAATTCCTTCATCTCAGGAATCAGTCTGATGAAGCTCTTTTGAACTGTTTCCAATGCCATTTCATACTTTTTTAAACATGGAGTCAAAAATTGCACACAGTTCTCCTGGTGTGACCTCACTAACACCCTGTACTGTTGCGATAAGACATCCCTATTTTTATGCCATAGTAATAAATATCAAAATTCTATGGGACCATTGACACCTATCTACAGATTATGGCTTTATTCCTCATTATCAACCACACAGCCAATTTTTGTATCATCTGCAAACATCTCAGTCATGCTTTTTACATCCAAATTGAAATTATTGATATATGTCACAAAGGGCAAAAAACTAAATACTGAATGCTACAAAACTTCACTTCAAATAGCTTCCAGTCACAAAAACACTTCTCAATAATTACCCTTCACTTCTAAGCCAATTTTCAATCCAACTTGATAGTTTGCCTTGAGTCCTGAGGGCATTTAATCTCTTGACCATCTGCAACATGGGATCTTATGAAAGCGTTACAAACATTCATATGGATTACATGAAATGGACTATGCTCAGATTTGTTGTAACCTCCACAAAAGTGTAATAATTTTCATCAAACATAACATTCCCTTCATAAATCGACACTGACTGTCTTTGATTATTCAGTATTCTTCAGAATGAAGATTTATCCTTTCCTTTAGCATTTCTTCCAATAATTCCACCCCGCCCCCCATCCCCCTAGCCTATTCCTTTCTCCACATTTAAAGATTGGCACAATTTTAGTTGTTCCTCATTCTTTTGGAACCATGCATTATGCTGCCCGCTGATTTTAATGGTAGTAATGTGCAGCTCAGCGTTAAGTGCTTTGTGAGCGTTTGAATGCCTCTGGGGGGCTCCCAGGTTTGTGTGGAAGCTACCTCCACTTAAAGCTCATTTGTTTCACTGAAAGCAAGCCTGCACCTTTTAAAGGAGAGATACTTTCTTTTTTTAAAATTTTTTTTAGAGAAAAGGAATTCTTTTTTCTTTTGAATATTGCAACAAATACAAAACCAAACAATTCAAACCAATGTTACAAAACAAACCCACTAATTATATAGATAAATAAATCATAACTGCTAACTAAACTAAAAAAGGAAAATCTTATTATTATTATTATTATTATTAATAATAACCATAACACAGCTCAGCGAAATAAAGCAAGAGCCATCAATCATCGAGTGCATAAATTTATACATATTCATATGTTCGTAGTTCCTCCTCTCTGGATATCAGATTCATTACATGGATTGCCATGGCTATATAAAAACGCTTATTTGTGTGAAAGACAAATCTGTATCCACGCAGTCCAAAAAGGGCAGCTGCGTCTTATAGAACTTCTCAGTTTTACGGCGCACCATATTCATAGGGGATGTGCTCCGTGATTCATATCAAGGGGATGTGCTCCATGACTAGCTTACACCGGCCCACCAGCCCCAGGGGATTTTCCGACACCCACCCTACTAGAGTGTTCTTTCTGGCACAAAAAGTGTGGATACTGAAAAGCCTTTTGTGTGTGCATCTAATGAAAAAGAATGGACAAAGCCAAGAAGAAGAGATACCAGATCAATCTCCACCTCCGTCCCCAAGGCCTTCTGTATTTCACCTACCACAGCACTCCAGTATGTCCATACAGTCTGTGGCAGGGCCAAAGACAATGGGTAAGTGTGCCCATGCTCACTTTACATTTAGGACACATTGGAGATGCTCCCACTTTAAATTTTGTGAGGCAGTCTGGGGCCAAATGGACCCTGTGGAGAATCTACTATTGCAAGGTGTGGGTCCTGTTGCAAATTGAGATCCTTCTTGCATTTTCCCAGATATCCTCCCATATTTCAGAAGAGATCAGAAGACAAGAACATCATCCACATACAGTGCCATCTTACATGACTTCGTACCCACTTCTGGTACAGTTATATTGGGATTCCTACGTGTTGACTCCACCAGCGGTCCAATCACCAATGTGAAAAGCAATGGTGACAAGGGACAGCCTTGTTGACTGCCCCTACAAATATTAAAATTGCTTGATCGTACACCATTGGTGAGGACCACAGCAAGAGGATCACTAGACAAATCTTTCACCCACCTGATGAAGGTCTCTCCCAGGACAAACTGCATCAAAGTATGAAAATGATATGGCCACTCGACCCTGTCAAATACCTTTTCCACATCTAAGGACATAATCAATCCCTGTACTGATTGCTGTTGACATACTTGGATCATGTTAAGTAATCTCCTGACATTATCCATCAATCTGCGACCTTTTATGAACTCAGTCTGATCCTCTTTAATGATGAAGGGCAGTACAGTTTCTAACCTTAATGCCAGGGTCTGAGATAGGATTTTGAAGTTGACATTCAGGAATTAGATGGGCCTACAGGAAGTACTGTCCTCCAGGGCCTTGCTTTTTTTTTTAAAAAGGATGAGAGAGATGTTCACCTCTTTTAGAGATGGTGGGCAGAGACCATGACTATGTGAGTCATTAAACATACTAAGCATCATTCCTGACAATATACTTATAAATTCCTTATAGAACTCACTGAAGAGCCCGTCAGGACCCGGCACCTCACCATTCTGGAGCTGCCTCACAGCCTCCTACACCTCTTGCTCTGACAGTGGGACATTGAGAAGAGTTTTGTTTAGGGGTCAGTCCCAGAAGGTCCAAATTCTTAAAAAAAGATTCCATTCTCCATTCTAACCTGCCCACTCTCTCAGCTTTCAGGTTGGTATAATTCAGAGTAAAATTTCCAAAATGCTGCATTAATCCTTTTACAATTGCAGGTTAAATTTCCAGTGTCCTCTCTGATCGAGGTAATGGCTTGAGAGGCACTCCTTTTACTAGCAAAGTACACGAGGTACTTGCCCGGCTTATCCCCATGCTCAAACAGCCTTTGACTTGCAAATTGCAGGCTCCCTCTTGGCTGTCCGTGTGAGCATGGAGTTCAGCATACACCAAAGCACTGTGATCCTCTGCAGTTTAACCATCGAGGGCCTGTCAAAGTATGCCCTTTCAGATGCGTCTCAAGCAAGCATTGCTGCTCACCTGTCTGCTGCTACTTACTGGCTGAATAGGAAATAATCAAGTCCCTAGCATAGGCTGTAGCTGTTTACAAAGAATGGATGGGCTACTGGCTGAGCCTGAATGAATGTTTAAGAAAGCCCTGAACTCAGTAGAAAAGAATTCAATAAACTTGCTATCCTTGAGGATGAAGGAGTCCAGTCACCAGTGCCTCAAGCCTACCACAGTACCCTTACTCTAAACCGTTAAATACACTGGGGCGTGATCAGAAATAGTGATTGCCAATTATACAGGAGCCCAGATGTGCTGCGGGGGTCAGAAAAATATTCAATCCTGGTTTGGCATTTATGTGGGTTCGAGAAGGATGTGAAGTTCCTGCCAGTAGGGTGAAGTTGCCTCCAAATATCTACCAATCCTAATGCAGTATACAATTCCCTTAATTGTTTAGATCGCAAAGAAGATATCAGCGGGCCTTTGGGTAATCTGTCTACCGTAGGGTCTAGAGACAATTGAAATTCCCTCCTACGATAATAATATGTTGCCATGCAAGGTTCACCAGTTGAGAAAGTGCGTCTGTCAAGAACTTAAGGGGATGGGCCAGGGGACAGTTAACATTTAAGATTCCGTATTCTTCCCCATGTACCAAAGCTTTAAGGATTACAAATCTCCCGTGTGTATCTTTAATGCACTCTAATAACTTAAATGGGAGATTCTAACTAAAATGGCCATCCCTCTACTCCTTATATTGAAAGATGAAAAATACACCGAGTCATACCCATTCTGTTACAGCTTCAAATACTCTGCATCATCCAAGTGTGTTTCTTGTAATAATGCAACATCCACCCTCTCCCTTTTAAGGCTGGAAAGTACCTTCTTTCTCTTGACAGATGAATGACTCCCCTTAATATTCCAGGTGCACCACTTAAACACATCCTTAGCCATAACCTTCTATAGCACCATTTAGATTCCAGAGAGGAAGAACCCAAACTACAGATCGCTGAACTTTAATGCAAAAGAATCCATAAAACCTAAAAACTACACAGAATTAAATAACTACAGCCTACTACAAAACTCACAAAAACTATATACAGCAAAAACAGAAAATCCAAAAAAAAAAAACACCAAAGGCACTGACTGGAGGAATTTACCCTCCATTCAAAGGGGTAACCTAACATCCTACAACCCTACTAACCATCCCAAACTCCCTCTCAACTCCTACCAGTTAGTGTCACGCCACATACACCGACCATCCAGTAGAAATAAAACCCCAAGAGCAAGGTTAGTACTATAGACAAGTAAACTAAAAATAAATATGTCACCCATCCCTTAACATAATTTAGAGATTAAAGATAAATACTCTATCCATCTTGGACATCATTTCATGCAACTTATTACCAGAAAGGAGACTCCACCAAGTCCTTTTTAACAGCTCTGTCCTCTATGGGTTCCAGTTCTGTCGGGTCAGTGTTGCAGCACGGAGCCCAGCAAACGCAATCCTAGCAGGACGCCGCCATCTTGGATCCCCAAAGGAGAGATACTTTCCACCTGCAGCGGTACAGCAAATGACAGGGAAGAGTGTCAAAGCAAATTGAGAATAATGGCCCAACAGGACAGCGAGTGTGCTCCAAGATTATCTGACACAGAACTTAAAACCTTGGAACTGCGAGGTCTTCAATCATCAAGAGGCCAGGAGGCCCTCCAGAAAGAGAAGGCAGTGGATACAGATAGCTAGATACATCAGTAGAGAAAGATAGCTATTGGGTAGCCATGAGGAGCTGGACATAGCATTGGGAGAGGTTTAATAACTTGATACAAGTGGTCAAGAGCATTAAATTATCTTCAAATGCCATTTCCCTTTAAATGTGCCACTAGCCTCATATAGTTCGCAATTCACCAACCTCCCTAATAACATATCAAAAACTCCTACCGTCATCATTCATACTTTTCATTCATAGCTTCACCTCACTTTCTTCTTCCGAGCACTGACGCAAGCCTCATTTTCACAGTGGGCGCAACCTGCCAGTTCTTTGGCTAGAATGCAAACAGATAAGATTCCCTCTCTCTTGTGAGAGCATGATATATTAATGGAAGCTAAATGGAAGAGTAAAGTTGCATATTTTCAGAGGACCATAGGCTGCTCTCTCATCAGAGAGACAAAACTGGTGGTGGTTTAACCTGCTGCTCACTGCACCTCAGGTGAGGGGAGAGGTTGAGAACAGAGAACAAAGAACAGTACAGTACAGGAACAGGCCCTTCGGTCCACCAAGCCTACATCAATACATGATACCTTTCTAAATTAAAATCCCTTTCCCCCTACACAATCCATATCCCTCTATTCCCTGCCTATTCATGTATCTGTCAAGACACTTCTTAAAATTTTGCAACTATGTATGCTTCTATCACCTTCTCTCGCAGTGCATTCCAGGCACTTAACCCTGTGTGTGAAGAATTTACCTCTCACATCTCCGTTAAACTCCCTGCCCCTTTAACTTAAACCTATCCCCCTGACCCCCCAGCAACTGACATTTCAACTCTATGAAAAAACTGACTATCCATTCCATCCATGCCTCTCATAATTTTGTAAACTTCTATCATGTCACCCCTCAGTCTCCAAAGTTCAGCTGAAAGCACACCAAGTTTGTCCATCTCTCCTTACAGCTAACACCCTCCAAATCAGGCAACACCCTGGTAAACCTTTTCTATACTTTTTCCAAAGCCTCCACATCCTTCTGGTAGTGTGGTGAGCAGAACTGTATGCAATATTCCAAATGCAGCCCAACTAACAATCTATACAACTGCAATGTGACTTGCCAATCTTAATACTCTATGCTTGAACCAATGAAAACAAGGATGCTGTACATGTTCTTGACAAAGTTATGCACTTGTATCGTCACTTCCAGGCAACTGCAAACCCGTATGCCTAGATCTCTCTATGTTAATGGTTCTAATTTTCTCTATACTTCCCTCCTGCATTAGTCCTTCTAAAATGCATTACCTCACATTTGCCTGGATTAAATTTTACCTGCCATTTCTTCAGCCTATTTATATCCTGCTGCATCATCTGGCAACTATCTGCAACTCCTCCAATCTTTGTTCATCTGCAAATTTCCCAAAAAGACCACTTTCATTCTCCTCGAAATCATGTCTATATAGTGCAAATAATAGGAGTCCCAGCACTCCACTCAAAAGCACCGTTCCACTACTACTCTCTGTCTTCCATGGCCAAACCACTTCAGTATCATCTGACCTCCTCACCACAGATCACAATTGCCATGAGGGGCCTTGTCAAAGGCCTTGCTAAAGTTCATGAAGACAACATCCATTCACCTTGCCTCAATTATCTTTGTCACTTCCTCCAAAAAACTCAATCAAGTTTGTGAGGCATGATGATTCCAATATGAAGCCACACTGCCTGCCTATCTCTAATAAATCCATATTTTTCCAATGCGTGCAAATCCTATCAATAATATTTTCCAATAATTTTCCTACCCACTGACATAAGATCTATAATTTGCTGGATTATCCCTGTCACCCTTCTTAGACAAAAGGAACAACACTGGCTCTTCTCAAGTCCTCGGAGTCAACCTGAATGGTTTTCCAAACAACCAACACCACTTCCATTTTTAATATCAACATGTCTAAGAATTTCAATGTATGGTCCCCTCCCATCCCCAGCAAACTCATTCTTTTTATTTGTGAATAACAACAGTATGTTGATATTCTAATACAGGTTGATATAAACAGAGGCGGTGTTGGTTGTTTTGAAAAGTATTAAGGGAGACATATCTCCAGGACCTGATGGGATCAATCCTAAAATACTGAAGGAGGAAATTGCTGAGGCCTTGCAAAAAAATTTTATATCCTCTTTAATTCCAAAGGACTGTGGTCTTTTTGGTGTTGAAGGTAATTTTCTTAAATTCCAGGAGCAGCAATTACTGTTGTATGCTGTTGCATTGTGTTGGAATTTTCAAGACAACAGCACTTTTAAAAGGGGGAGAGACAAAGAGAGAGAGAGAGAGAGAGAGAGAGAGAGAGAGAGAGAGAGACAAAGAAAGAAAGAAAGAAAGAAAGAAAGAGAGAGAGAGAGAGAGAGAGAAAGAAAGAGAGAGAGAGAGAGAGAGAGAAAGAAAGAGAGAGAGAGAGAAAGAAAGAGA